>NC_079151.1:123137273-123783042 GCF_947563725.1 Argiope bruennichi | reverse complement strand
AAATTCACTGCATCAGACTTATAGGGAGCTTGCATAATTTTTAAACATTTAGAACTAATAACTGGTTTGCAGAAGAAATATATATATATATATATTTCAATTCTTTCCACTTTTAATAAGAAATGGTAATTTCTGTTCTGATATTAAAATATATTATTTTATTATTTCTCTTTTGAAATGTTAAATCCTAAACAGAATATTCATGCTAGTTAATTTTTTTGTATAAAAGAATTTAAAATAGAAAAACGCAGTCAAATCGTGGATTTTGAAATAAATATTTGTGGGTCATCAATATTAAATTGTAAGGTTATATTTTTAAAAATTTACTCTATGAAACACATAATACTCCCAGGAAAAAGATTTTTTTTTTAGATAAAGAACTATGAGATTATTTCCATCATAGCAGCCAGATAAAAATTTACATTTGCACTGATAAAAATTAATGGAATCTTAAACAAAATATTATTATTAGTGATATTTGATATTAGATTCATAGAGTATATACTATCAAATATTGATTATTAAAATATATTGAAACTGGAGCATAAATGATTGAAAATATCGTAAAAATGCCAAAATTAATATTTATAATATTATATTCAAAAATAAAATTGAGATTGATAAAAAAAATTATTTTCAAATATATCGAGTTGCAACAAAATTGGGAACGATTTCACACTTTTACAAATGGTATTCAAAAATTAATGAAAGAATAACTAATAAATTACTAAGATCTTAAAGATTTTTTTTAACTCTTTCAGGATGAACAGCATGTATGTGCATTTGTACTAGATTACCCTCATAATTGAACGCTTCATCTTTGGATTACAGCAAAATTTGATTTGCAGAACAACTGATGAGTAGATGCATCGGACTTTAGAAACAAAATGATTTTTTGTTATCAGTTATTATTAATCATTTTTTTTTTCAAAACATTGGTCCTATACATTAGAATTTCTCTCTCCCAGTCAGGTTGGGGTTTCATTAATGACTGTGAATGATTGGAGTTTCACAATCACACAGAAAATAGTTAGAGTTAGTAGAGAAACATGTGTCCAAAAGTGGGTATTCATAATTTCTCTTCACATTTAAGACATTCTAACAAGGATCTGCAGATATAATCTAGAACTAATTTACATACTCACATTAGTAGTATAAATACATTTGATTTATAATTTGTAATGTTAAATAAAGTAATAAATAAAACTTTAATTGATTAATAAATAAAATTGATTAATTTTTATTATAGTTCAAAATGAGATATTTATTATCACCTATTGAAAAATGATTTATATTTTATGTTACAAATTATTATGTACATTTTAATGAAATTTAATGAACATTAGGCTCAATTGGAGAAAATGCTCCAGCTTGTACGGATAGTCAGTGGCTGACAGGTCCCAGCCTGTAAGGAAACTTCTTTTGTGCATATCCGTCCTGAAGGGAATACTACATGTTATTCAAAGTATATATTAAAAATTAAAACATTTTACAGATTAGAGGTCTTTTTACCAAAACAAACATTGAAGATAATTGCCTTTCAATGTTTTTAAAATTGTACAGTTAAAATTTTTTTTGAAATAGGATGATAAATGAGAAAAATATACAACAAAAATGATATGATTATGTAATAATTAAAAAACTTACAGCATAACGAGCTAAAAAGTATGGGCACCAGCCATGTTTTTTTCCATAGTTCTTAAGATCATCCTATAAATCAAAAGATCAATCAAAACTTGAAAACAAAAGATATAACAATTTAAGGTAAATCACCAGGGAAAGCAAATTTATGAGTTAATAAATAAAATTGTTTAAATGAAATAAAGACTGGAAATGGAAAACACATAGTAAGATCCAAATTGCAGATTTTAGAGGCAAATGAAAAATCAGTTACAGACCAGTATTGGCACTAATAGTGTTCCCGTGGGACAGCCCTGATGGCATTTATTACATTCTCTATAAATATAAAATATTGAAGTATTTATGCCACTAATGATATATGTCAATGTGGTTTTTAAATCCTTTATAGTGTACTACATGCTTCCATTGTTTTTAAAGTTGAACTATGATGAACCATGCATTTATTACATTATAAGGAGAGAAAAAAGAGAATATTTTGGTATTTACTTTTATTTTTTATTTTTGGTTATTTTTATTTTTTATATATAACTTTTCTTTATATTACATAAACAAAAAAAATTCAAAAGATTTCAATGCAACTTTGAATCGAAAATCTTACAAATGTAAACATCAGGTTGGCGAATGCTGTTGATCATATTTTTAATAATTAACACTGATAAACATCTGAAAGTCATTACATCAATGATCATAATGTAAATTATTAAAAACTGATGGGCAAAAAGTTATATGACAATTTCTTACTAGCATATTTAATTACTTAGCAATTATAATTTATTAAGCAAATTAACATAAGCAAGTGTTCTTACCAAGTCATACACACCAGCAGGTAATGGAAACTCTCTCCCATTTCTCTCAAAAGCCTGAAAGATATATATTTTTTAAAAAATTGTAGAAACTGTTATTTATGAACAAAGCAGAAAATAAACATGTCTATTTATCTGTTGCAAGAACTTTGCCTAAATAGTGAATTATATTGACAAGAAATTCCTACATGCCATTCTAATGTCATTTCCAGGTCAACTGCATAATTTTCATTTTTCAAAACTACTTTTTTTTTTAAATATTTTATCAAAAAAACAAAAATTAAATTAAAATGCACCATTTTCAACATCGAAACAATTACAGATGAAAAATTATTTATTTACTACTTTGAAGAGTAAGCAATTTATCTGTCAAACAACAGTTTAATTATTATAACATATTTAATTTTTAAGAATTTTTAAATGATTATTTTGAATGTGTAATGTAATTCAAGATTATAGTTTGCAGTTTCAAACAAATGTTGAGATCTAGGAAGAAGAAAAAAAAGGAACTCTATGCAGTGGTCTAACAGCTGGACAAATAAACAAAAAAAGAATACCTTTTTTTTATATAAATTCATGCCCAACTCAAATTATCAATATCTTTCATAATGAAACTGCGCTTGTTACAGATATTTCTTCTAAACATAAATATTTTGGAAGTTATGAATTATTAAATTTAAGAACCCTGTTCACTCTTCAGTATATCAGTAAGAATGATATTTCAGGTCATGACATTAAAAACCATAATTGAATGAGCAGTGAAAAATATATGCTATTTATACTTAATTCAACTTTGGCTCAAAAATACCATGACACATGAGAAAGGTTTTAATGATTACATCATGGAAATTTTTATTTATTTAGTTGTTTACAAGTAGAGAAAAATCTATTTTATCTTTAATAGTACCATATCTAAGGAATAGAAATGTATTTTTGAAATATGTTATGTACAATAATAAGGTTTCAATTATTTCCACCTGAGTTTTACTTGTAATTTTTAATTAAACTTTATATTATTCAATAAAAATTATTAATAATCTCTAATAAGTCTTTGGTATTTTTTAAAAATCATTTGGTTAAAGTAATATTCTTATTTTAATTTAAAAACACACATTTCAGATGACAAGAAGATTGCATATGTTAAATTATTTTATATAAAAGTAATGATATAAAGTAATACATGATTATATAAATTATATAAAGTAATTACATGAAAATGAAAGTAATTTCATTTTGGCCAACATTAGATATTTCCAGTTCTTTTGTATGTAAAACAAACAGAAACTCACTTCAAAATAAGCGCAAATATCAACATTAGGGTCTACAGCTGCCATTGCTCTTTTATGAGAAGCTGTTAAGGCAAAGCATTTCCCATCTACAATTCTGCCATCCTTTTCCTTGCTTACCTAAATACACAAAATGCATACATTAATTCAAATCTACAATAAAATAATTTGTACCTAAATAAGAAATTCATAATTCAAAAATAAGATTAAGATATTTTTTTATTTCATTTCTAAGCTAAAATAATAATCTATAACAATTTTTATAGTAATTTATTACAATTTTTCAACAAAGCTAAAGTACACCCCTTTTTATTCACAAGAAAATTTACAAACAATGGCTATAAAATATAAAAATAAATAAATAATGAAAAAGTAGTAGTTTCTACATATGTAATATCAGTTTATCAATTAAAAGCATACACATAAATATTAAGCTACAAAATAAGTAATTTCTTCTTCTAAAGATTAATTTTAAATTTATACAATTTAATTTCAACCTTTCTTCTTTAATAATATTATAAAAGTAAGTCTGCTTGCTTGCTGCTACTTTGCAGAGTATTTTATTGAACAAGAGTAACCAAATTTGTCAAAAGCATACTTTAAAACCCAGGTAGAGCATCAAAATATAGTTGCGCTGTATAATGACAGTTTTCACACTTTATTAATTAAAAAAGTTCTTCCAATTTATTTACAAAAGGCACACATATTAAAATAACTGAAATAAAAATATTTGGACCCAAAAAAAAGGAACACCCTTTATAAATAACTCACTTTTGCCATAAAAAGAAAAGATATTTACCTGTGGATGACAACAAAGATTTTTTCTAGAACTTAGACATAACCCAACAATTTTATTTTCCTGGCCTGTTTCTTTTTCGATATAATTCAGTAAACGCCGAAGTTCCTGCAATACCTAGTGGAACAAAGTTAAACAATAAACAAATAATAATTTTTTTCAGGGTAAAAAACAAGACATTTGTATAGCTTTAGAAAACAAAACAGACTGAAAAACTTTGAAAACCATACTTAATGCACATAAAGAAGTTTTAATATCTTGGAAAGAGTGTTTAATATTTAAATATAAATAATCAATTCTAAGTATTATTTAAATTGCTATATTATTTAGAAAGAAAATTTGTCTTTTGATATTACAGAATTAAATAAAGTGGTAAAAAGAAACAAGTTTACAACAAATTCAATAAGGTCAGATTAAATTCTTGTTACAACAAAAAAATAAAGACAATAACCAATGAATAATTTATAAACCAAAAAAGTTTATTGCTTCAATATATTTACAGAAAAAAAAAATAATAAATAAAACTTTTTTATAATTTTTTATTAGATAATTTTCATAGGTGCAAACTAAACCAAAAATACCTTTTCAATCTCAGGAATAGTTCGTGAACAATACACCAATTTAGTGACAACAGATGGGTATGTCTGAAATTGAATTTCGAAATATTCATTTAGTTACACAAATCAAACACAAAGTAGTATTAATAAATTACAACAAAAGAAGCTAAAAAATACAGTAAAAATGTAAATAAAGTAATTTTTTTTTTAAATACTCAAAATCTTTAATATAAATTTAATAAGGTCCAAAAATTTGCTTTTGTATCCTCATTTTGCTGAACAGCAAGATTTATTCTAGAATATTTTAACATATATAGCTTTTCATTTACAAGATTTTAAAGTGAAATTATGTACATTTTACAATTACTTTATTTACAATCTGTTGCTGAACTATAATCATCTCTTATAACTTAATATTAAAATAAACAACATTACATAAAATAAAAACATTGATACTTTACATGTTTTTAATTTTTAAATCAACACGGATTAAAATTAGATTGATGGTATTCTTTAAATACATTTTTTTTCAAAAAATGAGAAAATTTATACATGCTGAAGAAGAGAGGGAAAAAACAAACCATTAAACTGCTGTACATATGCATACCTTATGATAGGCTACAATAAGAGAAAGCAGGGAAAGAGTTTTCCCTGTTCCGGAAGGCATCTCCAACAGGCCATGCCCCTAAAATAAAAATAATATTATATATATATATAATAAATATTAATAATAATCAATTATAAAAGATATAAAGTCCATATAAAAATAAAAAACACAAATTGCAAAAAAAAATTTTTTTTAAGGCAGAAAAATAAACTTCAATAGTTTGTGATAAATACTGACATCAAAGGAAGGTGTATGTGTGTGCATGCATGCATGTATGTGTAAATTTAATATTTCATTTTCATTAAAATTTCCCTTATAGACTTTGGTACTCTTTACTTGGCAATACAAATTTACTACATTTTATCAAATGAATTATGACTATTTACATATGCACAGTTAAATAGAAATTTAAGCTTATTCTTCAAAGTCTCAGCTGGAACTTCTACTAAACACACACTCTTACCATTATGAACCACATGTTCCCTGTGTAACATGTTCCCTTTTCTAAACACTTCTTCTATATAGGTCATAGGGCTAAAACAGCTACATGGAATTTAGTGGCATGACAATATGTTTCAGAATTTGATTTGATCTTTGAAGTTTGATTAAATCTTTTAGCCATAATAAGTAGTAAAAACAAAAATAAAATATATTATAATTGCTAGTAAAATTATAAATTAAAAATATTATCATTCTTCACAAAAAGTAAAATATACAATACTGCTGAATGACCCATTGCTATAGGTATATTCATAGATCAAACATTGCTATAGGCATATGTCTATAATACCATTTCTCAAATCAAATATTTAAAAAATTGTAATATTTTTCATTACTCAATAAACAAGAAACATGCAAATCCAATATGCAACAATTTTATACAGTTAACTGTTTGCCAAATGCTGTTGTTAATTTATATTTGCCAAATTTATGATGTGATGAAATAAATACTTAAGCATTTAATATATTTAACTAATATTTTGCACCAGTGTTTATTCTTGGTGAAATACTGCTGAATTAATAAAAAAGAATTAAATAACATATAGCCAACTGAATTAACAATATAATCAAATTTATAAAGGTGACAATATATCAAGTTGTAGAATTTTTGCTTTTAGATTAAAAGAAACTTTATACCTTAGCATCAAGACTCCTCTTCAGTTCAAGCATATACGAATACTGCTCTGGATAAATGAAATCATAAGGGAAATAAACTAAAAGGCCATCAATATTAACCCTAGAAAGAGGAAAATTTATAAATGAGCTGTAATCTGACTATATTTTTTAGATATTCTACCTAAAGCAAACAAACAAAATTCTTTAAAGCTAACAGATATTAGATGTACAAATCACACATTTAATAACTTACAAGTTATGATTAGAATCATTATAATTTTGACATAGAATATGGAGCTGATTTTGATATTTAAAAGAAATTTAAATTACAGAATTTTATTTCTAAATGTATACTAAAAGAAACTTAATATATAATTAGTCCTATAGTAGCCAAGAGATGGTTCATAAAATATTTATAAATTTGAAATTCATCTTTTACATTCAAGAAAATATATGTATGTGATAAAATACATCTGACAGCAAATTTTTTATAGTTAATTAATCTTTATGAGTAAGAAAAAAATTGTAAATCTTAAAATTCAAGACATAGCTATAGGATGTATAGTTTCATTTAGATTATGCTTATTTAAAGAGATTAAAATAGATAATTAATATCACATGAAAAGCAGAAGTCATTAGTTTGAGAATAATGGCAAGCACTAACAAAAAGTTATAAACATTGTCGAGAAAAAGGTCAAAAGTGCTGTCGATTGTCTTAGGCATAAAAAGAACCATAAAATATTCAAAAAAAATATATATATTATGATATTTTGATAATGCTATTAGCATAAAAGATACAAAATACATCCAATTTAAAATCAAACAAGATTCATCTTTACATCCTTTTTAATTATATTCTTTTAGCTAATATGGAAAACATTGACATATATAATGTAGTTATTTACAAACAAAAAAGATAACTTAATACTGCAATTTCTCACTCCCTCCTTAGCTTCTTATTCAGCCACAACCTTCAAGAATTTGCTGTGGCCATTCATTTATCAATTCTTAGATTGACTATCCATTCTCTTATATACTTTTTCTTTTATCAAAAGTCTAATGTTGTAGCTGAGAAAAAGTTGGTTCCTTCTACAATCTACTGGAGATGTCAAAGCACAGTCGAAACTGAATTTAGATTCAAAATGTCAAACCTTTTAAAATACTTTAGGGGTATATTCAATTGTATATAGTGATATAACTCATATATTTATCTATAAGTCAGTTTGAATCTTCATTGATTATAGAGAAATAATGCTGATGATTATAGCAAAAATTTTAGGATGGCCAATGAATAGAATACAGCAAAGAACATTAGTGAAAGTTTGTTCAATATATTTCTAATATTTCTTTTACACAGATAATAATTATTGTATGAACTGGAAAATGATATTTTTTGGATCACTAATAATATAGCTTTGTAAATTATGATTTTAAACAAAATTAACAATTACAGAAACATTTTTATATTTATTTATATATAAATTTAAAAATGATATTTAAACATATTTTTTATTAAGCTATTTTCTTATCAGACTAATGATATATTCTATAAGATTCCATGCAAAAATTAAAATCAAACAAAACAGAAGAATAGTACAATCATGAACTGTATATTGCCTCAAAAAAATCGGTATAAAAATTTTAAGTAAAAAAAAAAAAAAAAAAAAAAAAAAAAGAAAATAGAATAATACTTAGTACAAATTTTTAAAAAAATACATATTATACATAAAAAACTTTTTCATCAGAATTCTTCCTGTGAGTTATCATTGCAAAATGTAAAATTAATAAGAATATTTTTTACAGACACTTAACATACAGTACATATTAACTTAAAAATAAGTAATTTTATTGGTCAGTACAGCAACTAAATCAATATAAAATACAAATAACATAGAAACATAAAACATCATGCATGCATAACTTTTTGCCATATATTAAATCTATACAAATTGGAATTAGAATACATTGTTAAAATTTTTGCAAAATTAATTTTTTAAAAACGTCCCAACAAGAGGATTATAAGGATTTATTATAATATTAACATATAACATCTTGAGATATAGACATTTATTTCAGTTTTGTAAAATTATATTGCAAATTTGTCATTACAAAGGAGTAGATTTGTTCAAAAACTGGTAATAAAAAATTTAAAAGAAATAAAAAATTTTAAATTGTCAATAAGAATCTTTCTTTTATATTTTCTTACACACTACTTACACTTAACTTTTATTATCTTACATTGAGAAGGAAAAAAAGAGAAAACTAATCTTATCCTAAAAATAACTTATTATTAAAAACAGCTATTTTGCATAATAGCAAATAACTTACTTCATCGTGTGACAGATGTTTCAGTATAAAGATACCAAATGAACTGCTATTAGATTCTTCTGTATATATTTAAAGATCTTAAAAAATACAATAAATGAATACAAATTTATTGAGTTAAAGTTTTAAGTAACCATGAGTTTGATTGCAAAAAAATATTTAAAAAACAAACTCAAAACAAACTCGAATCCGTAAAACGCGATTGTTAAGCCGGATCAAAACAATAAACATAGAATTTAACAGTTATAGTTAAAGAATAGCTTTATATCCATTGAAGACTATCTTAGTTGTTTTCAGCAGTGGCAGCATAATGGTTGCGGAATCTCGGATGCTCTTACTACAGAAAAATAAAAACCTCTAAAATAAATTGTAAAGATTGCTCTCTATATATCTATTTATAAGAATATAAGCTGAAGCTTCGCAAAGCTTGTTTACCGATTTTCTTCAATAAAGAAGAGAGAAAAAAAAAAAAAAAAAAAAAAAAAAACATCTGAAGGCTTGTTGTTAAGCCTTGTAGTCACTGGCAAATGTTCTCTCAATAATCTACCAATAAATTAAAGAAAAGTTTGCTTTGAAATGATAGTGTACACAATGGCTTTAAAAAATAAAAAAAAATCAACCCTTTTGAGAGAAAATAAATAATTTATCTGATTAATTTTATTTCAGTCGGTCTTCAAGACCCGACTAGTCTTAACCAAAGTCCGCACAATGATCCATTATAAATGAAAGACCGAAATTCTTCTTCAATATAAAACTGATTTAATAGGAACTGTTAGAGGAAACAGAAAAGGCTTACCGGTGGAATTTAAAAACACAAAATTGAAAAAGCATGAATTGAGAGCATTTGAAAAGGGAAAAATTATGGTACTACAGGGCAAAGACAAGAAGGTTCTAACAATGCTAAGTACCATTCATAATGCTGCATTAGTTAGTGTTGAATCAAAAATATCCACTACAACCAAACAAAAGCCTAAGGTGGTAGTCGATTATAATAGATCTATGGGAGGAGTTGATAAGTCGGATCAGTGCTTAGCATACTATCCTTCACCCAGAAGCCGACAAAGGAAATATTACAAAAAAATATTTCGACATCTACTTGACCAGGCTGTGTGGAATGCTTTTCTGCTTTATAAAAAAAGGGAGGAAGTGTAAATCATCTCGAATTTAGAATGCGATTGATAGAGAGATTATGTGAGGAAGGAAGAGGATTACCATCGTCTAAAGTCCCAAAGAGTGTTGAAAATGTGGGGAGATTGACGGGCAGACATTTTCCGTCTTTAGTTGCTCCAACAGAAAACAAAAAATACTCTGCTAGGAGATGTGTCGTGTGTTGCTCAAAAACAAATGCAAATGGTAAAAGAGTGAGAAGAGAAACACGTTTTGAATGTGTAATCTGCAAGGTTGCTTTATGCGCTGCTCCATGTTTTGAGATATATCACACTCAATCTGTTTTTTAAATTTCCTTACATGTAATTGCAGTGGATGAAATATTGTAAAACTTGCTCATGATCACATTTATCTTTCAAATATTGAATTATGCCTTTTTATAAATTTCATCTAAAAATTTTGCTATATTTTAAGTTCGTATTTTTTTTTCAGTATTTATAGCTTTATGTTAATATTCTCACTTTTAAGAATTCTGTAATGATACGTGGAATTTGGCAGTTATTTTCTAATTTTGTCACTTTTCAAAGAAAGTATACAAACTATTTCTGATGAAAAACTTTTAATAATCGCTTAATTATTTTTTTAAAAATATTTCTCGTAAAAAATAAACAGATTTTATGCAGTACTGTTTGTGTTATATTTATTAATCTTAGAAATTTTATTATATTTAAAATTTCTTCTAGAAGACATTTTAAAATATTTATATTCTGCAGATTATCAGCAGCTATGTTGCAGATATATATAAAAAAATGTGTCATCTGTTAGGTAGTAACTTTTATTTATAATTGCATTCATTTACTTTCATTTTTAAGTTTGCATGTAAATCAGTATTCATTATTAAGTTCTGAATCCACAGCCTTGTGATACGTTCAAACAGCTAGAAATCGTATCAGCCTTTAAATGCATTTGTTTAATTTCATTAAATAGCTAATACTGTTTTAATGCAAAACAATAATTATAATCGCACAGATACAATTTATTTTTTCCATTTTTCAAAGCAATATCTATTAAATTCACTCATCATCGAATTTTGTTGAATATAAATAAATATTTCTATAATAGTTCCCCATTCATTAAATATATTTTCTTTCTTTCATATACTAAACTTTTTTTAATAGTCCTTATTATTTCTATGTTATTTTTTTTTTTTTCATTTATACTTTTCGCAACCCGTCACAAGACACAAAACTTCTTCCCATTTCAATGTGGTTTGTTTTTTTATAGAGATTTTAAATATATATTTATAATATAATTATATATTTTTAAAATATAATTTCTAATTGTTTTTTTTAAATATTTATAAAAGAAATGTTTTTTCCCTTCCCGAGCCCCCCTCCCGAAAAAAAGATAAATATGATTTGCAAAAAGCAGTAAACAGCGCTTGTATTAAAATAGTGAAATAAAAAATAATATTAAGCAGTAAAAAGAATAATAGTAACTACATTTATTAAGATACTTTAAATAAAAACGTTTATAAAAATAATTAAAAACACTTTTACTATAGTTCACTCTAAACTATAAAAAAATAAATATATAATTAGATCCAAAAGTTTTCAAATGTGCCTTTCATTACGTATTAAATACTTCGCCAAAATCTATATACAAAGCCTAAGCAATAATTAAAATTACATTTATAAATAAATATTTGTCTCGATTAATAAGTGGAATGAAAATAAATTTAAAAAATATATATAAGGATTTTTTTTATATTTTACTGCGTTTTAAAAAATGTATTATTAAAAGTTCAAACGTATTTTTTAAATATTTCATCAAACAAGTACTGAAAATTCAAATCTGTTTTTGCGAGCTAATCACAGTCATTAACTGTTATACATGATTATGACATGTAAATATGAGGGATTCCCTACCTTTAATAAGTATGATAGTTTTCACCTGTATATTAAATTTGCTGGTAAATAATGACATATTCAAATCAATAATGAAGTTTACAGCTCATATCACCAATCGATCCTGCAATCGTGAATTCTTGCGAAGAACGTTATTTCCACTTCTCGTGAGTTCATTCCCCTAATTGGAGGGACCACCCAAATTCTAACTGTCAGCGAAAACCACAAAATGACCTTAACAAGCAGATGACCCACCTCGTTTATTGCCTTTAAGGGGGAAAGCATTGACAACTTTCTACGTTGGAGCCGGGATTCAAATAGTTTGCGGAAAGCAACTTCCTACGTTCCAGCCGGGATTCGAACGACACGTTGGAGCGACTTTCTACGTTCCAGCCGGTTGGCATCCATCAGCACACCAGTATTTCCTCTTTTAACACATAATAAGAGGAAAGAAAAAATTATAACTTCAAATGTAAACAAAAAAATCCGCTTCATACTCGGCGGAGAACGTTAATGGCAGACTAATCGACGAAAGCGGTGCGGATGAAACTTAAATGCCATGCGCGGACAGCTCATGACATGTGACTTTTACGTCACATGAATTGACCCCATTGAACATACTAACTATCAAATATAAAAAAGTAAATCTATACTTATAATAAAGCTCAATGTGTGTGTGTGTGTGTGTGTGTGTGTGTGTGTGTGTGTGTGTGTGTGTGTTGGCGCTCTACAGGCCAGGTCATTTGACATACAGCTATCAAATTTGGTACATGTATACCTTAGAGGTCGGGAATGTGCACCTGGGGTCCCTTTTTTTTGAAATTTTAATTATTAATTAAAAACTAACTTTCCCGCCAAAAAATCTTTCATTTTCCCCACCTTCAACTTTTGCGCCAAAAAAAATTTCCATTTTCTCCACCGCCAAATGAGTAAGGCTTCAGTTTCTTTTTCTCCCAACAGTAATGAGGCTAGGGTTAACATTTTTCGGCGGATTATTTCAAACGATTCTGTTTATTTTCTTAATGTTTTATGCATTTAAAATTAAACATTGTTAATTAATCCATGTTTCAAATTCATTCTGAAGTACTTTTGAATTAAAATAACACAGAATAAAGGAAATTAAAAATGTCTAATCTGCATAGCGTTACCCCAACTGGCGTAGAAAAATTCACGCATTTGCGTTAACGTAACTGGCGAAGAAAATTCACGCTTGCGCATTGTGTTCTGATTGTTGCCATGACAACCATTATCAACGGATGATTTAAATTGTTTTTAGGTTAGTTGCATGCTTTTGTAATTAAATTGTATTTATGTTAGTTATATATTTTTTTGTATATGCTTATAGTTTTAAGTACATCGTTTTTTAAGTAGTTTTTTTTAACCAGTTTTCGACCGATTATTTTAAACGATTCATTTTATTTTCTTAGTGTTGATGCATTTAAAACTAAACATTGTTAATGAATCGTTCTGTTCATGATGAATCTGAGAAAATTTTGTTGACAAATTCTTGAGATATTACATAAATTAAGAAAGATATTCTTTAGTGCTCATAAGGTTTAAATGCTCAGCGACTCTGTTTTCAGTAATCATATTATAAAAAAAAATGCTTTGTTTCAGTAAAAATTTTATTATATTAATTGCAAATTAATGATTTCCACTTTAATTTAAAGCATAAATTCTACGGGAGGTAACAGAAAATTAGAGAGATACATATCACGTTATGACTGAAGGCCTTTATAATATTATGAGTGAGTTATATGACTATAAAAATTTGAAGCTTTAAAATATTTAATGGTACAATCGGAGTTTAACCCGCGAGCACTCGCACCCATTTTCGAACACGAGAACTCGCGTCGGGTATCTCATACCCTAATTCATTTCTGCTATTTAAATATTAATTAATACTGTTTATAAGCAAACCTTAGGTAGTTAAATATTACAAAACAATGCATTTAAGAATTTAAGTGAATTTAATAATAATTACTTACATGTTTAGAAACAATTTTTACAAATTACATACTGATGCTCTACACAGAGACTCCTTTCACATTTTTGGCACATAAACCTTGATTTTCTGTCTTTATTACATGGACAAAAAGCACATCGTTTATAGTTTCCTTTGAGCTTTGTTGCAGGCGGTTCACTATTAGTAAATCCCAATTCCTTAGCAATGCTTGGATTTGTTATTATTCCTTGAGGCTTACGGTTTCTGTGTTGTTCTGAAAGAGCGAGTCCCAGTGTTTTCAGAAGCGACATTTCTTGAATAAGGTGTATTACCTGGAAACTTGCTAATTATATTCCTTGAAGGCTTCCTAACATTTTGCCGAAATTTTGTCTTTTCCCATTTTGTTACTTTATCTTTACCTATATAACAATCTGTTGTTGACAGTGAACATTCATCTTCTATTTCTGTCTCAATTTCAGTGGAAGAATCGTGATCGCTGCAGTATTTTTCATCCTCAGAGGCAACACTATCGTCAGATAACGGTTCATCGTCACTAGAAAGTTTCTTTAAGATGTCTTAACTATTCACTTTCTTCCTCGTAATTCATATAACGCGTCATACTGCACTAAACTTAGAGACAGAAATGGAAACGTTTGACGAACACGAGGACTCGCATGGGTATGACATGCCCCCAACCCCTCTTTCTCAAAATCTATTTTTAGAACAGAACTGGTTTTTCCCCTAATGAAAGAATGTGGCCTTGGATGCAGCTACATGAAATTCTGGCCTAATCCGAAAAACAGGAAGTAACAAAAACGCTGAATGAAAATGGATCGGGCATGTCATACCCGGTGCGAGTGCTCGCGGGTTAACCTCCTGCTTGGCGCAATTTTTAAAAATCGCCAACAACGGCCTTGCGAAATGTTCAAAAGCAAAGAGCAGATGTTGATTTATAGTGCATAATAAAGAATGCCAGCTTTGGCGCGTTATCGCTACTTGGCGAAGAAGGGGGTTAAACCCCGGTTCAACCTATTTAATTATTAAAATTTAAACGAACATTAAGATTGGCGAACCGGCTGGTCGCCAAAGGCGGTTAGTAGATAATATATCGTAGTCAGATTTAACATCTAAGATTTGTATCAAATTTCGAAATTGAATCTGTGAAAGGATTGACCTGCCGTCAGTCTGTATTTAAGAGTGTGTGCAAACGCGATGACCCCAAAACAAAAATTAAGGAAATTTGCTTTACAATTTTAATATCTGTATCAAATTTAAAATTAACTGTTCGTTGGTTCTTTCTTTCACATGCATGTAACACGATAATTGAAAAGAAAAAAAAATCCAATGATTTAGATCATTGAAATTTGGTACACAGTTTTAACATCTAAAGTGTAGATCCTTTTAAAATTCGGAATTAAATCTGTCAAAGGGTGGATCAATATGTTCGTTTGTTCTTTCGTAGGCATAAACAGCCAAAACTCAAAAACAAAACAGCTAAAATAAAGGGAATTTTGTATATGACCTGTTGCTAAAATTATATTCAGTGTCCAATTTAATTATGAATAAAACAACAAGAACAAAGAGAAAGTAGAAACAAAGGATTTAAAAATGTATACATATATCTCCAAGAATTGACGTCAGAATTACGTTCATTAGTGTTGTACTAACTTGCAAGACAGAATATTCGTTTGATTCTATTTTTAAAATTTTGTAAAAATGTAAGGAAAAACTGGATGTGTTTACCTCGTATGGCGCTGTTCAATATTCTGAATATATCATACAATATAAGAAATTCCAACTGGTCTTTTTGTACTGTTAGAAATGTATTTAACCTCTCACTTTATAAATTTTTCATTTAAAAAACAGCCATCACTAAAAATTGCAATTTTTGACACTATATATCACAAAACTACAAAGTATGTATATTAATAAAATCTTTCATTGTGAGTAAGTTTCTCAAAATAGTTAAGAACCATCTTTCGATGCAAATATTATTTAATAAGAACAATTTTTAACACGTTTTTAATAACTAGCTTTCATATCCGTCTGTCTGTTATCTACGAAGTTTGCAATCGATTTTAAACTAAATTTCTGATGAATTGGATATTTGAAATTTTTAATTTAACTCAAAAATGGAAGACAATGTTATATTAGCTCATTTTCTTCTCAGTTTGGAACAATTTTTGTTATCGGAAAGCTAGTTTAAAATCGATTGAAAAATTTCACGGATACAAATAATAGTTATTTCAATAAAAAATTTTAATATACCACGTTTTTGATACAAACTGAAAACTAAAAAATAATTCCTCCTATACCCTTACAGATGGCCATAAAAATGTATTATAGAGTGTTTTTAAAATTCATAATTGCAAATTTTCTGAACAATCTATATGGGATCAGGAATATATTTGGTGTTGTAAATCTGTATGAATATTATCTTAAAAAGTATTATCTTATACTTTTTAATCCGTTTTCAAACCCTAATGTATTAAAAAAGTTTTAGTTAAATAATTATTTTTACATTAGAAGGAAGCTAGTAGCTAAGTAAATAAGTAATTATTGAATTTACCAAGCGTATTTATAAAATTGTGCAACATTTTATTATACATATATACATAATAAAGCTATTTCCTATAAAATGCCTAAATATATATGCAGTTAGTTTAATATCAACATAATAAAATATCTATGGTAGGGTAAATCCTATTATTAAAATTAAATAAAGAGCATAAAAGAAAATTCTAAATGCTATTGTTTCTTCAGCTTCCTTCATATGTGTTGGAATTATTTCTTACATTTTTGGTATTTAAATCTATATATTGGTTGCTGGATTCACTAGAGATGCTATCTGTATCCAACTGCTTTATTTTGGTCGATTCTTCGGCCTGTAAATGCGATGGTTTATTACAATGTCTTGAATTATATTTTTCTTTGCTTTTTATGGATCCAATGTAAATCATTCTCCTCAGACTGCTTCTACTCTCTTCCATTTTGTTCGCAAAACTGAGAATACTTTCTTCTCGGCACCGATCGTCTAACTTTTCATGAAACATATTAATCAGATCTTTGATTCGATCCAGTCTGGAGTCTTTACTTTCTTCAGCAACAGCTAAAGCTTCCGCATAAAGATTCTTTGCATCTTTCATATTTTTCTTTCTCAACGCAATTTCAGCCAAAAGCATTGTAGTGTCGCACTGAAGCCTGTCGTCATGACAGGAGGTAGCAATACTGAGCGAATTCCTTCCATTTTTAGTGGCATTCTTCAGATTCTCCAAATAGAGTTCACAATCGGCAATCTTGTACAAAACTATTGCTTCTTCATGTTTTGCTTCAACAAATTCCATACATTGCCTAAAAGATGTCAATGCTTGTTCATAATTACCGGACCTCAAGAAATCTTCTCCTATATCATAAAAACTTCTTTTTTTCAAATCAGCTGCACTGCAGTCTTCAGCAATTTTTAATTGCAGCTTATGGTATTTCAAGGCAGATGAAGTATTATTACCAAGCATGTAAGCAAGACCCAAGAAATGTAGAGCATCTGCTTTTATTTTTAAACTTTCTATGGTAAAGTAATCGAATGATTTATCCATTATATCTATTATTTCATGGCAAATATCTTTACATGTTTCATTATCATCTTCTGAAAAACATTTTTCTGCCAAAGCACATTTATTTGATAAAAATTCCAGTAGCTTTTGAACATCTATCTTTTCATGGTCAGTCGTCACTGGTGTTTTCTTTAAGCAAGGATCATGCGTTCGCCAAAATTCTTTTCTGTCTTTCAAATATTCAAACAAATCTTCACACACTGGCGTTATTGAACTGAAATCTTTGTCACACAAAAGAGATTTAATAAGTTGCATGTCTTTGTTGTACATTCTTTTTCTATTGAAAGTTCGCCGAGTTTCACTGTTTTGTCTTTTGCATTTGTTTTGAAGAATATTCTTTACTTCTTTCACATCAGTGTGGTCTAGAGCTATTGGAACATCAGAATCGTGAGAATTATTTAAGGCTTTTTTGCACATTTGATACCCAAGTCTTAAATCCAAAGAATAGGGTCTTTTACGGTAACCTGAAGAAAAAGCAATGTAGCCATCTTCGAAATTTCCTTTTGTAAACTCTGTATTTCCCAGTAAAGTATATGCTTCAGCGCACCTTGGTTGAAGTTTTATTATTTCTTCTGCAATTTGCTTTGCTTCTTCATATTTGCAGAGTTTCATTAAGCATTTTGTTTTTCCTAAAAGGCATCTGATATTGTTTGGCTGAATCTTGAGACCTGCATCGAAACAAGATATAGCTTTTTCATACTGTGCTAGACGACTAAGTTTATTGCCTTCAGATATATGTAGAGTTATTGGGTATTTTGGTGCTTTTCTGGTTACTTCTTGGTCTTCTATGTTTTCCTGGACAACCATTTTATCTTCTATCTAAAAAGTAAAAAGAATTTATTTGACATTTTTAGTCAAAATCTGATATATATGCATTATAATACGGTTACCAAACAAAAACTTTTTTTCCTACCGATTATTCGTAAAATGTGGCAATTCGGAAAATTTCATTTTCAACCCTTTTCACAGAACAAAAAAAAAAAAAGCATCTCTTAACCCAGAATTGCCTTCGCTAACCGTTGTTAGGGATATGCTGTTTGGTTTGGCTACAAAACAATCGCCAGAAATATAATAACCCCCAAGATGATCTATATCAAATCTATTCCTTGAAATCTACTTTAATGTACTTTTTGAGTTTTTCGCTGATGTGGTAACCCAAACAATTAAACATAGTAGTTCTAACAATTTAACTTGAAAATGAATAGTACAGGATATATAATAACAAAGGCTGCTATCCTCTTTTCTGACAATTCTTTGGTGACTATTTCACTGCATTATTACTATGGAAATCATCATGTTTTTGAGCACTGGCTACTTGCATCATTGGCGATATTAATGAGCAAACTAGGGTGAACCGGAGTTTAACCCCCTTCAAGTTGGGATAACGCGCCAAAACTGGCTACCTCCAGACTGGCAAACCTATTATCTTTCGCTTTTATTATGCGCTATGATTGGACATATGTTCCCTCCCTTTTGAACATCTCACAAAATACAGCGCAAGACCGTTGTTGGCGATTTTTGAAAATTGCGCCAAGCAGAGGGTTAAACTTCGGTCGTACCGCAAATTAAAATATTTTAATCAATTTTTTTTTTTCAATTTCGGTAGTTACTGTGAAAGTAAAATAGATCCTATTTTCTAAGCCGTTAATTATCTCTTATATTTGACAGTAAATTTAATTAATTAACAAGAATCATCATTTATAAAAGATACAACAGTGGCAAGACTTAAAATTAATATTTGGTTGCCAAAATTGAATAATTTTGGGAGGATTTCACACCAAATATAATCTATTGCACCCTTAAAAGCCGTTTGTTAATATTTTTAGTAGCTAACCGTGACTTTTAGTCAGTTTTGGGACGGTTGGTAGAATTTTGATGTACTTGGTGAGAAACAGAAACTAATTTTAAGTCTGGCCGATACAGCTTATCGATCCTATTGATAGTGATTTTCAAAAAAGAAAATTATATTCTTAAAACTAATTAAAAATTAAAAGAAGTAATGAATTGTAAATTACTTTAAGTTTCGGTGTTAAATCTATTTCGGAAGATTAAATAAAGGTGGTAATTATTAAAAATAGGAAAACTTATGAATATTGCTTTATAGCTATTGACGGAATACAAACAACGAAATGTGTGTTTCAGAAATGAAAAGAAATTTATTGGTTGCCAATATAGAAATTACAAATTTCAATAATTCTTTAAATATATTTAACTGCCTTTTTTCCATCTTCTTGTGCCATTCGATAATCCATTTAATAAAGACATTAGGAAATTGACGTTAGAGTTAGTATTTCTTTCGCAAAACAACAGCAACATATAACGGAAAAATATATATCCAAAATATAAATGTCTTTACAAATATTAATGATCATTCAATCCCAAGATGTAGTATAATCTTTAAATGGATCGTTGCTTAGAAAAGATGCCGAAATTTCAACATTTACATTAATTTTTGTTTGCCTTTGTTTATGTAAAAAAGTCCAGCTCTTTGTTTGTTTTGTGTTACTGGACTCGTTTATAATACATATTCAGTTTTGAAACGTAATAAATTAAAATAACAGATTAAAGATTAATTGAATGTAATAGATAAGGTAAAGATTTTCAGGAATATATGCAAAGAAGTGGGAATGAGATTTGACAACCCCACTTGATTTTACAATTGTCCAATAGAAAGACTTTCTTAAGGTGGGTGTGCACTCTGCCAGTAGACAGCACACGTGCAGAAAGGTACTGATTTATGTTTGCCACAATTTCTTAAGATAGATTCAGGCATTCCATACTTGGCTATAAATTGCCGTTTTGGCGTCCCTGAATTTTACGTTTTCACTGCGTATCGTATTAAAATGATGGATATTTACACAAAGGAACATGGTAAAATAAAAAGAAAGGTTAACATACTTAAATTTGGAAAACTATAGAAAAAAATGGCAAATAAAATGAAAAAAAAAAAAACTCGCATCAGAAAGAACAAAGAGCAAAAAATGTCGGAATTATTCTATGAAAAGTGATTAATTTTTTCACGCCAGAAAAAACACCAAATTCTACAAACACATGAACAGTAAGAACAAAATGCAATACAGCGGCATTTTGTTTCCCGTTGGGACAATTAGGTCTATTACTTGCCATTGACTGAACAGCATTTTTCAGCCTTTCTAAGCATGAGCTACCATCTTATCTACCAACTGGCCGAGTGTAAACCCGGTATCAAGATTTTTTTGAAGCTTATAAGTATTATAAATTGAAATCAGTTATTCCTACAAATATACGAAAATGTAAATTACTAACGAAAATTAAAATTCTGACAGATATGATATTAGAGGACTTGATGTCAGCTATTGAAACTGCTGACAATGTCATTTAAATTGTGATTAACGCAACTCATTAAATTGTGTGAACAGATTGTGAGTAACGCAACTCATCATCGCAAGTTATTGTGGTTCACACGTAACTAAATATTATAAATAATTATTAATGTTTTGTATTTGTTTAATTGTTATAACTGTTCATGTTTGTTTTTAAAGTAATTGCATCAAAAATATTTTATATATTATTTTTGTGTTAAATAAAACTATTTTTCTGCTGTTGCATCTGGCAACGAGATTGATATTGTAAAAAATAAATAGAAACGAGTGAGATGCTCGCCGTTGCTTGGATTTGACGTAGTTTGTGTTTTTATTTTAATTTCTTTAAAATACTTTAAATCGTTGGTCGTAATATCCTAAAATAAGAAATGTTTATTTTATGTATCGAGCGTTTAAAATCTGCACATTAAAACGCAGAGTCATACGCCGATAAAGTGGTGACCCGGACGTGATATGAACACGCAACCCGGAAACAGAACTGCAATGGCGACCAGCGAAAAAGACGAACCGAAACTAAGTGCAGTGGTTACAGCATCTAATGGTGAAGTAGCCAAGGTTAGTGTAAAAATTCCTCCATTTTGGACAGAAAAGCCAGAAATTTGGTTTTACCAAGTGGAGGCGCAATTTTCCATTAGTGGTATTAAATCAGAGGAAACAAAATTTCATTATTTAATTGCGCAGATGGAACCAAGATTTGTTGAAAATTTATGGGATATAGTCACTGATGCTAATGAAAATAAATATACCGCTGCGAATTAGAGATTGCTGAATACCTTTAAAGAAAGCGAAAATAGACGTATTCAGCGGCTCGTGTCAGAAATGGAGTTAGGCGATTTACGGCCAACTCAACTACTTCAAAAAATGCGTAGTTTGGCGACAGATGGGATTTCGGATAATGTGTTGAAAACTCTATTTCTTCAAAAAATGCCGAATTCCATCCGAAATATCCTAATCGTCAGCAATGAAGATATCCGGAAACTTGCCGAAATGGCTGACCGTATTGTAGAAATGCATCCGAATCGGGAAATATATGCTACATCTAGAGATGATATACAGCAGGATAGTGAAATAAATAGTTTACGTTCGCAGATTGTTTCTTTAGAGCGTAAAATCAACCGCTTACAACTTGAACGCAGTCGTTCAAGGAGCAGAGCTGCTAATCAAAACAGTCGGGGGCGCAGCGCGTCTCGTAAACGATTTAATCCTGCTGGTAAGTACTGTTTTTATCATTATAAATTTGGAGCAAAATGTCATCCCGATAAATGCAAGAAACCTTGCGAGTGGAAAAATGCAAATTCGGAAAACTAGCATCAGCAGCAGACTTAACGGCGAGTTCTGCTGCGGAAGTAAATCACGATTGCCGTAAATACCGTCTATTTGTCTTTGACAAAACAACGGGTTTGCGTTTTCTTGTGGACAGTGGAGCTGATGTTAGCATTATTCCCAATACCGCAAAACAAATTTCAACTAGTGATTATAAATTATATGCTGCAAATGGAACTGAAATTGAAACATATGGAACGAAAGTATTAACCCTTGATTTGGGATTACGTCGTGAATTCCAATGGCCTTTTGTCATAGCAAATATCAAACATCCAATTTTAGGAGCAGATTTCCTAAATCGTTTCCATTTGTTAGTTGACGTTAAGAATAAAGCATTAATTGATGGAATAACTAACCTCTCTACTCCAGGTAAAGTTGCACCTGCCTTAAACGTCAGTGTAAATACAATGTACAGTGCCTGTAAATATTCAGATTTATTGTATTTGTACCCATCTATTACAAAACCTAATTTTTTTATTTCTGATGTAAAGCATACTATAAAACACCACATAGAAACTAGGGGACCACCAGTGTACTCTAAAGCAAGGCGATTAGATCCGAAGAAATTAGAAACTGCCAAACAGGAATTTAAGTTTATGCTGGACAATAATATTATTCGTCCATCTAAATCAGAGTGGGCCAGTCCACTGCATATGGTCTCGAAGAAAGATGGATCTTTCCGACCATGCGGGGACTACAGAAGGTTGAATGACCAAACACTCCCAGATAGATATCCAATTCCTAGACTCGAAGATTTTCAGCACATTTTGCCAAACAAAGTCATATTTTCTAAAATTGACCTTTTTAAGGCCTATTTTCATATTCCTGTTGCAGAGGAGGACAAGAAAAAAACGGCTATTATTACTCCGTTTGGACTTTACGAATTTAACAGAATGAGTTTTGGTTTGCGGAATGCTCCGGCAACATTCCAAAGATTTATTCACGAAGTATTTCGAAATTTAGACTTTGTGTTCCCTTATTTAGATGATGTATTGATTGCCTCTTCTAGTGCAGAAGAACATCGCTCACATCTCAAAATTGTTTTTCAACGCTTAAATGATTACGGCCTTCGCATAAATGTCAGCAAATCAGTTTTCGGAGTTGATTCACTAGAATTTTTGGGCTATAAAATTTCGGCTAAAGGATCAAGGCCTCTGCCTGAAAAAGTAAAGGCCATATTAGAGTATCCATTGCCAAACACCCTTCAAAAATTGCGTACATTTTTAGGTATGCTAAACTTCTATCGTCCATACATAAAAAATGCTGCGGCAACTCAAGCCCCTCTTCATGAATTTTTAAAAGGTGCCAAAAAGAAAGATCAGAGAAAAGTGCCTTGGAGTGAGGCAACTGTAAAATTATTTGAAAAATGCAAAATGGATATAGCAGAAGTTGCAATGTTGACATATCCAAATTCCGATTATCCTCTGTCTCTTCACACAGACGCATCGGATTTGGCTATAGGAGCAGTTTTGCAACAACACGAACCTGATGGGTTGAAACCTATCGCATTTTTTTCAAAAAAGTTAAATGAGGCACAAACCAATTATTCGACGTACGATCGTGAACTTTTGGCTATTTATTTGTCCGTAAAACATTTTAAGCATTATTTGGAAGGTAGAGATTTCCAAATCTTCACTGATCATAAACCTTTAGTTTTTGCTTTTAAGCAAAAGAACGACAAAGCGTCGCCAAGACAGTTGAGACATTTACAGTATATTTCTCAATTTACCACAAATATATGTCATGTAAAGGGTCAGGAAAATATTGTCGCAGATACATTATCGAGAATTGCTAATGTTAACCTGCCAACTATAGACTATGATCAAATTGCTGAAGCCCAAACTGATGATGACGAACTGAAACAACTGCGACTTTACAGTAAATCCTTGATATTTAAGCAGTGTCAACTTCCATCCGGAAAATCTTTATGGTGCGACACATCTACATCAAAGGTTAGACCTTTTATTCCAAAGCCTTTCCGTATGCGGATGTTTCAACAAATCCATTGTTTATCTCACCCTGGAATTCGTACAACAGTTAAAGAAATGTCATCACGATTCATTTGGTCTTCACTGAAACAGGAAGTTCGTAACTGGACACGAGCATGTCTCCATTGCCAAAAAAATAAAATTTCGCGGCATACAAAGTCCGAATTTGGAACTTTTAAACCGCCTGATGATCGTTTTAGTGTAATTCATATTGATTTGATTGGGCCGTATTCTCCATCGGATGGATACATCTATTGTTTGACATGCATCGATAGACACACATCTTGGATGGAAGTGGTTCCTTTACGACAGATCACTGCTGAAGTTGTTGCACAAGCTTTTTACGAATGCTGGATAACACGATTTGGAGTACCTTCTCTCGTGGTTACGGATCGAGGAACTCAGTTTACTTCAGAATTATTCAAAAAATTAGCAATCATTTGTGGTGTAAAATTACGGCATACGACGTCTTATCATCCCCAAAGCAATGGAAAGATAGAACGCCTACATCGCACGCTAAAAGCAGCCATTAGATGCCACAACTGTATTCGATGGACTGAGTCGTTGCCTACGGTTCTCATGGGTTTACGAGCTTCTCTTCGAGACGATTGTAGTTTTACAATAGCCGAAATGGTATTTGGTAAATCTATCAAATTACCTGGTGAGTTTTTTGAAGATTCGAAAACTGTGTCCATTACAGATTCTTTTGTTGATAATCTGCGAAAACAGATGCAGTTAGTAAAACCAAGAATACCCAAGCAAAAATGTAAACAACACATTTTTGTTCCACAAGATTTAAATACAACTAATCACGTATTTCTTAGGATTGATCGCGTAAAAAAACCCTTAGAACCGCCATATGAAGGACCATTTTTAGTATTACAACGAACGCAAAAATTTTTCACGTTATTAATCAAAGGTGAACATGTAAATATTTCTATTGATCGAATTAAACCAGCCTATAAGTTAACACATTTTGACACTTCTGATGCTCCATTGCCATCAACTGTTAACAGTCCTGCATCTTGTGAACCCAAAAGAAGTGACTCAACTGAAAGGATGCAACATAAGAATGCATTAAGTGATTCAATAAAGGACGAGAAACTGCCTGCTTTAACCACACAAACACGTTGTGGAAGGAAAATAAAACGACCTGTGCGTTTTACAGACGATGCATAAAATGTTGTTCTAGTGCATTATATTCATATTAAATTTAAATGTCATTTTCATTTTTTTTTCTAATTAGCGTAACTTCGTTACTGGCAAGGGAGTGATGTAGGAACAGATTGTGAGTAACGCAACTCATCATCGCAAGTTATTGTGGTTCACACGTAACTAAATATTATAAATAATTATTAATGTTTTGTATTTGTTTAATTGTTATAACTGTTCATGTTTGTTTTTAAAGTAATTGCATCAAAAATATTTTATATATTATTTTTGTGTTAAATAAAACTATTTTTCTGCTGTTGCATCTGGCAACGAGATTGATATTGTAAAAAATAAATAGAACGAGTGAGATGCTCGCCGTTGCTTGGATTTGACGTAGTTTGTGTTTTTATTTTAATTTCTTTAAAATACTTTAAATCGTTGGTCGTAATATCCTAAAATAAGAAATGTTTATTTTATGTATCGAGCGTTTACAATCTGCACATTAAAACGCAGAGTCATACGCCGATAATTCCTATTCATGAGATATATTACTTATGGATGGCAACATTGTAGTGATCAATAAACAGTTACAAAACATCTGACTTTATGCCATGTTTTGTACCTTTAGGATTAATTGCCTCCATATCGAAAATTAACAATAACTAATAATTCCTTGTCTCCTAAATTCTTTCCTTATTTTTATATAAAATTGCTCTTTTTACGTAATGTCTTCCTTCATCCACACCAAACTAATTTCATTCATTCAAATAATTTTATTGAAGTCAATGATATAATTAAAGTTCACATAATCTCAACGAAAGAGCTGAAATTTTTTGAAAGATGGATTTAGACGAAGATGAGGAAGAGAAGGAAAAAGCGAAAGGCCCTAAATTTCCTTTGTGCATGCATATCACAGAAGGAGTAAAATATCTCAAGCTTCGACTGTTCGACAAAGCAATAGATTGTTTCGAAACGGCTCTTGAACGAGAGCCTACCAACGAAAAATCGCTCCTAGGTCGAGCGAAATGCTTTATGAATAAAGCGATGTACACTGAAGCCAAAGACGATGCGGAGGCTGCTCTGAGAAAGAATCCTAAATCACCTCAAGCACAAATGCTGAAGGCAGACGCTGAATATTTCTTGGGTGATTTCGAACGGTCATTTCTCACATGTTCTAGGGGTTACGACGCCAGACCAAATTATGGAGAATTCAAACTTGGATTTCAGTCGTGTAGAAGATCCATAGATAATGCTCTTCGTCCCGATGAGCAGATATATTTCGATGAAGAGGACATAGAAGGTATAGAGAGACTTCTTAGCGGTAAATATCTGGAGGAAAAAGATGGCAAGAAATTTGATGGTTCTAATCAACTTGTGAGTTATGAAGACGATATTCAGTTCTTGAAGAATTTGTTGTCAGATGAGATTATGGAGCAAGTTCACCCAGAATGTGAATATCTGGTAGAGTTTCTTGAAGGAAGACAGCATTTTTGGAAATATCAAAACCCCAAAACATCTAAGGATCTTAAGAATCCAGATAATCTTTAGAGAAAGCCGAAAAAATGAAGCATTCTGGTCATAATAAACAATAAAAGATTTGCATACGAGAATATTTAATATAATAATCATTTTTTTGTGATTCTTTTATTGAATATTTTGATAAACTTCGATTATTTACACTAATGAAAGCATTAATATTTCTGGTATTTATTAATTAACGGTAAAAGTGCCAAAACTCGCCAAATGTAGCACCAAAACCAAATTAGTATTACAACCCTGAGTGCGTTCAAGCGCCAAGCTGAAACTCTAACTAAAAAAACTAATTAACATTTGATTTGTTTGTTTCCACCAAAGAAATTATCGTCAATTATTCGTAGTTAATTAATAAGTACTATATTTCTTTCCCAAGTTCTTGACACTTTCACTCATTGTTCATACGACCCTTACCATTTCCGATATTTGCTGATATTTATGATTTAATCGCCAACTGAAGTTGTCCCGATTAATCACAAAGAAATGAAACCATAATGCCACCAGCTGTGCGAAATGTTGACACTTCTGTAAAATGAAATTCGGTATAATCTGAAAATCGCCAAATAAATCGGGGGCTTTAAATATCAACGAGCAATAAATTTTTCTTTTAACCTTGTAAAGTAACGTTTGAAAAAGTATTATTGGGACAATATATTGTTCTTAACTTAAATTTTTTTTAGTTATTTTTATTAGTTAGAAAACAAGCAAGATTTTCATTAAGAGTGCCCATTATGGTAACTTCGATACTTATTAATTAATAGTGAAAGAGCCAAAACTCGCCAAATGTATCACACAAAATCCAAACTGGCATTGCAACTCTGTGAGTCGCTATGAGCGCATAAGTAACGTAACTTCTATCAATAAAATGTGTGCTATTTCATGCTTCTAGAGTGAAATAGCCACGATGCAACTCCGATAGATTGGAACAGAACATCCGACTGATATTCTGCTCTAATATTTACCAATATCTTTAACATTATTATTTGTTAAAATGCTATCGAATTAATGGAAATGTATTAATTTTTTTACTTAAGATACAGATATCGATACTAATAATAAGAGTTTGTGTCTGTGCATGTTGGAATATAGAGAAAGCTGTTTGATTTAGAATTTGCAAATTTGGTATAAATATATCTTGAAGGATGGCAATTTTTGACGCGTAGAGATTTTTAAAAATTTAAATTAAGGGAAATTGAAACGAGATGGCGTTACTTTTGTGAATATTGTTGATCGAAAATGATATTTGGACCAATTTAAAATGCAAAAAGGATCTCTTTAGCATATCTCTTAAATTGCCAATACTTTCTGAGACAAAACTGGAAAAAAAAATAATATTTTCGGTTTTTTTAACGAAATTTTCGACTATACATTTGTTGAAGTAATGACATTCAACTGTTTTCACTGTTTCGTCAAATTTAACCATACGATTTTTTTTCCATTGTTGAAAGCTAAGGCGAAGGATTCTGTTTATTATTTGATCAGTTTACATTAGGAATAGGAAAGTGAAGTTACTGTGCCGCGAAAGACAATGGGCAATTAAAAAATTCATTACTTGAGAAGTTATGCTTTAATGCCAATATAATGTTATTGGATTTCATTCGAAAGGTATATGTACACAATAAACGGAACAATATAAGGTTAGTAAAGTAATAAGGTTTTAATGTCTACCAACATTTGAAGCTTAACAAGATTTTGTTGAGAAAATCATGAACATCAAGTTATACACAATTAATATTCCCTATAAATGGCTGGTCATCAAAAGCCGCTAGTTTTGAAATAAATCATAAATTAAGTAATGATTTATACTATTTTCAAACTACTTTTACTGACAATTAATTCCAATATTAAAAGAAATGATTCAAATGCCAAGCTCATGAAATTTTAGCCGTTAAGATGGATGCTGACTGTTAAACTTTATTTGTGCTAAATTTTGATCGTATTTTTTTTTTTTTTTGCTTGTTTTTCAGTCTAATCGATTAGTTTTGGCAAATAGAATATGCAATGAATGTACGAATCTCTATTATACTTCTCATTTAATATTTTTTATATAATATTAAAATAAAAAATATGTATATAACGTTAACTAAACACTGTAACTCTAGCATGCATAAATTAAGAATGTAATATAATCAGGAACCGTCGATATTTTCCAAAGAACGCTGACATAAGTAATTAAAACTATCCTAGTATGTGTAGGTACGTAAAAATGAAATTGCTTAATGGAAATAAAAAGAAGCTGATTCTGTTTTAAGTAGATAACAATACAAGCAGCTTTACAGAAAAATAACATTATCTAATCTTACTGTATAGAAAAGAGAAGAAAGCTTATTGCAAGTTTCATTGTAATTGATAAGATGATAAAACGTGCGAAGAAACAAAAACTTGGATTATGAAAAACTGCTCATCGAAGTAAATTGCATAATGTTGAACAAATATATCGCATAGAATGAACGAAATATAAGAAATAGAATCGTTTGCATTATACGAAATGTGATCAAAAATGATTTTTAAATGAAAATAAATAAATCTTAAATATTTAATAAAATAAAAATAACATTTATATTAAAAATGAAATAAATTAATAGAAACACTGCAAATATAACTAAACTGAGAATTTAGTAGCATTTTGTGTATACATTTTCCCTTCTTTCTGATAACAGAAGTAATTAAAGTTAATTCGAATTTCTTGTCCAAGATATGGCAGCATGATTAAAATGTTAGGCTCGATTCATATCATTCTTAAAAATTCATCTTTAATTATAACCATGACAATTCACACACAAAAAAAAATTGAATTGAATACAGTCTGAAAACACATAAATGCAGTTACTAAAACAATAAAATTATTGATGTAAAATATACTTTAAAATATCTTCAAAAATTTATTAAAATTAAAGAAAAATTGAATTGGAAAAATAAACTGAAATTACTAAAAATATTTCTGTTTAAATTTTGAAGCGTTGTAAAAATGATTTTTGTATTATATGGTCCGAATCTGTAGAAGGAAATGCTGAAATTTATATTGATTGCTTAATTAATTAGTGATCTAATTAAAAATTTTAAAAGCTCTTTTTTATTTAATACTAATTACGTCAAAAGAACTATAGGCCAAACGATTTGCCTTGCAATGCATTTTGAGAAATATTTACATCATATATGCTATAATTTACAGATAATATGTCAGCTATGTACAAAATGCGTTTACAACTAAAACAATAGAAATCATTGATGCAAAATATACTTAAAATATCTTTAAAAGTGTTTTAAAATTAGAAAAAATAAACTAACATGACTGAAAAGGTTGCTTTTTAAAATTTCAAAGGGGCTTAAAAAGATTTTTGGATTATATGTTCCAAACTTGTTGAAAAAAAATGTTAAAATTTCTATTGATTTCCTAATTAATTAAAAATCTAATTAAAATTTTGAAAAGATCTTCTTTTAATTAACACTTATTACGCCAAAAGAACTATAGGTCAAAAGATTTGCATTGCAATGCATTTGGAACGATTTTTAAATTATATACGTCGTAATTTAATGATAATACGTCAGTTTTATGTTAAAAACAACACTCTAAGGCATTCATATTTTGTTGATTATTATGTAGTGTTGCTGTTGGTTATTACTCTTTCCTTGTGGTTACCATAAACCGTGTTCAGTTCTTTGAACTCTCTTAAAGTTGCAATCAAATGGTGAAATAGAGTCTGCAGCTGAATATGATTAACGTTTTCAGACAAAATGACGGAAATTAATAGATCTTTTTGTCTTCAGGTTAAATTAAATTATTATTATTATAATTTGTCCTCTGAAAGGTGACTGACCTAGTATGTTTGCCAATATATTTCATAATCTTACCGCATAAAGTAACGAAAAATGAAAACTTGAATAGAACTGGATAAACTCTGATAAAATAGTAATTAAAAAAATTGTTTGAACTACGTTCTCCAATGTAGACAATGGCGAAACAGTATAGCGGTGATTTTAAAATTTTTCATTTTCTAAAGAAATAAATATTCCAAAATAAATTATTTTATTATCTATCAACTGAAATGAGTGACCATTTTCGATGATCAACTGTTTCTCTTATCATATAAATAAGACTAATTTGGATAATTAATTTCAATTTGATTACATTATTAATTTATTTTTATACCTTTCATTCAATAGATAGATTTATTACTGTAGAATGAGTGACAACAATCTAAACAATCTAACACATTACATGACAAACTTAATTCAGAAATAAAAAATCATCATAAAATTTCAAAACGAAAAAAAAAAAATCTAGCATTTATTGATTATAAAAATATTTATTAAACTTATCATAATGGCCGGGTTTGTTCGAATTGCAGCTACCATATCTTTAAATTCAAAAGTAAAAAGGATTGCTTTTGATCTTCCGATCAATCACTGAAATGTATACGCAGTGTGCTTTCATGGGCTACACGGTGAATAGCTCTGATTTAAGTTTTCTTCCCTATTGTTTCATTTTTTTCCCCTTTTTTTATATTTACTGCCTTTGCACCATTTTTCTTAATCTTCAAAGTCCGAAGATAAAAAAAAATCAGAAAATCAGATTTAAAAAATTGAATAAATGGAAATTCAACTTTAAAAAATTTCAAGGGATTCTGCAACTTTACAGCCCTAATGAACAAACCACCATTGGTCTATACTTGTTAGAGCTAAAACAAGCAATAGTGGTCTCCCTAAAACTTTCCCGCATATTTTGTAATAAAGATGATATCCCAAAGAGCGCCGGGCGTGGCATTGACTTGCAGTGGTTAAGAAATGTTAACCTTTTGCGTGAATTTAGCATTTTTGTTGAATCTATCGTGTTATCCTTGGCGAGTGTTTTGGCAATTAATCCCTGGCATGGTGCCAATAGTATCCGAAAGTTGAATTTGTGTTTCCCACCGATTGAAGCAAAAATTTGCCACCGAACTACAGTTGTAATCTCAAAATCACGTATTAAATTGGATATATTTAAGTCATCGCGTTTTTGAATTATCGTTTTCACATTTGTCTAAAAATAAGGAATGACAGACGTTCACCCTCTTGTTGGATTAATTCAGAATTGAAAAGGTGTTTACGCAACAGATATTAAATCTGTGTATTGAATTTTATGTATTTGCTCTCTTCGTTTTGTAGTTATGTCAAATTATATTCGAACTTCCTTTAGACAGACTTCCTTTAAAAGGATTTTGCTCAAAATTTGACAGAAAAAAAAAGAAAGAATGTTTAAAGACTTTATACCAAATTTCATCAGTTTAGCTCCAAGCGTTTTTCAGTTAGTTTTTCACAAACAGACATAAGTCCAAAAATTAGCTTTTCGAACTCAGGGAGGTCTAAAACGTGAAGACTCAATTTTCGTTAAAATTTCGAGTTTGAATTGTCTGACGTTTTTAATATTTGCTTTATACTTCATATACGAAAAAATAAAAAGAACACTGCAATCTAATAAATATTAAATTACAAATGCAAATATAACATTATATTCGTATGAAAATGTAACATTATATTCTTCCTTAATTTTAAAGATTAGCCTCAGAAGGAGAAATTATTTGTTATACTTTCGACTTTAGCTTACCTAAATTAATATCTTATCTGTATTAAATCTAATTCGCTTTTTACAGTTCGTTGCATCTTGACATTCAAATATTCATTTTTCTAGAAGACAACTAAAAAATATATACGTAATTCAAAGAGAGAGAAAAATGAAATATTTCATATAAGTGAACACTAGTTTAATGAAAAAGCACTTTTTCAAATCATTCTGATTTATACAATACAATTTATACAACAATGACAATACTCTGGCAGAGAAAAGATTTGTATAATCTGTGATGATAATAATAAGAAAAATAAAACTGTCAAAGAGAGAAATATTTGGTTGCAAGTACTCGAGATGAAAATTGCGAAATATCACGTTTTATTCTCTCGAAATTATTAAAAAACAAAACCTTTGTAATAAATATTACATGAAATAAAAGGCTACGAAGCCGTATGAATTATTCATTTTGATTATGTAACTCATCTTAATTAGAATGCTGGTCTTCATTTTTTTTACGAATTCGTTGCCATTTGAAACTTATTTTTCTTTTTTAGTGCTTTGTTTCTCATTAATGACATAAGTTGGCATAATAATTGTTGTTATTCGATTCACATTTTTCTGTTCATTGTTTCGCATAGATAAATTTTTATCTTCACAATTCTAAATTATTAACTGTTATATAATTTCGCTGTCTTTGTTTGAAAATTATTGTTAATTTATAATTTTTTTAAATCGTTTGCAGTTTCTCAAATAAACCAATGAAAAAATTATTGCTAATTTATAATTTTTTTTATCGTTTGCAGTTTCTCTTAAATAAATCAATAAAAAAACTGTGAGAAATGAATTCAGAGAAATGGTTGATATTGTAGTAGTATTCATCATATTATTTTCTATACTTACAAAAGAAGTGTTTGTGCGTTTTCAGAGTTTTGTGTTTGCAGTGTCTAGACAATCTATAGTATTTATTGCTATGAAAATTGGCACTCTAGTAATTATAATGGTAACTCATAGAACATCAGAGGACAATTTTTAGTATTTATTATAGAATTAATAGATTTAATTTTTTGGGTGATTTTTTTTTACACGTATTTGCTTTTACATCATTTTAGATTATTGTAGAAAAAAAAGAGATGCAGGATCAGAAATATTAAATTTATAAAGTTAGCATTTTTTTAAAAATTTAATCAGTGTTTTTGAAACATCTCAAGAATTAAAATTAAAATGCCTGCATCTGACATTGTAATTTTACTATCGTTGTCAAACACATCTTTTTGGTAAATAATTCGAACTTTTCTACCATAAATAAAGCAAAATATGGGTAAAAAATGTCCAATAATTTTGAATTAATTTTTTTCCAGAATAACTTAAAAATATTTTATTCTCTGATTTGGCAAGAAACGAAATGATAATTTATTTAAAGTTCCAAATTTCAGGAATATTATTTTTTCACAATTAAAAACTCGAATAACATATATTTCTAATTTCTTTATCGCTTTTTTTAAAGACGTCTTCATTTTGAATTAATTTTGATCTTTATCGCTTGCAGATCAGCATGCAATATCATAATCTCAAAAAAAAAAAAAAAGTAATATGAATTTTTTAAAATCAATTCCTACTTTCGGAACAATTGAACTCGCATTCTTCACCTTCACGTGAAAAATACTGAAATCCTTGCATTTTACCGATTGAACTACTGCCTGTTGATTTCAAAGTTCATTACAAACTGCTAAAACTCTATTTAAAGTATTAAAAATTAATTAAATTTAATAATTACTGAATTAATATTTGAAAAAACAGTATTAACATCAAGTGTCATCCGCCAAAAGTTTAAAAAATGTATTTCAACTTGAGTCGATGAATAAAAAGTATTTAATTAACGATTGAAAATTCGAACAAGATATATAAATATATATAGGGAGAGTGTGAACTAATAGTAGGAATTGAAAAAATAAATAAGCAAAATCAATTTTATTTCTCGTTTTCATTTATTATTTTATTTAATTTGTGTCATTTTTTTTCTGGCATTCGTGACATCAGATTATCAATGTTAATGATTTATATGGATGTCTATCTATTCGATTTTTTTTTGTTATTTTTTTAAGAATACACATTTGCAAATGGACAAAATCTGAGTCAAATAGAAGATTTTGATTCCAGTAATATGTTAAAAAAATGTTTACAAACTATTGGAGAACTGCTTTGTGACATAATCCAGGCTTAAAAAATATTTGATTGGGGCTTTTAAATCTTTTTAATTAGTCTACTCCTTATTGGCCCTTATGCTATTTATCCATATTATGATATAGTTAGTAGAAATTTCGAAAAGTACTCCACACTGAATAATAATTTTCAGAATACAATACAAATGTTAGCTAAATTTTATTATCTATTCAGAAATTATAGTGTTGATTTAAAAAACAACCTGTTTAGTAGAACTGCGGTTTAGATTTTCATTTTTTGCTTACAGCCAGTGACATAGAAACAATAAAAAAAGCACATAGAACATCTAAAAACCAACCCTTTACCTCTTTTGAAATACGAAAACTATTACTGAAATTCAAAGAATGTTTCATGTTTGTACTGATGGAATTTATAATCGATTGTTCACTCATTCCTTCACTTACTGGTATTTTGAATTTTTTATTATTATTGGTTATTCTTGAGGATTATAAAATATTTTAACAAATTAGAGCTCTTAATTAACATTTAATACATCAATTCAAGTAAAATTACTTTCACTTAGGTGGCGCCATCTAGAACTGAATATGAGAAATAGTTAGTTTTTTTAATTTAATTTATTTTATATAGTTCTTTTTAAATGTTTGATACATTGTAAAAATATCAAATATGCAAAATTGGAAGAAAAAAATTAAATGAGCACAAAACACTTAATTCATCAGAAAATACCCGTACATACGAATAAAAAGAAAAAAAAGACTATATATAAATGTATTATTTATTTTGTTATCTATAAATATCATATAGAAATTCTTCATAGTGAAATAATTATTTTGTTAACAGAGAAAAAATATGTAAACATAAAAATTCAAATACAAAAGTTTTGTTAGCCAAATTAATACATATGAAAATATTCAAAAATATTTCACATATATCTTTGAAGTATCTTTCAAAATTTTCAACTAAAAATATTTCACTATGCTTTATAACAGATGTTAAAATTCATTACGTGAAATCAAAAGGCGGGCCGTCGCAGAAATGCTCAAAATGCTGATTGAGATACAAACTAAATTAATAGCATTACAAATTTGACTATGAAATGTAAAAGTAAACTTCCTCGTTACTTAATAAAATTCATGATAATGGATTTATGAAAATTTTTCAAGTGTTATTGTTCTGCAATTTCAGGACTAATAGATTCATCTTGGTTTTTTACGAAACTAAATACTTTCACTAAAGTAAATTTGTTTCCTGACACTACTTGTGATACTCCCAAAGGTGAAAGCACAATAATTTTTTGTCTTATTAAAATTTCTAGGTTATTTTGCTGTTACTTTCTTTGAAAATGTATTTAATATATATAAAAAAATATGTCGTAAACATAGACGAACATTTAAATCTAATTAATTAGTTATTTTTTTTGACATTTAAAATTCTTTGTCTTATAGAAAAAATAGTTTTAATTATTTCAAAGAAAATTAATGAATAGACATTCTTCTGAATATGAAACTCGCTTGAACTAGAAGTCAATTTCGAGTTTCTTCAAGATATCTCATTCCAAAAGGCATATAATACTTTATATCTAAAATTATTAAACGTTAGAAATAACTTCAAAAATGCGATTACTAAATTCAAATAATTTAGTAATTTGACAATAAAAGTAAATTGTAATTATGTTTATTAATATTAAATTACACTGGTAATAATAAACTCACTCAGTATTAGAAGAAATACTTCAAATATCGGCAGAAGGTGAACATTTATTTCATTGTTTGTTTCTTATCATTTGAGAAATAACTTCCTTTTATGTTAATTACATTGTCAGTATGTAATACATTTTATTTGCATGTACTTGCAAATATTTAGGTAATATGTTCTTTCCCTCTTTCTGCATTTTTATTGCTTTAGAAAAAGTAGAGAAAGAACAGGAATCGTCAAAAAACATTCGAACTCGAAATTTTTCCAAATCTCCGTGTTTTATATTTCCCTGAGTTCAGGAAACACATTTTAGAACTATCCGTCTGTCTGTCTGTCTGTGACTAAGATAAATCAAAAGCACTTTGAACTGGAAGGTTGAAATTTGGTACACGATCTTAACACCAAATTTACAATATCTCTATCAAATTTTGAATAAAATCTTTTTAGGAGAAGTCCGTCTGTCCGGCTGTTTGAATAGAATTTAATACGGTAACTACAAAACGAAGAGAGATGGGTGAATAAAATATGGCAGACAGATTTAACGTTATTTGTGAAATTTTAAACCAAATCTGGCTACAAGTGGACTGTCTGTCTATCTGTACTTTCAAAAACATGTAAAATCAATAATTCGAAAACTCAATATCTTATATATATTAAATTTCATTTGGGATTTTGTGACTACAAGTGCAATTTTGAGTCAAATTTTTGTTTCAATCGGTTGAAAAAAATTTGTCTAAAACACGAATTCGATTTTTGGTTACTATTAATGCATGCTAGGGATTAATCGCCAAATAACTCGCCAAAACCCGCCGCGATAGATTCAGTAAAAAATGCTAAATTCAAGTCAACAGTTAATATTTCGTAACTATTGTACATCAATGCAATGTAAGGAATTATCTGACATGACAAGTTTATTAGAGAGTATGCGAGAACGTTTTGAGGAGACAACACCTGCTGGTTTATTATATGAGGGACAGTGAAAGTGCATTTGGTTTCAACGGAATAAAATTCACAATAAACAACTATCGTATTTTCAACACGCAAAATTATGTTTAACATGGAAATGAATGTAAACATTCATTTCCATGTTTGTAATAATAATGTAAACATAATAATGTAAACGTTATAATGTAAACGTTATAATGTAAACATAATAATGTAAACGTTATAATGTAAACATAATAATGTAATAATAATGTTTGTAATAATAATGTAAACATTCATTTCTAAGTTAAAATAGATGTAAACATTCATTGCCTGAAGTGAATAGTAAAATAGCACTTACTTCCATCAAAGCTGCTGGCTCCTTTCACATACAGCAAAAGAAAAGCGAAGAGAAGAATCTGATTGAAATCAGATGGAATTTCTTTTGGCTGATTATTAATCAGGAACTTAAGAAGGATCAGGTATTGAATCAGGGTAAATATGAAGGCTATAACATTTTGTATTTGGCATAATGTGAGAAATCTGGTGGAGCTAATCTATATTATCTTACAGTCCTTTATTTCTCTTACCCTTCGGGAAACACAAATTTTTGAAGTAAGCTTTTCAAACATTTTTGGTCATCAAATTTCTGTAACCATTGCTATCTATTTGCAATTTAATTTTAAAAGGCTTAGCTTAAGTAGGTTTCTTAGTTTCAAAAACGAATGCATCCTTTAATTTTGTCACATATTTGATTGGAATCAATTTAAATTTTAAAAAACTTTGGAAATACTGCTTAAAAAATATACCTTTCCTTTTAAATATAATTAATTGTACTCCCCCCTCCGGTATTTGTGGCCAGACAACTTTATTGTTACAAATTAATCTGTTTTATAAGAGCTGCAGCAATAGCAATATGAAATACCGGATGCTATTGGCTGCTCTAAATGAGGCAGAAATGCTTGTTTCTATGATATACGCAGTTAAGTTTATCCTAGGACTATGACATCAGAATTATAATTTTCACTTTAAAGTGGTTTAAAAAATGGTTTTGTACGATATGTTCTGAAAATATTGAAGTAAAAACATCAAAATTTCAATTAATGTTTATTAGTTCTAATTGAGTATCTAATACATAAATTTTTTATACCTCTTGATCAATAATTTACCTGTACAGCATTCTAATTAATAAGGCAATTTACTGATAGTTTCAGATTGTTTGTTATGATTCTGTAACATTGCTTTTTTACAAAACTACTCCCATTGCTGAAAAGATTGATTTACAGATATTCTGAATGGGTGCCAGATAAAAGCCTGAATCTTAGCCACGAATTTCGTGATTCTGACGACAAAAATAAAGGTTCTGAAAAATACTAGAATTTTGGCGTTATCTCTATTAGGATTTTAGTTTTAAAGATCGTTCTAAAACATTAAATACCTTGTTAAGAGATTATATAATTTGAATCACTCGTATTCACATTTATTTTTTCGGAGTGTTGAGCGTAGAGCGAGCTCTCTAGATGCACTCTGAACGCCGTTTTCTGTTTCCTTATGTCGTGAGTTTCTATTAGTGTTCAATTTTTATGCAATATTCGATTTCATTATGTTTTCGCTACCTTATTTCGTTTTTTCCGAGTGAAATTAAAAGTATCGTTTTCTGTTATAAGTCTTGGACTTTTTTCACCATATATCCACTGAACGATTTTTGCAACAGTGTCTATTCTTTTACTATCAGGATAAAAATAAAGGAAAGAAAAGAAGACAACGATCTTTTTTAAATTTTAACTAAAAGGAAAGTTAATAATAAAAGTAATAAACATGATATGAAAAAATTAATACCGTTAGCATTATTTTTCTAAGATATAAAAGGGAAGAAGAACTGACGTTAATTAACTTTAAAAGTAAGTAATAAAATAATTATTTCATGTAATCGGATTATTCCAAGTGCTTGTTAGTCAATAATTTTCCTTTCCAACCCTCCGATAACTATGAAATTATAAGCATTAAAAGTAAGTTTAATAAAGTACTAATAAATATTTTTTAAATGAAAATATTTTACAAAAAGTTAAAAAAATATATTCTCTTTTTCTTAATCATCATTGTATAAATCCATTTTTTATTAATTTATTTGCTTAAAGCTTTTTAAGTTGAATTAATTTTCGTTCTAATTCCTTCATTTTTAAAAAAGATGAAATTTATATATTGTATTAAGCACAAAGACTTAAAAGTAAGGCTGTAACACTTTTATTGAAGTATGTTATTATCCTCAAATGGGTTTTAGTTTTCTCAAAAATTTTAATCTAAGAATTAGCCTATTTTATTCACCGCAGAAATTTACAAAGTACATGTTTAACTATGCTGCTAAAAACTGTATTCAAATACTTTAACTTTTAGTTAATTATTTTTTTTTTCAATTTTTATGGTAAAATAATCCGATTTAAAAATAATTCCTTCCGCATCATAATCTGAAAATCAATTTCTCAATGTTTTTTTTCTTTTGTTTCAAAAACATTTCTTCAAAAATTAGCTGAAATGTCTAGTCTATGCATTAAAACTGAAGAGCTATATGTCAAATTGGCTAAATAGTTTTGGCATAAATTTGAGTGTATCTTTCCTAGAGTCCATCTTTTGCTGATATGTGCCATTATCAGTTTCCAAAAATATTTTAAGTAAGGGAAAGAATTATGGAAAATCAATACAATAACTCCCGAGTATCCGGTTCGCGACTATCCGGTTTCGTACTATCCGGTCTGGTTTTCTATTATCGTCATTAAATGAAGACGACAAGGCGTTGCATTGGCAACATTGCCAAGGCATTGGAAGCGGGCATTTGTTACGATCCTCTTACGTGTGTTGTGCAAAACGCAAGTTGTGGCAGGAAAAGAGCAGCGTTCTGCTCGTTGTTCATTATTTCGTCGATATGTAACGGACCTCAATTGTTGCCGCTGTACCTTATTGTAACTGCACAGTACTTACAGTATTCGTAAATTGTTCTTCTTTAAGTGTACCACAGTGAAGATTACAGAATTTATGTTAAAATATAGAACAGTTTATATCTTTTAACTTGCTTTTTCTCTAATAAATTCTTAAAACGCGAAGTATTTGAACATATGTAAACTACCAGTACAGAACCTTCTACTTTAATCTGACACATTACCGACAACTGCTTCTATGATTTAGAGGGCCGCGTTCCCATTCTACTTGGCTTAAGATAAATGGAGGGTTTAGTATTCAATAAGTGAGGAAATGCATATTATAACAGCGAGTTTTGGTATAAAAACTTTGTTTTCTGATATTGGTGGGCAAAGAAATGAATTTCTAAAAAATATCGGCATACATTTTCCTAAAAATATTACTAATTAAAACTAGAATTCTTGCATTCCACATTATATTTTCGTTATCCCTTTCGATTTTTTGAAGTTATTTCGCCACCATTATTCTTTAAATTTAAACAAGAACAATGTTGTTTTATTAATTTAAATTAGTCGTCTTTGACACACAGCTGGTTTGGTGGGAATATATTTAATTGCTTGTATTCAATTTCAATTATACTGTTAAGGCATAACTTTATATCTGCAATTCTGTCAAATTATCAGATATTAAAGCAGTACTATTATAATAATCTTGCATGTTCTTTTCATTTCTAATGGGCACCAGCGTCATGACATCATAGTGCTATTTAAACGTCTTTCTTCTAATTTTGAGTATTGTAAATTCACTTTTTTTCTTGGCCATATAAACTACACAGATATTAAACAGAATTTTTCTTTAGCTTCTAACAATTTTAAAAAAATGAAGCGACTAAATTCTTGATAAACAAAAATTTGGCATTTTAGCAAAGAATTGGCCAGTTGCTCTGGTCACTTTTATGAATACAAAGTCCTCCTTCTTATCTTTTGTAGAATTCACTCAAGCTTGTAAATAAAAATAATTTTACTCTTATACTGTATCCTAGAAATTTATACCTATCATTAATTACTTTGCAAAGTATTTTTTTTCTAAACTTTTGCATTCATTTTTGTTTTTCTCTCCCCCCTCCCTTTTTTGCGTGTTAGCATTGTTACGAATCTGTAATGCTGCTTCCCAGCATAGTTGGTTCCACCATCGGAAAGAATGTTTTACAGTCATCTGTATTGGACGGAGTCCGGTGTCGCGCCGGAGGTTCCAGAACTTGGCGACAAACTTGGCGACCATTTGACGACGAATTTGGCGACAAAATAGATTATATCCGAAACATCGAGAATTTTCACGATCCGTCCAGTATGAACCGAGATACGCCTCGAACGTTCCTGATTGGTCGAGAGGCTTCTAGCCCCGCCTCCTGAGACATACAAAAGGAGGCGGCCGCAGCTGCTAGGGCAGAGTAGTCGGAATCGATGGTAAAGAACTGGCCTTCCAGAGTTAAGCGGAGCAGCGACGGAGTGAAGCTAGTGCTGAACTCAGCTGTGTGCTACTGTCTGCAGTAGAGTCTGGTTGTATGCTGCACGTCTCGGCTGAAAATAATCGTCTTTTGTGCTGTATATAGTTGTCGGCTTTGTGCTGTCCTGTGTGTCTTCGTGTAAATAAAAGTAGTTGTTTTATTTTCTACTACCGCCTGCTGATCTCCACACCATATAACTCCCACTATCCAAACGAACCCGGAAATTTCGTAACAGTATTTTGGTTTTTATGTGTATTATATTGATATAGTTTTGTTCTGTTTTGTTCACTTTTATTTTATTTCTTTTGTCTTGTTTTTTATAGCTTTTTAACTTTTGTTAAGGAGTTTCATAAAAGGTCTAATTGTTTTTATACTTACTTCTGTAAGCCTCGTGTTGTACATTGTGGTGCACGAGGAGTATTTAATGTTTTAACTATAAATAAATAAATTCTTGATAAAGTGATTAAAGCGGTTTGAATTTATGGACAATAATGTGTTTTACTGTTAAAATTAAGTTTTAAAAAATTTATAAAAATTTACAAAAATTTCAGAAAAAATTTCCAAGACCATAAAATTGGTATCAATAAAAAGATAATTTCCTAAATTTTGAAATGGTGCAAAATTCATTCTTTTTACAATATTTTCAGAAAATATAGCTAAAAAAACGTCAAAATTTCACTTCGAAGAGCACAATTTTGGAATTATATTTATCTGTCCATACGATAACTCAGTTCGTAGGATGAAATGTGGTATATGGTCATTATATCGAATCTGTACCTTTGAATCGAATTTTGAATGAAATCTATTTAGAAGAAATCTATATATCTTGTTGTCCAAATACATGAGAACAATATAACTGCAAAAAGTAAAGAGCTAGATATATAAAATTTGGCATACATATTTGGCATTTAAAATGTAAATCTCCATTAAATTTGACACCAAATCCGTTAAGGGAGATGATCGTCCTTCCGACTCTTCTTTTGCTAGTATGTAAGCGCTATAAAGCAAAAACGCAATGACTTAAATTAAATAAAATTTGTATGTGATCTTATGACTGCAATTGTAGTTTTGCATTTCGATCGGTCAGAAGAAAGGCATATAAAATACATTTTCAATTTTCTCCTGCTGGTGTACTAATTATATGTCGGCAATTAATCAAGAAAAACAATCGCCAAATTTCGCAACCAAAAGTTAACAAAAAAATTGCTACATTAATACCAAAAAATTGATCTTTCGGAATTAATGTTAGCCAATGGCATGCAATCATTACATAAGCGCCAGTTTTTTCCCCTTTAACTACATAACGAAATACAACTGTGAAGATAAAAATCTGAGAGCTCGTTTTGGTCACACTCTTATCTGCTGGTGCGATCTTTTATGGGGGGGGAATAGGCGGGTAATATTTTTATTCTAGAGCATATGAGAAAATTTCGAGAGAAAATTCTAATTATTTATTTTCATATAATTGTTTCTAAATTTTTAAAAATGATTTTAAGTATATTTTATAATAATATATTTCTTCGCTTAAGTTATTATTTTTATATGCATGCGTTGGGACGATTTTAAGAATATATTCTTACATATGCTTTTCATGGAAATATATTATACTATTATAAAATCAAAGGTTTTTAAAAAATAATACAAATACAGATGAATCAAACCCATAACATTATCACATCTTTCTTGAAAATTTTCGAATCATCCCTTGCTATTTTTTATTTTTCATATCGATATGCATTCATGTTAATATACAAATAAACAAACAAAAAAAACCCCACTTAATTTTCAGATAGAAATCTATTATTTCGGCACGAATTCTAAATACCAAAGTTCATCTGTATAGTTCATTCGGTTTTCGAGTTATAGTATAAATATAATTCCAAAAATATTTTCGGATCTTCATGCATGCAGGCATTAATAGCAAGTAAAAGTAAGTAATCAAGCTTACTTTTGACGAATTTTTCCCGAAATTATGCAGAAATTTAATGGCGGTATGAATGCGAAGATCAAGAGATCTAATTTTTCGACATCAACAGTATTTTTTACCTTTACTTTGAATTGTGTAAACAACCAATACTTCCTCACATATTCTCTAATCAAAGGAAATACTTTGCATAGTATTCGTGAACAATAGTTAAGAAATATTAGCCTTTGACGTGAATTTCGCATTTTTATTGAATCTATCGTGCCATCCCTGGCGAGATTTTTGCCGATTAATCCTCGGCATGCTGTTAATAGTATCCGAAAATCGAATTTGTGCTGTAGACATATTTTTTCAAATCAAAACAAGAATTTGACTCAGAACATCATTTGCAACTATAAAAACCTCTACCAAATTTGATATATTTAAGTCACTACATTTTTAAATTATCGTGTTTACTTGTATCTGAAAGTACAGACCGACAGACCTACAGTTGGATTTGGCTCAAAATCTGCGGGTGTCTACATTATCGATGTTAAATCTATGTACCAAATTTTATTTGTCTAGCTTTCTTCGTTTTGTAATGAACTTAAATTCAAACAGCTGGGAAGACGGACTTCTGAACAAGTTTCATTCGAAATTTGATAGAATTCTGCAAATTTTATGCTAAGACCATACACCAAATTTCAACCGTCTAGCTCAAAGCGTTTTTGAACAGAAATCGTATTTAAGTCACTGCATTTTTGAGTTATCGCTTTTACATGTTTCAGAAAGTACAGACAACCAACTATAAACTCCTCTTTAGATTCGTCTTAAAATTTGATAGGTAGCTATGCTATAAATGTTAAACATGTGTACCAAATTTTGTTTATTTAGTTCTCTTCGTTTTGTAACTATGGTATTTATATTCGAATAGACGGATTTACTCTAAACATATTTACTTAAAATTTGATAGGTATCTACAAATCTGGTGTAACGATCGCATTCCAAATTTCAATTGTTTAGCTCAAAACGTTTTTGAGTTATCTTTGTCGCAGAACAGACAGACGGATATTTCCCAGAAATGTGTTTTTCGAGCTCAAGGACATCTAAAACAAGAAGATTCGTCAAACTCTGGAATTCGAACGTTTTGACGATTACAATATTTTCTCTATACTTCATATACGAGTTAGTAAAAAGTAGAGTAATAATAATAAGTTCGCCAAAAAAAGCTAACATTTTAACAAAAAGTTATTAATTCGTGCAAGTTTTTTTAATATTGTCATAGATTTTTTTACACCATTCTTTTCTAAAGTATATAATTCTATAATTTTAAACCATTCGAGCAGACGATAAAAGAAAGCATTTATCTTCGAACTACATTTCGTATTATTTAAATTAATTTAAAAATTAAGTGTTATGAATTTAATAATTAACGTTATTTTATTAACTGATCAAATGATAATTAAGGTCTGCAAAATAGAGAGTCGATTCAATAAGTTTCATTAAAACTACAGCACTGATTCTGTCTGGACAAAACCTTTCATTTCAGCTAATCTATTCATCCATGGATACATTAACAAATGACAAATGCACCCGAATAAATACGAAAAAAGCACAAACATCTGCTCCGTGATGATATAATCATTGCGAAAAATGACAACAAAATGATGTGATTACGCTTCTTCGACGAAAGCAACCCGAAACATATATGACACATGATTTTTTTTTTCTTTCTTTTTTTCATGTTTCGAAACGCATATTTCAATCAATGGTAGTAGCATTTAACGCCAACATTTATGTCAATCTAAACAACCTCTACTTGATAGCCTATAATTCAGATTTAGACTCATAGAAGGGCATTAATTTCTTTTTTTAAAAGAAAGCATGAAAAAAGGGGCAGTGTCTTTGCAGCGTTCCATTTAAAAATGCCCAGTCCAATGCAAGCGAGCCTGTCTGGATACATGGGTGTCTAGACTGCGGTCATTGGGAAATGCAGACGATGTCTGAATGATGGCCAAAAAGAGGAGAGGGTGGTGATGAAAAAGAATTCGAATAGGCAGTTCTAGGTGGATGTGGAGGGAAGAATCGTCCCCAAAGAGTTACGCAATATTTATACGTCGCATTTTTATGATCCTGGTATCAATTGCGATCTGGAATTTTAAGTTTCAGCTAGGAAACTAACTTTATTCTAATTTATGTTGGAGACAAGCTTTCATTCAAAGCTTTAAAAAATGGATTGTAGTTACCTTAGAATATGTAAATAAGCGTGCAAGATTTTAAAAAATGTACAATTTGCAATTTTTTTTTTTTTTTTTTTGACTTTTTCTATAATCGTTACAAAGAAACTTGAGAGATTTAAAATTGTACAATTTGTGAAATTTTTCTGCTTTCTCTGTAATCGTTACGGGAATTATTTTTACGGGGTTTTAATCGATATGAAATGGCTATGCGTCATCGCGGCTTATTTTGAATTATTCTTTTAATTAAAAGGTTTATTAAAAGTTTTAGCAATTTAATTTTAAATAATTTGGAGACTGATTTCGGTTTATTAGTTAAGTATTGAAATTGCTGAATTTAGAAATAAAATTCAGTTTAAAGTCTTTGAATATTTCTAAAGTGGTGAAAAATATAAAATAATGGTTATTTTCCCATGCCGTTTAGACTTTCTCATAAAATAATACATAAACAAAAAGTATAGTAATCGAGAAAAAAAATTCTAGTCCTCGAAATTTTGATGAATCTTTATGTTGATTTGTGGTTTAATACAAAAGTACCTGGAAAATGAGTTTCACTCAGCATCTTTTTCCTTTTTGTAAAATAGTGAATAAAACCCTGAAGTTGAAAGGTAACAAGTATAAGCGAAATCCAATTGAATTTGCAAACGCGAGATCAAAAATGAGTAAACTGCGTAGGAGTCCGAGGCCGCAACCACTCTTCCATCTCTGATACATTTATTCTGGTCATGTATAGCTAACTACATGTCAATATTTAGTTATAAAAAAATTTGTGTATAAAATCGCTTTTTGAAGGATTCCCTCTGCTTTCTTGCTAAGTACAAGAAAACAGAGGGGATCCTTATCCTGCTGATTTTTTAGGCGAGTTCGAACTGAAAGATTGCTTTCTTTCTTTGTTTTCTTTTTTAATAAAACACACTTTTTTTTTTAGTCTAAGTATGCTTGTATAAATAAGCATTAAGATTATAGCTATGTCTCAGTCCTTTTTTTAACTTGAAAGAGGACACATGTTATAAAAATGAAAGATCGACTTATGCAAAATATTTCTTCTCGGAAAGTACAATATTTGTCCATATTTCAGCCAACAAACGAATTCTTCGAAGAAAAAGTCTGGTTGTTTCAATGCAATGCGGTTATCAAACTACTTTTTGGTATCTGTGTTGTAATTGGACCTCTCTCCAGAAGGGGCACTCTACATGGAGTGGGCATTGACCAGTTGTTTCTCGTACCGTTCATCATTGATGGTTTCATCAAATAACGCTTCCAAATCTGCATTTTGGGATTTTTTTTACTGATTTACCATATTTTTATAATGTACATGAAAATCATAATTTTAGGAATTCAATTTATTCTTATATCGCAATTCGAAGAGTGCACAATTAAATGATGCAAAATAGAATGCCGTTTCTATAATGAAATATTGCATATAAATAACCATGAAAGATTACTCCACCTATCTCTAAGGCATTCAGATAAATTTTAATGATCGGACAGCAATGCCGAGAAGTATTATTGGGTCTTAAAAGATATCACCGGCTACGGAATAACCCATCCCATAGGAAGCATGTCTCATCATCGGTAGGGGTGTAGCCAACGCCACACCATTTCTGTATCTATTAGGACGGCGAGACCAGCCACCATGCCTGAAGCTTCTCATCGCCAATTTGAAGGTACCCTATCCGAGGGGGAGGGGAATGCATATATTCAAACGTAATTATTAGTAAGATAACTAAACCATTTAGGTTTTGAAATTCTAAATAAAATTACTTTTGTATTTAATTATATTGAAAATACAAAATTTTGCTTAAAAAATATTTACATAAAAAATGTATCCTCCCAAAATATTATTCCGAAAATATTTTTTTTAATTAAGAAGATGATGTAATTACTATTAAGAAAAATAACTTGATTTTGATTAAATATTTATATACTGCACGAAAACTAACAGTAACAACGATAGCTGATCCCAACATTTTGGTGAACAATTCAAATTGATTTTTAAAAGTTATTAATATTTGATTTTATTTCATATAGCATCCAATAAATTAAAAAATGTTTCAGTTATCTTGCTTAAAATTTCATTTGATTGTAAAAAGTATAATAATTTATTAATTATTTTTATTTGTTTCAGCTATTATTTCATTTTGCTATGAGATTTAAATAATATTTATTTCGATATCCGTTCAATACACTCCGTTCGATATAATATTATATTATTAATTCTTCATCTTCTATTACTAGTTTTGGTTAAATTATAAGTTCCTTACAACTCTAATATAATGTAAAAAATTAATTATTCTAAATATTTATTAGCTAATTAGTATCTAATTAACTATATTTAATGAAATATGGAATTAATTATTAAGTTTTATTTTGAAACTAAATTATAGAATTTTTTTGGATCCTTTAAACTTTCAATAAATGTTTTGATATGCAATGATTTAATCTTTATTAAGGCATAATTATTTCCATTCTTAAAGTTTTTCTCACAAATACTGAAATATATTGTAATAATTAATTAAATAACCATTTTTTAATTAATGAGATGCTTGGAAATTTTTTTTTATCCGTGCAATTTCAGATACATAAGCTGGCGCTGTCAAATCGTGGTGACTGTTTCATTTTATATACATAAAATAATGACAATAAAACACTTTAATGCAATATTTGAATATTTTATTTTCACCAAACGATCTTTATTAAATAATCAAGAAATAAAATTGAAATTACTTTGCATATTTTTATCAAAAATTAGTTCTCAAAATTATTAATGCATGTTATAAAAAATGTTTTATTTACATTTTAAAATATGATTCATTTTTACATAAAATAGGAAGGCCAAAATATTCTAAATTAATTTCGAGCAATACAGCTATATCCCTGATATTTTTTTTTTCAGATGAAGACTATTTATATCTATATAAATCTAAAAATCACATTATAAGCTATATAAAGGGATATTTCATGTTTACTTAATTTTTTAAATATTATTAATTTATATATAAAATGAGAAGCACACATTATTTTTAAATATTTGTGAACTATAACCCTTGATTATTATTTTTTTCCTATGAAGAATTTTTTATTTCTAAATAAATCTAAAAATCACATTATGAGTTATATAAAGGGATATTTCATGTTTTCTTAACTTTTTAAAAATATTATTGATTAATATGTATAATGAGAAGGACAAATTATTCTGAAATATTTTATGAACTATATCCTTCATTATTATTTCTTTTCCGATGAACAATTTTCTATTCCTGTATAAATCTAAAAATCACATTTTATGCATCTTGTACTAAGTTTGAGTTTATAAAGTCTGTTTAAGAATGCGGTTATCAATATATTGTTTATAATTCATTAATAAAAATCCAAATTTTTGAAAGTACCAGAGAAGAAGAAATGCAGTTTTTTCTACTTTAGAATGTGCTTTTCATTTATAATTAAAAAATAGGATAATATTGATGAATATATGATTAAAAAATATCTCAGATCTTTTTATTCCTTACATTTTCTTTACCCACCGAAATCACTAGAAATAACTGACCTAATTGAATCATCGGCAGTCAAGTAAGTTTCAGTTTTAGAAGATTCTGACTCACTCCGGGAAATATTATGTCCTAAATTTAACAAACACATATCTTCTTGACGTATCTCAAGTAACAAATTATTGATAGCGGACTGAGGTAGCAAGGCAGTCAACCTCTGTTTGAAATTCCGAGCCCAGATCTCTGCTGCCTCAATTTCTGCTAAGTCCTTATGCTTTTCATCCTTTGTTTCATCCTCAATTACATGTCTCTCGCGATCTTCCAAGTACTTCTTCAGTCTGTCTGGTTTCAGAGCTTCAGTCACTCCCAGGAAAGAACTACAAGCACTTTGGTAATCTCTCTTCCTCATATAGTATATTCCAAGATGGTGAAAAGCTCTGATTTGTGGGTGAATATATTCACTTTTCTGAGAGATTTCGAGCTCCTTTTGTAAGAAGTCCAAACAAAGTTTATCATCTTTCTTTTCATCATATGCAAAGCTCATAAGGTGGTAAATCTCGGCTTTAAGCTTTATGCTTCTTTCCGTTGGTGCCCCTGAGTAAGATTCCATCAGCCTCATCAATTTTTCTCCGTCTGCAATGCAAAGGTCTAGATTGTCATTTCGTAAATAATCCTGGCATCGATTTTTCATGGAAGTCATTAATTGAAGAATGGTGCCTTTCTTAGTGATTCGTTTATTTCGAGCTGGCGCTTTTTTCCTACAATGCAAAGGTTTCTGCATCGCCCAAAATCTCTCAAATTGATGTATATCGTCCAAACTCTCTTTGCAGAGACCATGGACATTTTTCACGTCTTCATCCAAAAGAAGCTCTTGTAATATTTTCTTGTCTTTTGAAAAACGTTCATAGTTGGGCAGCCTATTCGAAGAACGTTGTGCGAAACGAACCCCGCCATCTTTCACTTTGGACATCAAGTAGATATCATCTCTATCCACTTTAAAGCCAGACATTATTTTCATGGAATTCTTCATTGATTCTTCGCAAAGCTGCTGTCCCAATCTCAATTTCTCTATGTCAGGTCTCACTTCCCTTCCAGCAAGGTATGTCAGGTATGCTCCCTCGAAATCGCCCATCATAAATTCTGACCGCCCCTTCAAATCGAAAGCCTCTGAATATCCAGGCCATAATTTCACGGCTTCGGTAGCATCTTCTTTTGCTTTTTCATATTGTCGCATGTAGATATGAACTTTGGCTCTGGTGAGGAGTGCCTTGACGTTCGAAGGCTCATCCATCAAGGCTTCATCCAAACGTTCGAGTGCCTTTTTGTACAAGCGCATGCGGAGATATTTGGATCCTTCCGAATAAAATAATGAAAAAGGGAACTTTGGTACATATTCTGGGTTCATGAGAGATTCCAGATACGAATCCAGATCCATTTCTCCTTCGTTTGCCCTCGTTTTACCAGCTTGAGCCTGCGAAAGAAATTTAAAGAGTTTTTACAGTTTATAATTTTTAGAATGAAGCTTCAATATATCATTTTCTAGTGCTAAAAATTGACCTTAAAGTTTCAAACATATTTGGTCTGGAACATACACATATACATTTCAAACATATTTGGCTTTTTTTTTATATTTAACTTTCAAACATATTTGGCTAAAAACAAACTTTAAAAGTACAAAAATTCTTTCAAACACAGTGCTTTTGTTAGAAATAAGGTTTGACAAACAATAGCATTTTTTAAATTAAAATATGCAGCTATTTTTAATTAGCAAATAATATTCGCAAAAAAAAATCAGTACATTTAAAATAATTGACAAAACCAAAGTGTAACACCCCCTGCTCCAATCACTGATCCGATTTTGTTAATTTTAATGACATTTGAAAGCTCATGCCCCTGCCTCCATTTTCACTCTGTATTTTCGAAACAATTCTCAAAATCATTATTTCATTGCATATTTTTATGGGAAGAACCTCGACAGATTCCCCCTTTTGCAATCGCTGCATTGATTTTGTCACTTTTTTCCCTCTTGAAATTTAATGACATTCTGATACATCATCATTGGTAGATGTCAAAAAATTTCACTACTTTGCATGCACAGTTAAATAATCAACATGTTCTCTGCTTGTTGTGCAAACATAACTAAAAATAGTGGTATGATTTAGTTGGTATGGTGAAATATAGTTAGTCACGTTTGGATTACATTTCTTAATTAATGATATTCATGCCATGAGTGGATAATTTGTCAGCGAATGTGATTAGTAAAATATTAATTTGAAGTGTAAGAAAAATAAATCATAATAACACTTTGTAAAAATTGTTCATACACATTATTGTTCTTGTTTCAAAATCCCATTTTTTACAATAGTGCTGGCTTGAGACTACGTAAGAATTATTTTGGTTGTTATAATTCGGAATCTTACTAAATATAATCCACCTAATTAATTAGGGAGTGGTTTACTGAAAATGTTCTCACAAAATCCATAATAAAGGTGTTTCTTCTCCCCCACCCAACAGCGTAAATTGTGGATCCTGGAAGGACTGTAAATACTCATACGAATGGTTCGGGGGGGGGGGGGTGGAACGAACGATAAGAAATGCTCCTATTTTATTTTCGGAATAACATGCATGAAAGCTGTGTACTTCGTAGTACTATAGTAAATGATAAACAATATATGTTTTTTGTATGCCTTTTTTTCCCCAGGTGGATTGACATTGAAATTCAGTTTATATCAGATTTCCTTTTTCTAAGTTCAAAATTAAAAAAAAAATAATATTAACAATTTTGATGTTGAAACTATTCCAAATTTCTTTTAACCAAGTCGAGAAAAGGTTTTTGAGTAATCGAGTTTACATGCTTGCGAAGTACAGACCAGCAGACGGCTAACCCTTGCATGAATTTGGTTTAAATTTGATTAGAATTTACTCTTTAGATACCTAATCAGTATACTACTTTTCATTTATCTAGCTCTTTGAGTTTTCTAGCAATCCTATTCACCTGTACTCTGACAGTCGAGAAAACAAACTTCTGAATAGATTTCATGGAAAATTTTATAGAAATATACAAAATTTGGTGCAAAGATCACATACCAAATTTCACCCATCTTGCTAAAAATAATTTTGAGTTTTCGTATTCACACACAGATAGATATAATCCCAAAAAACATTCGACAAAATCTCGAGTTCGAATTTTTGAAGATTGCTATGTATACTCGAAGGTTTCTTTTTATATACTAGAAAGTGAAAGAGGTTCTATATGGGAAAAAAAAGACAACCAACCACTAATAAAGAAAGAGATCTCAGAAATGCATATAAGCAGTGGCGGATTTTTGTCTGGGCTGTTGCCAATGTCGGTTAAGTTTAAGGGAGGGGATGTTTTCTGGGAAGTAAATTCAAAAAATGTCAATCTATGTTTCAAATAAAAGAGTTTGTAAAATATCCAAATTATATGAACAATAAAATATTGACTACCATTTATTCTTACATTGAATTATTAAAATCGTTATTAAACTAAATAAAATATAATTAATTACTTATTCATAATATATTTTGGGTGAATTGTAGTTTAACCCCTCCTTCGCCAAGTTGCCAATAACGCGCCAAAGTTGACAACCCCTTGTTTTCTCTAGTGTAGGACTCTTTAGAAAAGTAAGCAAGCTCATGGTTGGCTAGTTGACGATTTTTGAAAAGTGCGCCAAGCAAGGGGTTAAACTACGATTGCACCTATATTTTTTTACTACCATCGAGATTGTAAATCGAATGCTGTAAAATTGTTCTTGTCATCCATCTTGCCTTTGGCGATGTAGCATTGTTGGCGTCCTTAAGGAAATGAAAGATACCCTACACTAGATTTTTACATTTCTTTACATACATTTTCTTTTCCCCATGGCCCGTATAGCGAATGAACCTAGTTCTAATGAAGTATGTCAACAAGTACGGCTCTGCGCATGTGTGAAAAGAATTTCTTCATCTATTACTACTCTGTATTGACAATAAATGAAAATGATACTGTAAAATGCTATTAGAAGATTAACTGAATGCAAGTTGTGTCTACTATATTTCAACATAAATCATATGAAAACTTATTATACTACTTTCGCCAAAGGCCAGATTTAAGAATAATATTGTTCGTCAAAGCTGAATGTTTTAGGAAGTTTTTTCGCCAAACCTAATCTAGATAATCTTTTATTGAAATCGTAAAAGCCATTTTTTACTATTTCTTGTAGATATTCAAAATGGCGAACTTTAGGGATTTTTTTTTTCCAAAAGATCGGCACGATTTTTCATGACTCGCGAGAAATCAAATTTTAAAATCATTATTTTCTCCTTATTGTTGTATTGGTTATACTAATTGCCCATATTCTACAGGGTAAAAAAAAGTTGTCAGTAGTTAATTTTTTTTTAAATCTTGCAATAAGCTATCGACTTTTAATTAATAAATGATCCACAAACAAATCGAACTATTTATTCGAAACGAGTATAAATCTGTGTGCCTCTTAATTTAGTAGCACGCCTAGTATACTGCACAATATTGCAATATTGTACGGTGTTATATAATATCTACAATATTATATAATATTGAATAATATAATATCGCACGATATTGTACAACAGACTATGATATCTGGGAATCTGAGGCTATCGCAGTAATATAATCTGATTACTGTAGAGCCCAGATTATCATGACATTTTTTGACACTTGTGTACTGGCTATTGGTGAATTTTCAGCCTAACTGCTTTCAGTTAGCAGACTTTAGGCTTAACAGTATGCCATTGTCAAACATAAGCTGTCATAACATTGTTGGCAAATTTTTTGGCTATGAGCCTCTGATTGCAGCAAGCATAACGTCTTTAACACGTATTTAACGTCTTAACGTTTTTTGGGTGGAGGGGGAGGTGGTTCATCGCTGATATGCAGTTAATATACAAGTGTCTATTTTTTTTTTAAACTATTTCCGCCCTATATCTTCCAGTTAGGAACAAACATAAAGAAACGGCTAGACTTAAGATTAATGTATGGCTGCCAAAGTTGAATTATTTTAAGACGATTTCTTGCCAAATGTAATCGTGACATCTTCTTATGGGTGAACTGGAGTTTAACCCTCCCCCTCCCCCTTCTTCGCCAAGTTGCGATAACGCGCCAAAGCTGGCAACCTCTAGACTGACAATCCTATTATCTTTCGCCTTTATTATGCGCTATGATTGGACATCTGCTCCCTCGCTTTTGAACATTTTGCAAAACACTACACAAGACCGTTGTTGGCGAGTTGACGATTTTTGAAAATTGCGCCAAGCAGAGGGTTAAACTCCGTTCGTACCATTTTTATTGCAACCCTAAGCCGTTTATTACCTTTTCTGATATTTATCAAAGATGGTGGAACTCTTGGCGAGTTTTTGAACACAGTTCTGATGTGCTTGGCGACACACCATGCATTTACCTTATGTCTTATCAAAAACAATTTAGTCCGGAAATTGTCGATGATATAAAATATGAAATAAAAAATCCGAGAGAAGAAAATTACAGTACCCTATTTTCAAGATGCCTTCTTACTTCCATACTTTCTTCCTTAAGTAAATAATCTTATATACTAAGCTAAAACCTGTTATTATTTTAAAAAAACACACAAAGCAGAACTATTTATAATATTTCACTAGTGCCACCGAATGAAACGAAACTTTTAATTCAGTTCATGCGCATAATAAGGATTTCTTTACATAAAAAATTGCTGATTTTTATGTTGTATTTAATAATGACAATGGCGAGACAATTATGAAGTTCCGCTCGATATGAAGTATCCTTGCAACCCCACGTCCAGTTTTACATAATCCTTTGTACTTATTTACTAGCTGCCTTTGACAAACAAATTGCTCACTCGAAATATTGTTTTTCATGGTTGCTAAACTATTTACATAGAATATATTCAGTTAAAATTTAGAAATGAATTGGGAAGGGTCACATGCCAAAAAAAGTTCTATTCAATCATAGAAAAGAATATGTAATAGAAATCAAGAAATAGGAATCAAACAGAAAGCTTAATCGAGAACGGAAATTAGCTTAAACATCGTCAAATAGCTGATTGCTAAGACTTAACTATGAAAATCGATGACCATATCTTCCAAAAATATTGTCTCAATTTTTTTAAATGTTATTTTAAATCTCAAAAAATTACTTTCTTAATGATATACATTTCATTTTCGCACATTTTTTCTTTGTTTTATTTTTTTAAAAATTTAGTTTGATATACAAACAATAATGATGTTTGTAATCTTATGCCTGAATTTAAATGCATTCAACAAAATATTCAATTGCATGTTTTTGCTAATGTTATAAGGAAAAAAAATGCTTTATTGGGACTATAACTCCGAAGTAGGATTTTCATTTCCGCTTTTATTTCACAGTATGCATACTCTTCAATTTGCATGTGCAATAATTTTATTAGACTGATAAAATTAAATTAAAATTTTGCAGTCTTTCGGCAGGATAAAAATTTTAAAAAATGCATTCCATATTATTTCTTGAATTAACCAAAAAAGTCATCAATCAGGGTTAACAAGCTGGTAGCCAAAAGAAGCTAATGTAGTTTAATTTATGAACGTTAAGCAAATAATGACATAGAGATCTCTATAAAATGTTGTTGAAATTTCTGAAGTTATTCTCAAAGCCTCAAGATTTAAAAAATTTAATATCAATTCAGTTTTATCAATAAAAGTATCGATAACATCTCAAGTATGCAACACAACTTCATTATCATTTTAATTTGTTTAAGTAAAATTGTGTTCAAATGAAGCAAATCTAAAACAAACTTTAACCTCTTAATTGATGCGTCCTTGTGCCGTGCTGAAACGTTTAAACTGACCCCTAATATTCAAAGACTCTATATTTTGATAAAAACAATAACGCATAATGGACAAAAATCTCATGAATTCTATGGATTTTTAAATGAATCAGTAAAACAACACATTCCAAAAAAGGAAAATATCATCTGATGGCAATAATAATAAAGCAAGCAGTTAAGGGTTAAAACCTATAACAAATATTATAAGAATTAGTCAAGTAATATTCGAAATAAATTTTAATTAACCAATACTATAAAACAATTACAGTCAGAAAGTAAATATTGGGTTGTCGCATGTACTCAAAGGAATAACACACAGACGGAAGAAATCTTGAAAAGTTCGTTTGCCGTTTTGAGGAGTTGCCAGTCAATGTTCGCCAAATCGCCAAAGGCAGAGTTCTGTTATCCTATTTGGCGACGCATTACAGTTCTGGCAATTGGAAAAAATTCTGGCTACAAAATATAATTTTAACATCAAAATGTTTATAAACTATCAATATGAACAGAGCCAGAAAGGCATGTTTTGCATCTAGAGATACCATATCGCTCCTTCCTGGGTATTAGGTTTTCAGTAAGAAATTGATTTAGGAAATTGTAAATAGAACTTTAGTGAAAAATTAATAGAAATGGTAACATCTTTTCTGAACAAATTCGAAACATTTTGTTACTAAAAAAATAACTTTTACATGATCTTAAAATTTTTTTAAAATTGTCTTCTTTTAATACTATTTTATTCCTATACAATTTTTTTTCTAATTTTAATAAATATTTTTAAACATTTTATAGTCAATTTTACAACAATATTTTTTTCTAAGTGATTATTGCATGAATCTCTCATGTCCATGATATTAAATATATACTTTTTACACGCCATGGCCGCTAAAGCTAAAAACGAATTCTGTAAAATAACAGAAAGGCGTAAAAGAAAAAACAAATAATTAAAAAATCAAATAGTCAGTGAGTTACATATAATTTTTAAAAAGTTTATTACAGAAGAAATACATTTTTGATAAGATAATATTTAGCCCGGAAATATTTTCTGTGAAGTGAGTAATGCAGAATCTTTATATACATAACACAACGGCTGATTTAATCAAAATAAACATGAACAAGACAAATAAATGAAGCCGAAAATATTATCATTCTTTTCTTTTTTAATTTTTTTTAAAAATTGTGTTTGATGTGTTGGGTAAATATTATAGGCGTTGCCAAGTGAATAAAATAAATAGAACTAAATAATAGCAAACGATTTGCAAGAGAGTTTCATTTTTATTTACTCAATTTAAATATTCCAAACACAATTCAAAATTCTTATCCTTTAGTGATATGCAAAAATGCTTTATCAGTGCTAAATATCATGGACGTCACTAAATGTAAAAGATAATAATAACATATGATTTTCCAGAAAGTTGGTAGCGATTATTAATGAAATAAAATAAAGCAAATAAATAACTCAACTCCAGTTCCATTACGGGATATGTAAACAGAATTATACGTGATCGGGTAGGTGAATCTTTGTTCTTCCAGAACGATACGGTGACCTTTACGAATTTTTATCACCACGGCTCCATCTAGTAAACCCATTCATCACGTTCCCATTCAGAATATGATCCACAACAAAAGCAGTTTATTTTGATCTGTCAGCGTTTTTAAAGTTGTGAATCATTCCCTTTGTTCGAACATCAAGTCTCTACATCTACTTGATTTGCTAATCTGTCCCTTTTTTGAGTGTCGATGCATCGTCACTTTTGATAAGTTTGCTTTTTGTGAAAGATATGCAGGGTGTCCCAAAAGATCAGTTATAGATTTTTAAGGGTTGTTAAGCATGCAAAAAAAAAAAAAATCCTTTTTGCAAAGAATATGGATGGAAGTCCTCTATAGGCAATGGTGGGTATCTAATTAGGCAATTGTCTATAACCACTGGTATGGAAGGGAGTGGGGGGGAGTGTCATATGCACGTAGATTAAAGAATTCTATTATCCAAATTGCCAAATATTTAAATTTGTAAAAAAAATATTAAGAATACGATGTGTATTAAATTAAAATACGATGTGTATTCGCATCGAATGTTTAAAATCATTATTTAAATAAATCGAAGTGTAAACTATTGATTTATTAATAACGGTATATTCATTATTCATTTTATACCATTATTATATTTCTAAAAGTACATATCGGTATTCGATTAACCCCTTATCAAATTTGACCGAAAACTTGTTGGGTGTCTGCACTATGGATGCTAAATAGGATTTTACATTAAAATTTATAAACTTTATTAAGCCTAGTGTAAATAATTAAAGATATTTTGTTTACATAATTTTTTTAATCTCTCAAAGGTTTCTCAGACTTTATAAACAATATAAACAACTAGTAGAATTCTTAAGAATTGGAAAAGGCATGAATGTTAGTGAAATCAAAATTGCAGTAGCATAAAGTACAACTATTAAAGCGAAGGAAAAAAAATATTATATTAATTTTGCACATTTAATTTATACCGTTTGCGCCTTTTGGACTACAAACAATAAAAATAAAAACTAATAACTGAAAATGAAGATGCTCGGGAAAAAATTAAACAGTGAGGAACCATAAAATTAGAAAATATTTTTAAACGATGCTGTTCGAATTTATCATATAAAATAATTTTCATGTTTCTTCTTCTGGAGTTTGGCTTATTGCCAATTCAGAGGTCAAACTTCTCCCTGAGGATCGGTGGATTTTCGAAGAAAATATTTGAATTGATCAGAAAAGCAGCTGATTAGAAATAAATTAATAAAAACAATTTTATTGTTCTTGTTTCAAACTAAAGAGAAATTGAATAATTTCTTCAAAAACTTTGCAAAAAATTGATATTAGAATATCGGATATAGCAATTTTAGTTTCAATTATTAAAATTTTAAGGAAAAAAGGAGAAATTTTTAAAAATTTCCCAAAACTTAGTAAATTATATCAGAAGGGTAATTTTTTACAGCTAGAATTGTTTGCTCTTTTAGATGGCACATAGATTTTTTTTTAAATATTATTAGAACTACTGGCAAATACTACTTTTAATAAATACTTACGAATGCTACTGATAAATACTTGTGAATATTACGGCAAATGCTTACAAATGCTACTAGTAAATACTTGTGAATTCTACTGGCAAATACTTGTGAATATTAAGAGCAAATATTTGTGAATACTAATGGAAAATATTTGTGAATATTACTGACAAATACTTGTGAATTCTTTTAACAAATACTTGCAAATGCTACCGGAAAATACTTGCGAATGCTACCGGACAATACTTGCGAATGCTACTGGCAAATAATTGTGAGTGCTACGGGAAAATACTTGCGAATGCTACAGGCGAATACTTGTGAATACTACTGACAAATACTTGTGAAAACTAATGACAAATACTTGTGAAAACTAATGGCAAATACTTGTGAATGCTACTGGCAAATACTTGTGAATGTTACTGGCAAATACTTGTGAATACTACTGGCAAATATTTGGAAATGTTATCCAAAATAACAGACCACATTCAATAAAAATTTTCTGCATTGTATTTTACAATTCGGGCTTCGAAGTACATTAAAGTACATCATGAAAACTTTTGTGATAAATTTAATTGCTGCATACGCTATAGATTTTTTTTTTTTTTTTTGGATTCCACAAACACACACGCGAACAAAATTTTTAGCTATGGATTTTTTATTTATAGATATGTTATAGAATAAAAGATTTATTCTGGTTTGACAACTAAGTCATTGTTTAGTAATTACTGATATCAGTAATTGTTAAACATTAAATTCATTCATACTTTGTATTAAGCTTTGCTTACCAATTTTAGATATATTCAAAGTAATGGAAGATTCTTCCCTCCACTTTTTTGCGTCTTTACACAGTATCATGCGTTTTGGATTTAGTTTTGAGATCGAATAGACTCGAGCATGTGTCTTGGATACAAATTTTACAATACAAATTGGATACAAATCTATAATAATTGGCGTCAATGCTATTTACAAAGTTTCATTTATCTAGCTTGTTACTCTTTCGAGATACTAGGTTCACAAGATTATGAAGACAAATCGAAATACAGTCCACTAGTTCACGAATAAGTTGGTTCCAAACTTGATCTAGACCTTATAATTATTCTTAGCATAACGATCGCATTCGTCCTGCTCATTATCTTTATTAGCTCGATTAAGGATAGATTAAAACAAGGAGATTCGTCCTTCCGAATTTTTTTACAGTATTTTTTCCACCTATAATCCTTATTGAAGGCAATGGTAGTATATTTCCACGGTAGGGAAATAGATTTAAAAAAAAAATATTCGTATTTCTAATTATGCTACAAATTACCAAACTGAAGTCTTAGCAATAAAAATGGCAGATGATTATTGTGAGGGGCTGTAAAACTGGCATAGATGCTTAATATTCTCAGACTCTATGTCAGTCCTTCAGGCAATACAATCCACAACCACCAAAAATAAAGGAATCTGGAAAATTAAAGAAAACAAGAAAGGTTAAACAGACCAAATGGATTGGATTAAGGCCCACATCGGAATATGCGGAAACGAAAAAAAAGCAGATGAATATGCAAAAGAGGCTGCACAGAAAGACCAAATAGATATTGTAGCCAAAAATCACTCCAGATGTTAAAGAAGGAAATTAGAAGAGAGATGACTATGCAGTGGTAGAATGGGTGGATAATGCCGTGCAAAAGATGCATAACATATGAACTCATACCGGAACCAAAAATTATAAAAGACTATTTCACCCGATGATAGTGCAAATTATATTGGGGCATGGAATATTTCCTGAAAACTTCTACAGATTCGGAAGGATGCAGGACAACACATGTATATATGGGGAAATAGGCTCAGTCCAGCACCATATAACAGAATGTGTTGAACTCAAAGAAATTAGAGGAAGACTCATTATGGATAGTAATTTAAACACAATATTACAATACCTGGAAGTTTAAAAATATTAAAAGAAATGTTGGAAAAGATTTCTAACCTTTTGCCAACCAGTTTGAAGATTCTTTGACTTTTGTTGGTCGTTGTTTTGTTATGCAAAAAATGGATAGTTAATGAGCATAATAGCCAGTCATAATAATCCCTGTTTATACCTCTTAGTTCTGTGGCAATGGGGTAAATGGCTGTAATAAAAAATATCCTTATACAAGAAAGTAAATATTAATAATGAAGTTACCATTATAGTGAATCTTCGAGGTGAATTACCATTATAGTGAATCTTCGAGGTGAATTACCATTATAGTGAATTATTGTGTAATATGAAGAAACAGAAGAATTATAACAATTAGCAAAACAGACACAGAAGAATTATACAGAAAGAAGAAACAGAAAGAAAAACAGAAACAGAAGAATTATACAGAAAGAAGAAACAGAAAGAAAAACAGAAACAGAAGAATTATACAGAAAGAAGAAACAGAAAGAAGAAACAGAAAGAAAAACAGAAATAGAAGAATTATACAGAAAGAAGAAGCAGAAAGAAAAACAGAAACAGAAGAATTATACAGAAAGAAGAAACAGAAAGAAAAACAGAAACAGAAGAATTATACAGAAAGAAGAAACAGAAGAATTATACAGAAAGAAGAAACAGAAAAAACAGAAGAAACAGAAGAATTATAAAAATTAACAAAATTAAAATTTTCTTTCCCCAGTTATTTTCATTTTACACTATAAAGTTTAAAACATTACTAATATTCATTTTTCTTCGAAAAACTTAAAATATATGACGTGAAATTCTCAAAATATAATATCAAGTTACAGAAACATAACGCTCAACTTTAAATTAAATAACTTTACATCCTAATCACCGAAAAAAAATCCTTTAAATCCACACAATACCCTCAAAAGAATGAAGAGAATGACACTGCTTACCATTTAACCTCCTCTGCTTTTAATTTCGGTAAGTGTTTACAAGTTGCATTGTTTAAAATTCATTTGAGGGATTTGTTGCTTTACTGAAGCGAAAACCACGACCATAAACGAATTAATCAAGAATTAAAAATAATTTCAGCTGCGCTTACTCTAATAATTTAATTATAATTCGCACGGGAAACGATGGGAAATGAGTCTTAGCTCTAGAACGAACAAATTTTTATGAAAGTATTCTAACGAGCTACTTTATGGACTTATTCAGTCGATTTAAATTTTCAATTTAATTTCACTTTAGAATTAATTCTAAATTTGCGTTTTTAAAGACGTCACTATCTATTTGTCTTTTATTTTAAATTAAATAGTTTAAACCCAAAGCATTATTTTCGAAAATTTATGGAAAATAGCTATTGCAGTATGATCCATTAATTATTAACGGTTAATTTAATTACAGAAAGACAATGATTTATACAAAAGAAATCATTCTTCAATCAAAGATCCTTACAGAAAGAAAATGATTTATACAGAAGAAATCATTCTTCAATCAAAGATTCTTACAGAAAGAAAATGATTTATACAGAAGAAATCATTCTTCAATCAAAGATTCTTACAGAAAGAAAATGATTTATACAGAAGAAATCATTCTTCAATCAAAGATTCTTACAGAAAGAAAATGATTTATACAGAAGAAATCATTCTTCAATCAAAGATTCTTACAGAGAGAAAATGATTTATGCAGAAGAAATCATTCTTCAATCAAAGATTCTTACAGAAAGAAAATGATTTATACAGAAGAAATCATTCTTCAATCAAAGATTCTTACAGAAAGAAAATGATTTATGCAGAAGAAATCATTCTTCAATCAAAGATTCTTACAGAAAGAAAATGATTTATGCAGAAGAAATCATTCTTCAATCAAAGATTCTTACAGAAAGAAAATGATTTATACAGAAGAAATCATTCTTCAATCAAAGATTCTTACAGAGAGAAAATGATTTATGCAGAAGAAATCATTCTTCAATAAAAGATTCTTACAGAGAGAAAATGATTTATACAGAAGAAATCATTCTTCAATCAAAGATTCTTACAGAGAGAAAATGATTTATGCAGAAGAAATCATTCTTCAATCAAAGATTCTTACAGAAAGAAAATGATTTATGCAGAAGAAATCATTCTTCAATCAAAGATTCTTACAGAAAGAAAATGATTTATACAGAAGAAATCATTCTTCAATCAAAGATTCTTACAGAAAGAAAATGATTTATACAGAAGAAATCATTCTTCAATCAAAGATTCTTACAGAAAGAAAATGATTTATACAGAAGAAATCATTCTTCAATCAAAGATTCTTACAGAAAGAAAATGATTTATACAGAAGAAATCATTCTTCAATCAAAGATTCTTACAGAAAGAAAATGATTTATACAGAAGGAATCATTCTTCAATCAAAGATTCTTACAGAAAGAAAATGATTTATATTGCTTACATTGCAAATGTCCGAAATTTTGGTTATTCGAATTGGATGTAAAACTTGTGTAAGACAAAATATTGTTGTACTTCATTTAATTTATAGGTATGTTAAGCCTGGTTATTCTAGAAGCTTTTTTCATTAATAAAGAAAGTCTAAAAAAAAAAAAAAAAACTAGTGGGATGGTCTCCGAAAAAGATTCTCACTTAATTTTTAATATAATTGTTATCCTAGAGAACGCTTTGCAAGGCATTGGATTACAATAGTTACGAAATATTAACCTTTGGCGTGGATTTAGCATTTTTACTGAATCTATCTGGTCATCCTTGGCGAGTTATTTGGTGATTAATCTCTGCCATGCGGTTAATAATATCAGAAAATCGAATTTGTGTGTTAGATAAGTTTTTCCCAACTGATTGAAACAGAAATTGGACACAAAACTATACTTGAAGTCTCAAAATCCTGTATCAAATTTGATACATTTAAGTCATTGCCTCATTGAATTATCACGTTCACATGTTTCTGAAAATACAGACCAACAGGTGTTCAACCTCTTTTTGTATTTGACTTAAAATTTGAAAAGCTTAAAGATAATAGATGCTAATTCTACGTATCGAATTTTTTTTCTATCTAGCTCTCTTCGTTTTGTAGTTACCGTGTTAAATTATATTCGACTGGACAAACAGATTTCCTCTGAGCTGATTTTGCTCAAAACTTGAAAGAAATCTATAAACATGGCATAAAGAACCATATACGAAATCTCATCTGTCTAGGTCAGAGCGTTTTTGAGTTAATTTTGTCACGGACGAACATTTTTTTTAAATGTATTTTTGCGGCTCCTTGAGGTTTAACACGAGATGATTCATCAAAATCTCGAATTCGATTTTTTCTTCTTTTTTGGTGATGACTATACCTTCTTTATGCTACGCATGCGCGAAAGTAAAAAAGAGGCACAAAGCATTTAAGAATTAGCATCAAATGTTATAGGTTTAGTTTAGTTATATTAACGTCCCGTTTGAAGCAACACTAGGGCTATTTTGGGACGGACCTCGTAATTTTGAACCACGGTCAGATGACGAGGACGACACCTGAGCTGGCACCCCCTCTCCACACCACACCACGCTAGTGACAAATGTTATAGGATATGCCTAATAAAAAAGGTTTGATTTTTTTTTTCTCTAGCTGACTAGTTAGCTCATTGAGAGCATCGGTTAGATTTAATTTATAGCTATATGATATAGCTATAAGTTTATCAGCTATATTTATAGCTATATAATTATCAGCTATAACTTCAATCTATGATTCCATCGAACTGTTAGATATTAAAAACGTGGTACTTTTATTCTCTTACATATGTTCTGTTTATTGTGTCCAATCGTCAACAATAATAATGGAACAGCTTTGTAATTTTCTTATTTATTATAGTATCTTCACATTCGCGTCTATTTTGCGCATGCATCTTTCTAATGGAGAATAATTCCCGCAACATCAAATTGCAATTTAAAACGTAAATACCTGCTTCAGTTATTCTTTTAAAATTCGCGATACTGCAAGTTTATTTTTTGTTCATTTTATAAATTACACAGAGATGAAACAAAATTCTTATTTAGCTTTCAACAAAGGAAGAAAATCAAACGATAAAATGTTTCATGAAACAATGAAAATGGGTTGTATTTCAGGGCAATAACGTAACCTACTGTTAAGAATTAAGCAGAAATTTGTTTTAATTAAAAAATTTAGGAAATATTTTACAACTATTAAATTGGCTTGATTAAAAAGACAATTCTTTTAAAACTTTGAAACAGTGTAAAATTAATTTATGTTTTAAATTTTCTGAAACTATCACAAAAGATGAAAAAAAATCTGTTTACTTTTTAATTAATTAGAATTTATAAAAAATCGCTCCGAGGTTCACTTTTTTGATTTCAAAGGTGTATGTATCTGATAAAATTAGATAAGTATTGGTCAAATATTCTAGTCCGTAGAGCGCCAACTTTCACATTCATATTTATTACTCGCAAAGATTAAAAGAGACTCTAGAATTTTTTTTAGATACGGCTTTTTTAAAGTAAATTTTAAGAGTTTTGTTTAAACGAACATGCATAAGCCTTTTTAAAGCAAATAATAAACAAGTATGTGCTTTACTACCATAACGAATAAGATAGTGAAATTTTTTTAGAAAGAATAAACAGAAGGAATGGGAAAAGAAAATTTTAAAAGCATTTAAAAAATTCACATCCATAAATGGCGAATATAATATCGAATTGCAACACTAGATGGCGCTAAGCTTTCAAGTTTCTATCTGCTTCATAATGATAATTTAAAATAAGAAGTGAGAGAAATCGATGCATCAACTCTGTTTTTTTGTTTTTTTTCAAAAAAGAGAGTTTATTATTATCGTTTGGAAGCATGATGTTGTTTTGAATAGAAGATGAGTGATGCCAATAAAATACCGAAATTCGCATGAAAGAAAATACGCTTGATAAATTGATGCTGAGAAGAAAGTGTATATGTGCTTTTATTTCTAATGAATTTAATATTAATGCTTCAATTTATGCTAATAAGACATTAAAAATGATAAAAACTTAATATAATCTTTTTTTAAAATTAATTCTACGAAAAATAATTTTATTTTCACAGAATTCTCCTATTTTTACAATCGTCTGGAAATATTGCCCAATAAATTAATTTAACGCGGTTTCAGATTGTTTGTTTGCAGTATGTTTAAAAGAAGACATAATTTTGCGTTTTAAAATCAAACATTTATTAGATTCATAGATACTTTGTATTTTATAAGCAACTAGAAGCATTAGTCGATTAATTTTCACTCTGGTATATTAGTCACGATTAATGGATATTACATTATAATTATTAAACACATTTTGTGAAATATCAGTTTCTTGTGAGTTCGTATGTGTTTGGTAAAGGAGCCATATTTGGCTATACTGCGCCAAGCACTTTTTTTTTTTTTTTTTTTTTTTTTTTGTGAGTCTGAAGTGAGTGAGTTTAATACAGTTGGGGGAAATGTTCGTTGCAGTTTCTAAAAATGAATGACTTTAAAGTCAGTTATTGAAAATAAATGCAATAATTTGACTAAAAAATTATCAAATAAAATAAAGTTTTTACCAAGAAGCAACGAATATATAAAGGACATACGGCATACACCCCTGAGTGAATTAAAAATCAAAAGTACTAAGATATGAGACAAAATTAAGTCATTTAATATAAATAGCAAAATAAATAAATAAATAATTTGAAAAGGCAATATTTAAAACGCGAATTACTTCACATGCATTTAAAAATTGTACAGTAAAGAAATTTTTGGCGGAAGTGACAATCGTACTTCGGAATTAATATCCAAATAAGCAATTTTTCATTTTAAATTTAGCAAACGCAAACAGTTGAATGATTTAATGAAACAATGAATTTAATTCAAATTTTATTACAATAATAAAACCACTGTTACAAATTTTGTATAAAATCAAATTTTAAAAAAATATTAAAAGTACAGAAAAATAATATCTAAATAAAATTGGCCTCATTAAAAAGACAAGAGTTTGTTTTTTCATACTGTATAAAAATAATTTTTGGGATATATTATATTCGGAAAGTATTGCAGAAAACGCCTATGTTTTTTTAAACTTACCTTCCTTATGAATTATGTCAACTATATTTTTTCCCTACAGAACTAAAACCCTGTGTCTGAAAAAATTCTTTTCTGAATATATATAAGCTCAGAATACATTCTCGCACTATCTTTTTCCAACTTTCTGCCTTCCTTTTCGATACCTGCACCTTGTTTGATATGATTCGGACAAAAAAAATTTGTCATTTGGAAATAATTGGAATATTTCCTCAAAATAATGAAAAATAAAGTGTTAAAACTCCTCAAATGTATCGTAAAATCATATTTTACATACAAATATATGTACAGAGAGAAATTAAATTTTTATTAAGTTGAAATCTCAAATACTGTTGAATAACACTATGGAACGTATTTATTCTTCCATTTTATGTTATTCAAAGATTAAATCTCTTGCCTTTCCTTTTTTCCATGAGATTGCCTATTCTTTTCTCCCCTCGTCTCTATGGATAATAAAATCGATTATATATATATATATATATATATGTATATATGTAATGATATTTTAACTCTAATTTCAATCTAATTAATTTTCAAGATTTTTATCTTAATTTAGCCCATAGTAACTTTATTCTAAAATATTCTCTTATTTCGAGATCCAATTCCACTGTCTCTACTTAATTAATTCAAGAGAAGCTTTGTTAAACTGCTGAATCAGCTAAAACTAACTTTCCCACACTCCGCGTGAAGAGATAAAATTCCGCTGATCAGGCAAATTCTTTTTTAAAATCTCCCTCTGTTTCCCCTACCTTGTCCGCGCATGTAACGAAAATCCCTATCAAAATCTCGTAATACATTAGCACTATGAAGAAATGTTTTCCCTATCAAAATCATAGGTTATATAAGACCAGGGATAAAATGTCCAAGAGCTTTTCCCTCATTCCTTTTCTGTGTCGCTCTGTGTGCTCATCGCTTGTACATATGCTTGCTTCTTCAAAATGAAATAAAACGACGTCACAAAATTAAAAGTATCTTCACTGTCTTCAAACTGCATCATGCTTCACAACAAATAATGTTGTTTAAAAAGAACTTTTTATAATATCTTAAATTTTAAAATAATTTTCTCTTTAATAATACCAAATTAAATGCATTCCAATTGTTGCGCTAATCTTAACAAATTTTTTTAAAGTAGCATCAAAGCTTTTCAAATACCTATTTTATTATAAATCTTTTTTTATTGACACAAATGTTAAATACGTGTTTCTTCTTTACTGCTGAAAGCTAAGAAATGAAGATTTTGCTTAGTTGTTCCCATTATTTAGTTCTTATCTTTTCAACCTAATAATTTTTCATTTTTAAGATGTTTTTTAAAAATATATTAACAATGTACTGTGAAATATTAATAGATACCTTCTAATAATAAATGAGATTGTGTATGTGTTGGCTGAGGCCGTTCGACTTAGAGCTATAAATTTGACACATATATACTTTGGAAGGTGGGAATGTGCACTTCAAGCGATTTTTTTTGAAATTGTAATTAATTAAAAATTAAATGAAATTTTGATGTTTTTCGCCATAACTTCTAAAAGTATTCCGAATCAAAAATGATTTTTACAACGTTTTAAAGTTTAAAAAATTATAATTTTATTGATGCCAATTCAGTTGCTGTAAAATGCTTTAGTTTAGATTTAATCATAGGCAACAACTAAGCATATTTCTATTTACAAAATTATTCCCGTTGTTGTCGATGAAATCCAAATGGTTTTCACTCTTTCGTCAAATATCTAATCACGTGATTTTCCTTCATTGCTGAAAGCTAAGAAAGACCGATTTTATTTAATATCTGAGAAGTTTATTTGGGAAAGAGATGTTACATTTCTAGCAGCACTGGGTTGCCATGGAACTTGCCTCAGTTAGTATAGTTAATATGCAGAATGAACAGAATAGCCAAACATTAAAATAATAGGAATTTACTGTCTGATAATTTAACAAAATGCTGGAAGTTATATCGAAATAATTTTATTAAAATTAAATTTAACCATTGTCTCTGGTGAACCAGCTGGTCACCAATGGTGGCAAATTAGGAAATATATTTTGAAACTTAATATATACTATGATTGTAAATGTGTACTAAATGTGTACTTTATATATTGTACTAAATGTGTACTTTACATAACTTTATTAGGGACGTCATATCTATACTAATAATAAAACAGAAGTTGCGTGTTTATGTGTGCGTATGTGTTCCGGTGATTTACAAAACAGGTAATTTGACTCACAGATACCAAATTTGGAAGATGGGAATGTGTATCCTGGAGCAGTTTTTCGTATGATATTTATTAGAATTCTAATAAATTAATAATTAACCAAAATGTTGATGTTTTTATGCAATAAATTCCGAAATTGATATGTACATAACTGATTTTTCTTTGTCATTTTAAAAGTAAAATAATTATCTTATTTGATTAGTTCAATTTAATTGACATGAAGTATTTTTCCGAATTTTGACAATCAAAAAATAATATGATTCATGATTTTCAACAATAGTTTCCATTGTTCAAATGAAATTCAAATTCAAAAAAACATTCCATTTTTATTCTTTCATGACACATTAAATCATTGTGTATTTTTCTCCAAATGTTAAATAGGATGTTTTCGTAAAAATTAAGGAAGAAAGATTCCACTAATTATCTGCGCAATTTACACAATGATTCAAAAAATGTGGATTACCATAATTGAGGATGCAATAAGAAAGTTACTATTTTGAAATTGCACGAGGATTACCACAAAAGACAGCATAGATTTTAAATAAAATATTTGAGCATTTAAGTCTGTAATGCATATGATGTTTTGAGACAACTGTAGAAGGAAGGTTTATTTGAAGAATAAACAGAATAGGTTTAAGGCTATTAAAATAGCACAACTTTAATATCTGTCACAGTTTGATGCTTAAAAATATTGTATTAGTGAAATCACGAGCATCAAGTTATGCATATGAGATGGAATTAAATTTGAACACAACCATTATTACCGATAAGACAGTTAGTCGCCAAAGGTTTAAAACAAACAATTAATACGATAATCAAAAGCTACTGATGTAATTCAGTTTAAGTATGTATTACAATTCGAAGTTTAAAATAATTTTTAAAAGTACCAAACAAAAATAATGCAGGCGAAATCTAACTGAAACTAAACACATACAGTCTTCCTTACAGTTAAAAAGCAATAAAAAGGCGGTTATTTGGAAATATAAAGCAACAAAACTGTTCATCTCGTATGCAATGATTCAGTAAAATAGAAGATTCAAATTATTTACATGATGATTAGAAATCTCGCAGATAGGTTGTGAGAAATAAGAGAAATTTTGATGAATTTTATTTCGTCTGTACAACTGTGGCTCTTTAACGTTCTTCAGGTAAACTTAAGTATCATCTGTTTTAAAGAATTTGTTGTACATTTGTATAGCATAAAAATTATACAAATTTTATACTTAATTACTAACGGAAAATCTTGATAGGAATTTTTATTTTCTGTATGAAAGAATTTATCTCAGAAAGAATCGTCTGCTTTTATTTTTTAATGAATCATATTTAAAAAAAATATCGCCTGCCTGTTGCCGATTATTCAAGTTTAATGCTTACAAAGCAAACTTTTTACAACCTCCAATAAAATACATATCTTTATGGCAAGACATAAACCGGAGGCTTATTTTAGCATATTTATGAGAAATGTTAAACAATAAATGTAAATTCTTTCATAAAAATGGATTTTATTCCATACTTCTGAATTAAATGTTAAAGGTAAAACGTTTACACATTTAATGGCCTCAAAATGTGAAATAATATATGATCGTCTGGAATAACACAAAATAAATGGAATTTAAATTGAAGATTGAATTATAATTACTCTAAGAATTCGATTTTTTAAAATTTATTTTCTTGAACAGTTTTAAAGAGCTTTTGCTTTTTAAAAACTTTTAATTAAAATAAATCCAATTGATATTTCCGAGGATATAATACGGTTGCTTATTATTAGGCCTGCTTTTATCACTAGTGGATGAAAAATTCTTCGATTCAGTCTTTTGAATGGCGATCGAAATGATAATAATTGAATATTAAATTGCTTTCGAATTTATAAAATAGGATTTATAAAGATAATTCATCATATCATTGCTGGATAAGTAGTCCAATCATTATAAATCAGGATGGCATTGAATTAATAGATAGAAATCCCAACTGTAATGCTGCAAACATTTAAGCAGCTTTTCTAATTGGATTCTATCTGGAAATTAATTCGATCAAAGAAAGCGTATAAAAGATGTACCTATTTTGTAAAGTATTAAAAAAAGAAATTCATTTTAAACCACTTTAATTTAATTTCGTTCGTTTCATTGTTATAAAAATTGAATTTTTTAATCAATATTTCATGCATTTTCTGATGCTAAAGATTTCTGAAGTTTTATGCAATTACTGTTCTCGACATTAATACTTTATTTGAATATTTTTAGAACTCAGTTGTTAGCGGGGACTTCAGAATTGATTTGCGAGGAAATTAATTTCTAGATTTCATAAAAGTTATAATAATGAATTAAAGAACAACAACAACAAAAAATAGAAAATATTTACAAGAAAAAAAGGAATTTTACTTTTTAGTGCATTAATAAAATGGGGATTTTAAAAACTGAGTTCCTAATTCCTAATAGTTCTTTTGTGCTTCTAAAATAAATGAGAAGTAAAGAATTCGCGTAGAAAGTGAAAAAATGTGCAAATATCTCACTTCACTCAAGCTAAAATCTGTGTCAACATATACGGTGGATTCAAAAGTCTTTAAACAAACTTAAAGGGTTAAACAGATATAAAGCAAAAGTAACTTTCTCAACAAATAATGAAAGGTGACGTGTATACGTTTGTATTAATCTAGTTTGACACTCTACGGGTCTTATCATTTGACTTAGAGTTATCAAACTTACACAATTGTGCTTTGGAGAGTAAAAATATACATATCAGAAAGATTAAAAAATTTTTTAATTAATTAAAATTTGAGAGAGATTTTGGCATTTTTCAGCCATGAGTTATGAAAATATTATTGTACAAAATTGACATTTATAGTATTTTAAGTTCTAAAAATTGCCTCTTTGATGAATACCAACTTAGTAGTGGAAATATTTCTTAATTTTCGGAAATTTTTTTAAGTATTTATTTTTTGGCATTACTTTTAGCAACTGATTTTGTTTTTGTAATGAAATTCAAATTAGATTTTGTGTAGATAATTTTATTAAATGCTTAATCGTCCGATTTTATTCCTAGTAATTTATATCTATACTTATAGAAAGCTCAATGTATGTGTGTGTGTGTATTGGCGCTCTACAGGCCAGACCGTTCGACCTACAGCTACCAAATTTGGCACATACATACCTTGGAGGGCGGAAATGTGCACCTGGAGTCCATTTTTTTTGAATTTTTAATTAGAATTTTAATTATTAATTAAAAACTAACTTTCCCGCCAAAAAAATCTTTTCATTTCCCCACCGCCAAATGAGTAAGGCTTCAATTTTTTTTTCCCCCACGTTAAAGAGGATAGGCTTAAGAAATTTTGGGCAGATTATTTCAAAGGATTCTGTTTATTTTCTTAATGTTTGATGCCTTTAAAATTAAACATTGTTAATTAATCAATCTTTCAGATTCATTCTGAAGTACTTTTGAATTAAAATAAAACAGAATAAAGGAAATTAAAAATTTCTAATCTGCATAGCGTTACTCCAATTGGAGTAGAAAATTCGCGCATTTGCGTTACCATAATTGGCATTGAAAATTCAAGCATGCGCATTGTGTTCTGATTGCTGACAATTATTTTCAACGGATACGCATTTGGTTTTGAAGATTTATGTTTTCGACCGATTATTTCAAACGATTCTGTATATTTTTTTAGTGTTTTGATGCATTTAAAACGAAACATTGTTAATGAATCGATCTGTTCATGATGAAGTTGAGAAAATTTTTTTGGAAACTTCTTGAGATATTATATAAATTAAGAAAAATATTCTTTAGTGCCCATAAGGTTTAAATACTCAGCGATTCTCTTTTCAGTAATCATATTTTAAAAAAATGCTTCGTTTCAGTAAAAAATATATTATTATATTTATTGCGGTTTAATCCTTTCCACTTTAATTTAAAGCATAAATTCTACGGGAGCTAACAGAAAATTAGAGAGATACATATTACGTTATGGCTGAATGCCTTTATAAAATTATGAGTGAATTATATGACTATTAAAATTTAAAATTTTAAAATATTTTAATGGAGGAGCAATTAAAATGGGAGTTCCATAACATATTTAATTATTAAAATGTTAACATGCATTAAGATTGGTGAACCGGCTGGTTGCCAAAGGCGGCTAGTTAAGAAATAAATCTTCAGCTTATAATTTATTTGCTTTTTGCTACATGAGGTATTATAAAATATAATTATATTAGGACAAAAAATAAAAATTTAAAATTAATTACTTGGGAAATGAAATTTTAAATGGAACAATAATGTCATGTTGCTTGCTTCTATTTGGAAATATATTCACATAATAATTAGAACAGATGTAAGCCTATTGAAACAAGTCAGTTTTGCTGTCTAACGCAATTTGATGCTTAAAACTAATTATCATCAAAATTCCCTTTCTGCACTAATAATAAAGGGGTAAGAACATGTGTATGTTGATGCTGTCCAAACATTTTGAATTAGAGCTGCAAAACTTAACTTATATATACTTTGGTCAAAGAAATGAGAATTTTAACAAATAATTTATAAATTTTTAATTAATTAAAATCTAGCAAGAACTTGCCCTTTTTTTCTAGATAACTTCCAAAAAGATTATTGCATGAAAATGAATTTTATATCATTTTAAGATTTAAAAAGTTGCCTTTTCAGTGATTCCAGTTTCGTTACTGTAGTTTTTCATTGTTTTGATTTTATTTATCTTTAAAGATTTTCTCATTTTAAAACAATGATTATTCCAACTAATATTTTCTTTTGGTTTCTTTTCCTTTCATTTTCGATGATAAAAATTCATCTTATATTTCGATGTTGAATAGATATCTGCTTAAAACATAATATTAATAATATTTTTAAGTACTAGGGTATTACAATTGATGTTCAACTTCAAAATTAAATAATGAGATTTTTTTTTTTTAATTTGCGCATTTTTAAACACTTTTATATGATAACTTATTTAACTTCACTTTGCTTTCTTATTGCTGTTGGCTGAGTTTATTTTAGAGACTCAAATAACTTTTTTACTGAATATTTTTCTGATAGTTTATGTAAAACATGAAATATATTCTGTAATAGATGCAAAATTTCAATGCTGAATTATTTCAGCTATCATAATTTTTTTAAGAATGTGTTTTTTAAGAATGTCAGCATATTCCTCGGTTAGTTGGAATGTTATGTTAAATTCCAATTAAAATTAAACTTGAAATTTTTGATGAAGTGACTTAATATTATTCAAGCAATGAAAACATATAAAACAATGAACATAACTGTATAAGGTTTCTAAAATAGTGCATAAAAATAAAATAAACTTTGAAAATATAAATGAAATTTTAAATAAAATAAATTTTAAACAATGAAATAAAATTTAAAAAAATTAAATAATGAAATAAAATTCAAACAATAAAATAAATTCTGACAATATAAATAAAATTTAAGAAATAAAATAAAATTTGAAAAAATAAAGATAAATAATGAAATAAAATTAAATTAGAAAAATTATTTATAAATAGTTTGTTAAGGAAATTACTAAGACTAGCAATAAGTTCCGTATTATAAAAAAGTAAATTAAAATTTTGTGCATCCGATAACCCTAGGACGTAACTAGTCGTCAAGGCCGGCTAGAGTAAGAATATACATACACTTAAATAATAAGTATAAAGTAAGCACGTTATCGCATTTCAATGTAAGATTGTATAATACACTATCATTATCAGTGCATCTATTGAAGTAGACCTTTAGACATCGTAAAAAAATAGGTCTATGTTAAATTTAATTTTTAGTTTAACAGTTAGTGAAGACCTAACTATTAAACTGAAAGCTATAAATTTAACCGATAGCTTCTCAAATTATATTGAATGGGTCAAAGCAATCCTAAGTTTCATTTTTGTGGTTTCTATCAATTACTTTCATACTTCCTCTAAGGCAAACAAAAACCATACATTATACTCATAGCTTAAGGTCAAACTGTTTCAATTTTATATTCAATTATAGCTTTTAAACAAGTTTCTTTTTCCCCGTCTGCTTTGATAACAGTGATAAGATGCTATTTATCAAAGAGGCAACAAGGTCACGATCAGACAAAGTATATCGTGGAAGATTCTTTTCGACAATACATAATTTCCTCTGAAAAGATTTCAACATATCTTACACTTGTTGAATTAGATCTTTAACTTCCTTCCAGTGATGTAATCCTACATATTATATCTGTTGTTAACATCGTTTTTTCTCGGCTAATACAAAACATGCAGCTATAATTAGGGTGTATCTATGGTTAGAAGATTTTACCGACTTCTAAATGGAATATTTAGTTTTGTTTAACGCCAATTTTTGGTTAAAATTTGAGATAAAAAAAAAAACCCAGCAGGTATGTTTCTCTAAAGTTTCTCGCATATTCGCCTAATAAAGGTATTACCCTCCTCCTGCTGCTTAAAAATGTGGACTTAGCTCGAGGATATAAATGCCGTGAGCAAATAGAATTTTATTTTCAGAATCCCATATATAAGAGATGTTTGCTTAATATTACAGTAAAAAAAAGTTACTTGTGTATTAATTGCATAGCGTTGGCGAACAATAGCTTCAAAAAATCGACATTTGGCGTGAATATAGCATGCGTTCGTTGGCGAGAAATCACTGTTATCCCACACTGACTTATCGCTCTGAGGCATTAGAATAAATCTGGATGATTGGACTGCCACGAGAACATTGGCGGAAACTGTGGTTGAGTTCTAAGGACCATCACCAGTCACAATACAACCCTTCCTGTGGAAAGCACGTCCCGTCACTGGTAGGGGGTAGTCGACCCCACATCATTTCTGTATCCACTCGGGTGGCAAGAACCAACCATTTTGTCTGAAACTTCTCATCCTTATATCTGAGGTGCCACACAATGGAAGAGAAATCGCTGGCTTGTTGATACACACACAAAAGAAATCGAATGTGTGCTTTGGACGCCTTATTTTCTACTCAATTGAAGTCAGAATTTCATATAAAACTACAATTATAGTTACAATATTACATAACAAATTTCATTTATTGAAGTCATTCCGGTTTTGAATAATTGAGTTCACATGCATACAAAAGTATAGACCGAATGATGATCAACTGTTCGATAGATCAAATTGAAAGTTTGATCAGAATCTAGACTTTACGTTCTTAACCTGTTTACCAAATTTTACCTATTTAGTTTACAACGTAAGGCTGGGATAGCCTGGTTGGCAGAGCGTCGGATTCGCGCCCCTTTGTTTGCGAGTTCGAACCCCGCCGGCAGCAATCCACTTGTCGAGAGCAATACCACTCGGGGTACTGGATCAGGGATGATCGTTCTCTGATTCAGGTCTAAATTACGTTCTGTGGTTGAGCGAATGAAATGCGTGAAAGAAGTCCGCCCCGTAAAAAGGGTTGTGACGTGTGTGTAGCTAAGTCATTCTCTTGGCTCTAGATGGCGCTACTATAGAAACAAGAGGCGCTCCCCTCTCAGGCTTAAATCGGGTGTCTTCGAACAGCGGACTTGTCCATGGCAAGTGCCATAAGAAGCAACAACAACACAACGTTTTGTAGCTCTGCTCGGAACAGCTGGAAATTCAGATTTTTACTGAACGGGCTTCGTTTAAAACTTATCAAAAATATATAAATTTAGTGTTAAGTTAATGCATCAAATTCATCTATCTAACTCAAAATATTTTTGAATTATTGTGTTTTCAGACAGGAATAATTTCAAAACTGTGCTCTTTGGACTCGGAGAGGTCTGAAGGAGGTCAAAATCTCTTCGCATTTTATTTGACGATTATAATACTTTCTCTGTATTTTGTATACTTAGAAAGCAATTAAAATGTTATACACTTTCTGGACTGGCAGATGCCACGCCTTCTTTCAATCCTTTGTGTGTGTGTGTATTTGTGTGTGTGTGTGTGTGTGTGTGTGTGTGTGTGTGTGTGTGTGTGTGTGTGTGTGTATTTGTGTGTGTGTGTGTGTGTGTGTGTGTAAAACTATATGTAGTCTTTTCAAGGTTCATTGAATTTCCTAATACTTTTACGACAATTACGAAAAGAAACTGGAATAATAATTACTCGAAAATAATAAGTACCAAACGATCATTCAATGACAAAATTCAATCTATATTTATACAGGGAAGTTTCAGTGCTTGTGCGTGCTAGTGTAATTGCTTCTTGTCTTGTGGAGGGTGTTGATAGTCTACAAGACACAGCACTGTTAAATTCGGAACAGTTATACTTTAGAAGGTAAAAATACGTACCTCAAAGAAATTTCTTAAAATTTTAATTAATTAAAATTAAGCGAGATTCATCTTTTTCCTCCATTGCAGCATCGATAATATCATAACAAAAATTTGTATTTTTACGGCATTTTAAAATTTAAAAATTGTCTTTTTAACAATGTCAAGTTAATTGACATGTAGTATTTTACTTAAATTTGGGTACTTTTTAAAAAAAATTAGTTTTTTGATCGATTTTCAACAACAAATTTCATTACTGCATTCAAATTCAAACCGTTTTCATGGTTTCATTAAATATTTAATTTATATATAAAATTTTCTTCTATTGTTGAAAGCTAAGGAAGAAAGCTTCTTATTATTATTTGCTTTTTTTACATGAGGAGTTAGACAATTAAATTGTTATTGTCGAAAAAGTGCAATTTGAAGTAGATTATCGAAACATCTAAATTCTTAATCGCACTACGATATAATGAAACTAGACTCCGTAATAAAAAAAGGCCCGTTGAAATCGCTCAATATAAATTAGCGTTGAAACCGCTGAACTATTCAGTACAAATATGTTTTGCAAGTACTAATACTTGAACAAAAAACTCTTCTAATTCTGCTTAAAAAATCGGAATTATTTTCACTCATTTCTTCAGTTCTGCTCAATATTTTTCCTTTTTTTTATTCCAAAAAGAAATCCATGGTTGTTCGTTATATGTAATATAGATGTACCAAAAGATAATGCAATGCAATTCAAAAATTTCCATCTGTTGTCAATGAAATATGCTTTTCAATGCTTTTGCTTTCTCTTTGCATTTTCCCATCCATTTATGACATAATGAAAGCTTTATCTTACATCTCATCTAAATGCAAAATAGGTATCTTTTTTGTCTTTTTTTTCGGGATCAATTTCTGTTTTCGGTGAAATTTATTTTATCAATGATTTCCGATGTGGGATTGTGAAAAACTGCTGAAACAATAGTTGCCACAGGCATGTTTAATACTTCGTATCGATCATATGTTCTTAAAAGTAATGAGTAATCTATTGTACTGTGCAATAGTGCAATTTTAAAAACAGTAATCTTTTTTTGAAGCATCAGTTTTTATACATAAAATTTTTGTTAACACAACCAAATTGTCAAACGCTGATAAAATCTCCATGTTTTAATGCGGTTTTATTGCTTGCAAATTTTGGGAATTTTCGGTGTTTTATGTCATTATTTTAAGCATTCACACGTATCAGTCACATCACATACATAGTCACCAAAAATTTATAAGCACAATTAAAGTGTTAGACCCTTATAATGTATTCCCATAATTATATGATTTTATTGTGCTCACAAATTGTGGGAATTACTTGTGTATATCATCATTTTGAAAAGTCGCAGGAATCAGTCACATCATATGATCAGTCACAAAAATTCTGTAAGCACACCCAAAACATTAGAACATTATGAAGTTTTCCTGTTTTAATGTGGCTTCATTGTGCTCACAAATTGTGGGAATTACTTGCGTATATCATCATTTTGAAAAGTCGCAGGAATCAGTCACAAAAAATCTGTAAGCGCAACCAAAGCATTAGAACATTATGAAGTTTCCCTGTTTTAATGTGGCTTCATTGTGCTCACAAATTGTGGGAATTACTTGTGTATATCATCATTTTGAAAAGTCGCATGAATCAGTCACATCATATGATCAGTCACAAAAAATCTGTAAGCGCAACCAAAACATTAGACCATTATAAAGTTCCTCTGTTTTAATGTGGCTTCATTGTGCTCACACATTGTGGGAATTATTAGTGTATAACAGCATCATTTTGAAAAGTTGCGTGAATAAGCCACACAAAATCTGTGAACGCAACCAAAATATTAGACCATTATAAAGTTTCTCTATTTTAATGTGACTTCATTGTGCTCACACATTTTGGGAATTATTAGTATTTAATAGCATCATTTTGGAAACTCGCATGAATCAATCACACAAAATCTGTGAGCGCAACCAAAACATTAGACCATTATAAAGTTTCCCTGTTTTAATGTGGCTTCATTGCACTGACACATTTTGGCAATTATTAGTGTTGTGTTTATTAGCATCATTTTGGAAAGTCACATGAATCAATCACACAAAATCTGTAAGCGCAACCAAAACTTTAGACCATTATAAAGTTTCCTATTTTAATGTGGTTTCATTGTGCTCACATATTTTGGGAATTATTAGTGTTTAATAGCATCATTTTGAAAAGACGCATTAATCAGTCACATCATATGATCAGTCACCCGAAATTTATAAGTACAAAAGTAATTATTAAAAGCTGAGAAAATCTTCATGTTTTAGAATGGCTTTATTGTGCTCGCTAATTTAGGGAATTATTGATGTCAGTTTGAACAGTCTATTCAATACACAGTTGATTTTCATTCCATGCTCTTTTTTTAAAAAGTGAATAAGTTTTACTAAAAGTTAATAGATAAAAATCATCATGAAATTAAACTTCAAAATGCATTACACAGCAGTATAAAAAATTCTCGTTTCTGGCTATTGTATCTATTGGATTAAGAAGCAAAAATTGACAAAAAAGGATTGTTCTACGAAACAAGCTAATCATTGGCAAATATAATCACATTATGTATTTAATTGAAAGGATGAAAAAATATCGTCCCCATTTTTTATTCTTGAATTCTTCGAAACCCATTACTTAGTATGATCATTACATAATTAGAAGAGATACATCAACAGAATTTACTCCGGATTTTGGAAGTAAAATGTAGATTCGTGTCGAATTTTGAACTAATTTTTAGAGGGTTCGAGCTTATGTCAGTCGCATGATTATAAAAGCAATAACTCAAAAACGCAAACTCTTAGGCAAATGAAATTTGATGCATAGTTCAAGTATATATTTTTATCAAATTTTGAACGATATTTATTAAAAAGGAGTCAGTCTGTCCGGCTGTCAGATTGAAAGTTAATACTATAACTACAAAATGAAAATAGTAGATATGTAAAATTTAGAGCACAGATTTAATATCTAAAGTCTTGATGTTATCAAATTTTGGAACAAATCCGTCAAGGAGTGGCTCATCTGTAGGTCTGCGTTTTTCTCATGCATAATACAGTGACTTAAATAAATGAAATTTGGTATGTGGTCTTCCAACAAAAATCATAATTTTGTGTCGAATTTTAGTTTTAGTCAGTCAGAAAAACACACACATTTGAAATGATTATTAGGTTTTATTTACTATACTATGATGCACAAAAGACTTATTTGCGATATTCTGAAAATAAAAATCAGAGCACTAGTAGTAGGGATTGCAATACCGGACCAAAAGTTCAATACCGGTATTCGGTATTTTATAAATCTTAATACCGGGATACCGGTTTTAATACCGGTATTAGAAATTTTAGAAAAAGAAAGAACACACAGGTGTTTCTTTGTTTTATTTGCCAGTTTTGTTAGAGAGAGTAAATATCACAAAAAATAATTTGTAACTTATAAATTATAACAGTATATAATCATAAAAAAGTAAAGAAACATCTTATTTATTTAAATCGCAAAAAAGTGTAAATATCACTATTCAGTCTCGGGTACTATTACAACTTTTTGAAATGTGATCTTAAAAAATATAATGCATCAGTTGTACTGTCATTTAGCCTGAAAAATAATTTTGTGTAAAAATTACTATCTGCGAAAACGCTCTTTCGGCATCTACGCTAGTTGGTGGTACTGTTAGCAATGCGCAATATACTTTTTCCAAGTATTTACTTCTAAATCCCTCATCTTCAAATAAATCGATTTCTCGTCGGATGGTTTTGGATATAGCTGATTTCTGTATTGTATTTTGGTTCGTTGAATTTTTTTTTATTTATCGCTAATTCTAATTTTTGTTCAAGAGACAATTCCTTTTCACTGTCGACAGTAGTGACATCATAATCTTCGATAACTGAACCGAATTCTTCTGAATGTGGATAGGGTTGTGGGTAAAAAATTTTAAGAAAATTTACTCTAAACTTAATCAGATTTGAATTGGTTATTTTATTTTCTTCTTTTTCATTTTCATTTTTAAAATCATTATAATTATGTAAATACCGTAAGACATTTTCTATTTCGGTATGCCTTTCTTCTGTGCGATTTCTCAATGTAATGTATAATTCTTCAGATAGTGATGTGTGCTGTTGTTTCAGTGACTGTAACATGAAATTTATTGTTGCATTAGCTGTTAATAAATTAGAATGTCTCCGACACAATGCCTCAATAGTCAGTTTTATTGGAAGTAGAGCTGATATAGTTCTGGATATTAAGTCGAATTCACTATCTGAAAAATTAATTTACAGGTTTAAGTCGATTATTGTTTTTTGGATTAGACTTCTTAGTTTCAAAAATCGTTCCATCATTAGGAGTAAACTGTTCCAACGTGTTTTAGAATCTAATATTAACATATATTCTGTTTTATTTTCAGTTAGTAGATATTTTAATAATATGTCATTTTTTATAGGGGAACGTTTAAATATCTTAACAATTTTTCGAACTTTATAAATTATAGGAACCAATTCTTGATAGGTTAATATTTTATCCTCATTAGCAATATCTTCTTCAACAATTACAATGTCATTATCTTCATTGTCAATATCACTCTCACTCTTATTCTTTTCAAAGTTCGAATCCGAAATTTCTATATCCACAGTATTTGGATTCTTCTGTTCTTTATTTTTTTGGTATAATACATCCATTACTCCTAACTAAATTCCATGTGCATAGCACAACTGCTGATTTGCACCAATCAACTTTCCAACTTTTTTCATAATTGTTGCTCCATCAGTCGTTATGGATACAATATTTTCTTTCAGGGATAATCCATGTTTCACTAATTTAGATTTAAGCAATTAAGCCGTTAATTAGCTAATTAATTTCGCCCGTTATGAAGACATAAAAACAAAAACGCATACTATTTTGCTATGTTCGCGATACCTGAACACATAGTGGAGAAATTTTAAAAATTTCTAGTAAATACCGAAAAACCGGTATTTAAACTTGTGAATACCGGTATTACAAAATTGTACAAATGGCTCAAAATACCGGTATTCGGTATCCCGGTATCCCGGTATTGCAATCCCTAACTAGTAGTGATAATGGCTCTATCTAGGATGCAGAACTTTATGCAGGGGGAGGAGGGGATAACAACTTAATTAGAAAAATATATGGAGAAATTTCAAGAGTAATTTAAATTATTAATAATTCCCACTGATTTAAATATTAATACTTAATAATTTTCTTGACATAACTAAATTTGTGTAATTTTCTTGACATAACTAAATTTGTTATAATATTTTAAAAGTCATTTTCCTGCCTTAATTTTCGGTTACTACTTCCATTTAAACTCTTTTGGCATTCGATAATCTGGCAAAATCACTAATACGGTACTGCTGTGTTTCTAAACGTATTATTAAAGAAAAGGTGTTGCTTTCAAACCGAAAGGTATAGGTGGGAAATCCGTTTTATATTTTTAAAATTTAAACTCAGTATCTAACTACATATCTCATTTTCTACTTGAAAGATTTCATTAGACTATCTAAGCTTCCCGAAAATCTCCCAGATTAGAACGTAAGCACTTAAAAGAAGCTTAGCAATTAAGTATCTTCCAAGGCCATTTTTTTTATCGTGGAGAGTGTTAACTTTTAAAATTTATCAGCTACTTCACAAGACTTGATCGATAACGTCGTCAAGTTCTTTCCAGTCGTCCACTACTGTTATCTAATACTTTCTAGCAACATTAGTTTTGAAAGTTTTAATCTGTTTTTTTTTTTATTATTATTATCATTATTTTAATGGATACTTTTAAAATCTTTTTAAACCTTTAACGTTTTAGACGACAAACATCTGTCTTCTGGTTAGTATAGAAGGTACAATGTATTTCGAGAGTTATCTTACTGGTTATCCCACACTTCTTTATAGGATTTGAATCAGGGCTTCCTGTAGAATTTCTGGAATTGCAGACATTTTAAATACAGATAAAACAGCTTGGAAAGTGACGTGGCGATAGCTATTATCGAAATCGATCAGATCAGCTTCCCACTTGAATTTCAGACGATAATTTTAAAGTTTTGATAAAGATATTAAAGAATGGTTTTAGAAACAGCTGATTTTGAGAATTATACTTACTAAACTCAAAATTTAGAATCATATTTTCTAATAATCACAAATTTCGAAATTAGCAGACATTATTACTATTCATTTAAATACAAAAAAAATGATTAAAATGTCAATAAAAATAAAATAAAGACACGTTGTCAAATTAATTTTCTAATATTGTTAATTTAGTTGACTACGTTTAAAAGTCTATTTTTTGAGAAGTTGGGATTCTTTTTTTATTTGATATTTATTTATTTGATAAATATTAATCCAGAACCATTTATTTAATTTAAAATTTCTTTATAAAATTTGCTCGCGTTCTGTTTACAAATCTATTTAATCTATTTATTGCAAAGTTACACTGATTTTTATATTTGCATTTGCAAACGTTTTAATGCTATTTCACAACTTTAGATGCTATTTTCTCGAATTCTAATCTTCGATAGAATTTTCTTACGAAAAATCTCATAAATTAAAATCTAATGCATACTTTTTGTTCAAATTTAGTATAATAATTTTTCAAAATGTTCTGCAGTTTCTGAAGTAGAGAATAAGTAATGTATTTAGAAATTTTTAATAATTATTTTGTTGCTTTAGAATGGGAAAAAAATTGAAAAGTTCCTGTTGTTTCTCGGAAGAACTCCAATATTGAAAGAGTGGATAGAAATACGGCTTATTTTAGTTCAGGAAGTAGATAATATTACTCTTCAGTTATATACAAAATTTTAAGCAAATCATTTGACAAAATTCTAAACGAGAAGATTTTTGATTTATACCTCCTTTTAGCCCTCCCCAAAATGCCCTTTCCGATTTATTTTTTAAAAAAATTGTCACTTGAATATATTTTGGTTTCATAGATGTTTTTTTCGGTCTTTTTATATCCAAAAATTCAAAAATATAACTATTTTCGATCGTTGTTCGAAAAATTCAAATCGAATGCTATCACAAACCTTATTTAAAGTGAAATAATGTTAAAGTAAACTTCGTTTATTTCATAATAAAATATTTTTATTCAGTAAAGTAAGTACACCTTATTTACAATAAAATATTTTTACATGTATATTTTAGGGAGGGGGGTAATACAAGTTAATTATTCAGTAAATTAAAATTCGAATGTTTCAGTAATTTAAAATTCAAAACTCGTAAGTTGTTTAAGTAGTAGTTATTTTTCTATTTTACATTTATAAATTAGAGTTAAGGATATGCAATGGAGCAATTTCCAGTTGAAATTTCTGAATGTAGTAAATTTATAACTTCAAAAAATATGTAAGTAAAGATTTCAACCAATAATTATTATAAATCATGTCAAATCTTAAAATTTGAACTTTTTAGATGTTTTTTGGAGGAAATAATTTAAAATAAATCAAAAATAAAATTCAAATACATCCGAAATCTTATAAATATTCTTCAGTTAAAATTCAAACTTCAAAAATTGCCAAAAGAAAATTAGATCTTTGGCAGGGAAAGTTGTAAAGGAATGCAATTATTCGCTGGCATTACTCAATATTGATTTGAATTCCTTATCACATCTTTGAAATAAATTGAAATTCATTTCAATCTCAATTAAATATGGCATAAATATAAAAAAAACAATATTCGAAATTTAAAAAATTTCAATAATTCTTATTACTCGAGGTAATTTTAGAAAGTCTTTAAAAGATAATTATGAACAAAAAAATTATCTTCACGCAAAAAAAAACCTATTTAAATGCCTTTTTTAGTTAAATATTCTATTATCTATCTAATTTTATTTTGAGTATCTTAATTCAATTTGTTGAAAGATTTGTTCGACGTATAATTTGTATTAGAACTAAGAATTCATTAAAATTTCACAAAACTAACTTATTATAAATAAAAAGACATTCGCAGTATTTTAAAATAATTAAAAAGCATTTTATGCGAAATATTCTGTTAAAATACATGAAAAAAATCTGAATTAAAAAAAAGTCATTATTATCCTGATTTGTGAAAAAAAAAATTTTTTTAATTATTTTTCTGTGATGCACCAACTATTTCCACATAAGCTTACACAAAAATATCACTCATATTTTGAACCTGACCGCAAAGATACTAACAAGATAAATAGAACTGCCATTGCCACGTAGTCATATTCAGAAATATAACTCATATTTTGAGCCAGACCACAAAGATGCTAATAGTTCACCTACAATTGACATAGTCACATAGGCTTAGACAGAAATATCATTCATATTTTCACCCTGACCGTAATATTACTAGAAGTACAAATAAAACTGCCATTGCCAGATGGTCTTATCCAAAAATATCACTCATATTTTGAGTTTGTCTACAAAGATTCTAAAAAGACAACTAAAACTGCCATTACTCTTACATAGAAATAACACATAATTGAATTTGACCACAAAGATACTAACAGTACAACTAAAACTACCATTGCCACATAGGCAGAAATATCAGTCACACTTTGAGCTCGACTACAAAGATACTAATGGTACAATTGACGTAGCCACATAGATTTAGACAGACATGTCGCTCATATTTTGAGTCTGACATCAAAGATACTAACAATACAATTAAAACTGCCATTGCCACATAGTCTTATTCAAAAATATGGCTCATATTTTGAGCCTGATGACAAATGGTACAACTAAAATCGACATAGCCATATAGGCTTAGAACTCATACTGTGAGCCTGATCACAAAGAAAGACACTAACACTACTACTAAAATCGACATAGTCACATAGGCTTAGAACTCATACTTTGAGTCTGATCACAAAGACACTAACAGTACAACTAAAATGGACATAGCCACATAGGCTTAGAACTCATACTTTGAGCCTGATCACAAAGAAAGACACTAACACTACTACTAAAATCGACATAGTCACATAGGCTTAACTCATACTTTGAGTCTGGTCACAGACACTAACAGTACAACTAAAATCGACATAGTCACATAGGCTTAGAACTCATACTTTGAGTCTGATCACAAAGACACTAACAGTACAACTAAAATGGACATAGCCACATAGGCTTAGAACTCATACTTTGAGCCTGATCACAAAGAAAGACACTAACACTACTACTAAAATCGACATAGTCACATAGGCTTAACTCATACTTTGAGTCTGATCACAGACACTAACAGTACTATACAACTGCAAACGCAGCTAGAACTGTCACAGAGAAAGAGAACTAAATACAAACGAGCTAAACCACCACATATGTAAATCAACAGTGATTGAATTTGCCTAAGCTTTTATTGGTCGCCAATACTTATATCCAATACACTTTTAACTTACAGAACCAAAACAATTTATCAAAAGTAAGCACAAGAACTATTTCATTTGGTAATGAACATAGATCCAAACAAGGAAATAAGGCAGTTCAAAAGAGTCATTGCTTTGGAAACTTCTATAATCCTTTCTGAAAATTTTTTAGAGTTGCATCACTATTATCCAAAGCATTTTTACTTTCTCATCTATATCTATATCTATACTTATAATAAAGCTCAATGTGTGTGTGTGTGTGTGTGTGTGTGTTGGCGCTCTACAGGCCAGACCATTTGACATACAGCTACCAAATTTGGTACATGTATACCTTGGAGGTTGGGAATGTGCACCTGGGGTTTCTTTTTTCGAATTTTTAATTAGAATTTTAATTATTAATTAAAAACTAACTTTCCCGCCAAAAAAATCTTCCATTTTCCCCACCGCCAACTTTTCCGCCAAAAAAATCTTCCATTATCCCCAGCGCCAAACGAGAAAGGCTTCGGTTTTTTTTTCTCCCAACAGTAATGAGGCTAGGGTTAAAATTTTTCGGCGGATTATTTCAATCGGTTCTGTTTATTTTCTTAATGTTTGATGCATTTAAAATTAAACATTGTTAATTAATCAATCTTTCAGATTCATTCTGAAGTACTTTTGAATTAAAATAAAACAGAATAAAGGAAATTAAAAATTTCTAATCCGCATAGCGTTACCCCAACTGGCGTAGAAAAAAAATAACGTATTTGCGTTACGTAACCAGCGAAGAAAATTCACGCATGCGCATTCTGTTCTGATTGTTGCCATGACAACGTTATCAATGAATGATTTAAATTATTTTTGGGTTAGTTGCATGCTTTTGTAAGTAAATTGTATTTATGTTAGTTATATATTTTTTGTATATGCTTATAGTTTTAAGTACATCGTTTTTTAAGTAGTTTTTTTAAAACCTGTTTTCAACCGTTTATTTTAAACGATTCATTTTATTTTCTTAGTGTTTGATGTATTTAAATTTAAACATTGTTAATTAATCGATCTGCTCATAATGAATCTAAGAAAATTTTGTTGACCAACTCTTGAGATATTACATAAATTTAAAAAAGATATTCTTTAGTGCCCATAAAGTTTAAACTCTGAGTGACTCTATTTTCAGTAATCAGATTATAAAAAAATGCTTTGTTTCAGTAAAAAATATTATTATATTAATTGAAGATAAATTCTTTCCACTTTAATTTAAAGCATAAATTCTACCGTTTTCAACCGTTTATTTTAAACGATTCGTTTTATTTTCTTAGTGTTTGATGCATTTAAATTTAAACATTGTTAATTAATCGATCTGCTCATAATGAATCTAAGAAAATTTTGTTGACCAACTCTTGAGATATTACATAAATTTAAAAAAGATATTCTTTAGTGCCCATAAAGTTTAAACGCTGAGTGACTCTATTTTCAGTAATCAGATTATAAAAAAATGCTTTGTTTCAGTAAAAAATATTATTATATTAATTGAAGATAAATTCTTTCCACTTTAATTTAAAGCATAAATTCTACGGGTGCTAACAGAAAATGAGAGAGATACATATTACGTTATGACTGAAGGCCTTTATAATATTATGAATGAATCATATGATAATCAAAATTTGAAGTTTTAAAATATTTTGATGAAGAAGCTATTAAAGTAGAAATTGCATAAAATATTTAATTATTAAAATTTTAACGAACATTAAGATTGGCGAACCGGCTGGTCGCCAAAGGCGGCTAGTATAGTAATATAGAGAAAGTAGATTAATTGTCAAAAAATTCGAATTCGAGATTTTGACGGATCACCATACTTTAGATCTCCCTAGGCTCGGAAAACATATGTTTTGATAATGTCCGCCTGCATGTGACAAAGATAACTCGACTGATGAAATTTAGTATTCAATCTTTACACCAAATTTGCAGATTTCTGCCAAATTTTGAGTAAAATCTGTTTTGAAAAAACTCGTCTGTCCGGATTTTCGAATATAATCTAACACGATATTACACGAAGACCTAGAGAGATAAAATGAGGTACACAGATTTAACACCTATAGCACAGACACCAGTCAAATTTTGAGCCAAACACAACTACGGGATGACTGTCTGTTGGTCTGTACTTATGGAAACATATGAACACGATAACTCAAAAACACAATGACTAAAATATATCAAATTTGATATGGGATTTTTGAATACGAGTGCAGTTTTGCATTCAAATTTTTGTTTCAACAGGTTGAGAAAAAAGCGTCTAAAACAAAAATTCGATTTTCGGTTACTATTAACGCATGCGAAAGACTAATCTCCAAGTAACTCGCCATGGATGACAGGATAAATTCAGTAAAAATACCAAATTACACGCCAAAAGTTAATATTTCGTAATTATTGTAGGTCAATGTCATGTTGGGTGTTTTCTGGGTTGAGAAGTTTATTGGAGATGTGAGAAAATTTTGGAAAGATCATTCCAGCTGATTTAAAAAAGAACAGCATTACGGTCTAATTTATTGAGCACTAATAAAAAAACTGCTTTAAACTTACATTCACAATTTTTTTTTTAATTTTATAAATATTTATGTTTGTTTAATTTCTGCATTTAAAAGTTTCGATTATACATAGCACTTATTTTATTCATAAGTTTACAAATCATGATTTTGTCGTACAGCACAATGTATCACTAACTTAACACTCGCTTTTAGCAAAGTTTTATTGTACTTTTGCGGTTTAGCATTCACTTGTAGAAGCCATGTTCCACTAAATTCGTTGGCTATATCGAAATGATCCAAAGCCTTAGTTTTGTCTCAATGGAATTGAGTTTTTTTAAAAAAATATACATCCTCTTAGACTTATTGGTCAGATCAAGGATTCTTCAAAACTTTTCTTTCGCCTAAGAATAACTTTTTAACCAATAATCTGCTGAGAGGCTCACCCTCAAGATATAAGGGAATGAATCATCGATTTCGGGGGCCTATTTTTTTATGTCCTTATTCTCAACATTCGATGGTTTCAGTCTGACATTCACTTTCGAAGTCAATGTCTCGCAGAATTTCCTGGTCGGATCAAAAGTTCCTCCAAAAACTTTCAGTTTTTCCAAATATTTGAGCATTCTTGCCACAGCAGGGAAGGAGCAACTATGCACAAAGGATATTTTACTGTCCCACTTGCCAGTTCTTGGTGTTCCAGATCTTGCAGCAGATGACAGCCGCTTTCAAGGTCCGCTGGGTCATGTCTACCTTGATGGCGTGGACCATTACTGTGCTCATGGAAGCTGAACATCAAGTCTTCCGGCGTGAGTGACATTGACACGTGTATGGCATGGTTCGTTAAGCTCGGATGATGCTTGCCTCATTCGATATTCGAAATATTGATTCTATTTAAGTAAGAGTTTCTATAAATTTTGTGTTGCTATTTCACAATAAAGATAAGTTACATGAGTTTGATTGCTTAATGAATTGTAACTGAAAAACATAATGCAAGTTTTTTTTTATTATTATTATTATTATTATTAAATTCATTCGAGGTTTAACTTGCTTCAACTCTTTGAATAAATTGCAGTTTTTACTGTTTAATTAAATGACCCCTTCCATTTCGGGAATGTGGTGCATTACCGATTCAATTTATAGTCTGTGAAATATTCGTGGAGTTTGCAGATAATGTGTAATTTTTGTATTGAATTATAGCAACATGCCAAGTTAAGAAGTTTTTATGACCTTCTAAAGGGGATGAAATGGGGGTTGAAAAATTTTATTTCTTTCCCCCTAATTTCTGAACAAATCTTTGTGCAAAAAATTATTTTTTCATCATCACAAATTTTTTTAAAAAAATGGCTTTTTAGTGACATAAGTTTAATTTTTGTACAACTATTACTTCAATCAATTTAGAAAATTAATTTAAACTCATTTTATAACAATGTCAATAACAATGAAATATTAAGCTTATTTTAATGTTTAAAAGCATCTACCATTTACGCGCTTTTGCCAGCTTTGAAGTAAAGCTACTTTTAACAATATTTTTACTTTTGCTTTTGTTACTTAATTTGTTTTTACATTTGAATTTATTTCTTCGCTTCTTTGGAAAGAGTAATTCCTCTTCAAAAGTTGTCTTTTAAAAACTGTCGCAGCTTCTTTAAATGTATGACTTAATTTTTCTTATTTCTTTGTACTTTTAAAATTAATTTAAATAAATAAAAACTGAAAAGTATTGCTGTGAATTATATAAAAAATTAAAAAGAGATTTCCGCGGAAGTAAAATTAATCTTATAGAAAAACTGATTTTTTTTTCAAAAAAAATTTCTAGCGTTATAAAAATAATTTTTGTGGGATAATTTTTTTCTATTATTGAGGGAACACTCTAAAATTTCGATTAGTTTTTAATTGGAAATCTACTTAAGAATTTGAAAAGCCTTTCTAAAAAAATGTCTACTACTCCAGAAGTAACTACGTGCCAAATTTGGTAGCTCTGAGATCAATGATGCTCTGTGGGGTAATTTGAACGATTTCTACCGTATATAACGCAGAACAAAATTCACAGGAAGTATCCTGCTTATGAACATTGATATATTAACCTTTTAAATGGCCGTTTTTTTCTAGTCATATTATGTTTAAATATTTTTAGGCATGAAAATAAAATAAGAAAAGGGATTCATTTAGCTTATTAGAAAAATTTAATTTGATTAATTAATTAATTTGGTTAATTAATAATTAAGTACAAATCAAGACACATCATTTTGTGTTAGATAAAGAACTAAAGCATCTAAGTTTCTGACTTACTAAAAAAATTTGTCAGAACTTATGCCAACCTACATAATTTCATACAAAGATTGATAAATTTGGTGGGAAGCATACATACTTCCTACGGCCTTAGGAAGGGTTAAATAGTGATATGGAAATAATATGAAAGATAGGAAGGATTTCACTTGGAAAAAAAATATATAAAACCCTAATTCAAAATAAAAGTTTATTTTCTATTATCTAAATAAACATGCAGAAAGCATTTTTTCATAGTGAAACTTACACAATTCAATTCAAGCATTAGAAGAAAAAAAATGCCCACTAAAACAATAATTTCTGTTATTAATCTGTTGTCTTATCTAATCTGGCAATGCAAAAACTTCCTGGCCAATTATCTCCTTTACCGAGAAACTACTGATTGCCGGCCCGCAAAATAACTTTGCCCGCAGAAATGGATGCAAGATAACCACCTTTGCTCTGTGAAAATCCAGTTTCACTTAAGTGATTAATTGCTTATAGGTAACGACCGGCGAAAAAAAATTGCAAATAAACAAATAAGAAAATAGTATTCCAAAAGGCCACTCTACGTCCTTGGAATCCCACTCGACCTTTGACCGATTTTTAAGCTACTTAGCCCTTCAACATCCCCCCCCCCTCTCTTCTATTGGACCAGTCTTTTTCTCATTCAGCACCTCGGGCAACTCCACTCAACTCGAACACGAACTACATAAGATAGAGGGCTTTTAGAAAGAGAATATTTTTCCACCAAACAGCGTTTCGGACCAAAAATTCTTTAGATAGGCCAAGTGGATAAAAGATTACAACCAGTTTTTGGAAAAAGATTTTCCGATTTTTTTTTTTTTTTTTTCTTCTTTGTCTTGACAGGTTTTCAAATCTGAAAAATGTTGTAAATATATTTGGGGTATTTATTTGTTTTGTGCCCCTTTCTAAAGATTTTCTCGATATTTTGATCAAAAAAAATATTTTTGACTTTTTTTTTTTTTAGTTTTTTCTAAGCAATATAAGGAAAATATTAGAATCGTCCAAAAATTATATTCTAAAAGCTATGAAATGTAACATAAAATAAGCTATTTGACGTATAGGAAAAAGTAGAAGGAATCATTTCCGATCTTTTAGATTTAGAAAATATTTACAATGAAGGCATTCCAAACAATGACCACTTATATCATTTCCTGTTTTCTTAAAGTCTCTCCCCCCCTAAAATATGAATTTAATGTCATAAAATGTAATTTAACAGCTGAATCAACTGTCCGGAAACTCCAGCAAAAAGATAATTATAATGTACAAATTATAATGTGTTATAATGTACAAATTATGTATTGTAATGTACAAAATGTATTAAATTATTGTAATGTACAAAATATATTAAGTTATTGTAATGTACAAAATGTATTAAATTATTATAATGTACAAAATATATTAAGTTATTGTAATGTACAAAATGTATTAAATTATTATAATGTACAAAATATATTAAGTTATTGTAATGTACAAAATGTATTAAATTATTGTAATGTACAAAATATATTAAGTTATTGTAATGTACAAAATGTATTAAATTATTATAATGTACAAAATATATTAAGTTATTGTAATGTACAAATATATTATTGTACAAAGTATGTATTATAAAGTACAAATGTATTAATGCATTGTAGCGTAGAAATATATTAAGGTATTGTAATATACAAATTATAATGTATTATAATGTACAAATTTCAAAAACTAATACGAGTGATGGCGTTTATTATTTTTTACCATAGTATTTCAGCTAAAAACGGTTGCAGCATTGGAAAACATCGCTAATGTGTCAAATTTTTCGTCTATTCTTTCTGAAAAACTATTCTATTGATATTAATACTAATATATTTGCTTTTAAATGCTTCATTGGTAAATAAAATTAAACAAGTTTTTAAATCAAAGGAAATAATCTACTTAAAACTTTCTCGCATATTCTCAAATAAAAGTGTTATCTTCTTCCCTTCACACAAAAATCCGAACATTGGAGCAAGGCTTTGACTACGATCAGTGCTCTGATTTTTATTTTCAAAGTCTCTCACACCAGCGTTTTGCTCTTCTCGGCATGTAAAAGGAAACGAATATACATTTTGGACATCTTTATTAAATGATTGAAATCCAAATTTGGCATATAACTACAAATTTAATGACAAGAACACGTTGAATTTCAATTTACTTAAGTCTATTGATAAATTCGGTTCAAGATTTGATTAAGGATCTACATATTAAATGCTAAATCTGTGTACCAAATTTTATCCATCTAGGTCGTTGCTGTATGTAGTTATCATGTTCATTTATACATGAACATCCAGACGTACAGACTTTCTGAATATAAATTTCGTTCAAAATTTGAAATATGTCTATATATATGGCGTAAGGACTGTAGACTAAACTTCATCTGTCTATTTTATTTTTGAGTTATTTTATTCATAGACAGTCAGCATAGCGATAGACAGACATAATTTTTTAAAAATGTGGTTTTTGGACTCAGACAGTGTCAGAAACATGGAGATTGAACCAAATTTCGACGTCATTTGTTTGATTATTACAATAATTTCTAAATGCAATTCCAGTAACTAAAGCCATAAAAAGTATTATAAAATATATTTAAAAGAATTTGGAAAAAATTTATTAAAATGAGAAAAAAAATTCAACGGAAAAAAATTGTTTTCAATAAAAAACTAATTTTTTGAATTTTAAAATAGTCATAAATGTCATAATATGCTCCAAAGTTATTGACGTAAAATTACAAAAAATTTCTTTTGATTCTTAATTTAAAAACAAATTAAAATCTTGAAGAACTCTTTATGAGTAAGCTCTCAGCACCTAAGAAATCAATAGGTGCGAAATTTAGCGCTTTTAATCCAACCACCTGCTAAACGACTTTTCATGCTACATGTCGCAATAATATGTCGCCAATAATTTAATTCCACATTTGCGATCCTTGAATTCAAGTGCATATGCACTTAACAAATGAAAACAATACTGAAATAATCCCAATTTTTAATTTTGACTTCGAGTTAACTAAAAAAAGGACGAATTATGTTATTTTAACCTAATAGAAAATTTGAAAGAACAAAGGAAACCCGAATTACTGAGAATTCTTATTAAAAATATTCAAATCAGTCAAATCTACGGAATCGTAATTACATGCGCATATATAAATCTTTAGATCAAATTATTTTATGAGAAATATAAAATGATAATGTGCATAATTCTTTGCACAATAAAGTATTTCTCTTATCTGAATACCTGCTAGATCTATTGTTATTCTTTTAATCCGAGTGTTAATGACGTCAAAAGGCCAGTTAGTGCTGCAACAGTCTTTTAATTCCTATACAACAATTGTCTTAACTGTAACTCATTATGACAGTGACCTTTCCTGACCTTGTTGAATATTGCATACCACCTGCCGAGACAATAGCGATGAAGTTACTTGCAATAGGAAATGAATGATGCCCCAACCACACTGTTACACTCAGCTTTGAACCTGAATAGCTGAGCACCGTACAACTAACCGCAGGTGGTTAAAAACAATTAGATGCTGTTATCGCTTTATCAGAAACTGTCCCTATCGACATCGACAATAAATTGGAATGATTGGTCTTACCAAAACTTTCTTTTTACACTCTAATAAAAGTGTTATCACTCCTTGCCTGGTGTTGACATACAGTAGTTACAAAATATTAACCTTTGCCGCAAATTTCACATTTTTACTGAATCTATCGTGTGATTCTTGGCGATTTTTTGGCCGATTAATTCCTGAAATGTGGTCAATAGTATCTGAAAATAGAATTTTTTTTCAGGCACATTTTTTTCTCTCATTATAATGCAGCCTAGAGAATTATAAAATTTTGTGCAAATAAATTTTTATTTTTATTTTTTCAAAAATTTTGGATGTTGCTTTTTTTTATTCTAAATTTTAGAGAAACCTTTCAAACCAGCGGGTTTGGTCCCGCTTAAACCTTTCCGCGTACTCTCTAATAAACGAGTCATGCCAGAGAATGCCTTATATGGCATTGGCATACAATAGTTACGAAATATGAACTTTTGGCGTGCATTTAGCATTTTTACAGAATCCATTGTGTAATTCTTGGCGAGTTATTTGGCAATTGATGATGATGATGATGTCGTGTCCGCGTTACCACGGAAAGGGGGTGCAGTAGCTTCTGAGGGTAAAGACCCCTGAGCACCCGAGGGCAGAAGTCTGACTTCTAGCTCAAATGGAGATGAAACTCACACATTCGCTTGCACAACCCCTTTTTACAGGGAGGCACATTCACACACCTCACAGATAGAACACAGATGAAGAATAACCATGCCCGAACCGGGAAGCAATTAATCCCGGAATGTTGCTAATGGTTCCGAAAGCCGAATTTGTGCTTTAGATGCGTTTTTTCCAACCGATTGAAACAATACTTTAATCCAAAACTATACTCTTAGTCGAAAGAAAAAAAAATCACATACTAGATTTGATAAATTTCAGATATTACGCTTTTGAGTTATCTAATTATGTTTCTGAAAGTACAGACAGACAGACTGTACTTTCAGAATTTCTTGTTGGATTTGGCTCAAAATTTGGTATGTGTCAGCACTATAGATGTTAAATATGTGTACTGAATTATAGCTGTCTGGCTTTCTTTGTTTACGAGTACAAGTTAGCTAACTTGTTAGCTACAAGTTAGTTTTTCGAACAGACAGATAGATAGACTTCCTGTAAAGGGATTTCGAAAGGAATCTACAAACTCAGTCATAATTTCATATACCAAATTTCAGTCATCTAGTTCAAAGCGTTTTTGAGCTAGCGCGTTTAGAGACAGTCAGGCAGATATAATGCGGAAAATATATTTTTCGAATTCAGGAAGGTCTGAAATGTAGAGATTCGTCAAAATCTAGAGTTAGAATATTATGAAGATTGCAATACTTTTTCTATGCTTCATATAGAAGAAAATAAAAAGTAATTTTGACAAATCTCTTTCGGCAATATAAATTTTTAAAAAATTACAAAAAATGAAATTATATCATCCTTTGGAATCGGTTCTATGAAACGCCACTCTTACACGAACAGCAATCGAAAGCAATCACCACCATGTGTGGGTATCATCGCCGCCAAATTTCGTAACCAAGATACACACACATAATCGATGTCGTGAAAGGTGTTACATAACAACAGTCGCATCACCCGTTTTATTTGTATGTTTGTTTGCATCTTATCGTAATGCTTCCGGAACTGCACGTTTATTGATACGGTGACTCGATGGCAGAAATGCAGCCGAGAAAAACTTTTTTGTTCTTATCAGAGAACGGCACGGTATTTCCAGAGAAGTTCTGAATCTCCACCAGAATGCAGAGAGGGGGAGGGGCTTCGGGGTCAAGGTCTGCTTCAAAAATTTGTGGGGAAGGATGCTGATGTCATATGATACCAAATAAACAAAATCATGGACCAAATAAACAAAATCAATGTGGGTTTTTTTATTAAATGCAATTTTAAATTGTAATGTTTATAGGCTGGATACTATTGTAATAAACAAAATCTATGTGGGTTTTAAAATATGCAATTTAAAATATAATGTTTATAGGCTTGACACTATTGTAATAAACAAACTCTAAGTGGATTTCAAAAAAAAAAATACAACTTAAAATTATAATGTTTATAGGCTTGGTACTATTGTAATAAACAAACTCTATGTGGGTTTCAAAAAAATACAACTTAAAATTATAATGTTTATAGGCTTGATATTATTGTAATAAACAAAATCTATGTGGGTTTCACAAAAAAGGTTAAAATTATAATGTTTATAAGCTTCTTACTATTGTAATAAACAAAATCTATATGGGTTAAAAAAATACAATTTAAAATTATAATGTTTATAGCCTTGATACTATTGTAATATACAAAAATTGCGAAAAAATAATACAATTTAAAATAATAATGCTGATTTTCTTGATATTGTTGTAAATTGCGTCACGATGAAAAAAATCTTTCCTAGTGTTCTACAAGACAGATTATAGGACCAAACGCTGCCAAATTTAGCATTTAATTATTTCTTGGATAGTAGCTGCTAGCTAAGACAGGTTTTCATATTTTAGCTAAAATTTTTTAATTAAAAATTAACCAAAGATTAAATTTTATGTTCTCTCCTCAAAATTTCAGAATATCAGAGAGAAAAAAATTTTAATAAAGATATTATCACCGTACTGCAAATAAAATTCAAAGCACTCTGCAGGATAAACCATTGAATCTAGGATTAATAAATTTATTTTTTTATTTTTTGAGATAGTAAATTATCAAGTTATTTTTCGAAAGCTAAATTAGATTTTTTAGTAAAAATAAATAAAAAATTAACGTTTTTTTTTTCAGTAACTTTAACATTATTCCAATATTCAAAGTATTAGCATTTTAGTTGCACCAATAACGCTTCCTTGAAAAAAAATTTCCAACTTATTTTTTTTTATTACCTGATTTTACTAAATACTTATTTATTTTACTAGATTTTTGAGAAATAAAAGCGAAAATGAAAATTCTATTGTGAAGTTGTATGTTTTGATGGTTGAGTTTGAATTCCATCAGAACGTTTAATAACATTCGATTAATATGAAGAATCGGCGATTTTTCGCATTAACCGAAAAGTTGACGATTTGAAAAAGAGTGCCCGATCCTCCACTTTCCCTAAACATTCTTACACACTGCATATTAAATTAAATTTAAAATATTATAAAAATTAAGAAAACAATTTATAGAAATTCAATTAATATTATTAGAAAGGTAATTTATATATATATATATATATATATATATATATATGTCTAAAGATAACATAAAGATAATTTTCGTAAAATAATTGCTTTGAAAGATATATATATATATAAAAAAACGTATCCTATTAACAAACACATCTGGCAATGGTTAAGCCCATTTTTGCATTCTATTAAAATTTTTATGTTAAACATATTTCTTTATTTCTTTCATATGTTCTTTGCTCTGCTTCAATGGCCTTTCTAATCACATTTTGCATGTACATTTATTAGCTAAGCGAAGCACTCAGTTCAAAGCAGCTATAAAAACATTCTTAAAAGCAGTCTGAAATTCATACGGTGGTTTGTTTATATTTGATTACTGCTTTTCAACAATGAGAATAAGAGCAATTTCTGTACCACGTATGTTACCGTTTTATATATGTAGAGATAGATTTGTAATTATTTCCACACGAGTTGTTAAATACATTATATGGAGTGGTTCGATTTCTAGATCTCTGACGGCGTCCGTGGTCTCGATTGGAAGGAGGAAAGGGATAAAATTTCATGTCCCATATGTCCCGTTGCCATTATTAAAATTAATTTTTTTGAAATTATTTGGAAACAGACAAATCAAGTCTAAGATTATTATTCTACGATGACTGCAACAATAGGTTCAATTCAACTTCAATTCTTTTTATATAAATGTAAAACACAATAAACGATTTCATATAAAGGAAAAAGTTAAAAAAAGGAAAAGTAAAGTTAATGTTTTTTTCCAGTCACTTAACATCGTTCTTCTATTATTATTTATACTATTTGAAAAGATACCTTGTTCGCAGTTAGTACCTTTTAAAGCGACCAAAAACGAATGTCGGTTATACCAATTTTAGTCAGTATTTTTTCATTTTTTAGCCTTACTACTAAATGGCTTTCATTAAGACATTCTGGATACAAAGACATGAATTGGAAAGAAGCGATTCAATTTAGATTCTAAGTTAAAGTGGGAGTAAATGGGTGGAAAGGGCAGTACGTCATGTAAGTTACTTCACTTCCATTGCGCTATGATATACCTCATTTCATTTTATTTCCCAATAGCAGTAGAATACTAATGGCATGGTAGTTATAGGCCGAAGTGTTATATATGCAAAGTAGGCGACTGCTAGAGGCTCCTATTATAGATTGAGATTTTTTTAATAATATTTTTAATATATTTGTTTAAAAAATCAATTAATACTGAAACCTACTGTCTTGAAGATGAGTTATCATAAAAAGTTTTATTATTTCATCTTGTTATAATACTAATTATTTAAAAGTTGTTTATATAGAAATTGAATTAAAATTTATATAATATACGTGGTTTTTCGGGAGTTAAGTCGGAAAAAGGTAAGAGTGGATGATTAAATGTAAATTTGTCTAATTATATCTATAGGACTTAATACTACAATGAATTATTAACTTTTCAATGACTTCTAAAACCTTCGCTACATTTTGTGAGAGAAATGATATGTCTATTAAAAATCACCCTATGGCAAGTGTTGTAATTCACTATTAATCGCTATATATAACTAGCAATTTAAAAAATTGAGTTATGAAGTTTTTGTTTGTCATAAATATTTTAAAAAATTATGACAAACAAAGTCTATAAATAGCATGAGCTTTGGACTGCGAGTTTACCATCCTTGGTTTAAGTGATGACCAAGAAAGGAATGTCTGAAAAGGTTTGTCATAGCTGACAGAAAAAACACATGAGATAACATTCATCCTCTCTAATAGAGTAGACAAAGAATGAATAGACATAGGCTAAACATGCTTTACATCATTAATGTATTCACTTTGCATTACTTAGACATAAAGGAGCCGATACGCATTTATGAGAAATAGAATCAATCCGAACACTTACAAGTCTCTTAAGTAAACTATTTTATTCAATCTGTTTTAAAAAATAAATAGAAGAATCACATGGTTTTGTTAGCTTTAGGCAATGAACGTGGAAAAAAAGTGAATAAGCCAACGGGAGTAGTTTCCTCAAAACTTTCTCGCATACTCTCTAATAAATATGCTATACCAGAAAATGACTTGCATGGCACTGGCGTACAATAGTTACGAAATATTAACCTTCGGCATGAATATAGCATTTTTACTGAATCTATCGTATCATCCTTGGCGGTTTATTTGGCATTTAATCACTGGCATGCAATTGCTAACATCCGGAAATCGAAACAGCGTTTTAGGTGCGTTTTCCCAATCGATTGAAACAAAAATTTGTTAAAAAACTATAATTGTTGTCACAAAATCCATATCAAATTAAGTATCTTTAACTCATTCCGTTTTTGAGCTATCGCGTTTCTATGTTTCTGAAAGTACAGACAAGAGACCGACAGACAGTCAACCCTTCATTAGATTTGACTCACAATTTGACAGGTATCTACACTACAGAAATTAAATGTGTATGCCGAATTTCATCTATCTAGCTCTCTTCATTTTGTAGTTATCGTGTTAACTTATATTCGAACAGCAATACAGACTTCAGCTAAATAGAAACTAAACTTGGTGTAAAGACCACAAACCAAATTTTAACAGTTTAGCTCAATGTGTTTTTGAGTTATCTTTGTCACGGACAGACACTTTTCAAAAATGTGTTTTTCGAACTCAGTGAGGTCTAAAATGTGGAGATTCGTCAAAATCTCGGGTTCGAATTTTTTAACTATTGCTATACTTTCTTTATGGTACGTATGCGAGAAAGTGGAAATAAAAAATAAAATTTCAAAAGCAGGTTGAAATTTTTTATGTTACATTAATTTTGAAAATTCGTCAAAATCTCGGATTCGAATTTTTTAACGATTGCTATTCTTTCTTTATGGTACGTATGCGAGAAAGTGGAAATAAAAAATAAATTTTCAAAAGCAGATTGAAATTTTTTATGTTACATTAATTTTGAAAATTCGTCAAAATCTCGGATTCGAATTTTTTAACGATTGCTATTCTTTCTTTATGGTACGTATGCGAGAAAGTGGAAATAAAAAATAAATTTTCAAAAGCAGATTGAAATTTTTTATGTTACATTAATTTTGAAAATTCGTCAAAATCTCGGATTCGAATTTTTTAACTATTGCTATACTTTCTTTATGGTACGTATGCGAGAAAGTGGAAATAAAAAATAAATTTTCAAAAGCAGATTGAAATTTTTTATGTTACATTAATTTTGAAAATTCGTCAAAATCTCGGATTCGAATTTTTTAACGATTGCTATTCTTTCTTTATGGTACGTATGCGAGAAAGTGGAAATAAAAAATAAATTTTCAAAAGCAGATTGAAATTTTTTATGTTACATTAATTTTGAAAATTCGTCAAAATCTCGGATTCGAATTTTTTAACGATTGCTATTCTTTCTTTATGGTACGTATGCGAGAAAGTGGAAATAAAAAATAAATTTTCCAAAGCAGATTGAAATTTTTTATGTTACATTAATTTTGAAAATTCGTCAAAATCTCGGATTCGAATTTTTTAACGATTGCTATTCTTTCTTTATGGTACGTATGCGAGAAAGTGGAAATAAAAAATAAATTTTCAAAAGCAGATTGAAATTTTTTATGTTACATTAATTTTGAAAATTCGTCAAAATCTCGGATTCGAATTTTTTAACGATTGCTATTCTTTCTTTATGGTACGTATGCGAGAAAGTGGAAATAAAAAATAAATTTTCAAAAGCAGATTGAAATTTTTTATGTTACATTAATTTTGAAAATTCGTCAAAATCTCGGATTCGAATTTTTTAACGATTGCTATTCTTTCTTTATGGTACGTATGCGAGAAAGTGGAAATAAAAAATAAATTTTCAAAAGCAGATTGAAATTTTTTATGTTACATTAATTTTGAAAATTCGTCAAAATCTCGGATTCGAATTTTTTAACGATTGCTATTCTTTCTTTATGGTACGTATGCGAGAAAGTGGAAATAAAAAATAAATTTTCAAAAGCAGATTGAAATTTTTTATGTTACATTAATTTTGAAAATTGCTCAAAATCTTGAGCTTGATTTTTTCTGAAAATAACAATACTTTCATTTAGTATACTTTAAATACTAGAAAGTAAAAACTTAAATTTGAATTATTACTCATCCATTTATTTTTAAATGAAGCTATATCGCAATAATACGAAGTTCTGAACATAAGAAAAAAATTTTGCTTCTCTTCAGACCAAATTTCTTCCTACATACAAAAACAATTTTATAAATATTAACTCTCTTCTTCTAAGACAAAACGAATAAATATATAAACCCACCATTTTTATGAGCACAGTTTTATGATTCTGTATGACTTGATCTGCAGATTAAACGGTCAATTAAATAACGAAATCTTTAATTACTGTTTTCGTGCATTACAACAATAGCAATTAGTTTATTGTAAGCAAAATAAACTGTTTGTTTCGAAGATAGTGTTTTTATTTCGCAGACAACATGGGGCACTGACACGATATTAAGTGGTTATGACTTCATTTATTTTTTTATTCTTTTCTAGCGGGGGAAGGAGGATAAGATGACACAGGAAAGAACATGAAACTTTTTGTGAAAAAGGCTTCGCGTGAGGTACTTCAGGGGTAGAAAATAAATGATAGTACAATCTGAACAAGCCACTTTTTAATATTAATGATATATAAAACAATATACTGTATGTCAGATTATTTTTCCTTACGCCCATCATAATATAACTGGGATATGTAATATTTTTTTCTTAATAGCATGAATGGCAATAACTAATACTTTTATCCCTCCTGATAAATATAAGAAGCTTTCAAAATCAGAGAATTAATTAAATAAGAAAATTAGATAATTTCAGTATAATTAGATAATTTTGGTAGCTTGATTTCATTTGTAGCTATTTCTTGCTCAAATTTCCAGAGAGAAAAATCAATCATACTATGCACATAAATATATATAAAAAATATATATTGAAGAAGAAGTTACTGGAATTTTTTAATAATTTTTATTTTTCATACTTTGAAAGGAATAACTTAATTTTCAGTTTTTGTCAAGATGTCTTTTTATTAACTATGATAAAATCAACGGGAAGTATTGAATAAGAGAGTAGAAAAATGCGTCCACGAAGAAGTTTTCTGAACTCATGTAGTTTTAGAAAGGAATTTGTCAGGTCAGTGTTTTGATTCCGTGAGAAAAAGAACAGCCTTCACAACTGAGAATTGAAAGTTACATTGAATTTGAAGCCCGAGTGATTAAGAAATTATCACATACACGCACGCACACGCATATACGCACGCACGCACGCACACACACGCGCGCGCGCACATGCATATGCATATGTGTGTGTGTGTGCATATGCAAATCACAAATGCATAAGCATATGTAACTTGGTCTCTTAATAACTTCTTCATCAAAATATTTTTAAGCTTTAAATTTTGATAGTCATACAACTCATATTTATTACCATAGAAGACTTACGCCTTTCTGTTCATTGTATCATATATTTCTTTAATTTTCTGTCACCTCCTTTAATTTAATCTGTCCTCCTCAACATTAAATTAAAGCGGAAATGATAAATTTAAATTCATCAAAAACTTTTTTTCTCAAACTAAACATATTTTCAAAAAATACGAGAAACAAAGTTGTTAAGCATTATAGTCTTATGTGCATTAAGTTTATTTTTTTAATAATTTATACATTTCAAGGAATTATTCAATAAAATTTTCTCTAATTCATCATAAAATTTAGTTTTTTAGTTTTACTTTCGTAAAGGTCAAAATAAAGTAGATAACAATGTTTTATTATGTTTCAATCAATAAACATAATTCTCAAAAAAATTATGAAATCAAAATTTTATACAGTTTTTTGGTCCAAAGGAGCCAAAATAAAACATTATTGATACTCCAACTTTGAAATAAAAAAAAGTCTACTGCCAAATATGATTGCGATATAAAGTTTCGAAAATTACTATTTTAGGACAATCAATGGTTTCATAATTTTAGACGAATGAGCTTTGGGAATGACGCGTCTTCTTTAAGATGGCCAATGGAGTGGTCTAAAATGGCGCATTTTTATAAGATAGTAACATTTAAATTTTCATAACTCAATCAGTTTTATTTTAAATAGAGTGGATATTTTTCTTTTTATTTGAAATATTAGAGTCTCAAGAATATTTTATACTAAATGTGATTCATGAGACTGAGAGTCTGTATAAAAATATAAAATCTACAATTCATCAGAACATTTATTGACTCAATTTGCATAAAATAATATTCTTTATTTGATTTAGAATATTTTTGTGAATTTTATGCATATATATATATAGATTCATAAGACTGAGAGTCTGCATAAAAATATAAAATCTACAATTCATCAGAGCATTTATTGACTCAATTTGCATAAAATAATATTCTTTATTTGATTTAGAATATTTTTGTGAATTTTATGCATATAAATATATAGATTCATAAGACTGAGAGTCTGCATAAAAATATAAAATCTACAATTCATCAGAGCATTTATTGACTCAATTTGCATAAAATAATATTCTTTATTTGATTTAGAATATTTTTGTGAATTTTATGCATATAAATATATAGATTCATAAGACTGAGAGTCTGCATAAAAATATAAAATCTACAATTCATCAGAACATTTATTGACTCAATTTGCATAAAATAATATTCTTTATTTGATTTAGAATATTTTTGTGAATTTTATGCATATATATATATAGATTCATAAGACTGAGAGTCTGCATAAAAATATAAAATCTACAATTCATCAGAGCATTTATTGACTCAATTTGCATAAAATAATATTCTTTATTTGATTTAGAATATTTTTGTGAATTTTATGCATATAAATATATAGATTCATAAGACTGAGAGTCTGCATAAAAATATAAAATCTACAATTCATCAGAGCATTTATTGACTCAATTTGCATAAAATAATATTCTTTATTTGATTTAGAATATTTTTGTGAATTTTATGCATATATATATATAGATTCATAAGACTGAGAGTCTGCATAAAAATATAAAATCTACAATTCATCAGAGCATTTATTGACTCAATTTGCATAAAATAATATTCTTTATTTGATTTAGAATATTTTTGTGAATTTTATGCATATATATATATAGATTCATAAGACTGAGAGTCTGCATAAAAATATAAAATCTACAATTCATCAGAGCATTTATTGACTCAATTTGCATAAAATAATATTCTTTATTTGATTTAGAATATTTTTGTGAATTTTATGCATATATATATATAGATTCATAAGACTGAGAGTCTGCATAAAAATATAAAATCTACAATTCATCAGAGCATTTATTGACTCAATTTGCATAAAATAATATTCTTTATTTGATTTAGAATATTTTTGTGAATTTTATGCATATATATATATAGATTCATAAGACTGAGAGTCTGCATAAAAATATAAAATCTACAATTCATCAGAGCATTTATTGACTCAATTTGCATAAAATAATATTCTTTATTTGATTTAGAATATTTTTGTGAATTTTATGCATATATATATATAGATTCATAAGACTGAGAGTCTGCATAAAAATATAAAATCTACAATTCATCAGAGCATTTATTGACTCAATTTGCATAAAATAATATTCTTTATTTGATTTAGAATATTTTTGTGAATTTTATGCATATATATATATAGATTCATAAGACTGAGAGTCTGCATAAAAATATAAAATCTACAATTCATCAGAGCATTTATTGACTCAATTTGCATAAAATAATATTCTTTATTTGATTTAGAATATTTTTGTGAATTTTATGCATATATATATATAGATTCATAAGACTGAGAGTCTGCATAAAAATATAAAATCTACAATTCATCAGAGCATTTATTGACTCAATTTGCATAAAATAATATTCTTTATTTGATTTAGAATATTTTTGTGAATTTGATGCATATAAATATATAGATTCATTAGACTGAGAGTCTGCATAAAAATATAAAATCTACAATTCATCAGAGCATTTATTGACTCAATTTGCATAAAATAATATTCTTTATTTGATTTAGAATATTTTTGTGAATTTTATGCATATATATATATAGATTCATAAGACTGAGAGTCTGCATAAAAATATAAAATCTACAATTCATCAGAGCATTTATTGACTCAATTTGCATAAAATAATATTCTTTATTTGATTTAGAATATTTTTGTGAATTTTATGCATATATATATATAGATTCATAAGACTGAGAGTCTGCATAAAAATATAAAATCTACAATTCATCAGAGCATTTATTGACTCAATTTGCATAAAATAATATTCTTTATTTGATTTAGAATATTTTTGTGAATTTTATGCATATATATATATAGATTCATAAGACTGAGAGTCTGCATAAAAATATAAAATCTACAATTCATCAGAGCATTTATTGACTCAATTTGCATAAAATAATATTCTTTATTTGATTTAGAATATTTTTGTGAATTTTATGCATATATATATATAGATTCATAAGACTGAGAGTCTGCATAAAAATATAAAATCTACAATTCATCAGAGCATTTATTGACTCAATTTGCATAAAATAATATTCTTTATTTGATTTAGAATATTTTTGTGAATTTTATGCATATATATATATAGATTCATAAGACTGAGAGTCTGCATAAAAATATAAAATCTACAATTCATCAGAGCATTTATTGACTCAATTTGCATAAAATAATATTCTTTATTTGATTTAGAATATTTTTGTGAATTTTATGCATATATATATATAGATTCATAAGACTGAGAGTCTGCATAAAAATATAAAATCTACAATTCATCAGAGCATTTATTGACTCAATTTGCATAAAATAATATTCTTTATTTGATTTAGAATATTTTTGTGAATTTTATGCATATATATATATAGATTCATAAGACTGAGAGTCTGCATAAAAATATAAAATCTACAATTCATCAGAGCATTTATTGACTCAATTTGCATAAAATAATATTCTTTATTTGATTTAGAATATTTTTGTGAATTTTATGCATATATATATATAGATTCATAAGACTGAGAGTCTGCATAAAAATATAAAATCTACAATTCATCAGAGCATTTATTGACTCAATTTGCATAAAATAATATTCTTTATTTGATTTAGAATATTTTTGTGAATTTTATGCATATATATATATAGATTCATAAGACTGAGAGTCTGCATAAAAATATAAAATCTACAATTCATCAGAGCATTTATTGACTCAATTTGCATAAAATAATATTCTTTATTTGATTTAGAATATTTTTGTGAATTTTATGCATATATATATATAGATTCATAAGACTGAGAGTCTGCATAAAATATAAAATCTACAATTCATCAGAGCATTTATTGACTCAATTTGCATAAAATAATATTCTTTATTTGATTTAGAATATTTTTTGTGAATTTTATGCATATATATATATAGATTCATAAGACTGAGAGTCTGCATAAAAATATAAAATCTACAATTCATCAGAGCATTTATTGACTCAATTTGCATAAAATAATATTCTTTATTTGATTTAGAATATTTTTGTGAATTTTATGCATATATATATATAGATTCATAAGACTGAGAGTCTGCATAAAAATATAAAATCTACAATTCATCAGAGCATTTATTGACTCAATTTGCATAAAATAATATTCTTTATTTGATTTAGAATATTTTTGTGAATTTTATGCATATATATATATAGATTCATAAGACTGAGAGTCTGCATAAAAATATAAAATCTACAATTCATCAGAGCATTTATTTGACTCAATTTGCATAAAATAATATTCTTTATTTGATTTAGAATATTTTTGTGAATTTTATGCATATATATATATAGATTCATAAGGACTGAGAGTCTGCATAAAAATATAAAATCTACAATTCATCAGAGCATTTATTGACTCAATTTGCATAAAATAATATTCTTTATTTGATTTAGAATATTTTTGTGAATTTTATGCATATATATATATAGATTCATAAGACTGAGAGTCTGCATAAAAATATAAAAATCTACAATTCATCAGAGCATTTTATTGACTCAATTTGCATAAAATAATATTCTTTATTTGATTTAGAATATTTTTGTGAATTTTATGCATATATATATATAGATTCATAAGACTGAGAGTCTGCATAAAAATATAAAATCTACAATTCATCAGAGCATTTATTGACTCAATTTGCATAAAATAATATTCTTTATTTGATTTAGAATATTTTTGTGAATTTTATGCATATATATATAGATTCATAAGACTGAGAGTCTGCATAAAAATATAAAATCTACAATTCATCAGAGCATTTATTGACTCAATTTGCATAAAATAATATTCTTTATTTGATTTAGAATATTTTTGTGAATTTTATGCATATATATATATAGATTCATAAGACTGAGAGTCTGCATAAAAATATAAAATCTACAATTCATCAGAGCATTTATTGACTCAATTTGCATAAAATAATATTCTTTATTTGATTTAGAATATTTTTGTGAATTTATGCATATAAATATATAGATTCATAAGACTGAGAGTCTGCATAAAAATATAAAATCTACAATTCATCAGAGCATTTATTGACTCAATTTGCATAAAATAATATTCTTTATTTGATTTAGAATATTTTTTGTGAATTTTATGCATATATATATATAGATTCATAAGACTGAGAGTCTGCATAAAAATATAAAATCTACAATTCATCAGAGCATTTATTGACTCAATTTGCATAAAATAATATTCTTTATTTGATTTAGAATATTTTTGTGAATTTTATGCATATATATATATAGATTCATAAGACTGAGAGTCCTGCATAAAAATATAAAATCTACAATTCATCAGAGCATTTATTGACTCAATTTGCATAAAATAATATTCTTTATTTGATTTAGAATATTTTTGTGAATTTTATGCATATATATATATAGATTCATAAGACTGAGAGTCTGCATAAAAATATAAAAATCTACAATTCATCAGAGCATTTATTGACTCAATTTGCATAAAATAATATTCTTTATTTGATTTAGAATATTTTTGTGAATTTTATGCATATATATATATAGATTCATAAGACTGAGAGTCTGCATAAAAATATAAAATCTACAATTCATCAGAGCATTTATTGACTCAATTTGCATAAAAATAATATTCTTTATTTGATTTAGAATATTTTTGTGAATTTTATGCATATATATATATAGATTCATAAGACTGAGAGTCTGCATAAAAATATAAAATCTACAATTCATCAGAGCATTTATTGACTCAATTTGCATAAAATAATATTCTTTATTTGATTTAGAATATTTTTGTGAATTTTATGCATATATATATATAGATTCATAAGACTGAGAGTCTGCATAAAAATATAAAATCTACAATTCATCAGAGCATTTATTGACTCAATTTGCATAAAATAATATTCTTTATTTGATTTAGAATATTTTTGTGAATTTTATGCATATAAATATATAGATTCATAAGGACTGAGAGTCTGCATAAAAATATAAAATCTACAATTCATCAGAGCATTTATTGACTCAATTTGCATAAAATAATATTCTTTATTTGATTTAGAATATTTTTGTGAATTTTATGCATATAAATATATAGATTCATAAGACTGAGAGTCTGCATAAAAATATAAAATCTACAATTCATCAGAGCATTTATTGACTCAATTTGCATAAAATAATATTCTTTATTTGATTTAGAATATTTTTGTGAATTTTATGCATATATATATATAGATTTCATAAGACTGAGAGTCTGCATAAAAATATAAAATCTACAATTCATCAGAGCATTTATTGACTCAATTTTGCATAAAATAATATTCTTTATTTGATTTAGAATATTTTTTGTGAATTTTATGCATATAAATATATAGATTCATAAGACTGAGAGTCTGCATAAAAAATATAAAATCTACAATTCATCAGAGCATTTATTGACTCAATTTGCATAAAATAATATTCTTTATTTGATTTAGAATATTTTTTGTGAATTTTATGCATATATATATATAGATTCATAAGGACTGAGAGTCTGCATAAAATATAAAATCTACAATTCATCAGAGCATTTATTGACTCAATTTGCATAAAATAATATTCTTTATTTTGATTTAGAATATTTTTGTGAATTTTATGCATATAAATATATAGATTCATAAGACTGAGAGTCTGCATAAAAAATATAAAATCTACAATTCATCAGAGCATTTATTGACTCAATTTGCATAAAATAATATTCTTTATTTGATTTAGAATATTTTTGTGAATTTTTATGCATATAAATATATAGATTCATAAGACTGAGAGTCTGCATAAAAATATAAAATCTACAATTCATCAGAGCATTTATTGACTCAATTTGCATAAAATAATATTCTTTATTTGATTTAGAATATTTTTGTGAATTTTATGCATATATATATATAGATTCATAAGACTGAGAGTCTGCATAAAAATATAAAATCTACAATTCATCAGAGCATTTATTGACTCAATTTGCATAAAATAATATTCTTTATTTGATTTAGAATATTTTTGTGAATTTTATGCATATAAATATATAGATTCATAAGACTGAGAGTCTGCATAAAAATATAAAATCTACAATTCATCAGAGCATTTATTGACTCAATTTGCATAAAATAATATTCCTTTATTTGATTTAGAATATTTTTGTGAATTTTATGCATATAAATATATAGATTCATAGGACTGAGAGTCTGCATAAAAATATAAAATCTACAATTCAATCAGAGCATTTATTGACTCAATTTGCATAAAATAATATTCTTTATTTGATTTAGAATATTTTTGTGAATTTTATGCATATAAATATATAGATTCATAAGACTGAGAGTCTGCATAAAAAATATAAAATCTACAATTCATCAGAGCATTTATTAACTCAATTTGCATAAAATAATATTCTTTATTTGATTTAGAATATTTTTTGTGAATTTTATGCATATATATATATAGATTCATAAGACTGAGAGTCTGCATAAAAATATAAAATCTACAATTCATCAGAGCATTTATTAACTCAATTTTGCATAAAATAATATTCTTTATTTGATTTAGAATATTTTTGTGAATTTTATGCATATATATATATAGATTCATAAGACTGAGAGTCTGCATAAAAATATAAAATCTACAATTCATCAGAGCATTTATTAACTCAATTTGCATAAAATAATATTCTTTATTTGATTTAGAATATTTTTGTGAATTTTATGCATATATATATTATAGATTCATAAGACTGAGAGTCTGCATAAAAATATAAAATCTACAATTCATCAGAGCATTTATTGACTCAATTTGCATAAAATAATATTCTTTATTTGATTTAGAATATTTTTGTGAATTTTATGCATATATATATATAGATTCATAAGACTGAGAGTCTGCATAAAAATATAAAATCTACAATTCATCAGAGCATTTATTAACTCAATTTGCATAAAATAATATTCTTTATTTGATTTAGAATATTTTTGTGAATTTTATGCATATATATATATAGATTCATAAGACTGAGAGTCTGCATAAAAATATAAAATCTACAATTCATCAGAGCATTTATTAACTCAATTTGCATAAAATAATATTCTTTATTTGATTTAGAATATTTTTGTGAATTTTATGCATATATATATATAGATTCATAAGACTGAGAGTCTGCATAAAAATATAAAATCTACAATTCATCAGAGCATTTATTAACTCAATTTGCATAAAATAATATTCTTTATTTGATTTAGAATATTTTTGTGAATTTTATGCATATATATATATAGATTCATAAGACTGAGAGTCTGCATAAAAAATATAAAATCTACAATTCATCAGAGCATTTATTGACTCAATTTGCATAAAATAATATTCTTTATTTGATTTAGAATATTTTTGTGAATTTTATGCATATAAATATATAGATTCATAAGACTGAGAGTCTGCATAAAAATATAAAATCTACAATTCATCAGAGCATTTATTGACTCAATTTGCATAAAATAATATTCTTTATTTGATTTAGAATATTTTTTGTGAATTTTATGCATATAAATATATAGATTCATAAGACTGAGAGTCTGCATAAAAATATAAAATCTACAATTCATCAGAGCATTTATTGACTCAATTTGCATAAAATAATATTCTTTTATTTGATTTAGAATATTTTTGTGAATTTTATGCATATAAATATATAGATTCATAAGACTGAGAGTCTGCATAAAAATATAAAATCTACAAATTCATCAGAGCATTTATTAACTCAATTTGCATAAAATAATATTCTTTATTTGATTTAGAATATTTTTGTGAATTTTATGCATATAAATATATAGATTCATAAGACTGAGAGTCTGCATAAAAATATAAAATCTACAATTCATCAGAGCATTTATTGACTCAATTTGCATAAAATAATATTCTTTATTTGATTTAGAATATTTTTGTGAATTTTATGCATATAAATATATAGATTCATAAGACTGAGAGTCTGCATAAAAATATAAAATCTACAATTCATCAGAGCATTTATTGACTCAATTTGCATAAAATAATATTCTTTATTTGATTTAGAATATTTTTGTGAATTTTATGCATATATATATATAGATTCATAAGACTGAGAGTCTGCATAAAAATATAAAATCTACAATTCATCAGAACATTTATTGACTCAATTTGCATAAAATAATATTATTTATTTGATTTAGAATATTTTTGTGAATTTTATGCATATATATATATAGATTCATAAGACTGAGAGTCTGCATAAAAATATAAAATCTACAATTCATCAGAGCATTTATTGACTCAATTTGCATAAAATAATATTCTTTATTTGATTTAGAATATTTTTGTGAATTTTATGCATATAAATATATAGATTCATAAGACTGAGAGTCTGCATAAAAATATAAAATCTACAATTCATCAGAGCATTTATTGACTCAATTTGCATAAAATAATATTCTTTATTTGATTTAGAATATTTTTGTGAATTTTATGCATATATATATATAGATTCATAAGACTGAGAGTCTGCATAAAAATATAAAATCTACAATTCATCAGAGCATTTATTGACTCAATTTGCATAAAATAATATTCTTTATTTGATTTAGAATATTTTTGTGAATTTTATGCATATAAATATATAGATTCATAAGACTGAGAGTCTGCATAAAAATATAAAATCTACAATTCATCAGAGCATTTATTGACTCAATTTGCATAAAATAATATTCTTTATTTGATTTAGAATATTTTTGTGAATTTTATGCATATATATATATAGATTCATAAGACTGAGAGTCTGCATAAAAATATAAAATCTACAATTCATCAGAGCATTTATTAACTCAATTTGCATAAAATAATATTCTTTATTTGATTTAGAATATTTTTGTGAATTTTATGCATATATATATATAGATTCATAAGACTGAGAGTCTGCATAAAAATATAAAATCTACAATTCATCAGAGCATTTATTAACTCAATTTGCATAAAATAATATTCTTTATTTGATTTAGAATATTTTTGTGAATTTTATGCATATATATATATAGATTCATAAGACTGAGAGTCTGCATAAAAATATAAAATCTACAATTCATCAGAGCATTTATTAACTCAATTTGCATAAAATAATATTCTTTATTTGATTTAGAATATTTTTGTGAATTTTATGCATATATATATATAGATTCATAAGACTGAGAGTCTGCATAAAAATATAAAATCTACAATTCATCAGAGCATTTATTAACTCAATTTGCATAAAATAATATTCTTTATTTGATTTAGAATATTTTTGTGAATTTTATGCATATATATATATAGATTCATAAGACTGAGAGTCTGCATAAAAATATAAAATCTACAATTCATCAGAGCATTTATTAACTCAATTTGCATAAAATAATATTCTTTATTTGATTTAGAATATTTTTGTGAATTTTATGCATATATATATATAGATTCATAAGACTGAGAGTCTGCATAAAAATATAAAATCTACAATTCATCAGAGCATTTATTGACTCAATTTGCATAAAATAATATTCTTTATTTGATTTAGAATATTTTTGTGAATTTTATGCATATAAATATATAGATTCATAAGACTGAGAGTCTGCATAAAAATATAAAATCTACAATTCATCAGAGCATTTATTGACTCAATTTGCATAAAATAATATTCTTTATTTGATTTAGAATATTTTTGTGAATTTTATGCATATAAATATATAGATTCATAAGACTGAGAGTCTGCATAAAAATATAAAATCTACAATTCATCAGAGCATTTATTAACTCAATTTGCATAAAATAATATTCTTTATTTGATTTAGAATATTTTTGTGAATTTTATGCATATATATATATAGATTCATAAGACTGAGAGTCTGCATAAAAATATAAAATCTACAATTCATCAGAACATTTATTGACTCAATTTGCATAAAATAATATTCTTTATTTGATTTAGAATATTTTTGTGAATTTTATGCATATATATATATAGATTCATAAGACTGAGAGTCTGCATAAAAATATAAAATCTACAATTCATCAGAGCATTTATTAACTCAATTTGCATAAAATAATATTCTTTATTTGATTTAGACCACTTTTGTGAATTTTATGCATATAAATATGACTGATGATAACAGTTTAAAAATTATGTGCTGGGACCCGATTAGAGTGAACAACCTGTATATATATAACCCATGTTTACTTTAAATATTACATAATTATTAAATTAATCATATAGATACTTTGAAACTTCATAGAATTTTTTAACTTGCACTTATCTTTCTACAAAATATCATGCTTCATTTTTATTTCATTTCTTACAAATACATGCTGAAAATGACGCTTTTCTAAGTTTATTTTACAATAAAATTAATTTAATCTTTTAATTTGATCTTTTGTCAACGTAATGGTAACACGTTGATAAAACAATAATTTTCCCCACACACTCTTAATGCACTCATGTAGACTAAATTTTATTTTTATTTTGAGCGAAATTAACTGTTTGAATATATGCTTACAGTATTATTTTAATTGATTAAAAATAGATATAGGAATAGCCGCCTTTGGTAACCGGCTTGTTCGTCCAGATCATTGACTTTTTTTATGTTTCAAAATAATTAATATGGAATAAAACTTGGTACGACCGAAGTTTAACCCCATGCTTGCGCAATTCTCAAAAATCGCCAACTTTCCAACAACGGTCTTGCGCCGTGTTTTTCGAAATGTTCAAAAGCGAGGGAGCAGATATCCAATCATAGCGCATAATAAAGGCGAAAGATAATAGGTTTGCCAGTCTAGAGTAAACGGAGGTTATAATATTTGACGCGTTTTTGTAACTTGGGGAAGAACGGGTTAAACTCCGGTTCACCCTAAAATTTTTTTTAAATTTCATTTTGTTATTTGATTGTACCGAAAGACGACTTTATATAAATCAGTGTACTCATAAATTATTGTGGGTAAAAATTAAAAAATACAAATTCTCTGAAATAAAAGTGGAAGTGAATTAATTTTTACATTGGCAAAGGCACGCGATTGAGTATTTTGGTGGTTGAGTCTAAATTTCATCATAACATAAAAAACAGGGTATTTATTAATTAACGGTGGAAGAGTCAAAACACGCCAAATGTAGCACCAAAATGCGCTTACCTGTCAGCCGCTTCTAACTTAAAAGAAGACAACACACAAAGTTCGCAGAAGAAAATCTTATTTTCTCCGACGAAATAATCGCCAATCCTTCATCGTACTAAAAATAGATTGTGTACCAAATTATACTATAAAACTTGTTAAAATTAAAGGAAAAATTGTTCAGAAATTAAATATATATAATTAAAAAATTAATTTCTTGAATTTTTATATAAAATAAAAATTACTTGGCCTAAGTGAAGATTAGTGTGCACCAGCTGTTTGTCGCCAATATTGCAACCCATCGGATCTCTCTTATAGTAACCGTACTGCTGTTTTGTTTACTACTTTTTGCAATGGTTGAGTTGTACATAAACTACAATGACATTATGAAAAATGTTAATTAAAAATATAAAAAAATATCCATTAAAGATTTTAATTTTGTTCTTTATTGTAATTAAAATTTATTAAATAAAGAAAGTTAAGCTTATAATTAAAAGTTATTTTCTTCTTTCTTTTATTTAACGTGAATACAAACAGAAAATATTTATTCTTTTGCAATTTTTAATTGTCAGTATGCGCTTTAAAAAAATCATCTGCATTCTCACTTTAAAAGACAGCTGCAATGGAATTCTTCGCAGTTCTCGTAATTCTTTTGGTGTTATAACGGTTGGTTCCCTTCATAATTTGTTATGTCGGGTGTATTTTGAACCTGTAGAATGGATGAAGGGTGAGTTAAATATGCATATATACATATTTTACGAGTTGATGAAGTTAGGAAAGGATGCTTGTTAGAAATTTTGTATTGAGAATGGTTTGATATCGAACCAGCAGAATGGATGAAGTGTGAGTGGAATATATTTTTTTACGAGTTGATGAAGTTGGGTAAAGTATGTTTGTTTGAAATTTTGTATTGAGAATGTTCCGATTGCTTATTTCTCCGTTTTTTCTTTTATTTTGTTTATGTACTGTTACTGTTATCCACACAGTCTTTATGTTCAATGTGCTAGCGAAGCTACTAGGTTCCCGCTCCCGCTGCTAGCGAAGCCGTAGTATGTTTTTTTTAAGTTAAAAAATTCTGCCCGGTGCCTTCTACAGATGCCTTCGGCATCTGTAGAAGGCACCGGGAAGTATGAAAAAACCAAACAATACTTATCAGTAAAAAGTCCTAATTAGATGGCGAGAAATGGTAACCGTAACTGTTCCACGGAAGTATTTGTTTATTTTGTCCGTCATCTTTATTGGCGACTTGGCACTGTTGGCGCAGCTGGGTGCACACTAAAATTCACTTTTACCAATTACTTTTGTGAGATAATAGTTTTGGAAGTTATAAAATCAATTTCCATAGGCAAAACATAGCCATTATACATCTGACGGCAATGATTTTCGCGCTCGACGAAACTTTATTTGGCGCCTATTTCTATAATCTTGATTTCTTTTACATTTTCTTTCCTTTGTCTAAAAGATGGTGGCAATTTCTCTCTTAAGAATTTCCATTAATATTGTGTAGCTCCATTAATTAACTAAGCGAAGTTTGAACTAAATATAATAGTAAAAACGTTCAATGAGGAGTCTAAAACGTTTTGTTTATATTTGGCTGTTGCCATTCAACAATAAATAATAAATGTGCCACATATGTTATTGTTATTATATACAGATATGTTAAAAAATTGGTATAATTATAAAGATTTTTTTTTGAATTTTAAAATAATGTAAAAATAATTGTTAGTATAAAATTTTCGGACGTTAAAGTGGAAAAACGCCAGAATTTCGCTCAATTTTTAATTAATTACAATTCTAATAAAAATTTCAAAAAAATTGCACATTTCCACCTTCTAAAGTAAATATGTATCTTTTCTGTATAGAGAGTGGTTCTGGCTACTAGGGATCATAATGGATGAAAATCTGAAGAATTTTTCATAAAATTGTGTCAATAAAATCTTTGTGTTATGTATTCTTATATAAAAAAGACATCAACATATACAGTGGCTCAAAAAATTAAGAGTACACCTTACTTTTACTTGATAAATCCGACTTTCAATAGAAATAACACATTACTGGAAAATGTAAACATGTTTTTATTTTTACACATAATAAATGGTTTAATTTAGAGTAAAAATAAAGAAAAATCAACGGAAAACTAGTAAATTGAAAATTTTCAGAAGCAATTTAAATAAACATAAGCAGAATTTTGCCTAAAAAAACTGAGAATACACCAATGAAATTCTTGTAATATCTCGCATAGAAAGAACGTGTCAGTATTTAGTTGCATGTCTTTTGGCTTTTATAACGGCCTCTAAACGTCGTGGTACCGATTCGACCCATTTTTGGTGGTATCTGAAGACATTTTAACCCATTCTTCTTGCATCACTTGTTTTAAATGGGTTTTGTTTCTAATTTTGTATTTTTGGACCACTACTTTGAGTGTGGCCCACAGATATTCAATGGTATTGATGTCGGGGTACTGTGTTGGTGTGTGTAACTGCTTTTTGCAATGCAAAAGACATCATATTTTGACGTTATATGCATTCTGTTTGGGGTCGTTGTCCTATTGGAAAAAGAAATTTCTTTCCAAATCGAAATTTTGAGCACTTTCCTTTAGATTACTGCGAAGTATATCCAAGTAAACCATATAGTTCATAATACCACATATAAAAATTGAATTTCCTACCCCGTATGAAGCCATGCAACCTTCAAATCATGACGGAGTCACCATCATGTTTAACTGTAGGACAAGATTTTTTTTTTATCCAAAGCAGTATTAGGCTTTCTCCATACAGTACGATGGCTGTCACTGCCAAAATTGTTGAGTTTTCTTTCGTTACTAAATATAGCTTTCTCCCAAAGATTATTGGTCTTCAATAGATGCGTTTTTGCAAACTTCGGATGCCTTTTCTGAATTTACAAGCTGATGAAAAGTCTCTCTCTAACAATGCTACTTTTATATCTAGCTTGTCTAATGGCATTTCGCACAGTTTCAGCACTTACACTTCTGTCTATGATTTGAAAAGTTTCTGCAACAAGTTGCATGAACCATATGGTCGCAGCAATCTAAAGGAAAGTGTTTAAAATTTGGGTTTAGATGAAATTTCATTTTCCAGTAGGACAATGACCCCAAACAGAATGCTCGTAACGTCAAAATATGGTGCCTTTTTCATTGTAAGCAGCAGTTACATACACCACCCAACATCAATGTCATTGAATATTCTTGGGCCATACTCGAAAAAATGGTTCAAAAACACAAAATTAGAAGCAAAACCCATTTAAAACAAGTGGTGGAAGAAGAATGGGGTAAAATATCATCAGATACCATCAAAAATTGGTTGAATCGGTACCATGACGTTTAGAGGCCATTATAAGAGCCAAAAGGCATGCAACTTAATAGTGACGCTTTGTTTCTATGCGTGATATTGCAAAAATTTTATTGGTGTATTCTCAATTTTATGAGACAAAATACTGCATATGTTTATTTAAAATGCTTCTGAAACTTTTCAATTTAGAAGTTTTTCGTTGATTTTTCTTTATTTTTACTCTAAATTAAACCATTTGTTATGTGTAAAAATAAAAACATGTTTGCACTTCCCGGTAATGTGTTATTTATAATGAAAGTCGGATTTATCAAGTAAAAATAAGGTATACTCTCAATTTTTTGAGCCACTGTATATATATCAAGAAATAAATGTCAGAGAAATTGTTTTTATTGTTTTAAAATAAAGATTATGATAGTTTTCTAGAAAAGCTATTACAGTTTTATGAACTAGGTAAATAGGACACTCTCTTTTCGGAAAATAGTGAGATTCTAATAAATTCTTCATAAAATTTAAAAAAATTTTCAAAGTCATATCTTAAAGAAAAATTTTTTTAAAAAGAATATCTACGATTTTGTTTATTTGTTTTTTTCATACAGAATTGAAACTTACAGAATCTGGAGATCAAATTAAACTGTTAGGATCTTCGACTTTATTGTACACAGGCACAATATCACGTGTTTTATGTTGAATTTCCTGGTATAGGGAAGAAAAAGGAATGTATGTTGGTTTCAAAAAGCTACGTTATTTATTTATTGTCGCACTTTAACTTTTTATTCCTATTTATAATCAGAAGAGGAGTTTCTATTTCCTATCTGGCAAAGTTTCAACTCCCGATTTAGCACGCGTGCATATCAAAAATAATGCGTTTGGAACTTTGTGTTATTCGTTAAAAATATTCTTACTTCAGTTTTTCGTGTATTTTTTTCCTATTTTGTTTGTAAATAAATTGCTATTATTATTACTTATTTTAAATTAAAAATGTTTTCGTATATTGCAAGGATTTATTTATATCCAAAGACAGTAACAGTTTTGGGTTTTTCTCTTAATCAATTTATATATAGAAAATATCCAATTACTATATCTTCCCTCATTAATCATCGCTTCTTTTAAAGAAAAACCAGTAAACAAGTACGAAAGTTTATTCACTTAAAAAAAGCTGTTGTTCAAAAGATGAAATACTTGTACTTAGTGTAATGCATATACATTTAGCAAAGAAAGTTAATTGCTAAAATAAAAGCTATAAGGAAGCAACCCATTTGTAATGTCACTTTATCTATGATGTTTTAATGCTCTTTTAACATAATTTTTAAGCAAGCAATATACTTTTACACAAATTGAGTAACTTATGTCAAGAGATGGTTAACTTTCTACACAATGATGTCTTATTTATTGCTGAAGAATTTACGTTAAATGAGAAAAGAGGATGTTGTAACAGATATAATATATATGATACATCGTGCAGTGTTAGATTACATTCATTTTTGAGTAACTAAATACGTATGCAACTTTAGAACAGTTTGTAACAGTATATCCAAAATCCATAAAATGGTTGTCTTTTTACCTATTGTGTAATTGTCTCCAATTTGTTTTATTAGAATATTATATCTTCACAAGGGAATTTCAAATATTATGTGACTCTTACAGGACTCAATATTACATAAGATATTTTCTACTGTTCAAATGTTTACAAAAAGAAGAAAAATATTATTTGTAATGTTTTATCAGCTCCGTTTATATCTTTTTATTCATTTATTTCGTTTTTTAATATCAGTGTTTCTGTTCTCTAAGATAAGATTGAATCTTTTGAATTATTTTTAAGGCAAAGACTATCTAGTTAGAGAAATATAAACTATGATACGCAAAGATAAACTATGTATCTATGGCTTTTGTATTTGTTTCTACATGTTTTACTTACCTGTTTTAAAAAATTCATATGAACTCATCAATAATTAGATTACCTATTATGCTTTCCTATTTAACTAGACATCTAATCATTGAAATGTCTGTTGTAAGTCATTATATTCAAATTACCATTCGTGAACATCCGTCTACAGATCATGTCTTCCGTCCTAAAGGCCACAGGTACCTAATTTGAATAATCAAATTCATGCATGATATATATATATATATATATATATATATATGTGTGTGTGTGTGTGTGTGTGTGTGTGTGTGTGTGTGTGTGTGTGTAATGATATTTTAAAATTTAATTTAATCCTAATTCATTTCCTATTTTTTTAGCCTAATTCAGCCCATGTCAAAGTCATTCTAATATATTTTCTTACTTCCTGATCTTATTCCACTTTTTCGTTCTAGTTAATTCAATAGGAGCTTTGTAAAAATGACTGTGTCATCGGTTCCAGGTGCCGAGTGAAGGGATCCCTCTGTTTCTCTTGTCAAGGTCACCACGTGTGCGAAATTCCAATCATAATCGACACCTGTCAGAAATCTCATGTTATATAAGACCTGGTATAAAATATTCAGTTAGCCTTCATTTTTCTTTTTTTCGCTTTGAGTTGTTCTGTGTTGTGTGTGAATTCGTCACTCCTGCTTGTAAATAATGTTTGCTTCTCTGGGTAGAAATAAAATGACGTCAAAAAATCGAAAGTCTATTCGATGTCTTGTTATTTTTACATCAATGTCATAAGTTTCTCTCAAATTTTGTTGAAAATATGGAATAATCCTTCAAATACGTTCAATCGAATATATCCGCAAAAAAAAAGGGGGGGGGAGAGAATTTGTGAAGAAAAGAACAACATATTTTTATGCCTATAATTTTCAAAGAAATCCCTCGATGGGTAAATTGTCTGTGCGTTTGTCTTTTAGTGGCTATATGTACTAGACTCTATAACTGAAAAAAAAATGCAACGTCCAAAATTGAATTCCAGTCATTGCAATTTAATACAAAATTAGAGCCAAAGCGTGCAATTTTTTTACATGAGGAAGTCAAAGTAAATACGTTCCTGTTGATTTAATATTTTACTGGGCCTGTGATTATGTGTTCACGGAATTTGCACACTCATGTTCCCAAATGCGGCATTCAAGGGAGGAATCATTTCGTCGTCTTGGTTTCAAAAACCATTTAAACTGAAAAATGTAATTTTTGCAGGAGGTACCAATAACTGTTTAAAATGTTAACTAGGAACTCTAATTCGATAGATGAATTTACAAGAGTTTTAAAATAATATTTATCGATTTCTTTGCTTTAGAATTCTATTAGTCTCGTGTTCATAAAAATCCGGACTTTGAAACTTAACGAGATTTTTAAACCAATGTAATATTAATTATGAGTACCAACTGAATGCACAGACCAAATTTTATATTAAAAAAAATTGAATAATTTGACAAAAACTTTTGAAAATTCTCAATAGGATGATCGACAATTGAATAATTTCAATATTAACATTATATAACTAAAGAGTACAAAATACATTTAAAAAATTTTCATAAAAAATTTCATGGAAATTTTTTTTATTTAATACATTAACCCTCTTTAAAAAAAAGAATTTTTTTAAAGTTTAAACAAATCGATTTTGATTTTCAAAAACATATATTTTATCTCCATTCTTCGATTCAATAAATTTATAGTTCTGCGTGGTCGAACAGCAAAATCAATTGATCGACAGACACAAACACGCATAAAACACGCTCAATCCCAATAAAAAAAAATAACACCATCAACTCCAGAATAAAAGCACTTATATACAGCTTCTTAATATGATCTCAACCTTATTACATGAAATTTATTGCTCGGTGGCGTGCGGTTTATTAACTTTTCAGGCTTTGTGTACTTGTCCGAATGAAAGACTTATTCGTACAACTATCCTGTCTTTGTCTGTAATTCTTGTATTTATAGCTGTTATTCTCTTTACTATCGAAGAGCGTCAACGCTAATAAGGATCCCAGAATCACGTGTTGAATTTTTGCGAATCATCCCGTAAACAATAACAAGGTTCGACTGTTTTTATTACGGGAATTGAATTTATTCTTGAATTTTTTAGGAGTAAACGATCGGATATCAACCACTTGATATTTAATTCCAAAAATAATGTGAGTTAAAATTAATCTAAATAATTTTATGAAATTTATTCATTGTGTTGAATATTTAATTATATTAAAATGTTTTATTTTTTGGTTTAAATTTTTAATCCATGTTTTTGTTTTAAGTTTTCATTAATTATCGTCTGCGTTACTATCAAAAATATTATAACAAAATTAAATATTCTATAAATGTCGATAGATATTAGATTGAATTTGTTTTGAGATGGGTGTTTTATTTTTTAATTTGAAGTTAAAAAGAAAATAATACAAAATCAGATATCGTATGTATCAGATACAGAATGTAATCAGAATATAGTATGTAATCAGATATCAACAATTTTATTCTATTGGAAGAAAATGGAATTAAAATAGAAGAGAATGATGGAAAATTCTAATGATGCTGATAAATACTTGGTTGTGTTTGTATTTAAACGTTGTTGTTTTTATTGTTTAAAATAACTATTATTTTTCTTTAGTTTTCATAAGTGACAGAATAAGATTAAAAACTTGCAATCCTGATCAAGAAATCGTATAATAATAAAGAATCTCGATAAATGTTGTTATATACATATATCAAAATACTGGAAACACCTTAGATTTATAGAGAATCTTTTATCAGTATGGAGTAGGACCCACCTTTGGCATGTAATATAGCTTGGATTCGCTGAGGAATCAATTCATACAAGTATTGAATGGTGTTTAGAGGAATATTGTACCATTCTTTCTGGAACTTCTGGGAGAGATGCCGGTGGAGGATATCGATTCCGTATTGAACACTCTAAAATAGACTATAACGGTTCAATTATATTGAGTTCGAGTGACTGTGCGGGACAAGGCAGATGTTTAACTTCATCCTCGTGTTCATCAAACCATAAGTGGACAAATCTCGGTGCATGGATAGGTGTATTATCATCCTGTAAAATTACCTCTCTTGCAGGAAACGAAGTTTGCATCATAGGATGGACCTGATCAGCCAATATTTCTCTATACATCTCTCCAGTGATCCTTCCTTTCAGGGTTACGATTGGTCCGGCAGAAAACCATGACATGACTACCCATATCATGGCAGATCCACCTCCATGCTTGACAGTAGGAAGGATACAATCACGATCATCGCTTGTGCAAGTGTCCTCCAAACGTGCACCCGTTCTGTTGTAGGGAAAAGTGTGAAACACGATTCTTCAGACCATATAACTTTCTTCTACTTATCAATCAACCAGGTTTTGTGAGTGTGACACCACTGTAGAGAACGTTTAATATTAACATCCGCGACAAGTGGCTTGGCAACTGCTGCTCAGCCATAAATGGTCTGTTTATGAAGGTGCCTTGTAACTGTAATCACTAACACTGGAGATGGGTATTTAACTCTGAAGTCATTTTTGCTGTAGTTGTTCGTTTTTTAGACATTACAATCCGCTTCAATACCCGTCGGTCTCTTTCACTGACCTTCTCTTTCCGCCCATTATTTTGCTCTGCCGAGCTTGTCTTGCCGCGCTGTGTGTATGCTGTCATGACTTTAGACACCATACCTCTAGAAACGCCTAAAAGTTGGAATGTTTCGGTCACACTTGCTCCAGCTAGATGGGCTCTTTGAAAATCTGAGAGGTCCAACATTTTACACTGTAGAAAAAAAATCCAAGAATTACAGAACTTCAATATAGCTCATACATACTACCATAATACATACATTGCTATTTATAAAAAAAACTGGTGGCTATTATTACATTTTAATACTTACGAAGCGCATACAAAAATGTTACTTTTATCCATAAATGTTTCCATTATTTTGATAATCACCTACATCTGATAAAATTTATATTTAATGCTTTTGTTTAGATTCAAGCTTATTTTTGTTTGATGGATGATTGGTACTGATAATCTTTATTACATTTGAAATAGTTACGTATATCTGGAGTTAAATATTATTAAAAGATTTGGGAAAATATTGATCAGTATTTTACATAAATTTAATAACTATTATTATAATTTTACTTTGAACTTTAAATTATTTTTTTTTTGTTTTTTTCTTAAATAATTGCAAATTACTTCAACATAGAAAATGCAAATAGCCTAGAACCTCCATATAAAAATTTATTGAAACCACTTTCAAATAGAATGCACTCAAAGGGCTAAAAATTATTCAAAAGGAGTTGGATGCTGCATTCAACAGCAATAAATTGTTTTCCGACCACTTTTTTTCTGCAAAACTTTTCCTTACCATTCCTTTCTTTTTCTCTTCTAGCTGAAAAGAGATATTTTTCCTGAGCACGAACGCACAATATAAAAAGAATGTAGTAGGTAATGATAAAAAAATCAAATTAAATTACATTTTTACTTTTTCATATACGAAGTATATTGTAAGTACTGTAATCTCCACGTTTCAGACTTCCCTCAATTAAAAAAAAAACATTTTTGGCACTATGTCTATCTGTAAACACCATTAATCAAAGACGCTTTGATCTAGATTGTTGAAATTTAGCATGTGGAATTATGACCAAGTTCGTATATTCCTATCAAATTTTGAACGAAATGCATTCATTGAAAGTCTGACGGTCTAACAATTCGAGTACAAATAAATTCGTTAATTACAAAACGCGAAAATCTCGGTAGATAAAATTTGGTAGACGGATTTGGTATTTAAAATACAAATACTTATCGAATTTTGAATCAAATCTGTCAACGAAATCACCATCTGTGGGTTCTGTATTTTCGTATGTATTTAAACTTGATAACTTTTAAATGCAATGATTTAAATCGATAAAATCCATTATGTTATCTTGTGATTACAACTGTAGTTGCATGACAAATTTTAGTGTGAATCAGCCAGGAAAAAGGCATTAAAAATGCAAATTATCACAGTAGATTCATTAAAAATTCTAGACTCACGCCAAAGATCTATATTTTGTAACGATCATTCACCAGTGTCATGCAAGGTATTCGCAGCCTTATTTTCACCCCAATTTTATGTTGAGGAAGAGAGATATTATTATTAGAGATTTCCTTTTTATGAAATTTGCCCTTTGCATTTAATTTTCTGGACTACTTTTACTTGATACAAGGTTTCCAAATTGAATAGCTGAAACCATATAATTTAAGTGGATTCACATCAAGATAATATTGTCATCACGCATGCGCAAAATGTGGGAGAGAAAAATAATGTCATAAAGGTGCTTTTCCTGAACTCATAAATCTTCATGATCATCTGTCTGCTCATTCGTAGCTGATTAGATGACGAATGAATATGGAATATTGATCTAAAGTAAATCTACATTAACAGTTAACACAGCATAAGTCATGGTTTGAAACGTTTATAGTCCTTCAGTTCCAAATCGTTATGTATAGCTTGTTTCTAACAATATGAAATTCGTAAAATGCTTAAAACAATACCAACTTTATTGATGGCCTGGATGGTGCAGTCAATCGCTGTCAAAATCGCTGTTACAAATTGCACATAATTAAAAAGAAGGTGTAATTAGTTGATGTTGATTGCAATGAAGGATTATAAACGCGTCAGGCTAACATAGTACGATTCTGACGAATCGGTGGGTGTAGCATAAGAGTTATAAAACATCATACAAGTCTTTTTGTTAAGTTAAAAAACTTAATTTGGCTGCATTTCTATCCTTGAAAATATACGATTGTGAATATATGGTCACATAGGTTCTTTAGTGTGGAACTCAATGACACACACAAGAAGTAGAGCTAAACCAGTTTATTAACTCAACTCTGAACTCACAACACAGTAACTGACAAATCCGCTTTTATACAAGCAGAGAAAGTTCCAGAATACTCTTCTGGAGACAGTAAGAAAAGTCCAGAACACTTGTCTGGTAAACTAAAGAAATGTCCAGTATCTTCTGGAACATGAAATAAAGGAAAACATAAAATCGAGGAATTAAATATTTACATATACTATTAATCGCATTGTCTATATCCGTATTCGAACCCAGGTTTCTTGATCATGAGACCAATGCCATGACCATTCGGCCATGGAGATTCGACTGACTTTCTTCAATGCGGCAATATCAAGAATGTGAAGTGTAGGGATGCCTTGAATTCAACATAATCGTATTTATTACAGTCCTATTGCTTCATTGCGTCCCATTCCCAGTTTCACATTTTTCATTCTCACGTACTCGCCAATATAAGGTCGCAAGTCAGCCATCAAACTTGTTAGATCGAAGACCTACAAAAGCTTCGATCAGTTTTCAATACTATATTAAAGAAAATGAAACACACTATGTTGTATTAACCTTTCAGAAAATCTAGAGGAGAATATTCTCGCAATTTTGTTTCAATTTAATATTTTTTATTTTTTTTATTTTTCTTTATTCTTCTCTTTGAATTTCGTTTTTGCGCTATTTCTTTAGGAAGTAACAATTATTTTTAAATTTTACAAGTATATTTTGAACAAGAAATTGAATGAAATTCGAGAGATTTTTTTATGCTATGCATTAACCATCTTCGAATGAAAAAATTCCAAATCTCTACTAATAATAAAAGACAATATGTATGTGTTGGAGCGATACTTTTGTGCAACGGTTTCTCTCTCTGACGATTTAACATAGACCTACCAAATTTAATACATTCATACTTCATACATTCATACTCATACTTTCGGAGATGAAAATGTGTAAATCGGGGAATTTTTCTAAATAGTTTTTTTAGAATTTTAACTATTTAAAAACTATGCGAAATTCTGATGCTTATAATGATTGTTGCTTATATTATTATTTTTATTTTTTTACAAATTATTTTTTCAATGATATAATTTATTTTGCCATATTTTTTTTTCATTTTTAATCAATTTTAAAACGTATTTTCTAAAATATAGTTCATTATCAACAAAAGTATATTTAATTTTTAAATATACGTCATATTTTACAAAAATACAGTTCATTGTTAAAGTGAAACACAAATTTTTTAATTGTTGCTACTAATATTTTATCCTGCCTTTTTTCCATTATTGATGATTAAGATATGAAGAATTGGCATATTTTACATTGGCATATTTAGTTGCTTAATTTTCAGTATCAGATATGCTTTTAATAATATTTTTGAATTTTTTTTTACTTGCCATTAAGTTGCATCTTTAGCTTTTTATAATCAAGCAATGATGAATTTTTTTAAAGTGCTTCTATTTTTAAATATCGCTCTTCTTTTATGTTATTTACTTAGATATATAAAAATGAATAAAGAAAATTGGGGAAATGCAGAGCACAATGAACAAAATGGTATAACGCTTCTAAAATTATACGAGTTATATGTCTATTAAACTTGGAAGTTTAAAAACATTTTGCCGATGAAGCCATTAACATACAATTATTCAAAACATTGAAATTTTCGGCAACGATTAATCAAAATTTCTAGCTATGAAAATAAATGAATTTTTTTTTTGTTAAAATTTAGACAATACTTTTTGCTAAAAAAAACAAGTGCTAATCAATTTTGGACGATTTCACTCTTAAAAGAGGACATAATATCCGAAAAGAGAGTCTCTTAAATATGCAAACGCAAATATTTATACAGAGAAAAAAAAACTTGTATTATTTTTGAGACGTGCCAACTTTACAACAAATCAATAAATGAAAATTTTCGTACAACGCTTCCACATATTCCTTATAATAAAGTAAACATCTCATTTTCAAACTCTCAGCTCACCTCTAATTTCGAGGGAAAACAAAATGAACTCGTCCATAAAGCTCGGAGAAGTTCCATTTCTGAAATTGAATGGTAATTAATTTTTCTTTTATGTCCCGAAATGGCAATGAAATCTTGTTTTGGACTCGTGTTTCTTTTTCTTTCTAACATGACGCTCGCAGAAATGACGTCAATGGAATAAAACATAGATGTTTTAAATTAGATTACGGAATGGGAAATTCTCTAAAATACGGGATTTTTTGATAAAAAGTCTTAAAGTCATTGTCTAAGAGACAATGACTTTCTGACTTTGTTGTGCCTATCTTATCTTTAAAACAAGATAAGATAGGCACTACGATTTTGTAGAAGTCTGCGTTTAATTTTATAATTTTTAACTCTAAAATAACTATTCTTAATAATTAATCCACATTTTTTTGCGATGGCACATTCAAAGAAACTTTATTCAAGAAAGATAAAAATATGGTTATATGGTTATATGGTAACACATGGTAATATAATATGATAACACTTTTAGTTATGCTCCGCTATTTCCAACCATATACTGATTGACTAAATGGATTTTTATGGCGCAAAAACCGAGAATGACTATTCAGCGCCAAACACAAAGTATTTATTTCAAAGTTTTTCATAATATTATACAAACTGCAAGCAGTTAATCAAATTGTGGATGAGCTAAAATAATTAACATTGAACATTTAATTATAATTATTTCTACTCTATGCTGCCCAACAACTTTCAGAGAAAATTTACGTTTGAATTAAGATTTTAAATTTGGTGTTTGATGTAAATTTATTTTTTCCATGCAAAAATTGTAGTTTTTAAGGCAACTTTCTACCAATATAAAAGTTTAAAAAAAGGGAAGTAAACTTAGGCTTATAAGTTAAAACTGATTGTTAAAGAAATGAAACTACTAAAAAACTGTTTTCTTCCATGAATTTCCGAGTTCCTTTCGCAAGCAGCATTATCTGGAAATCTAAAAGGAAAAATAAAAAACCCCATTAAGCGGTAAGCCTGGTTACGCATACTTTATATTTAACTCGGGATAACTCCATCCTATTTCATTGGCGAGTCTAATTATATAAAAGGTTACTGTAAGACTATGTGTAATCTTCTGATATATTTCTTGAATATGTTTATTGGATGTGTATGTTGTGTCTTCTTAGCAATACTGTTTCTCCAATCATTGTCTGTGGTTCATGTTACAATATAATAATACTTATTGAAGGTCGCTTAGGTTGAATTAGCTTAGTTCACCTTCCTCCCTTGGCATCGGAATCAGCATGAGAAATGTTTTATTTTTAAACTATGCATATTTCATCTTTAATCATTACTTTTCCTTCCACTGTCTAAAAGTGCACACATCACTGAAAATTCCGGCCTTCTCCTGTACTAACCATATAGCCTTTTCTCTTCTTACTCACCCGTCAATCACTGTCAAAATCAAGATCATTGGCATACAGGGTGTTTCATAAATGATGAGAGTAACTTTAAGGGGTGATAGCACACATCAAGACGAGTAATAGTAAATAGGAAACCAAGTGTCCCCAAACGTCTTCCGAAGGAGGTAGACGCCATCAAAGTTTAGGGCCCTAAATTTCAAATGATGATAAAAAAAAAGGGGAAAATGAATCGATTCATTTGCGGTTTTCGCTAAAATCATTCTTTAAATTAGTATTTTCTTTTAAAAAAAATTTTTAAGACAAAGTTTAAAAAATGCCGATAGAGGGCGCTCTAGACTTTGGAGTACCGAACAACTACTTTTTACTAGTATTTTTTTTTTTTATTTTGTTAAATGTTTACTAAAGCTTAGACTTTAACTTAAATTTTGAGCGTAAAATTGAAACCATCAGGAGCGGTTAAGTGGCGCAAATTTAACCGCGTTCAGGGGGTTAAATTTTAAACGCTTGTATCTAATGAGCAAAATAATAAATGATGAAGAAAACTTTAATATGTGATAGTAAAACACCAAAACAAACAACATTCATCAAAGAAATCCTAGTCGTAATTTTAACCCGAAGGTGATAGAGGGCGCTGAAAGAGATTCTGTTTTAAAGAGACAAAAAAGAAAACAAAGAACATTTACGTTATAGAAAAAAAGTTTAATTATAAATGATTACAATAGCTGTTCGAAACACTGACCATTAGAGGCGATGCATGCGGTACAACGGCGAAGAAGGGATTCACGAACCCTCTGAAACATGCCAGAAGTATCGCGCACCTCCCCTGCAGCGGCCGAAAGTCTGGCGACGAGTTCTTCTGCAGATTCGATAGGAGTCTCATACAGAAGACTCTTCAAGTGTCCCCACAAAAAGAAATCCAGGCATAAAAGATCGGGCGATCGCGCTGGCCAAGGGACAGGACCACCTCGCCCAATCCATTGATTTGGAAAGGTTGCGTTTAGATAATTTCGCACCTCTGGCGCATAATGAGCTGGTGCTCCATCCTGCTGGAACCACATTACTCGCCGGATACGAGGGGGAACATCTGTCATCATTTCTGGCAGCAACTGTTGCAGAAAGGTAAGATATTTTTTTCCATCCAGACGTTCTGGCAGAAGATAAGGTCCAAGTAGATGGTCACCAATTATTCCTGCCCAAACATTTATGGAAAATCGTTGCTGATATGCATGTGGATTTACATCTTCCCATTGGTGGGAATTGTGGGTGTTAAATGTACCCACACGTGTAAATGTACATTCATTCATCTGTAAATAGCACAGTTGCACCAAAATCGGGATTTAGGGTGTTCTTCTGCAGATACCAGCGAGCAAAATCCATTCGACGAGGAAAATTCTTTTGAGTCAGTTCCTGGACTCGTTGGACATGAAAAGGATGCATACTTTCATCCTTTAGTACTCGCCATGTCGTGGAGGGTGATACTTCAATTTGACTAGCCACTGATCGCATGCTTGTATTTGGATGATCAGCCACCATATCCAGAATTTTTTCTTCCACAGCAACCGTTCTGTTAGACTTTGCACAGCCTGCATTTGAACGTGCACCAAAAAAGAATCCTGTCTCACACAACTGTTTGTGCAAGCGCAAAAATGTTTTATCGTTGGGCAACCGCCTGTTGGGAAACTTTTCTCCGTACAATCGTCGCGCCTCTGCACTATTCCCATTTGCAGTTCCGTAGATGAAGTGCATATCAGCCTTTTCTTGATTAGTGAAGGGCAACATCTTTCGTTACGTTTCTACCGTGATTTACACTTGCACACTCGGGTCAGTGGTTTTTATCTTAATAACAATTTGCATATGTTTTCTTCTTCTTCTTCCCCATATCACAATTTCATGTTCTTCTTCCAGAAATTTGCAGCTATAACGCTTGCATGGATAAAATTTGAAGATGTTCTAACACGTTTGCGTTTGAATTCAAATAATGCATTTTCTAATGAAAGTTGATTGTTTTGGTGTTTTACTATCACCTATTAAAGTTTGATTCATCATTTATTATTTTGCTCATTCGATACAAGCGTTTAAAATTTAACCCCCTGAACGCGGTTAAATTTGCGTCACTTAATCGCTCCCGATGGTTTCTATTGTGCACTCAAAATTTAAGTTAAAGTCTAAGCTTTAGTAAACATTTAACAAAATAAAAAAAATACTGTTAAAAAGTAGTTGTTCGGTACTCCAAAGTCTAGAGCGCCCTCTATCGGCATTTTTAAAACTTTGTCTTTAAAAAAATTTTTTAAAGAAAATACTAATTTAAAGAATGATTTTAGCGAAAACCGCAAATGAATCAATCCATTTTTCCGTTTTTTTTTTTTTTTTATCATCATTTGAAATTTAGGGCTCTAATCTTTGATGGCATCTATCTCCTTCGGAAGACGTTTGGGGGCACTTGGTTTCCTATTTACTATTACTCGTCTTCATATGTACTATCACCCCTTAAAGCTACTCCCATCATTTATGAAACACTATATATATATATATATATATATATATTGTTGTTTAAAAATAAGAATTGAAGATTCTGCTTAATTTTTGATATTTTTGGTTAAATCGCAATAAATTCTGACCTTCTCTGTTTTCTATTTCATCAATGTTTCTTTTTTTTGTGGGTGTGGAATCTCTAAATATAGATATTAAATATGTTAAGAAACAATATATAATAAAGTTATTTAGTGCAGTTGCTAATTTTTAATTCCTTTTAACGACACGTTTTTATTCAGCTAACATGTTGTAGGGTGTAAAATATACCAAAGCATTTTATTTTTCCAGTCACATGATATTTTACTTGAAGAACAAGAAAATGAAATTGGCGCTAGCAATCTGTAGCTAAATGCAAGAAGATGCTGATTGCTAAGTCATGTGACAGGAATCCATTTATGTATCCAAAGAAGAGAATAATTGAAAGACTATTACAATGATACATCTTAAATGTCTACCACAATTTAAAGTTTAAACATTTTTTTGTTAAGTGAACTTGGATATTAAATTATACATAAAGAAATTCAGTCACTATTGCTGGCGAACATGTTGGTTGCTAAATGTGTTTAATATAAAGCTCTAATGCGAAAAATAATTGTAATTAAATACATTTTCTAAGGAATTAGAATCAGATAATACAAGATTGCCTTCATAATTGTCTGATTCAATAATGAAGCAGACTTTATTTATTTGTTTATCCAATTTTCTTCATAAAAGATTTAATTAATCGCTTCTATGAAGTAAACATTTGATTTATAACGTTTTTATTGATTTAACATTTGATTGATTAATGAAGTAAACATTTGTTTGTATTTAATTATTCTTCATAATGACACACCCACTGATGATGCAGACTTTATTGATTTATTTATCAAATGGTATTCATAAACGAATTGATTAATAGTATCCAGTGAAATAAATATTTATTTATGGATTCTTGCACCTGCGAAAGAAATTGCAATGACATTTTAACTGTACATATTTACTGTACATATTTTAACTGTTTACATATTTAAACTGTGAAATGTATTAAAAGACAATTAAATTCACCATTTTTTTTACACCAAAGTTCGGAGAAATTTCTATCAGGCATTCGCATATCTAATGGCCTATTTATTTCGAAATTACAGGTTATATTTAAAACTAATTCAAAATATAAAGATTATGAAGGTTCTTTAATATGACTAGTACAGAATTTCAATGAATTTAGGCAAACTAAATTATGCAAATTTTTCCTATTATAGAAATCGAAAGTAATCGTAAAAATATCTATCCTTCAATTTCGTCGATCACTTTATTACTTGCAGATTTTCTTTTAGATTCGAATTTTCGTTTAAAGGAACTATTATTTTTTAAGCATTTATGCCACTACCAAAATTGAAATATCTTAAAATCCCCGATTTAAAATCAAAGGCCTTCAAGTTTTTTTTAATTTGAAATTTTTCTAACCGTGAATTTCTCTAATTATTTTCTCAATGTTAAGTAAATAATAATCAATTGAATCCATAAAAATTGTTTTCCGGAACAAAGTTCGTGCGGCTTAGAAAATCTCGAAAATCCAAGAATTGACCTCAGAAAATAAAGAAAAGAAAGTACGTCCATTTAAAATAAAATAGCATTTAACCTAGAATAAAAGTTAACACACAAAAATATTTTTCAACAATACTCTGTGCCACTTTTTTTTTTTCATTTTTCGATTTTATTTATAGGATGTAGTTCATTTTCTTTTCGATAGAGAAAAATATTGATCCTCATGTCATGACGTCATCACGATAGTGATTGCTTGTTAAACTTTATTATATCGGAATTTTCGAACTGTAGTAAGTAGGGTTGTTGAAACACCTGTCGCTGCGTAACAACTGTCAGGTTCGATAGGAGCAGACTTAACAATCCTATTGAAATTACGATCGCTTAAATTGTGCTGATGGAATGTTATTTGAGATGTAGGTTGTATTTGAACGAAATAAGAACACGAGTCGTGCGTTCTATTCCATTTTGCTAAATTATTTTCGTGTAAATTTTTTTATTACTGAAGTGGATTTTCAAGTAATGTGCCAGTCAATGAGTAATGTGTCAGTCAATCAGGAGATAGAAAATTTGCATTGTGTTTCGAAAATTAGTTAGTTTTATCTAGTGGAATCTAGTTCGAAAAAGTTTATCGAGGGATAAAAAATTTACATTGTGTTTAGTAAATTTGTAATTTCCAGTGGAATTTGGTTCGAAAAATTTTAGCAGGAGAGAGAAAATTTACATTGAGTTTCGTAAATTTGTTAGTTCCAGTGGAATTTGGTTCGAAAAATTTTAGCAGGAGAGAGAAAATTTACATTGGGTTTCGTAAATTAGTTCATTCTAAAAGAATTTGATTTGAAAAATTCGAATTCGAAGTTTACAGAATAAATATCAAATTCGATTTATGCAAAAAATTTGAATGAAAAAAAGTAAATTTTAAAATGAATGCAGGAAAAGGAAAAAGCGACAAAGAAACTAAAATATTTAATAATTTTAATAAATAATAATAATAAAATAGAAAAAGTGAGTTATTTTATTTGAAAATTAATAAATAAGATTTTTAAATTCAATATTTTAAAAAATAAGTGAAATTTTAAAAAAAAGCAATGTACAGAATTTTGAATATAAAAAATGTTCAAGAAAATTTCAAGATGCGCAAAGCATACAAGCAATGTATTCAATTAAAAAAAAAATTAGATTTATTTTTATTGAATACATTGCACAGCAACAAAATTAATAAACCAGTAAGGGTTTTATTCATTTAAACAACCAAGTTCCTTTTAAAAATTTCACATTTAAAATTGTGATTACTAAGAACACAGATGCGTAAGTAATTTACTAACAGAAACTATTTAGAAATAACAATTCTCAACAATGTTTACTTTTGACTTCGACTTATCTAAAATAAAATTCAAAGTATGAATGATAATTTAATCAAATTATGAAGGATAATCCTTTAAGGCACACGATTTTAAAGGAAATAAATTTTAAAAATGAGAGGAAACATCCATTTCGAGCATATAACATAAAAAAATTACTCAAAATAAGAAAAATAGAACATATTAATTAGTATTTTTTTTACAGGGTTGAACATATGTAATTCCACTATTATATAGCATTGAAATTGGTATAAAACATTAAATAACAGATTTTTTAATAAAAAAAACAATTTATTTACTTGTAATAAAACAACACATACTATAATATTATGAACAACACAGAGTATTATGAAGAAAAAAAAATTCACTGCATCACATAATGTGTCAATCTTAATGACAGCATCACACACAACTTAATGATACATTTTAATTTGTTAAAACTTTTTATACTTATTTTAGCATTTGCTGTTGGTACATAGCATTGCGAATTGAATGAAAAATGAACTAACATATTAAATTGTATGGCTACAAGTAACTTCAATTCTACGAGGTGATTTAAAATATATCCACCATGCATAAAAAGCTAAGCAAAAGGTGGGGCAAATTTTAATCCATCTTAAGAATAAGTTTCTTAATTTTAATAACCTTCTTCATTTAAATCTTAAGAATTAATAAAAAATTTTAGAAATGAGAAGAGCTTCACATTTTTGACGAATTAAATTTAGTGATGTTTAAAGCTTAATAAATGATAATGAAAGCTTAATATCATTGGAAGAAGAATTACATATGAAGTAATTTTAACTGCTTCATCTAAAACATTTCATGAGGATGTGGGGGAGGGGGTTAAAAGTAATTCAAGTGAGTTGTAGACTGAAAGGGTTGGCGAAGTTCCAAAGAAAAAATCATCCACCATCTTTTACATTGAAGTGTTAAATGGTTAAGCCTATAATTTATGTAAACTTAAACAGTTTTCAAAAGGTCATCTTTAAAATTCATTATTTATGGAGTTTAGTTATATTAACGTTCCATTGAAAAGCAACACTAGGGCTATTTTTGGGACGGATCTCGTAATTTTGAACCGTGGTCAGATGACGAGGACAACACTTGAGCTGGAACCCCCTTCTCCACGCCACACCACACTAGCGGGAGAACGTTTGGCATAATGGATTTAACGTGCAACGGACGCTCTTACACGACGGTTCTTCGGTGAAATCGGGTCTCGAACTTGAAACCTCACAAGCCGAGACCTTACCACCAGGCTACCGCGGCCCCCATTATTTATGGAAATGTCTTAAACTGTTACTGAGATGAAAACTTTTAAATATTTAAACATTTTTATTAAAAATACGGGAATTTGACTATGGATCTATCAAATATCTTGAAGAGACACAGTTCTCCAAGATGCGTGATGTACACCTCCCATTTATGTTAATATTAAATGCAGGTAAATAATTTATGTGATTGTCCGCAACATGATCGAAAAAAAAGAAGCAAATAATCATGAAAAAGCTTTTGAATAATTTTTGTTATTTATAACAAGAAGCCTATACTTATAATTCTAGCTTAATAAAGTACAAATTTCTCAACTTGGAAATTTGTTACTTTACTTTTTTTTACAAAATAAATATTAATTGGTTTTGGTTTCTTGCTTCAAAATACCTAATTAAATTTTTAAAAAAACATTTTTTATTCATTGCGAATAATTTTAATAATTGCGGATAATTGACTGCTTACTGTACATTCCAAAAGAGGCCTGGAAATACATATCGTTTGCTATCATTCAAGAATAGAAATGAATTAACACGAGTGAACAATACGCATTTTATTAAAAAAAAAGTATCCTTTAAAATCATTGTTTAATTTCTAAATAGTTATTAAACTAGAAAAAAGCATTTTATTTTTAAATGAACTATCAAAAATTTAATTAAATTCGATTATAATTAGATATTAGATACTTTTGGCACTTTGGTTTCCTGAGAATATTAGTTGGGTTTAATTTCTATTAAATGCCGTGTATTCTTTTGATAGTTATGATTTTTAACCATCTATTTGAGAAATAAATTAGAGTCATGTTATTTTAATAACCTTACACTATTCTATTATTGTGCAAAGTAACTTCCTTAATGTCCCATGACGTCACAATACTATTAAAAATGTAATTATCCTGTTCAGCCATCTTCTAAGTTTGCATTATTTTCTTAAACTGTATGCAAACTTCTCAGAATTTCAGCCTGATTCTTCTTCCTTTGCCACAAAAAATGTAAGAAAATTATCCAATTATATATTCTAATGAAATAATAAATGAAGTTTTACACCAAAAATTGGATTTACTGCTAAAAGGTAGTAAAAAGAGGGCTTTAAAAATTCCCAAAATTCGGTAAAAATGACTCGATGAATAAATTGGCATGGTTAAAAAAATACTTTATATATATTTTTTAAAGCTTTGTATTAATAGTTTGTGTGCAGTAAAATTTTTGGAAGTTATAACTGAAAAATCTTACAATCTGGATTAATTTGTAATTAAATAAAATTTCAAATAAATCGTCCCAAAGTTCACGTTTTCACCCTCTAAAGTACATTTACATCAAATGGTAAAATTGAAAGGTCTGGCCTATAGAGCGACAACACGTTCACGCAATCACATTGTTTTTTTATTTTTAGTAGAGGCAGAGATAAGATAATTGGGCATAAAAAGCAAATTTCCAATAATTGTAAAAAACTATATATGCTTCACAAAAACAATGAAATATTCCATAAGTACTTCTTTTTAACAAAAAGAATTTGTGCATAGAATACAAGAACATGTACAATCTTAAAATTTGCACATAATGGCATAACCTTAAATTAAAAACCACAAAAACAGTTGAAAAACATTTCGTAACATCTTATCTATTTGAAACACAAAATTTCCGTACAAAACGCAGAAAGATTGCAGTTTTAAAAATCTGCATATAATTGAATATCCTGCAATTAAAAAAAAAGATTTCATTCGGTTTTCAACTCTTTGGTAAACATCCTCGTGGAAGTGCTTGCATTTTTGAATCAGCAAGAAGTTTCCAACAGTCATAAATTTCACCTTCAATTCCTCGTGTCCACAATTCACGTGCATGTTGTTTTGTCTTAATCATTTCTTTTAAAATAACGTTTTACGGAAATGTGTCCAATCAGCTGCCTTCATTCAAACTGAATGAAACTGATAACAATCACATTTGCTTTCAGGAGGAAACTGAAGAAAATAAGGTTTCAAACTTATCGGAATCGTACCAAGCAGAATATTAATTTCCATCGGAGCATTCTGTGTAATGTAATTTTATGGTAATTTTTTTTTTTATTTATACAGGGAAACGTTGTTCTAATGTTATTACTCTACAAGTAATATACGGCATGCATTCGAATAGTGGACTAATGGCTAATTTTTAAACCATTAGAAATAGGTATATGATTCCAAAAATAATCAAATTTGGTTGTCTCCCTGAAACTTTTTCGCATACTCTCCAATCAAATTTTAATCTCTAACCCCCCCCTCATAGAATTGTGGACTTTGAGTAAGATCGTCACTATTTGGCATAGCATTGACGACTGAAGGTTATAAAGTGTAGATCTTCGACTAGAAAATCTAACATTTTAACTAAATTTATCGAGCGAGCCATTTTTCGCAATTAATTTTGGACTGATATACAGGTAGATATTATTGTAATATTAGAATTCTATTATAATTACTTAATATTACCATAAACACTTTTACAAACTACACTCGAGTTCCAGTGTTTGTTCTAGAACATTCTATACCCTGTTACATGGGCTATAAAAAGCGGAGAGAAATCGAATAAATCATAAGTGAGTACACGCGTGCATTCTCTTTGGAGGGATCTACAGTGAAGGATTTCTGCGCACTTCTTGCAGTTGAAATTGTTTGATAAAGATTTGTATGTTTTTGATTTCCGAAAATGTTGTTTTGTTTACTTTTGAGTACTCTTTTTTTTAACGTTTTGCAACCTGTGTTACCAGTTTTTGTGAAGAAGGTGAAGCGCCATTATTAAACTTGTTGGAATTTCTAATTTCCATTATACCCTGGATTTTTCCTATACACCTACAGGACTTGCTAATGACTATTACTTACCCTGTTGGATTTTTCATTATACATCCACCGGATTTGCTAATACCCATTATTTACTCTGGTGCATTTTGCATTATACACCCACCTGGCGTATTTTTCATAACATTACTAAACCAAAATATTGTAATAATAACATCAAAATGGAAAAATATATTGGTATACCATTCCTTTTGTCAGATTTTGTCTAATACAGAATTAACATCTTTGGTATAAATTCCTATGCGGAATTTTATTCAACCTGCAAGAATCCATTCTCCGAGCTATCGATACTCATAGACAGACAGACAAATATGACACTATCTTTTTTTTTTCTGGAAAATTTTATAAAATAGTGATTCACCAATTTTGATTATCACAATCCTTCTTTGAACACTTCGTATACGAAAAGGCAAAAACGAATTCCTGATAGTTTTTTTAAAATCTAACGTATGTTTTTAATTAGCCACCTTTCATGGCAAGTTGGTTCGCCAAGATTAATTACTTAAAATTACAATTAGATATTTTTTGTAACTTCCTCAGCAAAATATTTTAAAGCTTAATTTTAATAGATTTATAACTCATGCTATTTCAGGAAATTTGCACAATTATATGCTATGCAGTTTTCTAATTTTCTCTTTGTATCTTTCTCCATGCAATTATATCACAGTAAAGAGCAAAAATAATAAAAATAGTCTCATTAGTTTTTTTTTTCTCATTATTACTTGATTTTGAAGCAACACCTTAATTGTAAGGGCAACAAAATTTCAAAAAAAATATTAAAAACATATCTTATCTGTGACTTATTCAACACTAGCCGCCTTTGGCGACCAGCCGGTTAGAAAATCTTAACGTTCGTTTAAATTTTAATAATTAAATAGGTTGAAAAGGAGTTTAACCCCCTTCTTCGCCAAGTTGCGATAACGCGCCAAAGCTGGCAATCTTTATTATGCACTATAATTGAACATCTGCTCCTTTGCTTTTGAACATTTCGCAAGGCCGTTGTTGGCGATTTTTAAAAATTTCGCCAAGCAGGGGGTTAAACTCTGGTCGTACCATTAAATATTTTACGCAATTCCAACTTTAATAGATTTTTCAGCAAAATATTTTAAAACTTCAAATTTTGATAGTCATATAATTCACTCGTAATATTATAAAGGCCTTCAGTTCATAACGTGATATGTATCTCTCTAATTTTCTGTTACCCCTCGTAGAATTCATGCTTTAAATTAAAGTGTAAATGATTAATCTGCAATTAATATAATAATATTTTTTACTGAAACAAAGCATTTTTTTTAATAATATGATTACTGATAATAGAGTCACTGAGCGTTTAAACTTTATGGGCACTAAAGGATATCTTTCTTAATTTATGTAATATCTCAAGAATTTGTCAACAACATTTTCTCAGAATCATCATGAACAGATCGATACATTAACAATGTTAAATTTTAAATGCATGAAACACTAAGAAAATAAAATGAATCGTTTAAAATAATCGGTCGAAAACAGGTTTAAAAAAACTACTTAAAAAACGATGTACTTAAAACTATAAGCATATACAAAACAATATATAACTAACATAAATACAATTTACTTACAAAAGCATGCAACTAACCTAAAAATAATTTAAATCATCCGTTGATAATGGTTGTCATGGCAACAATCAGAACATAATGCGCATGCGTGAATTTTCTTCGCCACTTAAGGTAACACAAATGCGTGAATTTTTCTACGCCAGTTGGGGTAACGCTATGCAGATTAGACATTTTTAATTTCCTTTATTCTGTGTTATTTTAATTCAAAAGTACTTCAGAATGAATCTAAAACATGGATTAATTAACAATGTTTAATTTTAAATGCATAAAACATTAAGAAAATAAACTGACTCGTTTGAAATAATCCGCCGAAAAATATTAACCCTAGCCTCATTACTGTTGGGAGAAAAAAAAATTAAAGCCTTTCTCATTTGGCGGTGGGGAAAATGGAAGATTTTTTTTGGCGGAAAAGTTGGCGGTGGGGAAAATGGAAGATTTTTTTGGCGGGAAAGTTAGTTTTTAATTAATAATTAAAATTCTAATGAAAATTTCAAAAAAAGGGACCCCAGGTGCACATTCCCGACCTCTAAGGTATACATGTACCAAATTTGATAGCTGTATGTCAAATGACCTGGCCTGTAGACCGCCAAAACACACACACACACACACACACACACACACACACACACACACACACACACACACACACATTGAGCTTTATTATAAGTATAGATATAGATAAGAAAATAATCCGAGCCAGAGTCTTGGCAAAAGAGTATCACGTCTTCCACGTGATCTGAGAGTCTTGGGCTCGAGTCACGGTTTGAGCATGGTTGTTCTTCATCTGTTCTATCTGTGAAATGTGTGAATGTGCCCCCCTGTAAAGAGGGGCAGTGCAAGCGAATGTGATGCGTGGGTAGCTAAGACGTACTCTTGGCCCTAGTTGGAGCTACTAAAAACAAGAGACACACCCTCGGCTTTGATTTTAAACCAATGCTCGGCTGACTTCGTCAGCGAGTTTGTTCATGGCAAGTGCCATTAGAAACAACAACAACAAATAAACCGAATCGTCATATCTTTATCATCAATGATGAAAAAAATTAAATATGATATATTAATAGAAGTGAAAACAATTGAAATTGCAATTCGACAATGAAATATAATATTGTAAATTTTTGAAATTGAATAAAAGCGGAGAAAAAATAACATAACAAAAAATGGTATCGCTGAAATTATAATTTTTTTTAAAATTTTAAAATGAAATGAAAACTATGTTAATGCTATAACAATTACGAAAGTTATCGCTGAAAGTTCAGTTGATTTTTAATTAACTGAAATTCTAATCAAAATTTTTTTAATATCTACTAGGTATACATTTTTATTCTCCAAGTATATATGTGCCAAATTTGACAATTCTAAGTCAAATATTTTGGTTTATAAAACACCAACACAGGCACTTACACATTCGTCTTTATTATATGTTCCGATGCAGTTCTTTATAAACATATGTTTAAAAAATAAACTATAAAATTAAATAATTGTATTCTATTTTTTTTAAAGTTGGAAATCGAAGCTAATTTATACATTCATGATATGTGTTAAAGGTACCATAGCTGTCTCATTTTGGAATTCATTGAATATCTCATAAGGAGGATCTGACGTCAACCACAGGTGTGTTTAATGTTCGGTGGCATGCACAACTATTTTTGCCATGTGACTACGTCAACTTGTGAATTGAATCCATGAAAAAAAATTATCCTATCTTATAACAGCTAAAATTACAAATTTATACAGCTGATACATATAATTGCAATGAAATAACAAGGACACTTGTGCCACAGGCTTTGTTGTTTGAGAGTTCTTCGATGCAGTCATTTGTACTGTGTACAGAGTGTTGTCAATGATATAGAGCCTTTATAAAGTATCACTTGCATTGTGGGGAATGTGGTTTTATACAGGTTTTCTGGCCTGTGACATGACGTGGAATTTTCCAGAGGAATCTCAGATCTCAGTTTCTTAAAGAGATAGGCGATAATTCTTACAATTCCAAATGCCTTTATTTTAGTCAGCAAAGTTGCCAATCCCTGTCCACAATTCAGCATCCATTTGAAAACCCAGTAAATTCCTATCCTACTAAAATGGTAAGGAAACTGTATTATTGAAAGCTCAGATAAAGTTCGTATCGCAGTAAGAATCTCTAATATAGCTTGTTAGTGAATTCTGAGAAGTGATTTGGTTGGCTCAAGTACAAACGGCTTTTGAACCATTAAATACGAAAAGCACTACCTTTCATCCTTGAAGTCAAATCAGTTTTGGATTTCAGTTTAAGGGCGAAGTTTTTTAACACCCGATCGTTTCTTCAAAATATGCCGTATATTAGAATAGTACACTATTAGGGCAAATGCTTAGTCCTCTGACTGGCATGAGGCACTTTATATATGTCATAATATCTGGATGAACGAATCTATTTATCTAAAGGTAAGATACGGTTAAAATTATGTGGTATAAGCTACACATTCTGACTCGATGCCCAATAATCAAGTGGCCACGACTAAAATTCCAACAAAAGGTTGCAGTATTGCAGTACTTTCTGAAATTACTTGTTTTTTCATTTTTTAAGTCTTTTTCGTTATTTTTTCACTTTGATATCTCTATAAAATACAAAAATGAAAAATAATGTTGTTGCAAAAGTTATTTGACAATTAATTTCTGTAACATACGTTAAAAGAAGTTCAACAGACTGGATTATGAAAGGTGGCTTTCCCATCTATTAAATTCTTTGAGAACTTAGAGCAAAGATGGCAAAAATACAACTAATAAGAATTCAAAGAATAGCTCTTGTAGATGCTAACAGTGCAAACGGACAACAAATAGTTAAATAATTGGCAGCAATAGCGTTCAGCTCAGAAAGCTGCTCAACACTTGCTCCAAGTTTTTGATTGCTCGTAAGTAAAAATTGTAGTATTATAATTCTTGTAGTAAAGACTTTCTCAGTTGCTTGTACCTCTGGAGTTTATGTAGATATTCCAGCTGGGCCTGATGTCACCTATAATTTTCCAGATGAGTCTTGAAATCTCAATTCCTAACAGAATTTAAGTCATAATTCTTACATTTTCCGAGACTTTCATGTTTCATGACCGAATTAGGATATTGACCTTAGATCCATTCAGAATTCATCAAGAATCCCAGTAAATATCTCTTTCCAATGATGACGCTGGCATGTCAAGGAAAACAGTGTAACTGATTGGCGACAATACCAAAATCAATTAGAAATAATATTAAAAATAAGTAGAAAATTAAGCAATGTATTGGAAACACAACATTTAGGATTGCTCTTTGAACAACCCTAAAAAGCATCAAAACTTGCCCACTGCGTAATAGTGGAAGGCAAAACCCCGATAGGCCATCTACTAATTTAAACAGTGTTTGGTCATATGTGAAGTTGGACGATAGCATTCTTGTCACAATCGTTCGTTATCACCATTTATCATTTTGTTGTGGTTTCGCTTTCTCAATCCCTGAACCGAAACTCATGTCCTTTAATAAGCTCCCATCTCTTTTAAATAGATAATAATTCTTTTGTTCGAAAAAAGTTACATCAACAACTTCTAAAAAACAATTATTAATTAATAGCAATTCAGAGGTAAAACTAATTTTAAAAATTGCATATTAATCATTATCTGTTGTGAAATTGCGTTTGCAGAACTGTTCATTTCCTGAACTGATAAACCGCTACTGTTTCGAATCCTTGTATCTGTTTATTATGCATAATAATTATGTTATTATTATCAATAATCTAAAATCTGATCTAATACAATAATCTGTCCTTGAATTTTCTTATTAAATTTTATCTAAAGATTCATTATATTACCATGACATTTCAAATTGTTAAAAGCTGCGTATTTGTTTTCAATTCCCGAAATTACCAGTGACACATCCCACGCTGTATTTAAAATGCTTTAAACACTTCCTTGAAAAAAATTTAATTTATATTCGTTGGAAATTTTCCATTGTTAATTTTGACTTGTGGAAATCTAAAATGCCGTAAATAATTTATCGTTCAGAGTGAAAGAAATAATGCTTAATTCCATGTAGGAACATTGCGGTTACAGAACATTTCAGAGTCTATGAAAAAAATTGATAATATTATTATTATAAAAGTTTTAATATATGCGTTGCTTATAAAGTAATAAAAAATGAAACAAACTTAGATGAAACCGACTTATTAAAATACAATATTGCTCTTTTATTTTTTTTTATTAGAATCAGGTTTTGGTCAGCATATAAATCCTTTATTTAACTTGCTTCATGAAAAATTTAAAATTTGTTGCTGTTGTGACTTATGGCATTTTTCAAGCCTGCTGACGGTTATCTGTCAGCGATTTAAGCCGAGTGAGCGTCTCTTGTTTTTTTTCAGTAGCGCCAACTAGGGCCAAGAGAGCGACTTAGCTATTTCATGCGCCACATTTGCTTGCACAACTCCCTTTTACAGGGGGGCACATTCACACACCTCACAGATAGAACACAGAAGAGGAACAACCATGTCCGAACTCGGGACGCATTTTAAAATTTAAAATTGAATAATAAATAAAATTTAATTTTTAAAATTTATTTTTCATTCGCTTTTTGACCTGAGTATACATTTTGAAATTTTTTTTCCTTGCTATTCTCGATGACAAAACACTGTTTTAATAATTTCAAAACTAAATCACCCATCAATACTAGGCAAATTAAATTTGATTCTTTGCCAGTGATACCCCTTGGTGATTTATTTGAGAAAGGATAATAAAAATAAAAATCAATTTTTGCTGAGTTGTTAAAAATTGTTTATTTATTAAACTTTATATCAGAATTAAATACAATTACTTGATAAGAACTAATAATCTTATATGGAATTCTGGTTTCATTATATAAAGTTATCAAATAATGTAAAATTTGTTATTCAAAATGCATTTGGCAATCAAACAGCATTAGATTTTAATTTAATAATAGTAGTACAATTCAATATTTGAATGCTTTGTGTTTGTGTGTGTTTCTTATATTAGTTTTATCTCAGTATGTATCGAGTGAGTGAAGCTCCTCGAAATATGGGAACTATGAACTAAAGGCTGGATTAATATTCTAACAAAAACGAGAAGAACATAAAAAGAAATATTGTCAAGGATCTAAGTAGATGATCAATATTTGGACGGAATTAGTTAGATCTTTAAGCGTAACGAAATGATCTTACAGTGCAGCCAAAGCAGATGGGACAAAAGTATCAGTATACATTTAAACAGGCACGATGATGACAAAATAATTAAATGAAATTAATGGAATCATTTAATAAAACGGAATTAATGCACAGATAATAAAAGGAGAAGGGATAGTTGTACCAATACTGTAGATGCCATGTTGTTGTGAACACAATGATGACAAATCAAAATGAATTTAGAGAGATAATGTAATGAAAAAACATGCAATGTTATGAAATGGGAAGGGAGGGGGGAGATAGCAATATTCCATTTCCTGGTGGTTGTGATTGCAAAAATGCCAAATTTCTTAAATGAAATTAATGATATCATATAATGTGTTCCCTTCCTTTCCTTAGAAATATTTTTTTATTCCGAATTTAAATTTAGCCTATGTTTTTGCTGACTTTTGAGATTTGAATGTCTTTTCAGATTTGTAACAGTATTTGTTTTCTCTTTTGTTTTTAAACTAAGTCGCAACTTTGTTTGGAAATTTTCCGACTAATATAAATTGTCGTAACTAATTTTAACCATTTCAAGTGGTTTTATATTATCCATTATTATTATAATTTTATATTATAAGTGGCCTCTGTGTCTGACGCAGTATGGCCGACATCGACTTTCAGGTCATAAACCGCAAAATTCCAATTCAGTTTCAGTAAAATGTGATGAAATGAAACATGTATTGCAACCAAATGGGTCGGGGAAGGGATATCGATGCATTAGGCTACGTGGTTCTGGTAAAAATTGGACGACAAATTTCTTGCGCAATTTAACAAACAAATTTTCTCAAAGATGCTAAATTCCTGAAATGAAATTAGTGAGATCGTATAATGTAATGAAAGGAATATGCGGTATAACGAAATGGTAAAAGTGGGAGCGATAGCGATGTTCCAGGTCCAAGTGGTGATGGTCAAAAAGATGACAAACTTTTAAAACGAAATTAGTGGGATCATATAACGCAATAAAAGGAACTTGCAATACAACAAAGGGATGGTGAAACGTATCAAGGTAACTCTATGATTAGGTTTAGAAATGTCGAAAAGAAATGCTATGGTTCAGATACCAATCCTTATATCATACCATTAGAAAAAAACTTGACATAAGTTGGAAGGCAAGATCATTGATTAAGGATTTTGAAACATTAATCCTTTGAAACATTAAAATAACAATGCAAAATAATAGTCATAAGCTATAGATAGTATATGAAAAGACGGAGAGAAACGAAATACAGATTTTTCTTCAGCAGACGATCTATATTGTGCCTAAAATATTTGTTGCAATAAGAAAGACGAAAGGGAGAAATATTCTCTTTTTAACTGCACATGACATAAGGGATGTTTTGCAGAAAGAATAACAGTTTTATTAGCTTTGAAGAGTAGAATGCTACGGGTATTGAGTTGTGACGATTTGATTTGATAAGTTCATTAATTCTCCTTTTTCAAATTTCAAACGGATTACTTTGAACCAGACCTCGTAATTGCGAGTCCGTGAGTCAGACGAGGAAAGGGCAACTATTGGTTTTGAAGCAGTTACACTCTATTGTATATAGCAAAATCATTATCTTTAACATCGATTTTCTTTTAATGTAACAGTTTTTGTCCAATTCTTTTTTAGAATACCTAAGCAAATTTTGTGCTTTTCTATGCCACTTTTTCTTTGTATTTAGGATACAACAAAACAGTCTAACAATACTACAGAAAAGCTATTGTTAATGGAATTATATTTGTTATAAAAATACCATTTTGATTTATATAAAACATATTATATCTGTAAAATAAAAGGAAGGAAATTTAATTTTATCAGCTCTTTGTAAATCTAAAGGCGTTTGAATAAACGATATAAAATGCATGTCTAGTCCGAAATAAGGAAAATCGTATTCATTCTAATATTGAAAAAGATCTAAAAAGCGATTAAATAAACTAAAACCTAACGTTTTACAAATTCCTTTTTCTCTTTTATTGCCCATAATGAAACTTTGGCACGGGATGTCGATAACATAATTAGCATTTTTATCCTGAAATTTCAGCTACATTCCAAACCCTTTTCATTCCTTTCTGAAAAATCTGTTTTGTCCTGAAAAAGAATTATCTTTCCTATTTGAAAGCCTCTGTTTAAACAGTTGATGATCTCTAAAACCGCTGCAAGCCGACCTGTTGAAACAGATGCCGCGGTAGTGCCTACATCTACTCAGTCATGAAACTACAACCAAGGACATGAGCTCGATGCATGTCCCCGCATTTCTCCCTTGCCTACTGTAAAACAATCCTTTTGAATTAAAAACCAATTGACTCGTCGAAGACTGTGTGTTCATCTTGACATAAAGATGATAGTAAAGGTGGTTTTATTGCCTGTTTGCCGGTTTTATGTACACAGTTTTTACCTCTTATGCCGCTGCTGATAATAGTTAAGTTGAAGCTGTTCTATCAATTACTTCGTTTCTGCATAATGAAGTCGTGAAAAAGAACTTCGGTGAATAAAGAATACGGGTTTTATAATAGAAGGCTAATTTGGGACCAAAAAAACTTTGGCAATTTTTTAAAAAAATCCACAACAAAAGCAAATTGTTTGATTAAAGAAAATTAGTCGATTAATCATAAACTTGTTAACTCAATGGAATTTTTAATTTCTCGTATACGTAATTCACAGAAAATATTGTAATCGTCGAAAATTCAAGATTTTGACGAATCTCCAGACTTTCCAGAGTTCGAAAAACACATTTTTGTTAAATGTTCGTCTGTCTGTGTGTCTATCTCTGACAAAGATAATTTAAAAACACTTTCAGCTAGGAAGATGAAATTTATTCAAGGATATTCTATCAGAGCAAACTCCATTCAGAGGAAGTCAGTCTGTCCGGTTGTCCAAGTGAACATGATAACTACAAAGCAAATAGGGCTGGATGGATGAAATTTTTCACATGCATTTAACATATACAGTGTAAACATGTATCAAATTTTGAGCCAAATCCAATGAGAGGTTGACCCTCTGTCGGTTTATACTTTCAGAAACATAATAGAAGCGATAACTTCAAAACACAATGAGTTAAGTATATTAAATTTGGTATGGGATTTCGTGACTACAAGTGTAGCTTTTTGAGAAATGTTTGTTTCAATGTATTTGGTAAAATGCATTTAAAATACAGATTCGATTTTCGGTTGTTATTAACCGCATGCCAGGGATTAATCGCCAAATAACTCGCCAAAAATGCTAAATTCAAGCCAAATGTTAATATATCGTAACTATTATACGCCAATGAAATGTGAGGCGTTCTCTGGTATAACACCTTTATTAGAGAGTAGGCGAGAAAGTTTTGGGGAGACAAATAAAGATCATGATTTAGAATTATTTTCTGAAATAAATATTGAAAATTCTGATTGACGAGTGTAATGTTTCTCTTCCACTGTCTCTGTCACAATTCAAGAATTTTTTAAATTCTGGAGTGTGACACAAATTTGTAAGAATCAAAGAAATTTTATCTCTAACCTATTAAGATAAACATAACAACATCTGTAAAATTTATTTTCAGGTTAAATATTGAAGAATTTGATGAAAGTATATACTCTCTCTCTTTCAATGAATAAATATTCAATAATCCCATTATTTGAGTTTCGTAATTAGATCTAGGGTTTGAAGATATTTTGTTATCGATTAATATAATCAACAGCTTTAGAAATAATTTACATGGATAAATATTGAAAAGATGAAAAACTATTTTCATGTTTAAATATTGAAGGCAGTAGTTTTCATGTTTAAATATTGATTCTGGTGTGAAAATATAAACTTTTACCAAACTCTCTTTCTTTCTCTCCATTAAAATTTTAAATACTCAAACGTTTTGAGTTTTGTAAGCAGATGTGAAAATAGAAAACTTTGATCTCAGATAATATCGATAAAAGTAATAATTCTTTACGAATTTAAATATCGATTAATCTGATGGATTTGCATGATCTCCATTTATCAAAAATTAATATAACTTCGGAAATTCTCGAGTTTTTTCAATCAATAAATGTGAGAATCAAAGAAGGTTTACTTGTCAACTGATTTGATTTTCTTTCTTTTCGTTACAGTATATATATATATATATATATATATATATATATATATATATATATATATATATATATATATATATATATATATATATATATATATATATATATATATATATATATATATATATATATATATATATATATATATATATATATTAATGATATTTTAAACGCTTAATTTAATCCAAATTAATTTCCAAAACTTTATCTTAATTTATAGCCAATCGTAACTTCATTCTAAAATATTCTCTTATTTCTTGATCCAGTTCCACTTTCGGTCTAATTAATCTCTTGGTAAAAATAATGCACCATCAGTAAGCACTACGTATCAAATGAAAGTGATATCTTCTGTACCCTTCAAAAGGTGTCAAAGGTCACACGTGTATTGAATTGGCGCCTGGCCAGAAATCCTATGTTATATAAGACTAGTGATCATTTGTTCGTCCTCTTTTTGCCTTCTTGTAAATAATCATGTTTATCTCCCGGGAGAGAAGAGAGAGAATAAAACGAAATTAAAAATACCAAATCTCTTCACTGCTTCAACCAAAAAATATGTTACAAATTATTTAGGCGGCAGGATTCGAAAATTGCATTACATCTATATATAAACTTTCGAAATCAGAGCCTCTGGGATTTATTGTCAATTGAATGGGTATACATGGAAATATTTGTTGAAAAATAGTGGAAAAAAATCCGTTAAAGGTTGCATTACAATACACAATATATCACTAGACTATACAGAATAGAGTGTTTTTGATGAGGGGCAATGAATTCATGGAATTTGATGTAAAGTTTTATAAAGTTGCTTAGAGAAGGTCGTGATTCGGGTCATCGTTGCAATATATTATTTCAGATTTAGATCAGGAGAAAGCAGATCTGCATTTTCCTGGAGGAACTGCAATTTTTCCTGAATTTTGTCCTTGGATATTTTGTTCTTCTTTAGTTCGAGGTTGATGATCTGCACATGACTAGCATTATTATTTTCATTCATTACTTGCCAACATCATTGCAACAAATTATTTTGGACTCGGATCAGGAGAAAGCAGATCTGCATTTTCCTGGAGGAACTGCAATTTTTCCTGAATTTTGTCCTTGGATATTTTGTTCTTCTTTAGTTCGAGGTTGATGATCTGCACATGACTAGCATTATTATTTTCATTCATTACTTGCCAACATCATTGCAACAAATTATTTTGAACTCGGATCAGGAGAAAGCAGATCTGCATTTTCCTGGAGGAACTGCAACTTTTACTGAATTTTGACCTTGGACATTACATACATCAATGGTTTGAGATCCAATATGGGTGATATATACATGACTAGCATTATTATTTCTATTCATTACTATCCAATATGGAAGTGAGTCGGCATGTCGCTGAAACTATTGAGAAGGAATAATACTATCTGATATATTAGTTCAGAGACCAGACAGCATTTTACAATGCACCGATTATACAAAATTAGCATTTTTAGCTTACGATAAACACTTTTTCCGATTTTTCAGGGAATTAAAAGAAACTTGTGTTAGTCACAGGGCATTAAATACATCCCTATCCTTTAGCGAACTAGATTATTCTTCGCGATTATGCGTAATAAGTGCCCCACTTTTATACATTGTCTTGCTGCTTCTGAATACAATATGTGTCAGTCATCCGGCATCTCTTCGGCTCGCAAGCGATTTCTGCCCAATATTTTGTCATTTCCTCGACTTTTTTTGACATTCTTAGACAACTGAAAATAATATTGCATGAGAAAACTCCAAAAAGTTAACTATTTCGGAGATAATTCGAAATATCTCTTCTGTTCTCCAAAATCAATAATGCGTTCAAACTAACTCAGAGTCATTTTTCAGAGAAAAGCAAATTGCGGCGTTTATTGATGTTATGTTTATAGAAACTTTACAATCCAGAATTAAATAATTCCAGTTCATAAGACTGAAAGAAATAACCGAAATTTGAGTGAGTAGATTCCTCATAATATGACCATTCACTGTATGCTTAATATTCGTTAATGCGATTTTCCTATTTGTTGATGGACTGTTTCTTATCAGTCACCCTAATTAGTGGGAACTATCTCACTAAAATTTCACACATACTGTCTAATAAAGTTGTTATACACCTCCCCCTTATAGCATAAAATTCTTGACCTTGGGCAAGGTTGTGATCCTCATGAATTCCCAGATAATTATTTTCACAGACCTACACATGATTATTATGTGATCCTTAGTATAATAAAGAATTATGGTGCTTTTGGTAGACATGATTGTTATGTGATCCTTAGAATAATAAGGAATTCCGGTGCTTTTGGTAGACATGATTGTTATGTAATCCTTAGTATAATAAGGAATTCTAGTGCTTTTGGTAGACATGATTGTTATGTGATCCTTAGTATAATAAGGAATTCTAGTGCTTTTGGTAGACATGATTGTTATGTGATCCTTAGTATAATAAGGAATTCTGGTGCTTTTGGTAGACATGTCTGTTATGTGATCCTTAGTATAATAAGGAACTCTGATGCTTTTGGTAGACATGATTGTTATGTGATCCTTAGTATAATAAGGAATTCTAGTGCTTTTGGTAGACATGATTGTTATGTGATCTTTAGTATAATAAGGAATTCTGGTGCTTTTGGTAGACATGTCTGTTATGTGATCCTTAGTATAATAAGGAACTCTGATGCTTTTGGTAGACATGATTGTTATGTAATCCTTAGTATAATAAGGAATTCTAGTGCTTTTGGTAGACATGATTGTTATGTGATCCTTAGTATAATAAGGAATTCTAGTGCTTTTGGTAGACATGATTGTTATGTGATCCTTAGTATAATAAGGAATTCCGGTGCTTTTGGTAGACATGATTGTTATGTAATCCTTAGTATAATAAGGAATTCTAGTGCTTTTGGTAGACATGATTGTTATGTGATCCTTAGTATAATAAGGAATTCCGGTGCTTTTGGTAGACATGATTGTTATGTGATCCTTAGTATAATAAGGAATTCCGGTGCTTTTGGTAGACATGTATGTTATGTGATCCTTAGTATAATAAGGAACTCTGATGCTTTTGGTAGACATGATTGTTATGTGATCCTTAGTATAATAAGGAATTCTAGTGCTTTTGGTAGACATGATTGTTATGTGATCCTTAGTATAATAGAGAATTCTGGTGCTTTTGATAGACATGAATATTATGCGATCCTTCGTATAATAGAGAATTCTGGTGCTTTTGATAGACATGACTGTTATGCGATCCCTATTATAAATAAGAATTCGGGTGCTTTTGATAGACCAGACTGTTATGTGATCCTTAGTATAATAAAGAATTCTGGTGCTTTTGGTAGACATGATTGTTATGTGATCCTTAGTATAATAAAGAATTCTACTGCCTTTGGTTGACAACAGTTGCGAACCAGCTTATTAGCGTGTGATCTTAAGTGATTTTGGGCGATTAATCACTGGGATGTGGTTAATCATAAGGGATAGAAAACTGAATATGTATTTTAAATGCTTTTTCCAGACCGATTGAACCAAAATTCGGCACTAAAGTACAGTCGTATCCACATGATCATATACCAGGTATAATTATTTAAATCCTTGCGTTTACATACATACAAAATTACGACCCGATAGACAATCAACATTTTTACTGATTAGGTTCGAATTTTGACAGAAATCTCCATTTTAAATGCTAAATCTGTGTATTAAATTCTATTTTATCTAGTACTTTTCATTTTGTAATACCCATATTTGCTTGTATTCAAACAACTGGACAGAAAGACTATTTCTTAATGAATTTCGTTCAAAATTTGTTAAGAATCTACATATTGAGTGTGAGAGCTGAAAGCCAAACTTCATCTGTCTAGTTCAAAATATTTTTAATTTCTATGTTCATAGATAGACAGACGTGACTCTAAAAATGAGTTTTCTAACTGAAAGATGTTTGAAACCTGGAAATTTCTCAAAATTTCTTGTTCGAATATCACTTACCGTAAAAAGTGCTTTTCATAAAACTTCCACCAACTCGGTTAACTGAGTATTGTGTTACATTACCATGCTAAAAAGGGATTTAAACTTATAATTCGAGACCTGTTAAGGGATGTTTACATCACTCGACTGTATATTGTCTGCCAACTCGGAGGATTGTAGCTGTTTATAGAATATTTAATGCTTTGGACAATTTAATCAGCTTACCTACTTTGGAAGACTTAAAATCAGATTTAGCAATGGAGTGCTGGGTTTCTTTGAAGTAAACTATGGTGATTGCCCGAGGCTTCAGATCTTCTCTTAAGGAAGTAGTTTCACCATATCTGTCCAATGATCATCTTCACAGAGCCCGGATGCCAAAAGTGGACGGGATCTTTCCTTTCTAGTAATTTATTGGAGAAAAATCAGCTCTTTTGCAAATAAAGACAATATAAAACAATGTATCAGGTGATATCAACTAAACAAAATGTATTGATGCACCACTTGACCAAACACTATAAATTGAATTACAGCCAAATTTTGTGCATATATACTCTAGAGTATAAGTTTCGATTTTTAAAGTTCATATTTTGAATAGAGGGGTAAAACGGCGCCACAGTGTTTGTCATTTTTATAAAATTGGAAGCATCTGAAAATCTTATATCTATATAATAAATAAAATAAGCGAGTTTTCCTTAAAATGCGATGCCAGAGTTATGACAATAACTTTAGTTTATCGAGCCTTTCTCTCCAAATTATTTTTACTAGAAAAACAACAATGAATTAACTTTCACTCAAAGAATTTCGGCAAGTAAAAGTTTGCTACAATATTCACTTTTGAAACCTTTCGAATAATGTTTTTATGTTTTGAAGACACTAAAACCTATGCGGTGAAGTGGAAAAAGATTTAATTAAATAAAATACATGTAGACATTGTGACTGCAGTTGTTAAGTAAGGAATAACAAAAGCACATGATAGTAGTAACGCACATGTAGTTTAATAACTTCTCGTAAAAGTTGTTGCCGATACTTTATTAAAAAAAATAAACAAACATTTGAACTTTAGTGCCGTTTTTCCCTCTATCGACCAACAAAGAATTTTTTTTTTTTCAGAAATCGAAACTTCATTATCAAGAGAACATGTGTCCAAAATTAGATTATACTTGTAATTTCTCCATATGAGGTGCTTAAACAATTCCTCTACAGTTTGGATGATATTGTACACTGCTTTGAGAACAAGATTAATTATTATTTACACTCTATTTCACTCATTAAATATATTAAATATCTTTATTTATATGCAAATTCAAAATATACCTTAAAGCTAGTTTTTTTTTTTTTTTCATTTTCAAGCGGCGAAAAAAAACTGTTATCGGATAATAGCTTCTGATGTTGCCAGCGTTAGTCATCAGTCGTGACCAATCAAAAAGCTTCTACTATAACAATCAAATAATTTCTGTACCATAAATCAGCTTTTTTCCATTTGCAAAAAAAAAAAAAAAAAAAAAAAAAAAAAAAAATGTTTGCTGAATGTATTTGAGAGATTTTTATAGAAAACCAGTCAGACATTTGTTATATAATACATAGATGTGCAGGTTTTTATTATGTATTACATCCAGGTACATGTTTTATAATGTCACGTCTCAAAAAAATTTGTTGTTTAATATTGCATTACTATGTTTAAACAGTGCAAAATATAATTCTTCTATATTATTCAATACTGAATTCCAATGTTGTAATATATATTTATTAGTATTGTATGTTTGTATATTGTATATTTTGTATATTGTATATTTTGTATATTGTATATTTTGTATATTGTATATTGTATATTTTGTATATTGTATATTGCATATTTTGTATATTGTATATTTTGTATATTGTATATTTTGTATATTGTATATTGTATATTTTGTATATTGTATATTTTGTATAGTGTATATTGTATATTTTGTATATTGTATATTTTCTAGTATTGTATAATATATTTTTTGATATCGCGCAACGTTCTTTTCCGATATTGCATGATATCTTTGGCTATTATTAGTAAATTTCACTTAACTATCAATTTGAAAATAATTAAAACTTTTCCTTTTATACATTACAAGTTTATTAGTCTTTAAAAGATATTTGCTGTTTTTTTATTTACTTTATAATTCCTCTTATTACTTGATTTATAACCTGATACTGGGATTCTAATATTTTATCATTTGTCTATTAGACTGGTTAAATAGTGAGATTCGTTCAAGTAGCGCAGTGCCTTTTAAGAAATGCGGGTCGGTACGCAGTGTTATGTATCTCTTTATCTAATTTTAAGCTGTTAGTTTTAGTTATATTATTTTTTTTTTAATTTTGAGTGAAAGACAATCATTTTAAGCTAAAGAGGAAGAGATTTTTTTCTCGTAATTAGGTTTAGCTGTTGGAATAAATGAAGGAAGTTCTCAAAAATGGTTACTGTTCAAAATATAGAACAGTAAGAAAGTTATTATTTTTCTGAAGCTCTGCACAATTATTTTTTTCGAAATCAGGAGGGGGGGAGGGCTGTTTTATGAACATTAAGGTTTCAACATGTTCATGAAGTAAATATTACATCAACAACATTAGAGTTCAACATTAGAACTCTCAGAAGTACTCAGCATTAGAGCTCTTAGTAAAAGTGGTTGTTCACCATATTACCTAGTAAATTGATTAAACAGAATAAATTTGGTACTTTTTATACTATATATAGCAAAAATTGAATGCAGAATTTTTCAAAAGTATTTTTTTAATGATTATAGGTAGTAAGTCCTTTTATAATTATTATTATTACAATTACTTAGTATTTATAACTAATTATATAAAATTAGTATTGACATTTATAAAAAACTTTCGACGAACAAATAAAGGGTGATATAGAATTTTTTTTAATTGGGACAAAGAATGAAATCTAGGATATTTAATAATGCATAAGGTTATCTGTTAGCTTCAGGTAGAACATAACATAATTAAAAGGAGATTGTCATACTATTACATGCAGAATTTACAATATTTCCATCTTAACATCAGTCGCTGTTGTTAAACTTAGAATTTACTATATAGTTTTCACAATGTTGTGTATCATTGCAAATTCGCTATTACAATTGCAAGATTTTGCAATTTCGTTTACACAGTGTGGTGCAATATTATGAAACATTCAATTTCTTCGTAAAAAAAAATGTTTCAGCAAATTTTTTGAATTATAATGGATTACTAAGATATAGGATTTGATGGTTTTTCAAACCCTGTTTTAAAAAACCGTTTTTTTTTTTTAAAGTAAATTTGTTACATTTGAAAACCGGTTTTTAAATAAAGAAAACCGGTTTAGAGAATTCATATTTTTGTGTAAAAATTAATTTTAAACTTATTTGATTTATTTAATTAATTAATTTCTATTAATGAACTAAATGATTAATTTTAATGAACTAAATAACTAATAACTAATGATTAATTTCTGTTAAATGCACTAAAAGATTTAAACACTGAAACAAGTTTAAAATTATAATATGCTTTAGAAGAACGAATTCAAGAAAGAAGACAAGTCGATTTAACAATTCTTTTCCTGTATTTCCAAAATTCACAAAACATTTTTAGTTCAGCGAAGAAATCTAGTGCACTTTCTTTAGCTTCAAAACCTGAAATTATTAATCATCTGGAAAGATATTGTCTAGAATATTTCCAAATTCTTTTGTGGAAACCGATTCTGATGAAGCGCAAACCGAAGAAACTACTCATGAGAGTAATGCTCTTTTTTTAAAGAAGCCATGGGAAAATCAATTCATAAGTCTCTTGAAGACCCTGAAGGAAAACTTAAAAAGTCCAAATACACTGAAAGCTGAATTGTCATTATTTGGGGCAACGAAAAAAAGGACAAAAAGCCTAGATTTGTTATTTCATGTCATGAAAACTAAAAAAAACCCAAGCTCAGTAGCTAGAAAACGAGTATTTTCAATTTCAGGCAATATCGTGTCGAAAATAAGAACAAGACTTAGCCCCATTTCAGTGGATATTTTATGTTTTTTTTAATCCTATTTTCTTGGGAGAAATTAAAATGAGTGAAAATAATATAAATATTATATGAAATTGTTGTTTGAGTTTTCGTTATTTTGTGTAAGTAATATGTATATGAAATCCTTAATATTTTTTAAATATATTTTTGACTTTAATTTTTTTTTTGTTATTTTAAATAGATTAAATTAAATATTTTTCCCTATTCTATTTTTTTTTTGGACAAAAATTCGAAAACCAGTTAAAACCGGTTTTTTGGGAAATATTGATTTCGAAAACCGGTTTTTCAAAAAGACGGGTTTTGTATAAACTCTACTACGATAAAACTAATACATTTGTACCAAAATTTTACATTCATTTTTTTTCTAAATTTCCGGTCTCTTCTAAACATTGTTAAATATTGTATAATAGTTTTGACATAACATTCGGTATTCTTTAGTGCACATTACATTGTTATATCCGGGTACATCGGATGAATATTCCTGAATCTTTTTTCTAGAATATTCTTCTTAAATGGACTTCAAATTTTCATACTAATTGCTTTTAATAGACTAAACCATGATGATTAATATAATTTATATCTATTTTTATTAGAAAACTTTTTTAAATACATTTATGTATATTCTCAACAACAGTTCATTATGCGTCCCCAGTTATGAAGGATTTTGGCATAAAACTTGCGATAGAATGACAATAAAAATATTTTAAAACATTTTTCATGGTACTTTTAAAGAACTTTCAACTTTTCAATCTCTAATTCATTCTCTGTATTTCAATTTGTGGAAAAATTTTGGTTAGTCTAAATATCGTTTTATTTAAATTAGAGCATCTTTCAACGATGTATAATCCAGTTTCTCTTCCAGAATAAACTTCTGGTGTCGTGGACATTCGCTAAACAGCTGATGATATACGAGAAATAACCTTGGGAAGGTCGCAGTATACACCAGTATGCGAAACGAGGCACATCCGCGATTTTTAATAGGCACTCAGTTGCCTAACACCACCTGGAACAACAACTGTTGGACATGCTCTTATAAAATCATATATCATTTAATGCATTCCATGAAGATGATAACTGGTTGATGATGACTTTATACAATGTTTCATGCCATCTGTCATTCGCGCGTACAGTGGAAAAGGACTTTGTCTCCAATCGGGATGTCTCACACAGAAATATCTGTCTGATATTGGTATATTAGCTGGTATCAATAAAAAAACATCCAAATGATCCATTATTTTTGATGGAAATTTGTGTTTCAGTGTTGTCATTTTCCCGACAATTTTCATTTTGATATGGGAAACATGTTACGTTACGGCTGGTATAAAGGGAGTAACAGATGGATTTTTTCATCCTTAGTAAGGCTAGTATTTTGCCTTACGATTTATACAGATGTAACAAGTGGATTTTTTTCTCTTCGGTCAAATTGATTTTTTTTTTTTTTTTTTTTCCTTACGATCAGTACAGTTTTAATAAAAGAGGAATTTTCTCTTCGCTCATATTGACTTTTTCCTTACGACTAGTACAGATTCAATAAAACAGGAATTTTCCTTTCGGTGAGAGTGACTTTTTCCTTACGACGAGTACAGATTCGATAAAAGAGGAATTTTCTTTTCTTAAATAAAATTAGCATTTCCCTTGTGACTAATGCAATGCAATAACAAAGAGAGTTTTTTTTCCACCTTAGGTTTTTTAGTTACATTAACGTCCCGTTGTAAAGCCACACTAGGGCTATTTTGCGACGGACCTCGAAATTTTGAACGGCGGTCAGATGACGAGGACGAACACCCCCCTCTCCATACCACACCAGCTGGAGGACGTTTGGCATGACGGATTTACCGTGCAACAGACCCCATTACACGACGGTTCTTCGGTGGAATAGGGTCTCGAACCTGAAACCCTACGGCTCACAAGCCGAGATCTTACCACCAGGCCACCGTGGCCTTTCCATCTTAGGAGAGGCTTGCTTTTTTCTTGCGACTAGTATAAATGCAGTAAAAAGGGACTTTCCGCCTTTAGGACTAGATAATATTTTCTTTATGGCTGACTGACATAATTGCATTAATTAAGGATTTTTTTTACTTAAAATTGTTAACTTTTTCCTTACGACTGATACAAATACAGTATCAGAGAAATTTCTTCTCTTAGGTGAGGTCAATATCGTCCTTATGATTAATACAAATGCAGTATCAGAGGGAATATTTTTTCTTCTTATGTCAGATTAACCTTTTCCTTGCGGCTGATACAAATACAATATCAAAGGAATTTTTTTCTTCTTCTTATGTTCTTATGTCAGATTAGCCTTTTCCTTACAGTTGATACTGATGCAGTATTAGAGTGATTTTGTTTCCTTTTTGTTCCTTGCAAGTGATTCAAATGAAATACTACAGAAATTTTTCCTTCTTCCACTTTATTTTTTAAGGGCTAGGAGAAATATCGAGAAGAGAGAAAGAAAAGTGGGAAAAGATAGGAATTACTTATTAGGAGAATAATTACTAAAAAAGAATTCCAAATAAAAATTGCTTCTCCGTTAAAATCCATATATGGTGAAACATTTTTAAATTTTATAAGAAATATAAAATTTATATAACTAGTATAATAAATACATGGATAATTTAGAACTGAAAATATCTATAAAAAAGAGAAGAACTCAAAATTCTGTCCAAAATACTGCCACAGAATTTTTTTTTCTATAACACTAACTGTTCTATCCATTTTTGAAGTGGAGAGATAAATGAATACAAACAACTTTAACGAAGTTAGGTTATAAGAATTTTAGTATTTTTTTTTTCAAATCATATTTACTATTAACTGCGAGACATAAGTAGTAATAATAAAAGCAGTTTTCAAAATTATTTACCAAATTTTAAAACAACAAAAACAGGAATAAATGCGGATAGATTCTAAATAATAATTTTATATGAAATGAATTAAATAAAAAGCTAAGCTATACCATATACTAAAAATAATAAAGGCAGCATGACTTCCTCTATCAGAAACCTATCTTCTTGATAACCACCTCTATATTTTTTTAAAACTAACATCAATGCATGAAATAGTTTCGATTTCAAAAGGGCAAACAAAGGAAATGTGACATGGATCAAAATCAGGATTACACGGCAAGTCCGATAGTCATTCAATATTTTGCCGAACAAAAACGATAGATACATGAAAGTGCACTTTCTCCAGGTACAAATGCCAATTAAATAATTCATAAAAGTATCAATCAGCCTTAATACGAAATTATTTGGAAAGAGATTCGGAAAGGGCAAGCCGCCAAGAAGTAGTAGTAAATTATGATTAATTAACAGATAAAAAAACAATCTCATAAAAAACTTGCTGGAGTTCAACACTCCAAAAAAAACCTTTGCTCGAGTTCTCCCTTCATTCAGCTTGGCAGACTAATCTCATCTGTACACCTCGGTTTTTATAGCTCCCTTGACAGGGCAACCAATGTTCTATAACAAATGTTGGAACTTGAACCCTAATGGAGATAACCCTAATGGCCCTAAGGAGATTCTCTCCTTCATTTTTGTTTTCAAATAGTCGCCAAATTTGACTATTTGACATTGTGTCACTGACTTGCCGTCCATTCAGCATTTGTTGGACATATCTATAAAACAGTCTTTCTTGTTTTAAGACTGAGATATACAAGGAAGGAATAGTACAAATTCGTAACGACACCAAAATAGTAAGTAGATATTTATTAAATTGTAAACTCGAACAATTAACGGAAAAGTTAAAGATATATACTTGATTCTCTTCAATACTTTGACTACAAGCTAAGCACAAAATACGCCATGCATTGAAACAGATGAAAAAAGTCGATGACAAAACATTTCTGTTGATCTAGTTTTTGAAATCGTAAATTTATATTAGTATTTGGGAATTAATTTTTTACTAAATAATAATAAACATGAAGAACATTGAAATTTAAAATAGAGTTTCATTAGAATTGAAAGAAAACAGAGAGAGTGATCTTCCCAGAACTTTTTCACACATTCAAACAAACGTACTTGTGTATCATTAAAAGAATGCCGTTGGCAAATAATCGTTACGAAAGAATCTATTAGGGTGTAATCTTTGGCGATTTTTGGCTATCAATTGCTAGGGTAAGGTTAATACACAATTACACCAACAATGAATACGCATTGTGGATGCCTTTTTCTCTAAATGAATGGAAGCAAAATTTGGCACAGAATTACAATTTCAGTAATATCACATACCAAATTTTACCAATTACTATTTCAGATCACATACCAAATTTTACCAATTACTATTTCAGATCACATGCCAAATTTTACCAATTACCATTTCAGATCACATGCTAAATTTTACCAATTACCATTTCAGATCACATGCCAAATTTTACCAATTACCATTTCAGATCACATGCCAAATTTTACCAATTACCATTTCAGATCACATGCCAAATTTTACCAATTACCATTTCAGATCACATACCAAATTTTAAATATTTAAGTAAGTGCATTTTTGAATTATCGCGTTTACATGCTTGTGAAAGTACAGACTAGTAAACTGTCAACATTTTAACAGTTGTAGTTGAAGATCTTAAACTTTCAATCATTTACCTAATTTATTATGTTTTTGAATTATTGCATTTATAACTTTGAACGAACAATTCTTGTATGAATATATCAATTTATTTCGTGTGGCGTTTTCGAAAACGGTTGTAACGATTTGGATCAAATTTTATATTTCAGTAAGGTTTTTCTTCTTGAAGTTAAGGTTGCCTTCCTGAAAAAATGCGATTTTACATTCACAATATATATATATATATATATATATATATTAGAGCCCGTGTTTCTATCCGCTCTCTTGTTTACAATATCATATAGTGCCCTCTCGGACCCGATTCCGCCATGATAAAACTGAGTGTAAATTCAAAAATATAAATAAGAATAGATAAACAATAAAATGAATGCTACAATATAAGAGATTGTTTCAAATAACATGTTATACTAAGTACATTTATGAATTTTTTTTATTTAAATGACCAGTTTATATGTAGTTAAAATTGAAAAATATTCATATGTATTCAGTATGCGATTCATATTTAAATATTTTCTCCTCTTCCCCCCCCCAAAAAAAAACCGCGATTTTACAATAAAAAAATCTTACCAAACTCGGTCTTCCAGATATTATGCGTGAAAATGAATCGACCGACAGATGATCAAATCTTTCACGAATTCTCTTCCAAATTCTATATGTATCTACGCTTAAAATATTAAATGCTTGTACCAAATTTTATCAGTCCATTTTTCTTTGTTTATAATTATGATGTTAACTTATATTCGGACAGCCAGAGATAAAAACTTCTTCTTAGAGGATTACCTTCAAAATTTGATAACAATCGTTGGAGGTCGAAATTTTGTTTATGTTTCGTTTACTAGAAAATAAAAAGTGTATATAAACACTATTATAAATAGTAACAAAATTTTATATATCTAATTTAAATAATTACATATTTTTGTTACTTATGAATACTACTCAATCCTCTTTAGCATTCATTTTATTTTAAGAAAAAAAAGGGGAAAAACTTAAAGAAATGCAGAAAAAAAATGATAGAGTCAAAAATTATTCCATTGGAAACAAATTCTATTGAAATTTGCTTTTAAAAATCATTTTCACTTTCTTCTTAAATATTTTCAACATCTAAAGAATCCGAGGGAAAAATTCTAGAATGTTTCACAAAGGAGAAAAGGGGGGGGGATGAAAACATTTTCATTTCTAGTGCTGATTCTAAACTATATTAGTTTTCAACCTTAATAGTTTACAGCAACAAGAATTTTCTCAAATATTTGAATACTATTTCATCAAAAGAAAGTTACACTATAATTTTTTTTCCTTATACGAGCGGCTCTGTATTTGAAGTTCAAAAAGGAATTTCAACCCAAGTTTCAAACGAAAATGTTTCAAGATGATAACGAATAAAAAAAAGAGATAGAAATCATCGGCATTAGCAAACATTAACTGAAACAAAATTTGAAATGGGATTTATTTTTAAAATCGAACATTCTGAAGCAAATTAAACTCGATGACTTGAATGACTTTTGTAAAGGGATTTTTTTTTTGCATCTTTTTAAAATGAATCTCATATTTTTCTTTTCTTCTTTTTTTACTTGATCTGTTTACTTAGAGTAGTAATTTGTGATATTCGAAATTGATTTATCCGTGTTTCTTTAGATGTCAGAACAAAATTATTTTGAAGCAAAATTTTGAAATAAAAATAAGACAAGTCTGATCAAATTTATTACATTTTTCAGTCAGTGGATTCGTATGAAAATCATTTTTTACATTCGAACAAATTTTTAATCAGTAAGTGAAAAAAATGTTCATAATAAAAGAGAGCACATTTATTTTTTTTCTTTGAAATATTTCGAAAATTGATTGAATGTTGGATTAAGTTATAGTGAGGTTAAGTTATGTGGTTTAGATTGATTAGTTTTGTAAAATACAGAGTGATTCATAAAGAAGTATACAGTTTCAATATACTCCAAGAATCGTGTAAGATATTATATGTCATCTGTAACAGAATTGAATGGGATTATTTTATTAGAGACAGTCACAGATATTCTCTGTGTGACCACTTAGAAGGGGCCGAACACTTTCTTTCTGGACACTGCATAGAATAAATTTGCCTTAGGGGAATCTCGCATGTGTTGCGCTGTGAATTTGTGATTCTCTTTTCACAAAAAAGGAACATTGTGTTTGTGTACCTTCCCACAGACATGGTATGTTGCTTCATCAATGAAAACTAAATGATTGGCAAATTCATTTTCAAAACGAAGGTGCATATCGGCACAAAATTCAAAGCACTTTTGTTTGTAAAAGCCATTTAGATTTTGAAACACCTTATGGAATTATTTCCAGCTTCTTACTCAATATTCTCCAGACGATGGACTGAGAAATCTGCACTTCATGATTCACCCCTCTGTGTTGATTTTTCCGGGTTTTCGTTGAATGACGACTTCTTGCGACACAGTCAGTCTTCCAGGACTTATACCTTTGCGCAAACAGCCCGTAGTTTTAAATTTCTCATGCCATTGATATATTTTCTAATTGGAACTTCTTTTCCGTATTGTGATCGAAAATTTCATTGCTCAACAGCTCCAGATTCCTTTTTGCTAAATTGGAGAACACAAAAGGCCTTCTCCACTGCAGATATCATTCATTCTATTGACTAGTCATATGACACACTTCACTTACTGATCTATGAGACTCCTGTCAAGGGCGGGAAACAAACTTTAAGAATGCATTTATTTACCTTACAATCTGCTAAGGTGCTCCGTGTCTTTGACGTTTACTGTTTTCTAGCAACTGGAAAGTGCATACTCCTTTATAATTTCCCTATATAAACGGGACATGGTATAACAGGACATGATTGATAAATACCCGGCTTTTTTTTTGGGGGGGGGGGGTTGCAGGTGCAAAACCCGATTCCACCGAAGAGCGATATTGTAAATGGGTCTGGCGCACGTCAAATTCATTAGAGATGGAACGCGAGTTATGTTTCAGACGTCTCCTCGTCATCTGATCACGGTTCAAAAGTACATGTTCATTTCAAAATAGTCATCATGTTGCGTCGAAACAAAGCGTAATTATAACTTTACTAAACTCATAAGATGCAAAAAAAAAAAAAAAGGACAGGCGCACATATATGATGCACGCTTATGCATCCTTAATTTTACTTTTTTATTAAATTTTACACAAAATGCAGGTTTTAACGTTAACTGAACATATTATATTGAAAGTCAGTGAAAAATAATGCCCACTAATAATGTTGTAGGCTATGTATTAATTGAGAAAAAAACAGGGTACTTTTCAATCAAAAGTGGCGCCTCTATATTTATTATTAATTTGAGGATGTTTTAAACAGGTGAATGGATGCTCTAAAGCATTGATCAATTTGATGATTGCTTGTATCAAAATGGCTACGATTAATTATTTTGTTCGTAGTGGACTGTTTTGCTCTGTAAGATTATTATCGAGTATATAGGCCGGAGGAGATGTAGCTAATGTTTTTATTTATTTATTTATTTTTTTTTTTTTGCGGGGGGAAGGGGGCTCGGAGAAGTAAAACTGGGCATATAATCTTATGATCTTCAGGTACTGGCTTAGAAATAATTAAAGATGGAAATTAAAAAGTTATTTGGCAGTATGTTTATTGGCAATTAATACTAATTTTTTAAGGAACAAGGATTGTCATCAAAAAGTTCTATTTTCTCCATTTTTAACTTACAATATTGTCAGTAAACCTGTATGGTCTTTCACATATTTACCTGTCTCTATCCCGAAAAATTAATTTTGCTTGTTGAAACTAAATACGGAGGTTAAGTTGGTTTAAGTAAGATTAGATTATGCAATTTATGTAGATTTGTTTAATAAAATAGGAAATAAAGTGAGAGAGAGTTCCGCATACATCAAGAGTATAGTATTTATGAAAATGGTGAACAACAGAGAATTTTTCCAAGAGAAAAAAAAGATTTTTTCTAGTAGATGCAAAAAGTTTCTAGAACTAATTTTATTGCGAAATCTGCTAAATTGTCTTTTCATTCTAAGTAACAATTCTGAACAATTACGCATTTTTACTACCATTGGTACAAGAAAATGAATGTAGATTTACAAGTTCTTTTTACTGATATTTACAGTATCTTTATTGTTGCACTTCTTCAGAACTTGAAAATGGTTGCCCTGTAAGTAAATTCTTTATCCGGGAGGGAAATGACGTGGGGTAAAACTACGGGAATAACTTAGAGCAACTGCAGACCTTCGTGGGTTGATGGTGATCTTTCTACTTACTCCTCTTCATCGTCATTTTACCTCATTCTATATGATGTCAATTCTTCAATTAATTTGTGCATGATGAATTGTTCCCTTTGTTTCCCATTTTAACGTTGAACCAGACCTCACAAACTTCTTCGGAAGAGTCTACAGAGTTTTCAATGAATCAGGATTATCTTCATTATGAATCAGGATTATCTTACATTTAATGGATTTAGGATTATCTTACATTTAATGGAATCAGGATTATTTGTCGTTTATAGTGATCAGTATTGGTCCATACCAAAAACGTGACCTGATTGGTCCTAAACCATTTTAGTAAAACTTCTCTGTCGTACCTCCTGGGCATCGAAAACTGATCAGTATGAACGAATTATTGATCACTAGAATCAGTGAATTTTCTATGTATTTTGATACGCGAGATCTGTTCATTTCTATTTTGATCAGTACAGCCAATTGATCCTTACATCAACCAAAGTCTATTGTTCTTCGAAAATCTAATATTTATTTTTCTGTACTGCTTTTATCCTCGTCTATAGGTCTTAAATATGAGTTTGTAAGAATAAGTAAATTATATTTATTAGAAAGAGAAGTATAGGAAATTTAAAATCTGCTAATCGCTCCCATCGCCATTTCCGTTTGTAAATGAAAACTTGGCAGCTATGAGGATGATAGATGACGGAAAAAATGCAACTGCTGACAGTATTCTACCAAAGAGTCCCGTGCTCAGTTTAAAAATTGTTCTAAAATTAACAAACGTTTGAATAAAAGTAAATGTTTTTAAAAATTAATTAGTAAACTAATTAATATTAAAAAGTAAAACATACTTTTATTTTAATTTTTTCTGTTTTTCAGTCTTTTATTTACAATTCATTATTATAAATATTACAGAATCTTCAGATCATTACCAGATGGCGCCATTCACATGGAACCAAAATTTAATTAAATTAATGGAATAGTTGGTGATGAAGGTCTGAAAAAATCATACACTTTTATCTGTAACACGCTAATGAGCCAAATTTCAAAATTCAGTCACAATGGAAAGTGAGTGTAAAATCTACTCCGAATTTACTGGCATGAAACAAATTAACTCAAATGAAAGTGAATAAAAATGGTGGAAGGAAAAAATTTCAGTTATATCAAATACAGAAATTTCATGAATCATGCCTTTCATATCATTATATAAAATAAAATCAATCTGTCTTTATAATGCCTTTGAAGAAAAATAAGCGAAATACTGCTATTTCTAAATTTGAAAGCTTATTCAGCTGCCCATTCTATAAATACTAGTATTCCATTGAAATTAGGTATTTTGAGGACACCACCGCTCCATTCCATTTATGAATCACTTTCTAGAGTCACGATTCACTTATTCAAATTCTCTCATTTCTTCACGCAAACTGATTTCAGTGTTCTACTTTCATCAATTCATTCAGTGTGCCCCATAAGTTTCTTTCTTTTATGATACGAAATGATTACACAATATTTGTTGTTTATGGTTGATTTAATGCGTTATATAACAACCGTCCGTTCTTTTTCGCTTTCTTCCATTTCTTGAAAAGTCTAATTATTCCCTCTTCCCAAGTTGTGGCTTGCTTACTCGCGATATATTCCTTCCAATGTGTTTTTACTTCTCATATGTATTGGAATTGTTTATCGTAGACATAATTTATTGTAATGACAGGAATAACTAATAATTGAATGGACCAAGATCTGGGGAATTCGGGTGATGCATTAGAGATTCCCAATTAAATAATAAGTGCAAAATGCAGTTTTTCATTGTTCCGGTGGAAACCAATGTCACGTTGGTTCGCCAATTCTTGCTGCTTTTATAGATATAAAATGCTTTAGCTGCTTTTAATTTATCAAACTGATTGTAACATTTAGTGGAACTGATGTTTCACCTTGAGTAACGGAAAAAAGGTAAAATAAAAGTTGACTGGGAAAATGGGCAAAAGATCATTCTTTGGTTGCAAATCGCGACAGTTGAAAATATATTGTCCTTAAACCAAATGCATTTCCTCCGGAGGATACAAAATCCAAATATAGTTATCAGTGACAAACTTCTTTACGAAAAGATCTCTTGCATTTCGCATCACAGAAGTTCCTTACTTAATTGGAATTCCTTCATATGATGGAATCAACTATCGCTTTTTGATAAAAATAAATGTATACAGTATTTAATGCGAATATTTTAAAGGATATTTAGAAATTTTATTCGATTTTCAGTAGGTCTATCTATTGAAAATTCAAAATTCCTGAATTTTTTTTTATTTTTATTTAGAATGATATTTTTAAAGGAAGATCGATGCATAGGGATTTTATTTTATTAATAATATTTTCATGTAATAGGCATGGCAAAACCAACGACCAAACAATTGCTTCTGATTAAGGAAGCATAAGTTTTAATTAATATAACATTAACTATATTGTTAATTATCACAAAATTTTCACTTTTTCTTATTCGCCATAAAATTTATGATCAATATATGAAAAAAAAATTTGCTTTGTTATTTGAATTTCCATAACATACGATCTAATTATAATTTCACTTTTATTTATTTAATTTGGATTAATTTGGCATTTTAAGTATTTAGTATATTAGAAAAGGCCACTAACTATTTCCAGTGATATTTCTCAAAAAATATATAAAATATATTAAAAATACACTAATGAATTTTTATTGATAATGGTTGACTGATGCACAAAAGTCAGTTTCAATTCGATGGCTTAGTGATGGAAATATATCACTTAATGGTTGATCTTCAAATTTTAGATAGAATGAAAAGAATGTGACAATCAGCTTTAAACCTAAGTTAAGAGACTAAAAAAATTCATATTTATCTCGAATTCATTTCCACAAATTTCAATTTTTATTTCTATCTTTATTTCTAAAAGATGCGACAGTCTGGATGGGTTGTTATCCTTTTAACAATATCTGAAATATGATTTTTACAGATTAAGTAACAAAATTTGTAGTAGAAAATATCATAAACATTGGTAGAGAGCTTAAAAAAATTAAATTAAAATCTGCAGTATACTTTAGGTATAAATATATACAAGTCTTATATATTACAAGTTCTGTGTTCCTTGAAGTGGAATCTTCTTTATCCAAAACATTCACGAACACTCAGATCAAAACGAAGTGTAATCTTCTTTATCCATAACGCTCACGAACACTCAGATCAAAAAGAAGTGGAATCTTCTTTATCCATAACATTCACGAACACTCATATCAAAACGAAGTTGAATCTTCTTTATCCATAACGTTCACGAACACTCAGATCAAAACGAAGTGGAATCTTCTTTATACATAACGTTCACGAACACTCAGATCAAAACGAAGTGGAATCTTCTTTATCCATAACGTTCACGAACACTCAGATCAAAACGAAGTGGAATCTTCTTTATCCATAACGTTCACGAACACTCAGATCAAAACGAAGTGGAATCTTCTTTATACATAACGTTCACGAACACTCAGATCAAAACGAAGTGGAATCTTCTTTATCCATAACATTCACGAACACTCAGATCAAAACGAAGTGGAATCTTCTTTATACATAACGTTCACGAACACTCATATCAAAACGAAGTGGAATCTTCTTTATACATAACGTTCACGAACACTCAGATCAAAACGAAGTGGAATCTTCTTTATCCATAACGTTCACGAACACTCAGATCAAAACGAAGTGGAATCTTCTTTATACATAACGTTCACGAACACTCAGATCAAAACGAAGTGGAATCTTCTTTATCCATAACGTTCACGAATATTCAGATCAAAACGAATTACTAAAATCGGTATGGAATAAACAGTGATCCACAAACAGAATAAAGTACAAAATAAAATTAACGATGAAAGATCAATATTATCAATAACTTCCCGCTGAAATGAGAATATTATCAATCAGTATAAATATAAAATCATAATAATTTCAGACCTCAATTCATTAACCTTTGCCACAATCCAGTATTTAAAAAAAATGTTAATTTTACAATCCCACAAATAATTATTTTTAGCTTTATTCGGACGCCGATAAATTCCGCCATTTTGAACTTTTTAAAAACATGTTTCATTTGCTAGATGCCAAAATTGAAGTTGGATTTCGTATCCGACAATAACGCAAATATAAAGGACTGGGATATTTTTTGACTCCACTCTGCTTTACAGACGCTGAAGGAGGATTATATATGCTCATTATTTCATTTTGAAAATGAAGACCAAATCATTTATTTTTAAGTCAAAAATTTTAAAATATTTATAGATTGTAAAAGCTTTTACGTGATATGGAAGATGAACAATTTTTTTAAACTTTCTTTTCCCTTTACATGGTAGAGTTATATGGGCCTGGATTTAACTGTTTTGAGTTTAGTAGTAAGGTAAATATTTTAAGTTTAGTAGTTATTTTTTAGTGATAGGTTATCACTAAGAACCTATCATCCAAATTTTTAGTTGGATTTTTAATTAAAAATCTGAAAGTTCAGCGTCAATAACTTGGAAGTATATTATCAGATAAAGACCATTTTTAGGTCATTTTACAATTTAAAAAATTAGATTTGTGGCGATGCCAATTTTATTTTCGTATAATTTTTCTTCTAATTTTAAAACAGCTTTAAATACATTTTTATGTATGTTTTACAGCAATATTTTTTTATATTTACTATATTTATACTTACATGTTTATATACTATACTAAATACCTAATTTTGTATCTGCTACCTGAATAAATGGTAAGGTTACAATAATTATTCGCACAATAAAGATGGGCGAATCAAGCCTAAAACATTGTCCTAATATAATATTTAAAATAAGAAGTTTTAATTTCCTTTAAATTTTTATTTACTAGTTGGATCGCATTTTAGATCTTATAATGATTGGTTTTCATACAAAACGATATCATAATTATAAGTCGAATGTAATTGCATATATCTAATTCTAAATTGTGTTTTAACATATTTTTTCCTATTAAAAATTTTTAAAAGAATCTTAAAAATGATGGAGCAAAACGAAATTGGCATGAGTTTAATCCATTATCAATTCATAGTAACAACTTTTCGTTAAAAAAATGAAAATCGAACATAAATTTTAATCCCACGCTCAGCTATGCTTATCACAGAAAAACTTAATTTGTCATGTTCCATATTATTCGATTTTTACAGTTTTTCTCCAGCCTAAATCCTCCCTTACATTTTTTTCTTTTTACTTTTTCCACATTTTCAAATGAGATCTTACAAAACACTCTATTTCTCAAATCATTAGATATGCAGTTATTTAACAATTAACTGGGGAGGTAAAATTTTAGGATTTAACTGGGGAGGTGCGGTCTACGAGACCGCATTTCATTTACATTCAAATTAAATTTTCTAATGAATGTATTAGTATAAAAATCTGCCAATATATTTTGCAGATATTTTGTTTTTGATATATAGATATGTCTTAGAAATTTTTCAAAATATAATGTCATTGAAAAAAGTAAATGCGTTGGAACATACATTTTCTTTTCAAATTACATGTTACAATAAATAATATTCTTGAAAAAGCATATTACTTTTTACTTTTTAAATCATATTTATTTTTACATTATATGAAGGTATATAGAAGATAATATAATGTAGAATTCAACAATTAGATGAAAAATAAAAAAATGACAATGGGTAAAATGGGCCCTTTTTTTATCGGCTTGTGTGACTTTCATAGCAAGGTTTTCTAGGACATTTTAAACATATAGGTTAAGAACTAGTATAAAAATCAACCTATAAATTCTGTATATATATCTCTTGGTATATTAATATATTTTATAAATTTTTCAAAATACATTGAAAAAATAATTATGGTTGAACATACATATCTAAATCAGTTGAATGCGAACTTTCATCGAAAAACTCTTCTGTAGAATTATCCTTATCACCAAAATCACTTTCTTCTTCATATAAAAGTGTCTGGAGCACTGCTTCATAATAGGATCAGTTAACTGAATGATATTTCGAGCTCAAGTTTTAGCACCATCTGCTAGGCCTTGTTTATCACTGGGACACTAACAGGAAGATGCGGTCTTAGAGACCGCGGTCGAAGAAATAACTGAATTATTTTAAAAAGCCTCTTCTGAAATCGGTTGAAAAAGTGCACGTGTATTGAAGGTCACAAAACAGGAAGCTACAGCGTCACTCCATTCAATTGAGCTAAAAATAGAATAGGGGTGACAGAAATTCCATCGCTAGTGGTCTCACAGACCGCACGTCCCCAGTTAAGGGTTAAAATAACAGGAGTGTATTAACATAATGTAAATATCAATTAGAGTAGAAGGTGCATGCAACTAATGGATTTCTTCAAATTTTAATCAAAAATTGCTAGTAATATTATGACTTTTCCTCTATAGTTTCCAGGCAAATAATTGCACAAAAGCATCTTTATGCACTTTAAAATGAAAAAAAAGATGATTTTTTTAGTGAAATAAATAAATTATTATAGTGCAGTATTTTTCTCTAATGTGAATAAATTTATAAAACTATTTTTATGTATATTTTACAACAATATTTATCCTTGTTTTCGTTATTGTATTTATATACACATGCATTGTAACGATATTAGATTCAATTTGGTGCACACGCATGTTATCATTGCGAAAATTAAGGTTAATGTTTTAAAAATATTATGAAAACAGAAGAATCAATGTGGAAGTACATTTATTCTACGATGTTTTCAACTAAGTGTTCGAACCTTTTTTTTTTTTTTCTTGCAAACAGTAATCGATTTTCTATCCATAAATATTGACATGAAACACTTATAATATAAAACAAGTTTACTTCATCATTTAAGTCAATGAAATATACCTACATTCTTCTTAAAATATAAAGTATTTGTTTCGAGATTATGTTTTGAATGTCAGATCTGATCAATGTTGCAATTTAAGATTTGAAATTTGTTTTTATATTCATTTTGCATATAAAAATCGCAGACGATAAGAAATGTAGCATTGTTCTGTGAAGAATTTTTGTCTAGTCATACGTCATTCGAGATGTACGTGTTTAAAAATACTTTACTGTTAAGGATAGGGCAACATCATTATTTTTATCGTAGAATAAAAAGAAGCATGTTTGTTTTAATCAGATATAGTATGTTTATTTTACTATGCAGATACGTACGTACAACTGTCGTGTGGCATACAAAAACGGTTGTGCAGATAACAAATATTTTCGAACATCTAACACAACAAAAGTTGAAGTTAAGTGAAGAGAGGAAACCTGGTTTAATATATTCGTGGCCCCTTAAAATATTTAATATATTCTAGAATATTGATTTTTCAAACATATTTGTATTGATATTTTTCTTATTTTATGGAAACCGATAGTTTTCTGTAACGAGTTTGTTTAAGTCAGAAAGAAAAAAAAACGACTAAGAGATTTTCAAAAAGTTTTAAACAGTTGGCTTTATTGACTTTGAGAACAAATATGAGGGTAAACATTGAAAACTCTTCAAAAATTCGACACGCATATTTCTTGTACTTTTTCCTCCCCATAAAAGCGTGCCTATTTTAAAACCGTCTGCCATTCTAAAAAAATTAGAATGTACACAACTGTTTAAACAGCTTTCACAGTCACATCGTGATTTAGCGAGTTAAAAATTTAAACATGATCCCGACGAAAACGTTTTCTCTTTAAAATTCCATTTAGAACTGAAATACCAATTTTCTGTTCACCCGAGAAGCTTTTACGAAGCTGTTTTTAAATTAGATGATAATCTTTGCAGTAGACATTTTCCTTTTCTCTTTGATCATTTTTATTTATGCATATATAAAATAAGATGCAGAAATTACAATAATCCTAAAATGGTAGAATCATTATCAATAATTCTCAACACAAAACTTTTCAAGAAAATTTAGTATTAATCTAACAGGTTCTAACAAAAAAAAAATCGATGAAATAGGCTGATGGGTAGTAAAAAATAAAAAAATAAAAATTATTTACAAAATCAGTCAAAACAAATCCATAAATTATAACGAATGATTCATAGACAACAAAGCAGTGCAAATAAACAAATAATTGGTATGCATAACACACAGTCATGACATTCAGAATATAACCGCAAATTAATCATAATTTTACGACTACATGCGTATTTGTAATTGAGTTAAGAATTTTAAAAGCAAGCTTTTCACGTCAGGTTTGTACGCTGTAAATAATGTAAAAGGTTCATGGTCATAAGAAACTATAGAGTGCAAAATCTCAAGCTTTTTTTACTTTTTTGAAATTCTTAGAAAGTTAGTATAGTCATTTTCAATAGCAAGATCTGAAATTTTGACAAATATCTCTATTAACAATGTCCTTGAACAAGAAAAAAGGTATTTTTAATATGTCTACATGTCTGTCTCCGAAATGGCAATACAAAAATAGAATTAGGCAAACGAAATTTGATTTGTGATCATAACAAACAAATACAAAAAAAAACAAAAAAAACAGTAAATCTGTTTTTATCTAAAATGGAATCTGTCACCTTGTTTGTATGTGCGCATCAAATTGCAAAATCCAAATCACAACAATCTGACAGGTGCTTTTAACACCAATACAGTTGTTCTACATCATTTTTCATTAAAAATAAAAAGAAAAGAAAGCAAAATATGTATTGGATTCTCTTCACAAAACCGCAAACGATCTGTATCGTACACAAAACGAGCAGTATTACGTAAGTCTACGAAGAACGAACACCGGATTTGATTTAATAATAAAAACGAAAATGAGTGAGACTTTTGGTGATTTATAGAACGGATCTTTGGATTTGAAACTACAAAATTTGGAATAGACGTACTTTGGAATTTAAGACTATCTATTGAAGATAATTAATTTTTAATTTTAGTTTTTAAATTTCAATTAATAAAGCAAAATGTAAGTATCTTTTACTGTTAACTTTTAGAAATATCATATAAAAAAATTTTTTTCATCTTCTTAAAATTCAAATAATAATAGTTATTATCATTTTACTGAAGCCGATTATAGTAGTCATGTAATTTTTCCCTAAACATAAACAATATTTAAAAAAAAAATCTCAAAATTTACAATAATATTTTTAAATGTTGCTAAGCCTTTTTTCCTTGTTTTTACAAAAATTTAATTTTATTGCATTCACCTATAGCTAAAAGCTGATGAATCATATGCTTGTTTATTATCATGTGAGAACATGATGTTGTTTTGGTTAGGGGGTTTTGAAACTCGAAATCGCGCAGGCAATGAATAAAGCATAAATGGCAATTTTCATCATCATCTTTTAATCGCATATATTTTTTTACCTGCTTTCACCAGTATTTCCTTATTATTATGTATGCTTTTTTAAAAGCAGATGCGTTTTTAAAAGGTTGGCCTGTTTTTAACAGTATTGCTTTATCATTACGTATGCTTCTTTGACAGCAGATGCGTTTTTAAAAGGTTGACGTAGAACTATGACATCATAGCTGTTATTACATCTCAAAATCGATCGATCGAGGAAAAAAAAACTTGTACTTGCCACTAAGTACCGCTTTTCTTTATTATGCTTCAAAAAACATGACTCTCATATATTGAAAACAAAAATCTGAGTATTTGTGTTGTACACAGCTTATCAAAGGTCCATAATTTTATGCGTTGGGTAAAGGGATAATAAAACATACAGGGCATGCAAGAAAGTTTGAGGAAGACCACTGTCTCTAGTTTAAAACGTAAATGTTACATAATTTGTAATTTTACTACACTTTGTTTTTTTAATCCCTTTTTCATTTCAATAACTGAAAGATACAAGCCCATTCCTCTGCTTTTTATTGAACTACTTTATGTATATACTTTTCATTTAAATTCATTTCAGTTTAAAGAAAAACTAAATGATCTTGCATATGTCAGCGGCCTTGAAGAGCTTAACATAAAGAAGGAAGATGAATCGGATTTAGGCCATTTGACCTATATTTTAGCCAGAATCTGACGGCAAAACGAAATGGAAAAAATTTTGACGTTCTGTGTGAAGGTCGAATCAGATAAACTGAAAATGCTTAAGGCACATATCGGACTAACGCAAATGGAAATGGAAGTCGTGCTATGCTGAAAATAGTGATAATTATCATTGATAGGCTCCATTGATTATTAATTAATTATCAATGATTCAAATCGATTCTAGTCAATAAAATGTTTTGTAACTGCTGTATTTGCAAGTATTGTGATAATTAACAAAGCTTCGAAAAATTTAACTTCTCATTCAGGCATAAATAAATATAACAAAATAGAAAATTTACTGCATTTTTTTCCCTCATTATTATAAAAACAAGGGTATAATAGCATGCATCTAGCCACCATCATTTTTAAATTATCACACCCACATATTGTGAAAACGTACCAATAAAAAGTCAAGAATCTGACGGGGTAGATTTATTTAAAATGTGGTACATATCTGCCGTTTTAGTTTAAAACTAGATACATAATTGCAGACTTCTATACAATTACGTTTTTAAGATATCAAGTTCATATACATATAGGAGGTTTCTTTTATTCGAAGTCTGATAAAGGCTTATAGTTTTAATAAAGATTATCGAATGTCATGTTCTAGTTCGTTCCGCTTTTAAATTTCCACTTCAGAGGCAAACCAACAGTTTTAATTCAATTATATTAATGATTCGTTTCGATAAGTCAAAGTGGAATACATTGGAACCTGCGTCATAATTCTGGGCCATGATCAGATGACGGGAAAGACATTAGAGTTGTCATCTTCCACTTCAAAGTCCCATGCCATTCCAGCGGGAAGAAGTTAGACCTTGGACAACTGATTTAAGGAGAACCATATTCAGAAACAAGGGGATCGCAAACATAATGCGAGATTGGATTTCAAACCTAGAAACTTCCCCTCTTGAAACTGAGATTTTACATGCCACTGCTATGTCTCCAACAAACAAATATGATTTTTTAATGATTTTTTTTTCTGGCAATCGTTTGAAACTTGGAGATTTCTCGAAATCTTACATCGAAATTTTTAACTTTATATTGCCGCATTGAAAAGAAGCAATCGACTCTCCATGGCCGAATGGTCATAGCACTGATCTCATAATCAAGAGATTGTAAGTTCGAATCCCTCTAGAGACAATACAATTCACAGTTTGTGTAAATATTTAATTCCTTGATTTTATGTTTTCCTTTATTTCATGTTCCAGCAGATTCTGTACCTTTCTTTAGTTTACCAGATAAGTGTTCTGGACTTTTCTTACTGTCTCCAGAAAAGTATTCTGGAGCTTTCCCTGCTTGTTTAAAAGCAGAAGATCTGTCAGTCACTGTGTTCAGAGTTGAGTTAATAAATTGCTTTAGTTCTACTTCTTGCGTGTGTCATTGCGTTCCACACTAAAGAACCTACGTGGCAATATCATCTAAAGCTTAATTCCATATTGAAAATGTAAATATTTTGGTTCTACCTTGTTATAAATCATTATTCTTACTGTCTCCAGAAAAGTATTCTGAAACTTTCCCTGCTTGTTTAAAAGCAGAAGATCTGTCAGTCACTGTGTTCTGAGTTCAGAGTTGAGTTAATAAATTGGTTTAGCTCTATTTCTTGTGTGTGTCATTGAGTTCCACACTAGAGTACCTACGTGACAATATACTTTATTTTCAAGAAGCCAGAAGTGTAGGGTAGTCACAAAGTTTTTCTTTGATTATAAAGAATATTGAAAGAAAATATAATTTGGTATATAGTGGTTTCAATATGTTGTAAAGAAGGTTAAAGAAGTTTTAATAAAGTCGTCGGGAAATTTCATGTGAAACCCCTTGGTAGCTCGAAGAATGTCAAAGCAGCATTCCAATTCTCTCCAAGGATTAAAATAAAACACAGTGAACTTTTGCTTTTTGACGTCTTATTGATAAGAATAGAATGTAAAATCACTATTTCTGCATTAGCTGAGCTATCTGTAAGACTAAAAAAAAAATTAAGAACACATCTATTCTATAGTAAATATTTTACAATATCATATTCTATGTTTCTTTTGTAACACTTTTTTGTAATCATTAAAAAATTTTATGAACATTCCGTATATCAGCTAAGTTACTTATTGATAGCAAATTAATAATCCAATTCAGGATCTCTGGAATTAGTAACGGAATCTTAATGGGAAATTTGAAATCACATATGATTAATTAACCCTAAGACCGTTGGTAACTTCACAACAAAATTCATCTATCGTAAGATTGCTTTTTAAATCATATATAAAGAGAGGATTCTGTTTATCGAATTGAGCTTTTGCAGTCATTTACTTTTCAAAGAGCTTTCCTTTTCTTTTAATTCAATCTAATTCAATTTCGCTTGTTCAGGTTTGCTTTTACCTTTTCTTGCCTGAGTCTTTTAGCCTTTCGACTGTTTTTTTCCCTCTCTCATTTTTTTCCAACTCTTTGAAACTCAGAGAATGATTTTTTTCCCCTTACTTTTTTATTCCTCGGGAACAGAGAGAATCGGAAAGTTTTAATGCACAGCTTGTTAGCGAGACTTGGATTTAAATTGAATGTTCGGAACGCAGACGATTCTAAAGTCGCTTTCATCCATGCAGGAAGTTTTGTAATGTTTTTAAGCAACTGGAGACGAATTTAAATTATTTTTGAAGCATTTAAAATGGATGTTGCATACAAAATAACTGAGTAACTCTTGTCTCAGCTTTGATGGGATTTTAATCAATTATATTACTCTTTTTATAACGATTATCAAGTACGGCTTTTCAGATAAAATCTAATCTACTTATTCTAGTAAATTTTCTATCTATTATATAAAAAAACATTTATGTAAATATTTCATTTTATTTCGCTTTTTGATTGGTAGATAGCGAATCAGTTGACCTACGACATTTGAAGTTTGTTTTGCCAGTATTGTTTGAAATATTTAATGAAATTTTTTATTATGTCTTAGTAACTATTTATATTGCATTTAACGCTGAAATGGTAACAAGAAAAAGAAAATATTTAATTATCAACAAATTAATAGTAAATGACTTTAAAACAATATTATTGTTAATACTATTTTCAGACACACCGTTTGTGGCAACACTAATGGAAAGTTTTCCGGTTTGTTTACCTTTTTCGTGTAGCGGGAATTTTTCGTCTCTTGGCTAGCAGTTGTTTGAATACCAAAACAATACATGCGTTAACCTTGCATTGTGTTTTTTAAATAGTAATGTTGCTTCCACAAATATCAAATAAAGAAAAAAAATGCTAAGAAAGATCGAGCTAGAATCTGCCGATTTGAAAAGAAAAGCTGATCTAAAGCTGCTACGCTAGCAGCAAAATATAAAATATTTAAACAATATTTAGATGTTGCAGATATGAGCAAAGAATGTTCTCATTCTGTTGTTTTAAATTTTAAATCTGAAGTAGGCCGATCGGCAAATGTATGTTTTCTTCATAGGAAAATTAAGTTTTAACAGTGAACGAATGGCCAGTAAAATTTAAAAAGTTTCTAACTGGAACTGACGAACATCGGGTGCAATATCAGACAAAATCGGAGTGGCGAGCGAAAGCGAGCAGAGGCTGAAGTAACTTAGATTACATATATATAAATAATTTATATACAAAACGCTATCTATTTTCTAGGAGGCATACCCAGATATTTATGTGACCCAAATAATTTCATTATGAACTTCATTGTGAGCGTAATAAGAACTAGGAAAAAAAGTGCAAATCTTTTCTCTTTGTATGTACATGTGTTGACAAAAGCAACTGTGGTAAGTCACCCATCTGACTCTCCAACCCGCCACGAAGGCACACAGATTTAAACCATAAAACTGAATGACCGGACCGCCGCAACAGCAACACTGGCGGGAACTGTGGTTGAGTCTTAAGGGCCATCACCAGTCACGGTACAACCCTCCCCGAAGGAATTACATCCTGTCATCGATGGGAGGAGTTAGATCCCCCCACCTATTTGTGTACCCTCCAGGGTGTCGAGATCCAACCACCATGCCGGAAGCATCTCATTCTCATTTCGAGGTGCCCCCCGGGGGTTAGCAACTGTGGTAAAAAAACAATATCCTTTAAAAATTGTTTTTAATTCGAGACTAATAGATAGAATAAAATGTCTATATTTTATCAATCTTAAAACTCAAACCATTTTTTTTTTTTTTTTTTTTTTTTTGGAAACTTGCCACATTGGAAATGTGTAATTGATGAGGGAGTCATCTTACTCTATGCAAACCGGGTGTTTCAAAACTCTTATACAAAACTTTCAAGAACGATAGATTACCCATAAAAGCACAAATTACCATAGCATGTAATATTTTAGTCACGAAGTGCTTGTTGTCATTTTCAAGTCACGACATTTTCATCGAACGACTAGCGTGGACAATCTTTTTTCTCATGGCTGAAATTTTTTCTTGGGAATTATGAAAGTCTATGTATTTATCTAAAACGATCAATCCATCGATTAGTGTTATGATTTTTTCCCCCAGGATATTTGTAGCTGAATCTTTCTTACAAGAATCCTTTGACTAAATGTTATTTCCATGTATTAAAAGATATACCCGCTTCGATGGGTTATTATCTTTTTAAAAATCTTTCGCATCTAAATGCCACAGATTAACTAATGAAATTTGTGGTGGAAAACATCAAAGGCAATAACAGAATTTTTTAAAAATTAAAAATTATATAGATTATATGTAGCACACTTCCGATATAAATTTATAGTTACATTAGAAGTTTTGTTTCTTTGCAGTGAGATTTTTTCCACAGTATTCACATCGAAATGAATAATTTAAATCGATTTGACCCCAAACCAATAGTGATCCGCTAATAAAAAAATGCAGTGTCAAATATAAAATAAAAATAATGTTGAAAGAAATTATTAACAACGACTTCCAACTGAAGTGAGATTTGGTGTTTAATTATATACATTGATTTTCAGATGTCGTAATATTTTCTAAATTCTGTTCCATTCATATATTTTATGTACCGGGTGTCCCATAATTTTGTAAATACTTTAAAATTTCATAAAAATTGAAGGAATGGGTATATTATATGGGTATGGGTATATGGGTTTGCGAAACTATTATTCTCATGAAGGGGGATTTTTTTTATACAGAAAAAAAATAATTCAAAAATGTGTCAATAGAGGGCGCTGCACACAAGCAAATCAGTGGAAATATGCAAATTAAAGTCTTATGAAAGGCAGAGTGAGCGATTGACACATCATTTCTAAAGGTTTGCATAAGGTTTGTATTAATGTTGACATTGGTGGATAAAGCACTATTAGTAAAGTTGTTTTATGTCAGCAACGAATCGGCGGCTGAAGCCTTACGAAAGTTTAGGACCCAGAAAAGATTGAAGAAAGGTTCAGGTCCGATCGCTCCTGCTGGACTTGTTTCCCTAGTACGCCGTTTCGAAGAAATGGAAGTTTCTGTCATCGGCCACGCAGTGGTGCACCTCGTTTAACAACAGTCCGTACCCCCGATGTCTCTTCGCAAATGGACACGCTAAGGGAACAGTCTACAAGTGCAGTCAGTAGCGCACGAGAAGTGGCACGAATAACTGGTATACCAAAGACTTCGGTATACCAAAGACTGTACCGTATCCTTCATGGTGTATTGCAATTGTACCCATACAAATTGCAATCGCTACATCAGCTCTTACCAAATGATACAGCTAAGAGATTGGAATTCTCAAATTGGGATTTGGTGAAAATTGAAGATGATCCGCGATGGCTGCTCAAAATATTGTGGACAGATGAGGCTCATTTTGCTTTGCATGGAACAATTAATACCCATAACTATAGAATATGGGCACATGAGAATCCACATGCTTACACTGAGAAGCCCCTGCATTCACCACGAGTTACTGTTTGGTGTGGTTTCACTGCATCTATTATTGTAGGCCCTTTTTTCTTTGAAAAGCCCTGTAAAAAAGCAGGATGGAAGACATGTTCAGTTAATGGAACAAGTTACTTGGAAATATTACAGAAGGAAGTGATACCGTCCTTATTGGAACACGATGTCCTTGACTCAGTGACATTCATGCAAGACGGGGCACCTCCTCACATCGACACCGAAGTGAAGGCATTTTTGATAAGAACTTTTACTGAAGAACGGATAATCAGCCTTCACTTTACACATGAATGGCTCCCACACTCACCAGATTTAACACCCCTTGATTTTTGGCTATGGGGTTACCTTAAGTCTCGGGTGTACCAACTAGGCCAACTTCGTTAGTGCAGCTAAAGGAAGCCATTCGCCACGAAATTTCATGCATTAATCCGGATATGCTATATGATGCAGTTACCAGTGTTGTCTCCCGCTTCCAAACTGTTATTTGTGGTGATGGCGGACACATAGAACAAGTACTGTAGTACTGGTGTGATACGCATGTAAACAATTGCTTGCATGCAAATAAAAGTATTTTTCCCGTAGAATTGTATGTTTTGCTTGTGTTTAGCGACAAATTTTTGAACTATTTCTTTTTTTTTTTTTTTTTTGTATGAAAAAAAATCCCCCTTCATGAGAATAACAGTTTCGCAAACCGCATTAAAATATACTCATTCCTTCAGTTTTTATGAATTTTTAAAGTATTTACAAATTTATGAGACACCCGGTATTTCTAAATCATGATTTATATTATTTCAGTTATTTATTCGCCATACCGTAAAAAATGGTAACAAGCGGTAAATTTAATAGTGTACATGACGGGTTGTTACTTGGCCAAGAATATTAACTATCTTATACCAATTTTTTAATTCAGATAACAATTTCAGGAATATTATATTAAAATTTTAATACTGGGAAACGTTTTATTTTTTATGTTTAAAAATGTAACCACCCCTTAACCCAATTTCAAATTCTGATTTCTTCATCTTAATTGAGCTGCCAGTTTCATGGCGCCTGTCTCAAAAACAGCCAATCGGTCAAAATGTTACAGTTAAGAAACACCATTACCGTTAAAAAAAACACAAGCAAATGTTAGTGGCTTCACTATCTGCGGTCACCTTAAGCAGCAATTTTCGATTACTTGCGCGTTATCTGGTGAGCGTGCTGATAATTCTCGCAGGCCACTCAGCGTTTTGCCTTCCAGGCGAATTATCTCTTGCGAAAGGTCAATTACCTGAACCGAAATCTCTGTTGGCCCGTCGCGATCTCGCGGCAATCCGCTTCGATTCGAACCGAACCAACAATATCTCGGTGTAGATCGTCTGAAATGTCTATTGCACATGCTGTACAGTTTGGTCGGTCTGTTTCGAGGGACAGAGTCAGATCTTCTTCACACAGGTCTTTGAACTTTGCATTCAGTTAGAAAGTTTATCGTAATTCGAAATTTTTGCATTCAGATATGAAGTCGGTTCAATATTGGTTCGGATGCCCCCCCCCTTACGTCATCTCATTCTCTGAAATCTGCCTCTATGTTCTTTGAAACACTACTAAAAATTGTGCATAAATTGATCAATATTTAATTTATTTTTAGCAGAATTAAACAATGTGCTGCAATGCTATATAGAATAAAGTTTGAAACACGTATTTTAAGGTATAACAGTTTTCACAAACGTTTTAAAAAAGTCCAAATAAAGCTTTTTTCCCCATAAATTAAACAATGTATTTACAAATGTAAATTTTTGCCTATAAATTAAAGAATGTATTACAAATGTAATTTTTTTTGCCTACTATTTAAAGAATGTAGTACAAATGTAAATTTTTCCCTATAAATTAAACAATTTATTACAAATATGAATTTGTTTCTATAAATTAAAGAATGTACTACAAATATAAATTTTCTCCCTATAAATAAAACAATGTATTCCAAATGTAATTGTTCCCCTATGAATTAAAGATTATATTATAAATGTAAATTTTCTCCCTATAAATTAAACAATGTATTACAAATGTAATTATTCCCCCTATAAATTAAACAATGTATTACAAATGTAATTTTTTCGCCTATAAATCAAACAATGTATTACAAATGTAAATTTTCCCCTATAAATTAAACAATGTATTACAAAAGTAAATTTTTCCCTATAAATTAAACAATGTATTACAAATGTGAATTTTTTCCCATAAATTAAAGAATGCATTACAAATGAAAATTTTCCCCCTGTAAATTAAACAATGTATTACAAATGTAATTGTTTCCCCTATAAATCAAACAATGTATTACAAATGTAAATTTTTTCCTATAAATTAAACAATGTATTTTAAATTTATATTATACGATGGATTGAAACTGTTCCAATTTTGTATATCAAGCTATATATAGCAAAATTTTCGATAATAGGAGAGAGTGTTGTTGCTTTGTCCGATTGTACCTTTGCCCACCTCTATTTGTAGTGGCAACAGACGACAAAATTTGAAAATTTTTGTGTTTAATATAAAGATTAGCCATTAATTAATTAATATAACTTGTTGCTATTTTAAAGAAATGCTTCCTTTAATGAATAAATATATTTATTTGATTTCATGAATAAGAAGTAAGTACTAGTAATATAAATTATTGCCCCATAACATTTTTTGATGCAAAGAGAAAATTATATTAATACATACTATAGATAGACAAATAACCTTATTTTGTACAAATTCTGATTTTTCTATTCTTAAACAAAAAAATAAATAAATTTGAATGCGAAATGGTATCATATTGTACTTTTGGCCAACATAATGTCTTGGCCAGGTCAGAGATACAGTATTTCTTATTTATAGGAAAACTACAGATAGTTTTTCCAAGATAATTTTCTCAGATTATGAGACAGATGGGTATGACATTTCTATCTCATCCATGGTCATTGGACTATCGCGAGATATTTCCATTCCTTTCTTAAAAGCCATCGTATTTCTGGAAATAAGTTTTGTGAAATTGAAATAAATTTTCTCTTTCCGTTTCTTTGTGTATTGGAAGTTTACTCTTGAGTGAAAGGTAAAAGCAAATATTTTTGTGTTTTAAATATCTATAAGTGATTTCTAACTATAAGTGATATACGATACTACGCAATATCTTGATTCTTGATGCGGTTGTGGTGGTAAAGTGGTTTAATCTTTAAATTACTTTTCGTCTGCTTTTTTTGTTTTTTTGTTACAGGATTATTTACCGATTTTTAGATTACTTTCCGACCTTAGATTACTTAACAAGATAGTTTCTCTCCAATTTTTTAAGCACTTTATCCATGATGTCCTAAAACGTTTTGAAATACCTACACTGTCACTCCCATAACAATCACGACACTCAGGTAGGTAATCCTATTATTAAGATGACAAAAAAATATGGCGTGATTATCATGATCTTTCAACCTCACAACAATCATGGAATTCATCCATTCGTCAAAGATGTACTTGACACATTCAAAATTTATTACAATCAAGTAATGAGCAATTAGCTGGATATCAACACCAAGAAATGGGGGTTGGCCTATTACCATATATGATGCGGCTCATTTTGGTTACTAAATCTATAACGCCAAATAACTTCATGAAAGAATTCAATGATGTTGATTTTGTTCCCTTTAATAAGAATGTTTTAACTTATAATGAGTTTGTGGTGACGCTTTATAAGCCAGATAACAGCTACGAGACATGAGAAATTTCTTTTGTCTAGTGGTCTTGTTACTCGGCTACGAACCCAAAGGTTGCGAGTTCGATCCTCGCCTATCGCCAATAGCGACATTGGTGACCCGGACGTGATACGCAAAAAAAAACAACCCTTAATGCAATTGTTGTAGCGCCCTCTACCAGAAATAAATAAAATCAAAGCTGATAAATAATCAGCCAATAAATAAAAAAAAGCTGATAAATAATCAGCCAATAAATAATAAAAAAAAGCTGATAAATAATCAGCCAATAAATAAAAAAAGCTGATAAATAATCAGCCAAAAAAAATGGATAAGACGCTACAGCCAATATTTCACCACTAATAACAGCAAAAAAAAAAAAAACAGGACAAAAAATCGTTCGTCTCACCTCCGACGCACTGAAGGGGGAGTAATGTGGTGACGCTTTATAAGCCAGATAACAGCTACGAGACATGAGAAATTTCTTTTGTCTAATGGTCTTGTTACTCGGCTACGAACCCAAAGGTTGCGAGTTCGATCCTCGCCTATCGCCAATAGCGACAAGTTTCTGCCTTTATATGTAACTGACAGGCCAATGATCCATCCATTGCAAGTTATCCTGTAAGAAAAACTAGAATCGCAGTCACAAAATCGTAAACCAAAAAAAAATCGCATTTAAGTCTTTGCCGAACCCCCGGGGGGGGGCACCTCGAAATGAGGATGAGATGCTTCCGGTATGGTGGTTAGAACTCGCCACCCTGGTGGATACATAAAGGGTGGGGAACCTGACTTCTCTCATCGATAACGGGACGTACTTCCTTTGGGAAGGGTTGTACCGTGGCTGGTGATGGCCCTTAGGACTCAACCATAGTTTCCGCCAATGTTGCTGTTGCGACGGTCCAGTCATTCAGTGTTCTTTATCCGTGCGCCTTCGGGCGGGTCGGAGAGTCAGTGATATGACTTAAGAGTTATCACATTTATATGTTTCTGAAAGCACAAATTGATAGACGATCAACCCCGAGCTGAATTAGACTCAAAATTTGATAGGCATCTACATTATAAATGTTAAATTTGTGTTATTTAACATTTATAATCATTTTATGTATCTAGTTCTTCATTTTGTAATTACCGTGTTAACTTACAACGAACAGCCGGGCAGACTGTCTTCTGAGCGGAGTTTGCTTAAAACTCGAAAGAAATTTACAAATTTCGTGTAAAGACTGTGCACCAAATATCAAAGATATAGCTCAAAGTGTTTAGGTTTGTCACAGACAGACAAACATTTTTCAAAATGTGTTTTTCGAATTGGGGTAAGTCTAAAACTTGGAGATTCGTCAAAATCTCGCTTCCAAATTTTTGGACGATCGCCATATTTTCTCTCTATTACATTTGCGACAAAGTAAATAGGAACTCGGCATGCCATAGTAAAAGAAATCATTTTGTCCATTTATATACCCTACTCTGTGTGTTCGCCAACATTCTTAGCGAGCATGAGTCACTGCATGCAAGATGTGAAGAAACGAACAGACGACCTTGATCTTGATATTTGAACTGCTGTACCTTGCGCAAATTTCCGTCTTTTGACCTCATTAACATGGCATCAATAATTCGAACGAATGTAGGCCTGTTTGTTCTTTCTGCAGATTTATTTGCATAGACAAACGAAAAACTATATTTTATACGTAAAAGTGATTCTAATCTGGCAGGTGTGAATTAAGAAAGAATTCATTATTTCACGATAATCATCCGTACATGCATTTATAAGAAATCATTTGGATTGTTATATAATTCCTGTAAGATTAGAAATTCATGTACTAATTATTATAATTTGTACTTTTTTGTGGGAAAGTGAGAAAGTAGTATGACTTTTGCTAATTTTACTTTAAAAAATTAATAAATATCTGGAGAAGTTATCAAACTCTGAAATTGCTGATCAAGAGTGGGTGAAAACAATTTTATTGTGTTATAAACAATTTTGAATTTTTTTCTCCCTTTGAACTCAATGGTAACTGAAAGGTTTGCCTAAGTCAGCAATGCTATAAAATGCGTTTTTTTCAAATTGGCGACATAAGGTTATCACCATTGGCGCTTTTATGTTATAAACAGATTAGAATTTTTAAAAAATTTTTTTACTTCCTTTGAACTCTATGGTTACTGAAAGGTTTTCCAAAGTCAGCAATGCTACAAAATGCGTTTTTTCAAATTGGCTACATAAGGTTACCACCTTTGGCGCTCTTATGTTATAAACAGTTTAGGACTTTTTTGCCGGTGTCCTGGCATAGGGGTAGCGCGTCTTCCCCGTGTTCTGGGGGCCCTGGGTTCGAGTCCTGGTACGGGCATGGTTGTTCTTCCTCCGTTCTATCTGTGAGATGCGTGAATGTGCCCCCCTGTAAAAAGGGGTTGTGCAAGCGAATGAGATGTGTGAGTAGCTAAGACGTACTCTTGGCCCTAGTTGGCGCTACTAAAAACAAGAGACGCTCCCTTGGCTTAAAATCGCTGACTTCGTCAGCGAGCTTGTGCATGGCAAGTGCCGTTATAAACAACAACAACAACAGAATTTTTTTTCCTCCCTTTAAACTCAATGATAACTGAAAGGTTTGCCAAATTCAGCAATGCTACAGAATGTGTTTATTCAAATTTGCGACGTAAGGTTACCACCATTGGCGCTTTTATGCTATAAACAGTTTAGAATTTTTAAAAATTTTTTTACTCCCTTTGAATTCAATAGTAACTGAAAGGTTTGCCAAAGTCAGCAATGCTACAAAATGTGTTTTTTCAAATTAGCGACATAAGGTTACCACCATTGGCGCTTTTATATTCATTTTAATATGTATTGAGCGAAACAGTCTGCAATAATCAACGGTCGATAAGCTGGTAAAAATATAGAATGAATCTTTTCTTGGACATATGTAAAATAAGACATTCCTTTGAAAAATGATTTACTATTACTCCACGAATCTTTCACTTCCAAAACTTTCAATTATGAAAACAGTCTAAAACGCAGGGGGAAAATAAATCGATTTTATGCAATAATTGTGAAATTTTCATTAAATTTCAAGAATTATATGTACATTGACTGCACAGATTGCTATAATAGTATTTGCCATTGGAATAAAAGTCCACTGTATTCAATTAAAAATGGTTTTTTTTTACGGTTGCATAATATTTTTCGTTTCCTTGTTTTCAATCAATCCTCTGGCTTATGGTTGTTGGCTGCATTACTTCGCTATTGATTTAAATTATATTTTAAAAATTATATTTTTTTCAAATCTATATGTTATAAATAAAATGGATCTGATTCGATGCTTAAATAGCGAGTATTATTGATTTAAATCAAATCCAATTATAAAAAAATGGATTTTCAAATAAAAATGAAAAGACTATATACTGAAATTTCAAAACTAGTATTTATTACCAACATTCCATTGAAAATAATTTATTCCTGGAATTGAATCTTACAACAAATGTTTCTCTTGAAGGTAAATAAATGTAAAGCAGATTTGAGATTTAAATTTTTTAATCACTGATGATATAATTAAATTATACTCCGAAATTCATTCAATCCAGACAGTTTTACTTCAAAAAAATCTCAGGAGAATGGAATTGAATTAAATTAATAAAAAGATATTTAATGAATTCAGAATATTTCTAGCTGCGTGTTAAAAATACCTTAACTTTCTAAAAAACATTAAAAAAATACATTTCAAATAGAAAATTATACTTATTTTATTATGTCTTTAAAGATTTAATATTACTTCTAAGCATTAATGATGCAATATTTAAATTTCTGTAATTATATTTTAAATGAATCTACAAATTAAACGAAATCTTTCTAATGAAATCTTTCGGGTGAAATAAATGCGATTTCATATGACTGTGCGTGATAGAAATTAATTATCTCAGAGAAAAAGTTGAATGAATTTTTATCTTTCTCCCATTATAGGGGGAAAATAAAATTTTGAAAAAACTTTAAATATAAACTATTTAAAAACATTTTCATTTGTTTGTATTCATTTCTTTAGATTTCATAAGTTACTTTCAATCACAAAAAAATAAATCAGTTTCAGACTAAGAAATCATATTTTTTCAATTCCTACTATTAGTTCACACTCTCCCTATATATATTTATATATCTCGTTCAAATTTTCAATCGTTAATAAAATACTTTTTATTCATCCACTCAAGTTCAAATACATTTTTTTAAAATTTGTAGTGTATGACACTTGATGTTTATACAGTTTTTCAAATATTAATCCATTAATTAAATTTAATTAATTTATTTATTTAAATAATTACTTGTATCTTTCTAGTATATAAAATATATGAAAAAAAAGTATTGTCGGAAAATACGAACTCTGGATTTTAAAGAATTTCCACGTTATACATCTGTCTGAATACGAAAACATTTTTGGAATTATCTGTCTGGTAACTCAAAATCATTTCAAGATGGATGATTGAAATTTGGTATAAAATGTAAAATTTCTGGAATTTTATCTAATTTTGAGCGAAATTCTTTCTGTACAAGTCTCTTTATGCGGTTGTCTGAGTATAACTGAGAATGATAATTTTAAAACAACAAAAACTAGATGAATAAAATTTGACACATAGATTTAGCACGTAGAGTAAAGATACGTATCAAATTTGGAATCCGTTCTGTCAAGGGGTTAAGCATTGTCTATCTGTATTTCATCAAGCTTATAAACGCGATAAACTCAAAAATGCAATGACTTCAAAAATTGATTTTGTGGATGTAATTGTAACCGTAAGTGAAAATTGTTTCGGTCAGTCGTAAAAAAACGAGTCGAAAATACATACCCGGTTTTAAGGTGCATGTGTCAGTGATATATCGCCAACAATTTAACGTTACATTTATTGAAAATGCAAGATTTTCGCTGAAGATCGAACCTGTCATAATTAGCGTACGCCAGTGGCATTCGCATGTGCTGTTTTGCTAACTATACTACGAATCACACAACTCTCGAGTATCAAAATAAAAATCTGAGCACTGGCGTTCACAACCTTGTACAAGATGTACAATTTTATGAGGGAAGGAAAGGGGAATAACATATTTATTAGAAAATATGCGAGAAAATTTCGAGATCACTTCCGCTGGCTTTTTTCTTTTCCATGTCCACTATTTTGATGACTCGAAATGTGAAGAATTTCATACAGCTTCTATCAGAAATTATCTATTATCTTGGTGAAAAAAATAAACTAAATATTTAGTAAAATTTTCTTTGAATGTTTTACTAGTGAGTTATCACTGATGACTCATCAATTATGCAACAAAAATTTCAGAATTCTACGATTAAACAAATTCTCTATGCCTTTTTATTTTCATATATATATGTGTAAGCATTATTTTATGTGAAGCAGGATACAGTTTTGAAGACAGTGAAAAGACTTTTTACATTTTTAAATTCTTTTTAATCCACCGGGAAAACATAATTATTTACAAGAAAGCGCGGACATGGCACGTCCGCCCCAATGCAGCACAAAAGCAGAAGTGGGGAAGAAGAGAGAAAAAAATTATCCCACGTCTTATATAACCTTAGATTTTGTTAGGGAAAATATTTCTCCATAATGCTAATATATTAATAAGATTCTGATGGGGATTTCTGACGCATGTCAATCACAAGTAAGGGAAACACAGGGTTCTTTTAAAAAGAATGTGCTTACCTGCATAGTTTTCCACCCCTTCACGCCGAGCGTGTGAAAGTGTCGGGGTTTAGCCGATTCAGCAATTTTATAAAGCTTCTCTTGAATTAATTAAGTAGAGAAAGTGGAATTGGATCAAGAAATAAGAGAATATCTTAGAATGAAATTACTATGGACTAAATTAAGATAAAACCTTGGAAATTAATTAAATTGAAATTAGAGTTTAAAATATCATTATATATATATATGACATGTACAAAAAAGCAGAGCTCGAGATTTTGTTGAATCATCAAGTTTTAGACCTCACTGAGTCGAAAGCATGCATTTTTGAAATACGTCTGTCAGTCTTTGAAAGTGCTCATTAATACTTTTAGATAGATTTATGAAATTTGGCATGAAATCTTTACCCTAAATTTTGAGATTTTAACAATTTTGAACGATATACATTCATATAAAGTTTGTCTCTATCTGACAGCATGCAGTTGAAAACGATAGTTGCAAAATGAACTTGATGGATGAAACTTAGTGCACAGTTTTAACATGTTAGGTATAAAACAGTAACGGAGTTAGAGCTAAATTCATTAACGGCTAAACCGTCAGTTGGTTTGAATATTCGCTTAAAACTCAAAAACTCAAATAACTCAAAACTTATTCGTACTAAAATTATTATACTTGAGTTTTTCATACTGAATAACTCAAAAACAACTTAGATAAATTGAATTGGATATATAATCTTGCTTCCAATATTGTAATTACGCATCAAATTGTGTGCCAAATCAGTCAACAAATTGACTGTTCTGTTAGCCTGTGCATTTCTATATATGAAAACACGATCATTTAATGACTCGGATAAATAAAAATAAATAATTATTTTGTGATCCTGATCTTTTGATCTTATTACTAAAATTATAATTATGTGTTAAATTTTGATTTCAACTGACCGAAAAAAGGCGTTCAAAACTTATATCCGATTTCCTTGACTATACTATTCCAATTATTACTATTTTTTGTTAGTATTGTTAAATTTGTGTTAAATTTTGATTCCAATTGACCGAAAAAGGGTGTCCTTAACATATATCCAATTTTCTTGACTATACTATTCCAATTATTACTATTTTTTGATAGCATTGTTAAATTTGTGTTAAATTTTGATTCCAATTGATTGAAAAAGGGTGTCCTTAACATATATCCAATTTTCTTGACTGTACTATTCTAATTATTACTATTTTTTGTTAGTATTGTTAAATTTGTGTTAAATTTTGATTCCAATTGACCGAAAAAGGGTGTCCTTAACATATATCCAATTTTCTTGACTATACTATTCCAATTATTACTATTTTTTGATAGCATTGTTAAATTTGTGTTAAATTTTGATTCCAATTGATCGAAAAAGGGTGTCCTAAACGTATATCCAATTTTCTTGAATGTACTATTACTATTACTATTATTGTTTGATATCCTTGTTAAATTTGTGATAAATTTTGATTTCAATTGATTCAAAATAGGCTTCCATAACAAAATAAAATTTCTTTAACTAAATACTGATGTACAGAGCTCAAAAACTAAAAATTTAAGCACTCGTGACTTTTACGATCTTGCCCAAAATTTATAAAAAAATTGAAAAAAATAGACTATTTATACTGATTCATATATGACTTTAAGATCTTAAAATTAGTAAATTGAAGCTTAGTTTTGTAGGAAAATGAGTGCTAGTTATTGCCTTTTATCTATACCACTAGATAGCTGCATGTATGAGGAAAATGTAACTTTAAACTCTGTTACCTTGAGGAAACTATTGGTCCTTCTCAACTATCTTCATTTCTAAATATCCCAAATATTGAAATCCTTTTGCTAGTCTAAACTATATCATATCAACATATATTACAAAGGACAATAATTCTAGAAACGAATCCCCTTTTAGTGAACTTTATGAATAAAATGTACAGAAGAAGACATCTTTATTCATAAATTAGATATAATAGCATTTCGAATTCAGAAACTTTGTTTATCTGTATAAAACTGTTGATAAAACAATTCTATTCAGACTTCTGTACCAATTCTTATCAATTTATGAACCCAAAGGGGATAATTATTGCTGACTTGATCAAGTCTTAACAGACTTTACTAGATCTGTACCTTCTCGGGCTTGTTCCGTTTCTGAATTATCGATCCAACAGACAGAAATCATTCCAAAAATTGGTTTGTCTGTTTTTCTACTCACATGTCTTTAAAACGTACAGATTTATGAAAATTTTAAAAAAAATGTGAAAATTTAAATATTTTTTTGCATATTTTATGTAAGAAAATGTAGTAAAACTTTTAGAAGAAAATCCACCAGATGTTGAATGTATTAATAAAATAACATAAAAAATAACTACTTTCCGATCTTCCATGGTAAGTGCAGTCTTAATAAGTCCCACTTTCTTGGTTTTCAAAACTGAGAATACAAATTTGGTCAAAAAGAGTTCTATAAAAAAACAATTATTGTGCGATTAATATTTTGAGCAATCTGAAACTTGGAAAAAAGTTGTATACATATCTGTTATCATGTATCTTTTCTAGTTTCTGTTATTAAATGATTTATTTTATTTTGAATTAGAAATCTTCGATTAAACAATAATTGCTGAAAATTTTATTCTGTTTCTTGTTCCTATATTTCAATTTTATGATTGAGACGTGTTTTGGGGTTGAAACTGATTTCCTTTGCCGGTATCCTGGCATAGGGGTAGCACATCTTCCCCGTGAGCTGGGCGTCCTGGATTCGAATCCTGGTTCGGGCATGGTTGTTCTTCATCTGCGTTCTATCTGTGAGGTGTGTGAATGTGTCCCCCTGTAAAAAGGGGTTGTGTAAGCGAATGTGTAAGTTCCATCTTCATATGAGCTAGAAGTCAGACTTCTGCCCTCGGGTGCTCAGAGGTCTTTTCCCTCAGAAGCTATTGCACCCCCTTTCAGTGGTAATACGGACACGATATCATTATCGTGAATTGATTTCTTTAATTTAAATTTTTGACCTAAATTGGGACAACTTTGCCAAGTTCTTTTTAAAAAATGATGCTTTGTTTTCTTCTAAGTTCTTTAACGAAACAATAAAGGTACCAATGATTTCATTGCATTGGGAATGCATTTGGCGATAACCTTTTTGCGCATTTTAACTTTTAAAGTTTTTAAGGAGTATCTTTGTTTTAGCCAGTTTTCAAGTGTTTTTAGTAGTCAATTAGAATTATTCCAACAGCCCATTCATTTAAACCTAAATAAAAAAGAAAACCTATTTGTTTTGTTTGTATCAGCATATCAATCCATTTTAGAATCACTTTCAGATTTCAATTTTATGTTACATTTAGGTTTAAGAAACTGACTTGATAAAATTGCGCAGAAATCCAGGCAGAGACAAATTTTCCAGTCTAATTTTTTTTTCAAATTCTTGTATTATTTTTTCATATTGTATGCTTCTGGTGATTGTTTTATAAATATTCCAGACACCAAAACGTATTAGGATCAATTTAAGAACTTGCAGATATCAAAATTGTTATGACTATATGATGTAATTTGCTGTCTCTACTGTGGTCAACAACGAAATGACCAGTGAAAAAGCATTCGAAAATTATAATATCCGTAGGTGAACTATTGAGACTAAATATCAAATGCCTCCAGTAAAAAAAAAATCAAAGGCATCAAACTTCCTTGAGCAGTGACGCGGAAGAACGAGATTTTAAAAACAAGTTTTCACTTGCGCAGACTGGAAAATGTATCAATACTTTTCTTGGAAGACTTTCTAAGTTTTTGTGTAAGGCAGATCCCACAGTTGATGAGAAAAGACCAATTGTTTTTAAGTATTTCTATAGAAAATAAAGTTGGGGAAGGGAAGTCTTCGATGGAAGAATAATCAGAGATTTGGTAGCAGAACAGCAGAGGTGCATCTGGTTGTCCATTTTCTTTATCATATAGCACATTCGACGAATATGATGAAATGTTCAAGGTCTCAGTGACTCCAGAGATGGATGGTAGGATTCTTCAAAACTAAGGCTTGGAATGTTTGTTGTGATAAAGTTCTTAAGGACAAAGAATGTTGAGTTATTTGTTGATTACTCACTCCATTCTAAGGAGACAGAGAGTTTGAAGCCTTATATCTTCAAACGATACCTTATACCTTCTATCTTACGAATGGAAGATAGAAGGGAAATCTTTTACATCTTTAATGAGCGTGATGAGATTTTACTGAATATATAAAATATCTCTATGTAATTTATTTTCCTTGCAATGAAAATTTGCACTTTCTGTCAAAATTTTAAACATTTTTGGAGGGGGGGGGGATTTTGACTGGTTTTAATACGGTTAGTTATCCTTCTTCCAGGACAACTTTATGAGCGCTTTTTTTTACATATTAATGTTTATTATCATGTGAGCACATGAGGCTGTTTCGGTTTAAGGGTTTTGAAGCCACAAAATGTACAGGCAGAAAATTGGTGAATTATCGTTTTTGAAGCATCAATTTTTCACTTTCAGGGTTATTAGAAAATTATAAAGAAGAAGATTATATTTAGCCAACAAAAAGTTACAATTTGGCTCTAATGTCCGCCATGTACACAGTTCTCCTGTCTAGCCAATAAAGAAAAGGATCGTAAGAAGTTATCGCCCGAAGAAGTATAGGAATGAACGCGAAACATCGAAGGGAGGAATCGAGCGCTATATATATATATATATTCAATTGTTTTGGAGCTTGAACGATTTTGAGATTAAAAAAAAAAATGTCGTTTCCTAAATATCGACGCATGCGTAATCTGATAGTCACGTGATTGTTTCAAACCGTTTTAACCTGGTTAATGACTTAAAATAATTAAGACAAACAATGACTTAAAGATAATAATATTCCCACATGATAACATGAAATTTCCAATAGCAGATTTCAATTTTTTTTATACATTTAGAATAATTTCCCCGGGACAATAAATTCTTTTGAAGAAAAGTACTCCTGGGTAAATCACCATGTTCCGGCGTAGCTTTTTAAATCTGTCTTATTTCTGAAGAATATAAAACTAGAAATCGAGTTTATTAGTTTATGATGATTTCGAACCACTTTTCATACATTGCTAATTTACAAAGCAATTGAAAAAAAAAAAGAAACAAAGAAAAATGGGCCAAATGTGCTCTAAGTTACGATAAGCCTATTTTTCATTGTGGTTAACCTTTATTTTTCCCTCTTCCTTCATTCATCGATTGGCTAAGCATGCACAAATGATAAGTTTCCGACCTTGCAAATCTACATTTTTCTAGATGCTCTTTTAGTTGAATTTCTAAAAATTTGCAAGACAATTTACTTATCATACATGAGCAAAAGGATTAATGGATTTTAGGTAAGCTTTTTATTTCTTATCAGAAAGAGAGGTGATTAAAACCCACCAAAGTCGTCCTGCTTCTTTCTTGATCCTTGGATTGCATAAGGTTCTGGGGACGTGTGAGTTTTCTAGAGCAGTCGATGATATCGTGAGATCCCACCTTTAGTCGAAAAGGTCAGCGCATTGCAAGGGGGGAATCACTAGATTTTTCTAAATGCACGGGATATTCTGATTGGATAAATATGAAACAGAGGATTCACGATTTTTAAAGCTATTTTCAAGTTTCAGAATTTTCAGAGAGTTAATTGGTTCACAGTTTCATTATTTACATTAATCGAATCGATCAAAATGTCATTATTTTATTTTGATTTATCATCGCAAATTATAGCTTTCTATGTTTTGCTTTCTAAAATTGAACCATCTCCGGTCTATAATTTAAAATAATCTAATTGTAATACAACGTTTCATTTTGAACAATTTTTGAAACTTACAAGTATTCTCAATAATGATTTATAACAAGGTAGAACCAGAATGTTTACATTTTCTATATGGAATTAAGCTTTAGATGATATTGCCACGTAGGTTCTTTAGTGTGGAACTCAATGACACACACAAGAAGTAGAGCTAAACTAATTTATTAACTCAACTCCGAACCGAGAACACAATGACTGACAGATCTGCTTTTATACTAACAGGGAAAGTTCCGCAATATTTTTCTGGAGACAGTAAGAAAAGTCCAGAACACTTGTCTGGTAAACTAAAGAAATGCCCAGAATCTTCTGGGACACTAAATGAAGGAGAACATAAAATCAAGGAATTAAACATTTACACAGACTGTGAATCGCATCGTCTCTAGCGGGATTCGAACTTACGATCGCTTGATTAAGAGACCAGAGCTATGACCATTCGGCCATAGAGAGACAACTGCCTCTTTTCAATGCGGCATTATGGCCAAAATCACATCGATCTCGGTGAATAGTTTCAATAGGAAAAATTATTCTTAGCATGTTTTGATACATTTCTGTTTTAATGGATTTCAAATAAGTCTTCTATTTCTTAACCAATTCTTCGTTAAATCTTCATGCTTTTTCTCTGATTCTTCAAGTACTGTTTCAATAACTTATACCACAATTAAACTAAGGAATATTAAACAAAAGAAAAAGTTAATTCATTAATTATTCCCTAAACTTAACATATAACAGACAAATGTGCAATCTGCATTTATTGTCTATTTTTTATAGAATTACAGTTTGATATTTTTAAAATAGTTATTTTTATTCTGATTATGATTAAATCTTATAGTTAACCAGTACTAGTTTATGTGTATGTGTGTGTGGGGGGGGGTCTAACCTTTATTGAGAGATGTACTCTTCCATCGCTGTATCTTTCTGTTCTCTTTTACACTTTCAGGGGGTGTCGATGAGGCTGAGATGCGTGAAAGTCGAAGGGAGGACTAAAAAGTCTTATTCTCCTTTCTTCGAGTAAAATTGGATTTTGGGTATGCTGAGATAAACGTGTATTGGTTTTGCTGAACGACAGATACAAAATACAGATCTTTGGAATGAATCTAGCATTTTTACTGAATCTATCGCTTGAATATGTATTTTAGACGCTTTTTGGCCAACCGACTAATAACAAAATTTAGCTATAATGATAGATATTATAATAACAACAAATACTACAAAACTATAATGATAGATACACAATAACATAACAAATTTCATTGATTTAAGTCATTCTGTTTATGAGTTATTGCGTTCACATGCATGCAAAAACACAGACCTTCAAACAGTTAACCATTTTACAGGTTTTATTCAAAATTTGATAAATATCTATATTTTAGAGCTAAATCTGCGTACTAAATTTTATCTGCCTACATTTATGTATTTTATAATTACGAGTTATCTTGTACTCGAACAGTTAGGCAGTTAGAATTCCCGTGAATGTATTTCGGTCAAAATTTGTAAATATTCTATAGATTTTGTCCTTATTCATATACCAAATTTCATCCCCCTAGATCAAAGCATTGTAGAATTTATCCTATTCACAGAAAGACTGACACACATGACGTCAAAAATAAGTGTTTAGGGAGCAAGAAGGTCTGAATCGTGGAAGTTCGTCAAAATCACGAGTTCGAAGTTTTTGACAATTGCAACACTTTCTCTATGTAAAGGAAAAGTTATCAAAACATGGTGAACATTTCACAGCATAGATCGCATATACTTGAGATATGATGTGAGCATTTAAAAGGGGGAAATTTCAATGACTAACGAAAGATTAAGCTTTGAGTCTCAACTCCATGTGAATTGGGAGTGTCAAAAACATTCGCATGGTATTTTTTCTCTTTATTATTTCTGAATATTAACATGAAAATTATTTTTAAAAGCCGTTTTATCAATGAAATAGTTTTAAAAACTCTTTTCAACAAAACGTAATGAATAAGGTATATTTTATTGTTCCGTAACGAAGAAAAACTATTGTAATTGTTAAAAAGTTTGACCTCGAGATTTTGACTAATTTCCAAATTTCGAATATAGGCTTAACATCTAATTTATAGATTTCAACTAAAATTTAAACGAAATCTGTCTGTCCTTTCGTATGAAAATTAATATGATAAAGCAAAAATGCAAACAATTATACGTATAAAATTTGATATATTAAATTTTGGACATTACATTCCGAAAAGAATATTTTTGTCTGTATATTCGCATGTACCTCAACGCAATAACTCAAAAAAACGTAGATACTTGTATCAGCATCAATTTATCATGTGGCCTTGCAAATAAAACAATAATTTGAAGTTACATCTTGGATCCAAACAGAAGAACAGAATATGTTAAAATTTCAAATTCAATTTTCTTCGCTATATTACAAAGCATAAAACATTTCACACTGTTACTACACTTGGAAATCAGTGTGGGTATGGGGAGGAGGTCTAACATTTACTGACTGGCCTGTTCTTCTCTCGCCATATATCCCAACTCCTTTTATACGTTCAGGGGATGCAGATGAGGCTAAGATGCTTGAACGTAGAAGGGAGAACACGCATACCATTATTTATTTGACCCAAATGAATATCTCACTTGTCAGTTTTATATGAATATAAATAGAAAAGAAAAGGTGAATTAAATTTAGAGCTCGTGAATCTTTAATCTGAAATTTCATTGCGTATGTTCAAGTTTTACTGATTAAATAAATAAAAAATTACATTTCTTGTTTATCTGTCACTCGACTAGAGAAATGATCGTCACGGCATATCATACATTTGGGCCAAATGCACGGTTGTTGTTGTAGGAGTGTTGATATTTATTTGACCCAAATGAATATTTCACTTGCCAGTTTTATATGAATACAAATAGAAAAGAAGCACCGGGTTAACTTTGGAGCCCGTGAACCGTCATTCTGAAATCTGATTGCCTACTTTAACATTTTATTTATCAAGTAAAAAAAAATTATTTCTCTTCTATCTGTCACTTGACTTGAGAAATGTTCGTCGGGGCAAATCGTGCATTTGTGCCAAATGCACGGTTGCTTCTGTTGGACGGAGTGTTGATATTTATTTGACCCAAATGAATATTTCGCCAATTTTATATGAATACAAATAGAAAAGAAGCACCGGGTGAGCTTTAGAGCCCGTGAACCGTCATTCTGAAATCTGATTGCCTACTTTAAAATTTTATTTATCAAGTAAAAAAAAAATTATTTCTCTTCTATCTGTCACTTGACTTGAGAAATGTTCGTCGGGGCAAATCGTGCATTTGTGCCAAATGCACGGTTGCTTCTGTTGGACGGAGTGTTGATATTTATTTGACCCAAATGAATATTTCACTTGCCAGTTTTATATGAATACAAATAGAAAAGAAGCACCGGGTGAACTTTAGAGCCCGTGAACCGTCATTCTGAAATCTGATTGCCTACTTTAAAATTTTATTTATCAAGTAAAAAAAAATTATTTCTCTTCTATCTGTCACTTGACTTGAGAAATGTTCGTCGGGGCAAATCGTGCATTTGTGCCAAATGCACGGTTGCTTCTGTTGGACGGAGTGTTGATATTTATTTGACCCAAATGAATATTTCGCCAATTTTATATGAATACAAATAGAAAAGAAGCACCGGGTGAGCTTTAGAGCCCGTGAACCGTCATTCTGAAATCTGATTGCCTACTTTAAAATTTTATTTATCAAGTAAAAAAAAAATTATTTCTCTTCTATCTGTCACTTGACTTGAGAAATGTTCGTCGGGGCAAATCGTGCATTTGTGCCAAATGCACGGTTGCTTCTGTTGGACGGAGTGTTGATATTTATTTGACCCAAATGAATATTTCACTTGCCAGTTTTATATGAATACAAATAGAAAAGAAGCACCGGGTGAACTTTAGAGCCCGTGAACCGTCATTCTGAAATCTGATTGCCTACTTTAAAATTTTATTTATCAAGTAAAAAAAAATTATTTCTCTTCTATCTGTCACTTGACTTGAGAAATGTTCGTCGGGGCAAATCGTGCATTTGTGCCAAATGCACGGTTGTTTCTGTTGGACGGACTGTTGATATTTATTTGACCCAAATGAATATTTCACTTGCCAGTTTTATATGAATACAAATAGAAAAGAAGCACCGGGTTAACTTTAGAGCCCGTGAACCGTCATTCTGAAATCTGATTGCCTACTTTAAAATTTTATTTATCAAGTAAAAAAAAAAAATATTTCTCTTCTATCTGTCACTTGACTTGAGAAATGTTCGTCAGAGCAAATCGTGCATTTGGGCCAAATGCACGGTTATTTCTGTTGGACGGACTGTTGATATTTATTTGACCCAAATGAATATTTCACTTGCCAGTTTTGTATGAATACAAATAGAAAAGAAGCACCGGGTGAACTTTAGAGCCCGTGAACCGTCATTCTGAAATCTGATTGCCTACTTTAAAATTTTATTTATCAAGTAAAAAAAAAAAAATTATTTCTCTTCTATCTGTCACTTGACTTGAGAAATGTTCGTCGGGGCAAATCGTGCATTTGTGCCAAATGCACGTTTGTTTCTGTTGGACGGACTGTTGATATTTATTTGACCCAAATGAATATTTCACTTGCCAGTTTTGTATGAATACAAATAGAAAAGAAGCACCGGGTGAACTTTAGAGCCCGTGAACCGTCATTCTGAAATCTGATTGCCTACTTTAAAATTTTATTTATCAAGTAAAAAAAAAATTATTTCTCTTCTATCTGTCACTTGACTTGAGAAATGTTCGTCGGGGCAAATCGTGCATTTGGGCCAAATGCACGGTTATTTCTGTTGGACGGACTGTTGATATTTATTTGACCCAAATGAATATTTCACTTGCCAGTTTTGTATGAATACAAATAGAAAAGAAGCACCGGGTGAACTTTAGAGCCCGTGAACCGTCATTCTGAAATCTGATTGCCTACTTTAAAATTTTATTTATCAAGTAAAAAAAAATTATTTCTCTTCTATCTGTCACTTGACTTGAGAAATGTTCGTCGGGGCAAATCGTGCATTTGTGCCAAATGCACGGTTGCTTCTGTTGGACGGAGTGTTGATATTTATTTGACCCAAATGAATATTTCGCCAATTTTATATGAATACAAATAGAAAAGAAGCACCGGGTGAGCTTTAGAGCCCGTGAACCGTCATTCTGAAATCTGATTGCCTACTTTAAAATTTTATTTATCAAGTAAAAAAAAAAAAAATATTTCTCTTCTATCTGTCACTTGACTTGAGAAATGTTCGTCAGAGCAAATCGTGCATTTGGGCCAAATGCACGGTTATTTCTGTTGGACGGACTGTTGATATTTATTTGACCCAAATGAATATTTCGCCAATTTTATATGAATACAAATAGAAAAGAAGCACCGGGTGAGCTTTAGAGCCCGTGAACCGCCATTCTGAAATCTGATTGCCTACTTTAAAATTTTATTTATCAAGTAAAAAAAAATTATTTCTCTTCTATCTGTCACTTGACTTGAGAAATGTTCGTCGGGGCAAATCGTGCATTTGTGCCAAATGCACGGTTGCTTCTGTTGGACGGAGTGTTGATATTTATTTGACCCAAATGAATATTTCGCCAATTTTATATGAATACAAATAGAAAAGAAGCACCGGGTGAGCTTTAGAGCCCGTGAACCGTCATTCTGAAATCTGATTGCCTACTTTAAAATTTTATTTATCAAGTAAAAAAAAAAAAATTATTTCTCTTCTATCTGTCACTTGACTTGAGAAATGTTCGTCGGGGCAAATCGTGCATTTGTGCCAAATGCACGGTTTTTTCTGTTGGACGGACTGTTGATATTTATTTGACCCAAATGAATATTTCACTTGCCAGTTTTGTATGAATACAAATAGAAAAGAAGCACCGGGTGAACTTTAGAGCCCGTGAACCGTCATTCTGAAATCTGATTGCCTACTTTAAAATTTTATTTATCAAGTAAAAAAAAATTATTTCTCTTCTATCTGTCACTTGACTTGAGAAATGTTCGTCGGGGCAAATCGTGCATTTGTGCCAAATGCACGGTTGCTTCTGTTGGACGGAGTGTTGATATTTATTTGACCCAAATGAATATTTCGCCAATTTTATATGAATACAAATAGAAAAGAAGCACCGGGTGAGCTTTAGAGCCCGTGAACCGTCATTCTGAAATCTGATTGCCTACTTTAAAATTTTATTTATCAAGTAAAAAAAAAAAATATTTCTCTTCTATCTGTCACTTGACTTGAGAAATGTTCGTCAGAGCAAATCGTGCATTTGGGCCAAATGCACGGTTATTTCTGTTGGACGGACTGTTGATATTTATTTGACCCAAATGAATATTTCACTTGCCAGTTTTGTATGAATACAAATAGAAAAGAAGCACCGGGTGAACTTTAGAGCCCGTGAACCGTCATTCTGAAATCTGATTGCCTACTTTAAAATTTTATTTATCAAGTAAAAAAAATTATTTCTCTTCTATCTGTCACTTGACTTGAGAAATGTTCGTCAGAGCAAATCGTGCATTTAGGCCAAATGCACGGTTGTTTCTGTTGGACGGACTGTTGATATTTATTCGACCCAAATGAATATTTCACTTGCCAGTTTTATATGAATACAAATAGAAAAGAAGCACCGGGTTAACTTTAGAGCCCGTGAACCGCCATTCTGAAATCTGATTGCCTACTTTAAAATTTTATTTATCAAGTAAAGAAAAATTATTTCTCTTCTATCTGTCACTTGACTTGAGAAATGTTCGTCAGAGCAAATCGTGCATTTAGGCCAAATGCACGGTTGTTTCTGTTGGACGGACTGTTGATATTTACTCGACCCAAATGAATATTTCACTTGCCAGTTTTATATGAATACAAATAGAAAAGAAGCACCGGGTTAACTTTAAAGCCCGTGAACCGTCATTCTGAAATCTGATTGCCTACTTTAAAATTTTATTTATCAAGTAAAAAAAAATTATTTCTCTTCTATCTGTCACTTGACTTGAGAAATGTTCGTCAGAGCAAATCGTGCATTTAGGCCAAATGCACGGTTGTTTCTGTTGGACGGACTGTTGATATTTATTCGACCCAAATGAATATTTCACTTGCCAGTTTTATATGAATACAAATAGAAAAGAAGAACCGGGTTAACTTTAGAGCCCGTGAACCGCCATTCTGAAATCTGATTGCCTACTTTAAAATTTTATTTATCAAGTAAAAAAAAATTATTTCTCTTCTATCTGTCACTTGACTTGAGAAATGTTCGTCAGAGCAAATCGTGCATTTGGGCCAAATGCACGGTTGTTTCTGTTGGACGGACTGTTGATATTTATTCGACCCAAATGAATATTTCACTTGCCAGTTTTATATGAATACAAATAGAAAAGAAGCACCAGGTTAACTTTAGAGCCCGTGAACCGTCATTCTGAAATTTGAATGCCCATGTTAAAATTTTTCTGATCAAATAAAAAAATATATTACATTTCTCGCCTATCTGTCACTGGACGTGAGAAATGTTCGTCAGAGCAAACCGTGCATTTGGAAACTTCCTTTATCTCGCAGCTGTAAAAAAAAATGTTATCGGTCCTTCCTACAGTAAATATACTTTGTAACAGTATTGGCTGATGATTTCCGATCTATAAATAGTTAGTCTTCCGAGCATGTGAATTTCGATAAGGAGAGGCCGCCCATGGGATCGAACAACTGTTGCGTGAGATGCGAGAAGCCCTCGTCTGACCTTACAAGAGCACCCAGGCAATTGGTTTCAAGAGGCTATCGAAAACCACTTCATTTCCATTGCAATTCTTCAGCTTGGGTGCTTTATTCTTATACAACACTTAATCTCCGATTTTCAATGACAATTGAATCACGTGATTTTTGGATCAAAATGTTTGAGTAAAGGCTTAATATGAATTTGAGTTTTGGTTCATTCCGATGAGACAAATATGTAGGTAAAAGTGAATAAAAATTTTAATTTTTTTGCACGTAGAATTTGCTTTTATTTTTTAATCAGGTTTTATGTGTTTTAGGATTTTAAATTTTTGCTACACCTACACCTCGAGAATTCCTAATATACAAGGTTTAATACGGACGATGTGATACAGATGTAAGACGAATTAATTAAAATAAAAGAATAACCACTTTCGCTGCAAAAGATTCACAGATGCACGTGGTGAAACAGTCCATTGTAACACGTAACAAGGCCACACAAAGTACAACCTTTAAAACAAGTTTAGAAGACAAAAAGATTTATGTCTTCTAAACGAAATAATTTTCGACTTAAGACTGTGATCCTGTAAACTGTGTTCCGGCAAACCATCTCAGTCGATGGGTCGCGGGCATCATTTTACTTTTGTGAAAATGGCCTGCTGTGTACGCAACACGTCGTTGACGATTCTGCGTGGCACCTTTTCTAGTCGCAAGTGGTTAAAGAATTCGAACGTCTAGCCAGAATCATCGTAACATGAGAATATTTTCGCCTGGTTTTGTCTGTTTTTATTTTCCCTTCAAAATTTTATCTTAATTACAGAAAACAAAAAAATTTATTAAATAACTAAAAGTGTTGATATAAAATATAACTAGAAGCATTTTTTTAAATTTAATAAGATTAGAAAAAATTGTTAGGAATTAAAATTAGTACCAATGAAAAGCTACTTTTTGTATTTTAAAATGATATTAAAAATATTTTATGTGAAGATATTGTTGCTTGCTTGACTATTGTCATAACTATTATTGGTTATTAGTATAGACCGAAATCGAACCTATTAGTTATTGAAACACAAAATTGAGCAAGTATTGGAAGAAAAGGGATTAATCAAAAAGTTTTATTTTATAATATAGCGCTACATGATCATATAATATAGTTACATTTATAATATAGCGCTACATGATCATATAATATAGTTACATTTATAATATAGCGCTACATGATCATATAGTGGCACTATTACCGACAATGGCGATTATTATGAATACTAAGAGTTGTGAAGACTAATGCGAGTTCAAGTACAAGAACTAGAACTGATTACACATAGCAAATGCGAGTATATTCAGTCTGCTCAATATATCAGCTGCGGCTGTCGGGTAGTCAAAATTAAATTCGATTCCGATTAAATAGCTCCATGTTTAGATGTTTAATGAAGTTTTAGTGGATTGAGATGAGCGAGGATAGAACCTGGAATCTTGTGGTTCGCAGTCCAGTAACATGACCAGGATACAAAAGCAATTGCCTGTGTAGCGTAGTTGTTAACTGGCTTATATGCTATTCACCACAGACTCTCCCTCCAGTGAGTCGAAGGTGAGATGAACGATATGACTGTTGAGTGGTGATGTATTTAGCTGTTGTCTAATGGGCCTGTACCCAGTTGAGTAGCGCCAAGCGTTATGGCGTGCGTGTTTAGGTGAGTGGTTGCTGATGCTGCGTCTAGTGAGTCCGACGACTTTGGTTTGCTGTGGGTAGATGGCGCCACAACAGCTGCACGAATATTGAAGGTTCATCGTCCGACGTCATCAATGTGGTGAATTGGGATGAACGAGGATAGAACCTGGGACCTTGTGGTTCGCAGCCCAGTAACATGACCACGATACAAAAGCAATTGCTCGTGCAACGTAGCTGTTAACTGGCTTATAAGCTTTCACTACAAAGTGATAAACTCAAAATAATAACGAATTGTTTCATATCTTATTGTAATAAATATGAAGTGCAAATTTTGGTATCAGAAATTCATATCAAATTTGAACTAAATCTTTCAAAGAGTTAACCATCGGTCGGCCTGTCTTTATTTTCACATGCTTGTAAAAGCAATAACTGAAAAAACACAATGAGTTAAATGGCATTTTGTATGTCTTGTATGTATGATCTTGAGACTACAATGGTAGTTCCATTCACAAATCTTGGTTTCAATCGATCAGAAAAATGATTTCAAAAATACATATTCCATTTTCAATTACTGACGTATTAATCGCATGCCCGAGAGTAATTAACCCGCATTATAGATTCAGTGAAAATGTTCCACGTTAAAGATATACATGCTTAGTAACTATTGCCCGTCATTGAGATGCTAGGTATTCAGCATGTCATCTTTCAGCATATATCCTAAGATTTCATACTCAACTGTGTAGTAAACTTTATGTTATGCACCTGGATGTTTTAATTTATCCCTCTGCCGAGAAGCCTCTTTAAGGCTTAACACCTTTCTAGGTCTCATGAATTTCGAACCACCCTTACATAGACACAACAATTAAATAAACAGGAGGAGTGATCTTCCTGAAACTGTTTCATACACTCTCTAATAAAAGTACTATCCATTTCCCTTGGCATAAAATTTGGATCTTCCGCACGGGTACTTAGGCTTCACAAGACGACATGCATAAGTGTGTTTCGTATTATTATAGTAAACAAAAACCAGTGTTTGTGTTATTAACTGCATGCTGTTGGTGAATATTTGTTATGAAAGATCGATCTTTGGCGATTATTTGCTGATGCGGCTAATACACAAGTACCAGAAAATTGAATATGCAATTCGAACGCCTTTTTTCTCTTACATATTTAAGTGAAAACACGATATTGGGCTAAAACTGTGATCACAAGATCACATATCAAATTTCATAGATTTAAGTCATTGCTTTTTTTGAATCATCGTCTTTACATGTACGAGAAATTATAGATGATACACAAATGTAAACACCTTGACGGAGTTTGTTTCAATTGAAATAGATATCTACATTATAGGCTATAAATTTGTACAAAAAATTTCCTTTATCTAACTCTATGTGAGATGTAATTATCGTACTCACTTCTACTCGAACAGACAGACATCCTCTGTATGAAAGTTTGTTTAAAATTTGGCAGAAATCTATAAATTTATTTTACAAAACATATCAATTTGCATCCATCTAGATCAAAGCATTTCTGAATTTTTGAGTCTAAAGAGATACAAAAGTATACACTGACATATTGTCAACTCTTTGATAGATTCTAAAGAATAACACTTTAGAACTCAACCTGTATATTATCTAACCTTTTATCATGTTTTTACAAAACGACAAGCAGAGAGATAGACATATTTCCAAAAATATATTTTTTAGACTGCGGCGATCTGAAAATGAGGATTCATCAAAGTAAAATGTCTGAATTTTTTGGCGATTTCAATATTTCCTCTTTGCATATACTTCGTATGAAAGAAATCCAAAGCAAAATTAGCTGGCTGTTTCAGCTTGCAGTTCGAACTCAGAGGCATAACTTAAGTAACTGGTATTGAACGATTTTTTTCATATCCAGCCGTTATGAACGTTTTAGAAAGGATAATGGCATTGGGGGGAATGACATTATTTTGCTACACCATCATCATATTTTACTTTAAACATTGGTAGATTTGTATTAGTTTTTTTTCCCCAAAGCCTTCTCCTGTACATTTAATTTCTAGACCACTATTCGAAACCAAGGTTGTTTTTTTTTGCATCTCAGATGTACAGCGTAGTCATAAAGTCTGTTCCTGATGCCAAAAATATGATTACAAAAGAACCATTAAATATGATACAGCAAATTTTTTACACTTGAATAGCCAGGTGCGTAAAATTTTTATTTAATCTATCAGATAACCTAACTAATGCAGAAATAGTGCATTAATTAGACTTTACATTCGATTGTTATCAAAATGGCGTCATCGTAAAAAAAAAAAAAGTTCGGTACATTTTTTGATTTTAAGAATTGAAGTCGGCTATTACTGTTGAATGCCAATTTTGGGATTATATAAAGAGCAAAGAGGTGTGCTGCACATCCCCAAAAACAGCAGAGCCCTATCTAATCTATGAAATTGTGCACCCTGAAGAAGTCTAATACTAGCAATGGAATGTCAATAAGATCCTGCCTGGAGAGGACAAGACAATTAAGAATGTGATCAGGTGAAGCATCTTCCCTAAAACACTTGGGGCAGACTTTAAAATGCTTAGAACTCTCGGAATATCTCATAGTTCCAAGGTGCCGACTGAGAAAGCGAATAAGAATACTCTGATTATGCCCTACTACAATCTAGAGTGAGAGAGCCCACCGGACGACTACTCTAATACCATTTATGTACTGGTGGGACAAGCCAAGTGGTTTTATTTTGCTGTTAGCTCTCGAGAAAATGCCCATGTAGGTAAGAATTTCAGCAGACACAGAGGTATCACTAACTGCTGCTTTATCCAGGGTATTCGCAATTTCATTACACTTGCTGCAGACATGAGAGGGTATCCACTGTGTAGGTGAATCTAAAGAGACAAGGAAAGGCGTTTTAGGGTTTTTCTGTTTTAAACGCTAGTTGAAGATATTGATACGTTCAAAGTTAGGATCACAGTCGCTATGTCTAATGGAAAACGCGGAATGTTGAACTACCCGTGAAGAGAATTCGAATACCACTTGGACATTCTGCAAGTTAACAAAAGATGCCATGTTGAAATTTACTAAGTGATTTTGTTAAAAACCTTTATTAAAAGTCTTTCCGATATATCCGAATAATTATGTACCAAATTATAATAGATTTTTAAATGCGTTTTTTGTAACCAGAGAAAAACGTTATGACCTGTTCATCTGTATCTAGGTTAAAAACTGAATTCAGTAACAAAAAGAAATTAATTAATTTTTTGACCACTTGTTACAAGGAAATTTTTATGTGGAAATGTGTGAGAAATTCCATAAGGAGCAATGCTGATATTTTTTAACACTTTTCTTACAACAAGAAAAAAAATAGAAAATGAGTCAAAAAGAGCTATTTTATGCTATGAAATACCACTAATTCATTTAATCAGAGTATTTAAATATATGTTTTGTAATGATGGATCGGTGGCTATACAGATGTCTAGGACGATCAGGGTTGAATGGTGGCATAGGTATTTCTTTTTAAAAAGTTATTAACTTGTTATCAAATAAATAAATATGTAAAAAAAAATACATTTCTAACTGTTATAAAATTACAATTAATGTTTACACTGAATTATTAAAATCACTATTAAAAATATTTACCTTTTTATTTTAAAAAAATCGAACTAAAGTAAATCATTAATATGTTGATTAAGTATAAAATGTGTTCAAATATGAAACTAAATTGATTAATTATTCTAAAAAGTCTCTTATAAAGAGCCAGACTGCTTAGTCACAAAATGTCTAAATCCTTTATCGATTTTTATGCCATTCAGCTTTGCAATTTTTATATATTTTTTTAACTCTTAATAAGCGATATATGTTCGTAAAAGCTGAAGCCTGCTATAAAAATTTACTATCATGAATCATCACATACTATTTTTTCTGTAATTACGTCATTCCGTTTTTTTGAAATCAAACTTAATTGAACACATCTTTCAAGTGATGCCAAGAACTCAAAGATAAGATATAGCTTTTGACGTCAAAAATTTTATGATAAGAAAGTGATAACAAATCTCCTCTAACAATATTTACCTGCTCTCTTATCTGATGCACGTTTTCTTCTAGTTTCAAAGTACGGGATGTTTGTTCGGTTTCAAAAGTGTCTGATGTTTCGGATTACATTTTTGTATATTGATGATGCGGTTCAATTTATGCCACAAGTAAGTCATCATGCATTATTCTTCCGCGGATTATCGGAAAAATGTTTATCACCTACAGATAGCTGTCTGGAGAAAAAACTGTTTCACAATGCGTTCGGATCGATATTTATGTTTTTCCCGTCTCTTTACAATACACCCCCCCAAAAAAACCTTTTTTTTTTTTCTATGTGTTTTAAAAAACTATTGTATAATCGACAGTAAAAATCATTGAAATTTAGGATTTAAATAAGGGAGATTTCTTATTAACTAAATATCATATCTGATAGAAAAATTTAATATAATACAGAAAGAACGGGTTCTTTTAATTATGAAACAGCTTGATTTTTTTAAATATTTGCTTTCAAATAAAAAAAATTGAGAATTCCTTGCGGTGTGATAATCTTCAAACCCTTACAATAATCGATACGTTCAGAAAAAACAACAACAGAATTTTGTTTAAAATATCCTAAAATATACATAAGTTCAGTAATTAAAATGAATCGAGTTTCAGTTTAATATTATATCTGACAGAGAATTAAGTATAAATAGAAAGAATGAGATCGTTTAATTATGAAATATGTTTAAAAATTTGTTTCTTAAAATATTTGCTTTTAAATGGCAACATTGAAAATTCTTTGTCATGAGATAATTTTCAAGCTCTTACAACAATCGATATGCTCTGTAGAAAAAGAATTTGCATTAAAATCTCCCTAAAATTTACATAAGTTTACATAAACTAAGAAAAATTTAATTTTAGTTTAATACATTTAAAAAAACAGTAAAGGACATATAAATTGAAAATCTGAAAAGTGTATAATAATTTTCGCTATGATTCCTTAAAAATGCATTGTTAACTAGAAATAAATAAAAATTAAGTTTAACTGATGCGTAATACTTATAAATATTGTAATATAAATCTTTATTTGAATTCAATCAAAGGAATTTTATACAAGTTTACTGAAATTCTAAAAAAAAGGTTTTTTGCTTTTTGAAAAAAAGGGCAAAAAAGCTATATTTTTCTTATTATATTTTCAGTTATTTTTTTCAAAAATATTCATTTATGAGCCTTCACTTTTCAAATCAATATATGTTACACAATTGCATAAAAGGTAAAATATTCCTTACTTTTCGGGATGAACCAATTAAAATCGATTTTCCAAATCCCTTTAAATTAAATTTTTGATGAAATAATATATAAATATATATTTTAATAATATATTTCATATAATAGAAATAATATATTTCATATAATAGAAATAATATATTTCATATAATAGAAATAATATATTTCATATATAATAATTTCAATTTATTCGCGCACTAAAAACGATTATTTTCTAAACACGCAAGCTTAGATTTCACTTCTGAGTTGCGCAAACTCTTGTTTTCTCACGTATACTCTAATGTGTGACGAACTCAAAACACTGCTTCAGCAAATTCCCTTCTAAAAGCTATAAAAGTTCAAAATACCATCACATGGTCTCTCTCTTCCCCTGCTTTTTGCCTTCGTGTTCGAACCATGCCAATGTCTGGTTATGGTTTCTAATGAAGAGAGTTTCAAACACATCTTATATCCAACGGGAGCAGTCTCCTTTCTCGCATACTCTCTAATAAACTGATCCTGCCAGAGGAAGCCTTACATGGCAGTGGCGTACAATAGTTACGAAATTTTAACATTTGGCGCGAATTTGGTATTTTTACTGAATCTATCCTGCCATACTTGGCGAGTTATTTGGCGATTAATACTTGGCATGCTTTAACGCAAAACTGTATTTGTAGTTGCAAAATCCCATACCAAATTTGATATATTTAAGTCACTGCGTTTCTGAATCATCGCGTTTACTTGTTTATGAAAGTACAGAAAGACGGATAGTCAGCCCTTTGTTAGATTTGGTTTAAATTGTGACAGGCGTCTACACTATAAGATGCCAAATCTGTGTACCGAATTCATCTATCTAACTCTCTTAATTTTGTAATTATTGAGTTTACTTATATTCATACAATACGGAAAGACGGATTTCCTCTGAATAGATTTCACTCAAAATTTGATAGAAATCTACAAATTTGGTATAAAGTATGCCAAATTTCAATCATCTAATTCAAAACTTTTTTTGAGTTATTTTTGTCACAGACGGACCGACGGACGTTTTCCAAAAATGTGTTTTCTGAATTCAGGGAGGTTTAAAACGTGGAGATTCATCGAAATCTCGAATTCAGATTTTTTTACCGATTAGTATACTTTTTCTTTATTATATATACGAGAAAGTAAAAATCTTTTCATTTCATATCATTCTCTCTATAATACTAAGAATTTAATCAAAAGATGAATTTCCTAAAATATAAACGGCAATGTCACTCAGAAAAAAATGTTTGTAATGACGTCAATTGAAAAAATTCTGTAGGTGAAGCCTGAGACATCAATCTTTATCTGCACTATATATGCGAGAAAAGATAGCATTTAAAGCACTGATCCGAAATGCTGAGACAGTTATACTTACTATAAAACAGCAAGCATTCCTGAAGACGGAAGATTTTACCGTGAAGTTACCTAGAACTCGTGGATACCATGAAGAATGAAGAAATAGCAGCATCCCAAAGAGTGAGAATTTTAAAATTCTTCACCAGCACTTTTCTTAGATAAAAATTGCATTCTTAAACATAACGCTAAAAAGAAAAATATATATATAAATTATAAATTCTAATAACAAGCGAAGTTGGGTAAAACTGTGAAACACTGCTAAATTAAAAAGCGTCAATTAGAATCCGTAAATTCTAACTGATAATTGATTTGATAATGTCTCCGGTAAAACAACTTTTAATGAGAACCAATTTGCCAATTTGAGGGGAGTCCCTGAATCCAAGGTTCTTAACCTCCGGACATAACAGGTGATTAGAGAAATTGCATAGCAATGAGGTTACTTAATAAATGAGAACCAAGGCAGTATTCCTACAAAAAACGAAGAAAAAAACTCTCCCAGTTTCTTCTAAGAAATCTAAATATTTTATAACACATGCAAAATATATCAAGTGAATAATAAAAATAAAAATAATTGAAAAATGCTCTTATAACTATATTTAAAAAATAAATGTCTTATCAAAAGTCTGGAGATAAAAAAAACGCTAAAGACTGAAATAGAAAAGCTTCAATTAAATTGGAATCGTAATCATATTAATTTATTTTACATATTAATCATATTAGTTTATTTTAAATCATATTAATTAATTTTTTTAGATTTATAACCTTCAAATATTTTCTAATTATTTTCTACACCTCATGCCACTCCAATTTTTGCTTTGATCTTTAGATTTTTTGATGATAAAAAATTAGTTTTCTTTTTTAACGCACTAATAAATGAATTTTCCAGGAAGTTTTTTTATATTTATTATTTTCTAAATTTTAGAATTTATTTTTATGATATACTTTGGCTTTAAAAAGAAGATGTAAAACACTAAAGTCTGAATTAAAGATCGAAAATGTTTTCGTTGGAGCGGCAACAGGTAACAAATAACTATACTAAACCGACAGGTATTATTATTGTAGATTTCTTAGAATTTACAACAACAATTAATATTATATTTTTCTCAGAATAATTAATCTAGTTAATAAATAATCTATATATTCAATAATCTACTTGAATAGCATATATTCTATGTCGCATTCGTATCATTACTATTCGTAGAATAAATTTCTTAATTCTTATATTTTTATAATTTTTAAAAAAATTTTTGCTTTAATTATTTTTTAATCAATAGGAGCTGTTTTCTTAAAAAAAAAAAAAAAAAAAAAGATCCTAAAACATGTGAGGTTTCTGATAGATATACTTTATATAATTCTGAACTGTAATCACATTTATAGTATAATTTTGCTTTCAATTATTTAGCTTTTTTATAATTATATTTCGTGTATTAATTTGTTTATAACATGTTATGATTTTTGATGAAAAAATATTATTTTTAAATAATTAAAAATCTTATCATTAAAAGAACTGCTTAATGTAATTGTCAGAATCGGTCTCCAAAAACTGTCTCGTATACTCCTTTAACTTCCTTCTTCAGCATAAAGTTTGGGAATCTTGGGTAGGGCCATGGATCACTTGCATGGCATTAATGAACAGTAATTAAGAAATGCTGATCTTTGACTTGAATCTGGCTTTTCTACTGAATCCATCGTGACGTACTTTGACTCTATTATGCAAACGTTTTTTTTTTTTTTTAAAGATTAATCCCTGGTACAGGGTTAATAGTATCCAAAAGTCCGCCCCGTAAAAAGGGTTCTGACGCGTGAGCAGCTTAGTTGTACTTTTGGCCTTAGTTGGCGCTACTGAAAAAACAAGAGACGCTCACTCGGCTTACATCGCTGACAGATAACTGTCATCGGGCTTGTAAAGTGCCATAAGTCACAACACAACAACAATAGATGTATAAACATAGAATTAAAGGCTTATAAATAAAGAAAAACGCGAAATGAAAGTTCATATCAGCATTAAAAATAAAAATCATAACCCAAATAAATTCATAGATGGCGAACAGATGCAGGATCACACAATACTGAGAATCGATCCCTATCAAAATTGGCTAAATTCAAAATGAAGACTTTTTTTTATTATTAAAGTGAATATTAAAATAGATAAAAATGAGATTGAATAAATCAAACAAATTGAAAACATGGAGAAATGAAAGCAACACTCATTTGAAACAATAATTAAAAAAATCCCAAAAGATTGTCATTCTTAAAAACGTATAATATTAATATGGCAATTAATAAACGTATAATTCGTATTAACGAAGAAAAAAACTCTCCCAGTTTCTTCTAAGAAATCTAAATATTTTATAACACATGTAAAATATATCAAATGAATAATAAAAATAAAAATAATTGACTATATTACAGATGCGTTTTTTTCCCATCCGATTGAAATCAAAATTTGATGCATAGCTACAATTATAGAAACAAAATCATTTACTAAATTTGATATATTTCAAGCAATGCTTTTTTGAATTGTCACGTTTACATGCTTGTGAAAGTACAGACCGACAGAGGGTCAACCTCTTGACGGATTTGCTTCCAAATCTGGATGATACCTAAAGATATTACATCTGGGAACCAAATTTTATCCATCTATTTCACTTCTTTTTACAATTATCCGCACAGACGGAATTCCTCAGAATGGATTTCACTAAAAAAAATTAATAGAAATGTGGAAATTTGATTTAAAAGCCCATATAAATAATTTCATCCGTCTAGCGGAAAGTGTTTTTGTATTATTATTTACACACACGGATATTCATAATGTCAAAAATGTATTTTTAGAATTCAAGGAGACATGAAATGTAGAGAGTCGATAAAATCTTTTAATTTTTTAACGATTATAATACTTTCATATACTTCCTATATAAAAAAAGCAGAGATGAAATAACTATCATTCAGTTAACGATATTGTTTCAAAAAAGGCCATGAATATTATCAGTTTGGTTTCAAATTGGAAATTTAATCTAGTTTTGGTTTCAAATTGGAAATTTAATTTTTAATAAATCTTGAATTGCTTTCTGTTACCCGCAAGTAAAAGAAAAAGAAAAACATCCCACAAAAGTACATTTTTTTATTAATAAATTTTCAAATATATAATAGAATTAAAACATTTCTCTGTTATGACAATTTTTTTTTTTGTTTCACTGTATACTCATATAAAACCATCACTTAACCCAATCATCAGAAGCAAACAAAAGAAGAGGGTGGGGAGGGTTAAAAAAAGTAATTAAAAATTTTTAAAAGCTGTCCCAAGGGTCCGTGTAGAGCACAAAATGAACGATACAATTTTTAACAAACTGTCCCAACGATTGACAACCTTTTGGGATTTTTTTTTTAAATTAATATTGTTTCAAATGATTGTTGCTTTCATTTCTCCGTGTTTTCAATTTGTTTGATATATTCAATCTCATTTTTATCTATTTTAATCTTCATTTCAATAATAATAATAAAAAAGATTTCATTTTGAATTTAGCCAATTTTGATAGAGATTGACTCTCCGTATTGCGCTCTGTTCGCCATCTATAAATTTATTTGGGTTATGATTTTTATTTTTAATGCTGATATGACTTTCATTTCGAGTTTGACTTTATTTATATGCTTTTAATTCTATGTTTATACATCTACTGTTGTTGTGTTGTGACTTATGGCACTTTACAAGTCCGCTGACAGTTACCTGTCAGCTCTCTTGTTTTTTCAGTAGCGCCAACTAGGGCCAAGAATACGACTTAGCTACTCACGCGTCACAACCCTTTTTACGGGGCGGACTTCATTCCTGCATTTCATTCACAGATCGTAATTTAGACCTGAATCAGAGAACGATCACTTCTGAAACAAGTACCCCCAGTAGTATTACTATCGACATGAAGGACTTTGTGACCACGACAGATTTATACGTGCGCCAGCCACCACACTCACACACGGAGAGTCTTCGGCCGGCGGGGTTCGAGATCACAACCAAACAGATGCGAGTTCAACCAACCAGGCTATCCCGGCCTCCTTGTACATCTATGAATTTATATGCAAGATGAAGCAAGGTTAAAATCGAACAAAAATACTAAAGTTTGATATACATTTTGATTATTTAATTAAATGGTTCAAGAAATAATTAATTAAAGGCAATAAATTGTAGAAATATCGTAGTTGCCTAGAAATGGATCCCAGAATGGCATGCGCAAATTTGATGTTCACTAATGTAAAAGTATTTTGTTGGGGAAATCATTAAGACATAATTTCTGAAAGTATTTATTTTTTATCAACCATTATTCTCGGCGAACCAGTTGGCGCCAAAGACGGCTAGTTTAAAATAATTATTTAATAATTTGGTTAGATTTTAAAGCTGTTGAAATGTGAAATTAAATTTACCAAATATCAGCCGAGGGCTCTTATAATGTGCACTGCCTAGGGTCGCCAAATGTCCCAATCCGCCAAGCAAAGACAGAAAATATCTACCCACTCGATTTTGTGCAGAATTCGCAGACAGTTAGTCCATTTTTGAATCCAATATACTTCTAAGGGATTATTCAGTGGATTAATTCGTCTTTTTTTTTTGTTGTTTAATTTCAAGAGAAATAAAATCCAAATTAATGAATAAAATCCTGATGTGAATTAATGTGAATCAATAAAACTTGGTGAGAAATAATAGAATTCACATCAAGTTCAACGAAAGATATTAACCTAGTATGCACTTTATGGCTGCTTTATTTCATTGAAAACATCCGACAAAAATATGATATCGGTTATCTTCTTGCTACTATCTCACAATGACATGACCATGATTTTATTTGCCAGTCTAACGTTCCATTTATGATCTCCAAGGAGATTATTTTTAGAACTATAAAATACAATAACGAAAAAAAAAAAAAAGAGAGAGAGAGAGAGAGATTAAGCTCACAAGAAGAGGGTACGGGGTTGAAATCTGAGATCGGGATGAGATTTAGTATAATGATAGTATACATTTAGAATGAAAATATTAACTACATTCAGGGAAATATTAAAACGCAATGGCCAGCCAATTTCGAGAAAATGGTCCTTAAACTTTTGGTAAAGCTTATATATTGATAACTTGATTCCCGTTCCGATGATCCCGACGGCATAGTTGTCTAGGTAACCGTCTCGCATATGCCAGGTCAGGGTTCGAACCTGGTTAGGATTTTTTTTTCTTTTTTAATAACTTTTATTCAATTCAAAATTTACAAATACTCTTAATTAATGTTTTTAATTTTTTTTAATCCAAAATAAATATTTATTATCGAAATACATAATAATAAAATTAAAATTTTAAAGCAAAAAAATTATAAATACAGATGTATTTTTTAAACAAAATAAAATTATTTCAATTTAATTAACTATTTACAGATAGTTTTAATTAACACAATACTTTTTTATGCAAGTATAAATGATTATTATTTGAATACTTAAATTGTAATTTAATATTTTTTAAAAATAGTAATAAATATAACATAGATGTTGATCATTATTAATTATAAATACACACGTCGTAAAAACATTTATTCAATATTTCTAAAAAATTATCCTATATATATTTACTTTCGATTATATACAAGAACCAGAATCTTAACTGTAGTAAAAACATGGAAACAAAATATATTTTGACATCTTGCAAAACTGATAAATGATGATTGTTCACAAGATCAAGGTTTCTTTAAGAGATCTATGGGAAAACAACTTCATTTGCATTTAAAAATATCTCTCTTTCATCAGAAAGTTGAGCAGCGTACCATGCATAACTTATCATCTTATTAAAAATTGGTGATGACAATTGAAGATGTACAATTGATTGAATTTTTACACTATCTTCGTAAGAATTTATTTCTTGATCATGTTCGATTAAATAAGAATTTTGTATACGCTTAGTACGTTTTGAGCCATCTATCTACGCATTCTATAAATTAAAACTTGCTCTCTACTATCTCTTTTGATTACTGCAGTTGGGGAACTTTGCTTACATATTTAACAAATATCAGCTGCTCCCTTCAATTTTTGATATAAATACAGCTTCGTTGAGTTAGTATTGATAATTTATTATTATTAAAATCCAAGAATTTGAAAATTAATGGATGAAAATGATACAAGCAAGTTAAATTATTTGTAGCCATTAATGTTATGTTTTTAGTTATTTTTCCTTTAAACATTCGATTATAATTTAAGTATTAAAAGAAAAAACATTTATTTTTGCATAAAAATAAGTAGTATATTAATTAAAACTATCTTTAAATAGTTAATTAAATTTAAATAATTTTATTTTGTTTTAAAAATGTATCAGTATTTATAATTTTTTCTTTTAAAATTTTAATTTTATTATTATTTATTTCGATAATAAATATTTATTTTGGATGAAAAAAATTAAAAACATATTAATTAAGAGTATTTGTAAATTTTGAATTGAATAAAAGAAAAAAAAAATTCCTAGCAAGGTTCGAACCCTGATCTTCCGTACACGAGATGGTTACCTAGACAATCATGCCATCGGGATCATCGCAATAGGAGTCAAGTTATCAGTATATAAGCTTTGAGGACCCGATCTTAGATTTCAACCCCGTGACCTCCCCTTGTCAGACAAATCTTACCAGTGCCAAAATGTTTTTTGTTAGTTACAATTATAAGAATAACTAAATCAATTAAAATAATAAATTGCGGTGAAATCCGAATTACAGACAAAATAAAAAAGGGGGCTTCTATGCACTTTCGCATTTTGTGTTTTATTCGAATTCGAATTGAAGCGAAAATGGACATTTCATCATTGTTCATATTTCACGATGATAAAGAACACAACTTTTTTTTTAAAGATTTTAATTGAAACTCTCAAGGACAATTTAGACAAGAACAATCACTTGCCAAAGGTTAAAGAATAAGGATGAGAGAGTTCCATACTCTTTATACGAAGCAAATTAAATCCTTAAGAATTCGTAGCTTTGGGTCTCCTTTTCCATCATTTAGGTTCAAAATTTGATACAGATCTTTATATTTGATTACAAGACCACATGCCAAATTTGAAATTTCTAAGTTGCAGCGTTCTATGGAGTTCGCGTATAGGCAAATATCAAAATGTCAAAGGTCAATTCTTTTGATGAACTTGATCGAAAATTAGATTCAGATCTATATTATAATTATGAAACTATATGCTACATATCAACCATACTGCCGTTTCCATTTTGAAGCTTCTCTGTTAGGCATTGAATAAAAAGCTAATTTATTTTGAAGAGGCTATGGTATAGAAATTATCTGTCTGTATTTAAGTGCTCTATTAGAGGTTAAATACAGACCGATAAGGTTAAAGAATAAGGATAAGAGAGTTCCATGCTCTTTATACGAAACAAATTAAATCCTTAAGAATTCACAGCTTTGGGTCTCCTTTTCCATCATTTGGGTTCAAAATTTGATACAGATCTTTATATTGGATTACAAGACCACATGCCAAATTTGAAATTTCTAAGTTGCAGCGTTCTATGGAGTTCGCGTATAGGCAAATATCAAAATATCAAAGGTCAATTCTTTTGATGAACTTGATCGAAAATTAGATTCAGATCTATAACTATAATTATGAAATAATATGCTAAATATCAACTATTCTGCCGTTTCCATTTTGAAGCTTCCCTGTTAGGCATTGAATAAAAAGCTAATTTATTTTGAAGAGGCTATGGTATAGAAATTATCTGTCTGTATTTAAGTGCTCTATTAGAGGTTAAATACAGACCGATAAGGTTAAAGAATAAGGATAAGAGAGTTCCATGCTCTTTATACGAAACAAATTAAATCCTTAAAAATTCACAGCTTTGGGTCTCCTTTTCCATCATTTGGGTTCAAAATTTGATACAGATCTTTATATTGGATTACAAGACCACATGCCAAATTTGAAATTTCTAAGTTGCAGCGTTCTATGAAGTTCGCGTATAGGCAAATATCAAAATATCAAAGGTCAATTCTTTTGATGAACTTGATCGAAAATTAGATTCAGATCTATATTATAATTACGAAACTATATGCTAAATATCAACCATACTGCTGTTTCCATTTTGAAGCTTCCCTGTTAGGCATTAAATAAAAAGCTAATTTATTTTGAAGAGGCTATGGTGTAGGAATTACAGCTCTGTATTTTAGTGCTCTAAACCAATCAAATAGACATTAGACTAATAAACTCTATTTGACGTTGAAAAAAAGGACTAATTTGTCTTGAAGGGAATGTGGTATAGAAATAATTTTTTAGAAGTTTATAGTTAGAAGAAGTTATATAGTGTTTTAGAAGACATTTTGCTATGATGTACAGGGAGATGTACTGGCATGGCGGAGATCAAGTTAGTTTTAGGAAGCCAATCGAAATTGAAATTATAAATTAATGATTTCATGGATGGTTCGTCTCTATTAGAGCAGGAAATAATACAGTTATCTCCATGATGCCATTCGATATTCTGAATCTCGTTAAATAATGTGCAGATATTGTAACAATGTTGTTGAACCCTTTTCTAAAGAATAGGAATACTTAACAAGAAAATTTCAAAGCTGTTTGGCCATATGCTTGAAATAATTTTAAAATTGTTTTTAAAAATAATTATGATATTACTTATGAACCTGAATGTTGCTGTTGGACATTTAATCTTTTCCTTCATTTACATACTTATGAAAATACATACCAATAGACTGTCAGCCCTTTGACAAATGTTTAAAAAAACAATAAGAATCGACAATTTTGGATGCTAAAATTGTGGACCGAATTTTATTTACATAAGTTGTTATGTTTTTTAGCGCATTTATGTTCACGTAAAAGTACATACCGACACACACTCACCCGTTGAAGGATTTGATTCAAAATCTGATACATGTATGTAATTTTAGATGTTAAATCTGTGCACCAAATTTTATCTCTCTATCTCTCTTCGTTTTGTAGTTGTTAATTTGTTTTCGAACAGCAAGCGAGACAGACTTCTTCAAAATATATTTTGTTGAAAATGTGGTAGAAATTTAATCATTTGGTGCATATAATGTATACCAGATTTCCTCCTTGTAATTTGAAGAATTCTTGTGCTGCCATGTTCACGAACAGATATAATTCCGTAAATAGTTTTTCGAATTCAGGGAGTCCTGATTCGTCAGAATTTCGAGTTCGAATTTTTTGATAATTACAATATTTTTTACTTTGATAATTACAATATTTTTTACTTTGATAATTACAATATTTTCTCGTATATTTCGTACACGAGAAGATCAAATGTCTACTAAAGTGTACAGGAGAAATAAAGGGTTAAGGGTTTGAAGAATTTTCTATGAGTATTAATCTATACGAAAATTTTAACATATTATTTCAGAAATGATAAAATAGTTTTTTTCCCCTTGAGTTTTTTGCAAGTTATCATGTCTATTTCTAGAACTGAAACTGAAATAAGGATGTTTTTAATGGAAAATACCAGTTTCATTTTATGAGAATTCACTTCCATTCAGCAAGCCTTATCATTGTGTCCTACTGAACTTGAGAGTCACACTGAGAACTATTTCCTGTGTTTACAAATCAAATTTGCCTTCACGTGATAGGTAACATTGACGTGCAGATTTTTCAAAACCGTTTCTTGATAAGAAGTCGTCTGGCATTTTTGAAGTTTTCGAAAGAAAAATCTCAAAATAAACGAGGAAAAAATATCCTTCTGGTAAGATATACGAAGGAAAGGATGTATATTTTTCTCTCTCTCTGTTTCAATCGATTCGAATGTTTTATATAAAAAATCTGAAAGATTTATTATTTTTTAGAAATTGTATGTTTTTATTCGCAACTGTTAAGTTTTAAGGAAATGATTTTTTAAAAGAATTCTTGTTGAACTCCATAATTTTAATTTTTACAAAAATTTTAAATGCATCAATGGAATCAATTCATGCGCATGCAAATCACATCAAAAGTGCCGCATCAGTTTAATTTTGAAATCCAATATGCGTATTGTAAGAAGAAAAAGAATGTGAAATTTACAAAAAGTACAAGAAAACATATAGTTATACTTTTAAAAGTATGCTCTGTAAAGTTTGTCATGTAATTGTAACGTTGCATAGTTTTTTCTTAACACTTTTTGTAAAATTCTTTATTTTTAAAAAAATTAAATAAAACCAGCGGAGTGGTCTATCCAAAACTTTCTCGCATACGCTCTAATAAGTTTGCCTTACCAGAGAAAGCCTTACTTGGCACTGGCGTACAATAGTTACAAAATACTTTTTGGCGTGAATTTAGCACTTTTACTGAATTTATCGTGCCATACTTGGCGAGTTATTTGGCTATTAATCTAAAGCATGCGGCTAACAGTATACGAAACCCGAACTTGTATTTTAGACGCGTTTCTCCCAACCGATTGAAACAAAGATTTGACCCCAAACTGCACTTGTAATTTCTTACCAAATTTGATATATTTAAGTTATTGTGTTTTTTGATTATCACGTTTACATATTTCTGAATGTCCAGACCGACAGACAGTCAACCAGTAGTTACATTTGGCTTAAAATTTGACAGGTGTCATTGCAAATGTTAAATCTGTGTACCGAATCTTATCTATCTAGCTATTTTCATTTTATATTCGAACAGCCGGACAGACGGATTCATCAGAATAGACTTTAAGCCAAATTTCACAGATATCCTCAAATTGCAACCGTCTAGCCCAAAGCGTTTTTGAATCATGTTTGTCAATGACAGACATGTGGACATTTTCCAGAAATGTGTTGTTTTTTTTAACTCAGAGAGGTCTAAAACATTAAAATTCGTCAAAATCTCGAATTCGAATTTTTTGTTGATTATTATATTACCTATGCGATAAAATAATAAAAGGAGAGAAATCCATTATTTTACATTGTAGTAAGTATTGCACGCAGTCACAGAAAATAGCATTGTTGCAAAAAGTAATTATCTAAAATTGCATTTAAAAAAATGCTTGCTTTAAATAGTCTAAGTTTCACTCTACCTATTACAATACTTAAATGTTTTTCAGAATTGAGTGCTTCTTTTTATTTTTTCTGGAAGATGGTGTAAATCATTTACTCCATCAATAGTCCAAGCATCAACTTTAACATAAAATAAAAATGAGAAACAAAATATTCAATTTTTTTCATTATAATGCAAATTTATTATAATGAATTTTCATTTTCACCATGTTTCGAATAAATTTGGCTGTGATATTTTCGTTAATACTTAGTCTTTTTACCTAAAAACTTTCGAACAATGTTCAAATCCGACTAGAGAAACCTGTACTTCTTATATTTAATGTTTTGCTTAATGAAATCAGTGAAAATACGCCTTTGGACATCTGTAACCCTAATAATTTTTTTTACTTGCAATCATTAACTCTTTACAAAAATTTTCATTTGAATAATATTTTAGAAAATTATTCATATTTTTTTCCTCCGAAAAGTCACTTTTAATAATAGAAATTGAATATTCCATGAAAAATACGTTGCTATCCAAACAATAAGAAGTGGAATCAAAATTCATAAACAGCTAAAGAGAAATCATGAACAATCAGCAAGAGTTGTCTTTCCAAAATTTTCACGCATATTCTTTAATTAAGGTGTTATCCTAGAGATCGCCTTGCAAAAAAGATTAAGTTTTATTGAATTCGATAACAATCATTTTTTTAATTTAGCGCCAATATTGATATTAATAAATGATACTACGTAAGTAAATCTATCAGTTCTTAAATCCATCCATAAATTTTAGTATATTTGTTAAACTATATAATAAGTTTTGATTTTAATATATTGCACCTCTTATTAATCATTATTTTTCGTAGTTACATACTGCAAAAAGCACGTGCACTTTATTGCTCTTAACTAGATTAAATATTTTATTTTTATTAACTGTTATAATTATTTTGAAATTAATTTTTTTTTGTTTATTTATTTTTGGAATTATGTATTGTAAAATTCCATGGACGAGGAAAAACAAACGATTTTACGATTCACGATCGATGTTCAATCATTTATAAAGAAATGAAAAAAAAAATGAAAATGGATAGTTTTTAAAAAGTTTTAAGAAATGAAGCATTATTTCTAAATCTTTAAATAAACGTAAATTTTAAATCTAAAAATTATTATTATTTTCTTTTTTTAACCCATATCAATCAAAGCGAATTTAAATTTCTAGATTGTACTTCTGAGTTGGCAACATTGTTGGTTTATCTAAGAGCAAACGATTTTCCGATTAAATTGTGCAACGTGAAAAACCAATAGTTAAATCGATTTGATAATTCTTAGGAATAAAATAAACGCAGCTACCATGCATGAGGTAATGATTTTTTCCTCTTCTTATTAATAAATGTCTTACTCAGAATCGAAAATTTGTTAGAAAATATATTACAAACTAAAATTTTTTCCTATTTTATTGTTGTTTCATTTTGAATGATATTTTGCTAAGTTCTGAAATGTGTATTCTAAGAATAATTTAATAAATAGAAACATTATGGTTGCCTACTTTAAATTCGATTTTGACTCATTGAAATTTTAATTTTTAAATGTTTTCAAATAATAGCAAAAATAACTTAACTTTTCTAAGTCAATAAATTTTTTTGCAAACTAATCTACAAAGATGGTTATAATGCTAAATTCTTCTGAAGAACAAGGACTTCTATTTTTATTGAATTGACTTGTCTATTCAAAATGTTGAAATTAAAATATTGAATTACATTTTGAAATGTTTCTGACATTAAATTTTGAAATTAAAAGAGGTAAAAAAAAAAAAAAACCCTTGAAAATTTTATATATTAAATTGGAAGTAAAATTTAAAATATTTTTGAAAAAATAAGTTTGATTTGTTGTTAAGACCCATTTTTATTTTCTCTGTTTATTTTAAAATCATTAACAGTTTACAAAAAAATTAAAAAGAAACGATATTTAAAATGATTTAGTAACAAATTGTTGTCATATATTGACCATTTCATTAAAATAAACTTAATTTCGTTTAATTACAATTAATAGAAAGTAGTCGAAATTTCAGTATGAAGTAACGCAAAAAAACTGTGCAAACTTTAAGCCTAATTTTCATAGCTGTAGCATATAAGACTTGAATACCTACAAAAGTTTCTCAGAAATGAATTTTTAAAAAAGGAAGAAAGCGCTTGAATTAAAAAAGAATACTTCTGTTACAATAATTTCTAATCTGAACAGCTGATATTATTTTATATTCAATAATCGAAACTTAATTATCCTTGATTATGCTTTTAAAATATATTGAAAATTAATTTCTGATTCTTTAAAAAATATTTTAATATTTTTAAAAGTAATAATTTTAAATAATTTTAATTTAATTAAATAATATTTTTAATTTAATTTAAATAATTTTTAAATTTTAATAAAGACTAAAGATTTTAAAATAATTATTTTTTAACTTTTATTATTTTGATAATAAATGATACAAAGAATTCAAATTTTCATTCATTTTTGTATGTGTAAAGTATATATATTTTCTCCCCCAACAAATGGCAAAATTCAAGAAATAAGATTTTTAGATGCATACTGAATTTAAAATACAATTTTATATTCATTTCTATTTATTTTATTCCATTATTCCGAAAGCTTTTATTATTTAGTCTAATAAAATACAGGTGCTTAAAAGTAAGCACCTGTATTTTATCAAAGCAGCTGCGCTGTCCAAACCACTACTACCACATGAAGAATAAGGTAGCTGTTCCAAATGGATCTTGAATTTAATCTTATCCGTTTAATTCTTCTGCATAAGTATTACAAAATCTGAGTCATTAAAGATTTAATTGATTCATTGAATTAATTATTCTATGAATCGATTCGATTCTAAATATCTATTCAATGTTTCTTAAAGTACATGAATCACATTTTTTATTTAAATGCTTGAGAGAAAATAAGCATTAATTTAAAAGTGATTGTCTCTTTAAAATTGAAACAGGTATGGGGTTGTCTTCTTTAATATTTATTCCAATTTCATTTGTTAATTTTTTTGAATATGACGATTAATTTTTTTAATTCACTTTTTAAATTATTATAAATTTTAGAAAGAAAATGGAAGACTGGAAAACAAATTTGCCTATTCTATTTTTATTTTTTATTTTTTTATCAGCCCCCTTTTTTTTATTTATTTGGTTTCTAATCAAAGTAATAATCGTGTTAAAATTCTAAATGAAAAAATAATCTACATTTATCTTCGTTCGCTTCTGTGTGTTTTAAAAAAAATTCAGAAAAATGCAGCATTTTTTTACTACAATATATATATTTTTTTTTGTAAATTTAATATATTGTAATAAATTCATAAATAATTTCATAAAAATTCTAAATATTTTTATTTACTCTGTCAAAGTAATAATCACTTTCGAATTCTAAATGAAACAAAAATCATCTTCTTTCGCTTCTACATGTTTTTAAAAATTTCCGAAATAGCACAGCATTTTGGTTACTACATCTTTTGTAAATTTAATGTATTGTAAATAAATTCATAAATAATTTCCTAAAAATTCAAAATGTTTATACTTGGATTCTGCTTCGGTTTCTAATCAACGTAATAGTCATGTCAAAATTCTAAATGAAAAAAAAAAATAATAATCTACATTTATCTTCGTTCGTTTCTATACGTTTTTAATATCTTTCAGAAAAACGCAGCAGTTTGGTAATTATAATAAATTCTTCTAATTTTAATGTATTATAAATGAATTCATAAATAAATGACTTCAAAGCAAATCGAATATAAAAGTAAACCTAAATTTTTTCTATATGTGCACATTTTTTCTTCTTATGTTAGGAAATGAATGAAATGTATTTGAAATATATTTCATTTCTCAGAATAAAAATATGTTCATACAACTTCTTTAATTTCATTTTGTTAGAATTTAATAACAAAATTTAAATTTATAAAAATGCATCTGCAATTTTAAAAAATGCATCTGCAATTTTAAAAAATGCTCTCAAAGAACTACGCATTTACTTATTCTAATATTCTTATTACTCAACAGATGTCGCTGACAGAACTAAACCTGTGTTAGAAAATACCGCCCAACTTCGAGAAAGCGTGGACCAGTCGCCAATGGCAACGTGATGTCATAGTGACGTCTTGAACTGATGCGTGAGATGGGAAGCGCAGTATCGAATCAACTAGTAACTGCAATGTGAGCTGCGAAATGAGTACGTCGCAAACTTCGGTCCGATATTCGTGATCCATACGCGGGTTTTGTTGTTGTTTTTTGACCACCTGTGGATTTCGTCCCGAAAGTTGAGCAAGGGAGAATCGGATGAGAGTTTCTAGCGATCATCTACGAAATTTTTGAAGTCTCTTCGAACCTTTTACACGTATTCTTTCGCCGCGAAATCGTGATTGGATTTTTGTCCTTCTATTTATTTTTCTTTTCCTTAATGAGTGTGTAACTTTGCAAGTGCGTCGCACAAATTGTCTCAAAACGTTTTCACTGATCCTGCTTGTGTGTTGTGGTGTGACCCATCCGTTTTATTTTCTGGAAAAGAATAAAGTGAATATCTGTGTTCTATTCCAAACCGAAATGTATATGCGGCGTTTAGAGCATGTTTTTCATCCACCTAGTGCGTATATAAGTATCTCGGTTACGTAACGGCTTCTGGATTGAAAACAAAGTAATGTGATCGTCGCTGAATTTACCTAGTCCACATAGTTCAACTTTCGTTTTTTGCTCAATCGTTGATTTAGTGTTTATTCTTTTTTGTTTGTTGAATTCTATTTTTACCTTTTGGATTATTTAACAAGACTTCGTCAAAAGCATGGTGGTGCAATTTTTTGGAACTGTTGACTATAATCGCTGTTCAAGTTTAATGAACAAAATTGACCATTGATATCTCCATGTGATAACTATCTACCAAGTGGACAAAATAATATCGCTGATTGATTGATTTATTCTTATTTTCGTTCTCCCACCCAAGTCTTCAAAGTGGATTACCACGGACTTCATAACATGGATCCGCTGGACATAGATCCGAACTTCGAGCCCCAGACGAGGGCTCGGTCCAATACATGGCCTTTGCCTCGACCAGACAACTTCACAGAACAGGATGGAGAGGAGAAAGGGGTTCTGCCTGTCCATTTGCAGGGTCACAACATGACAGGGGGCCTTGACCCTACCCCAAAAAAGAATTCCTCTCGGCGGAATGCTTGGGGGAACATGTCCTATGCGGATCTCATCACACAGGCCATACAAAGTTCGCAAGAAAAGCGATTGACTTTAGCTCAGATATATGAGTGGATGGTGCAGAACGTCGCCTACTTTAAAGACAAAGGGGATAGCAACAGTTCTGCAGGATGGAAGGTAAGGATATGATTTGAAATTTTTTTAATTAAATCCATCTTAAATGGAAATTTTTCAGTTAATTTCATCATTAAGGAAATTTTTTAATTAAATCCATCATAAATGGAAAGTTTTAGTTGAATCATCATTTAAATTATACAGTGGCATTAAATTCAGTTGAACTCTTTAAGTATAAGTACACACTACTTGGGACCGTTCCCTTTGGAATAATCGAATGTTCTGGTAATTGACGAAAAAAAGTTATTTCTTATGGACAATAAAAGTATTTTGTTTGTAACTTATTAATTTAATAACAAAAAATATACAGTGTTTTGTACATTTTGTCTGTTAAAATGTGATTGCTGAAACGTATTTGTTAAATTCAGGTGGATCGTTTTCTTTACTCATTTTACTCGGGGAAAGTTTTGTTTGTGGTATTCTTTTTCTTTTTTTCTTCAAATTGTACCGAAGAACTAGAGTTCTGATCATTAAACTTTTGCTGTATTTCGGTACAAATCTGGTGTCGATTTAAACCCTTCAAAGTTGGTTTCAAAGAACGACTCTCCTTCCCCTCTCCCCCTTTTTTATGTGAAAAGAGATAGGGTTTCTTCCCCTCCCCTCTGCAAAAATGGATTAAATTTGTTGTATACAACTAAAGTTGACCGTTTTACCTCATGATGTACTTTTTTTTTAATGATGTTCATCTTTTTTGAAATTATATTGAATCACATATTAATAAAAAAAAATAACTTTAAGGCCAAATTTAAAGTTGGACTTCGGAAAAATGTACAAATTATTTATTATCTTGAGATCCTCTCCGAATTTAATGCATTAGATATTGTATCCAATCCACCTTATTAAATTTTAATTGTTTTTGGAATTGTATTTATTGCATTACAAAAAAAATTTCACAAAATTACTTTAGAAATCTTTTTTATTCAAAAAAATATGTATTTGGATTATTATATATCTAAGCAACGTAGGATTACTCGGATGTTGATATTTAATGTTTTTAAAGTTAACTTGTTCTTGTATTTGAAATCGAGGTGACATTACAGCTTAAACACTTAATATTGTAGTTTGAATTTCTTATTGTCTATTAACAACTTTTGCACTGTGAAAATCGGAACGTGGGTTCAAATAAAAATTCCATCAAATTGTTTTTTAAGTTTGGAAGCAATTTATAATGTATTTTAATTCAATTATTTCTGTTTTACAGTGCAATTAAAATTTCTTTCCCCCTCTAAAAAATGTAAATCCTTTTGATGAGCCTGAGAAATTTGTAAGAAAGCATTATGAATGAAAAAGAATAGATACAGTTTTAAAACACTCAAATAGTTATTATGTTATATAAATCCTTGATATAACAAAAAGAAATGATAAAAACCCTTTCAAAAATGAAAGAGTAAATTTGTAAGATGCTAAGACATTTTTAATGTTTCATTTAATATTATTAAATATTTTGAATTCATCTAAAATAACCTCCTGTTTTAAAATCCGTATTTAAAAATATGAATTTTAATTCGTACAGTATAAATTCTTAAAGATACATCTTACTTAAAAATGAAACTAATTGCTTGTTTGTTTTTCAGTCTATGACTTCTGACGTTTTATTGCAGCTCATTTTAAACCATCCAATATTTTGAGTTCATAAGTTCAAAAATTTATAGAACACAAAGAGCAAAAACGACATCATATTTTAAAAATCTATATGTAATAATATGACATTTAATTGTAAAAAGATGCATTTTCCCAGTATTATATTTCGTAAAGTAATTTTGTATTAAAAATGAATTTAGTGTACATTTGACCTAAAATCGTACTGTTTTCTCCAATTTATTTTCATTGGAATTTATAATTTCCCTCATTTGCATATGTAAATTTGTGTATTGTCAGAGAGTTAAAAATAATTAAGATTGATTTGTTTTGAGTTCTTTCTTTCTTCTGTAAACGGAAAATTGAACATAAACTTTTAAGTTGGAAAAATTGTGTTCGTTATTTGTGAAATGCCTCGAAGTTGTTTGATACTGCTTTCTAAAATTCTTCGAAGCTATTTTGTATTTCTTTGTAACAAACATAATTTGATGCATTCCTAAAAAGTGAAATGAAGTTCGAAATTTATTCTTGAAATAAACGTAATGTATGAAGAAATTTGTACCCTACTCCAAAAAAAATTGGATTTTTCTTTAGTTCTGCGTCAATGATTTGAAACAGGAACAGGTTTGTAGGATTTTAAAACACAACATATTTTTTTTTTGTTATTTAGCATATCATAATCGCTTAGCATATTGTCTTCAGCGATCAGATTATTGACATGACACAAAAAATGGTAGCAACGCCGCTTCTTCTCTCGGGCCTCCTCCGCCTCTAGAATGCTTCAATCTGTCTTCTTCCGTATTAGTAAATTCCAATGGCATTTCCATTCTACCGAAATCTTAGGTTAGACTTCCATTTTAATAAGCAATTAATTTTTTAAAAAAGAATATTATTAATCTCAATAAATCGTCCTTTTGTGAAAATAAAATTAAAAAAACACTCATCTTTTTGATCTTACCTTCTTCTAACACCTTTGACCCTTTTAATTCATCAACTAACTAATAATCACACATTTCAAGCTGGGGACCTGAATTGATTTTAAATTGGACCTCTCGCGTAATTGGTTAGAATGGTTAGATGAGTAAGACATGATCCTCCAGCAGTAGGAGGACATTGGCCTGATTCACACATCCCAAATTTTCGCTGCATTAAGTACATTGAGAGTACTTGCATAGTGCACACATACCCCAATTTCATTGAACTATTGAGGAAAATACTGGGCAAAGATAATTGTTTTACATCTTGACTCGGTCTGAAATATGTGTGCATTCCTCGTTGCTACATGTGTTCTTCACACCGCCAATGGCTTCTCTGGTGTTATATCGCTGATGTCTGACGGTGAATTTAGATATTTTGTATTAGGTCCTTCTTTTAATAAGATAATCATTTTCATTTCGCATTTTTAATATGTTAATTTTTTTATTAAATTTGTAAAAATATATTTATCTTTATCCGTTTTGATTCCAGAACACCCGGTATTCACATGTATAGACAAATTATTGAAGTAGATGTCCCATGTTTATAAATATTTTAAAAACTAAGCGAATGTAATGAGACAGATAAGAAGCAGAAAAATGATGCTTGATTAAGTCTTATTATTATCCTAAACTTTTATCATTCATTCAGAGAATTTGTGTTTTTTACAAACTTAATTACTTGGCGAATGGCAAAAATAATAATAGTTCACTTATTTGGAGCCTCCTTTGAGTCTAGCAGCCGTAGAGAGCTAGCTGCCTAGGAAGAAATTTGCCTTTGCTAATGCTTTTCCCTGCATAAATTAAACGTGTGCCGTGGGCTTTTTCATTGATAAAGAACAAAGAATGGTAGATCCTATCTTCTTTCGTCGAAGCCAGTTCGAACGCGAGACCCTCCAATTCTAAGACCGCTACTGTGTCACGAGGCTACCAGAGCCTCGCTTTCATCTTGTACGTTAAATGTAGAAAGATGGCATGGATTAAACACAATAATCAAAAAGCAAATGAAAATAAAATCTCAAAATCTCAAAAAAAAAAAAGAAAGAAAGAACGTAAATTGTATATGTGCACTATTTTTCTTTTAAGTTGATGCATCTATACGCGTCATTTTAGGGTGATCATATTCCAATCAAAAATTGTTCTTGAAAATTATTTAAGATTTAACTTTTTAAAACGTACACGCAGTGAATCGTTTAGATAAAATAATGTTTAAAAATTAAATTCTGACAATTTCTTCCAAATCCCGGATTCTTTCAAATATTGCACAAACAGTCTAAATTCTAAATGAACCGAGACATTTGATCACTTTATCTTATAAATTTACTGAAGTATGAAGTTTAATAAATATTGTTTCAGAAATTAATTGTATTATTTTAATGATAGTAATAATTATTCTGTCTCGTTTAAGTTGTAGATAGTTAATAATTAATATTACATAAAATGCCGTGGCAATAGTAGCATTGAATTAAATTTTAATCTCACTATTTGTCCCTCCCCCTTTTTTTTTTTTAACATTGTGGATTCTGTTTCTCACTTTTTCTCGTGTTGTGTTCAGAATTACAAAAATTTATTTTAATGATAAGAACATTAAATGCCAAAGTATTTTCCAATGAATAATTTTTCGAATAAATGTCAACCAAACTCACCATTTCTTCTGGAGTTTATTTGCGAGCGTTGTTACATTCTCCCTCCCCCCGCACACACACTTCTTTCCTTTTTTAAGTATTATTAGACGAAACATCGCCTACAACTTTTTAAAAGCAACTTTCTATATATATTTTAATGGGGCTTTTTTTATTTTGTTATCCTATTTTCTATTAAATGATAAAGAAAATATCATCTTGTCTCAAATGGTTTTCATGTTTTAACTTAAATTCATTGGGTTTATCTTTTTGGATCTGAAAATTCGATAAATGAATATTCGGCATATAATAAATATAAGTCTGTTATCATAATGAATTTCGCAAGCTGAATAACCTCAATTTTTTTTATATCTATTTTTTTCAATCAGTGTGACTGAAATGTAATCTCCATTTAAAATAAAATTAAATTTAAAAAATCTATTTTCATATCATCGTATTGAATCAGGCGGCGATAAAATATCCTCATTGTGTACTTAAAAGCTCTTACCAACAAAATAAACAGAAAAGAACTTTAAACGATTTCGTAGCGCTGTAAACGTAAACGAGTGAATTTCATCTTTTATCCAATAACCGAGTAAGCGTCCTTGAGTGAAACCAGTTCCCTCAAGAGTTAATAATATTTAGCATCGCAAAATAACAAGAAGGTACAAGTTAATGAAGTTTCCGATCGATTTTGTTAAAATTCTTCCATAAAAATTTGTCAGATAAAAACTGTTCTTCACGAATTACATTTATAACAAACGATAATTTTTTTCGTGCTTGTTTTATTAATCTGGTAGAATTTAATTCTTCTTTTTTGTTCTTATTGTTCTGCGTTTTATTGTTTTTTTAATATTTTGATTTCATACCATTTTGGTTTTCGTATCATAATCGCACTCGCTGAATGTTCGTTTTTCTTTCTGGTAATGCGTATTCAGTTTTACGGAAATTATGTAACGTACTCCTGATTCTTCTAACGCTAGCTACTACTTGTTTTTCTTAGACCATTGACGCCTTGATTTGTTTTGAATCGGGCATGTTTATGTTTAAACCAAAACAGAGTGTACAAAGAACATTCAAAGAGAATTTTCGGTTATTCTATTTAATTAAACATATATAGAGCATTTTTTTCTGTCTAACTAAATACTTAATTTTTCAGCACAAATGTTTGATGTTTATTTGGTGGCTAGACCAAAAAAAAGGATTTTAAAAAATGTCCCTACAAATATGGATTTTGTTTTCTTTACACACACTTAATATTTGAAAACAAATACCTCCTTCCCCATTTTTAGAAATTCTTAAAATTGACTCTTCCTCTCTTTGCAAATGGGTTGGTTATTTAAAGCTATTCATGAATTTTTAATTTTTTTTATCCAAATTTGCATTTGCTGTACTTATTTAGAAGGATTGCTTTCAGTGTAGGCATGTACATATCTAATGGCGATAGAATATAACAGTTAAATTAGTTTCTGCTATTAATATAATATTTTATTTTTGATTATTAATAAAATATAATATTCAAAAGAAAAAAGAAACTCCTCTGCTATATTCGTTCTTTACAACTGTATGGTATATGTGAAATTTTAGGAATCGATTTTACCGAATATATTTTATTAAAAGTTTCTGTAAAATAAATAAAATACCGAATATTTCTGTCAAATAAATATTTTTTTCTTAATTGTATGCTATTGCAGAGTTGATAATATAATATTGAATTCTTGGTAATTAAATATGCTCTTAAATCACTCTACAACTTTCTTGGCTTCATTCACAAAATGTTGGCTTTATTTCTAAAGGCTACAATAAATATCTTTCTGCCATGTTAACGTGAAATCAAGATTTGATTTTATGTTTTCATCTATTAAAATTTCATTAAAACTTAACAAACCGATCTCTCTGCGGATCTTTCTTGAATTATTAGATAGAAACGAACATGACCGTATCATTTTTTTTATCTGCCCTATCTTGACTATTCCAGATAACTGATTTCTTGGGCAACACAGTCGACACTTGCAATCAACAAATAATAAAATCTGACATATACCCGCTGATATTGCACCTGTTTTAGAATTGCTGTGAAATAAATTTGCAGGGACACGTCGTCGAACATTTAATTACATGCGTGTATATTTTATGACCTTATTTTTAACACATTTCAAAAGACTGGGAAAAAAAAAAGTTTCAGTCAACGGAACCTTCTGAATTGCTGACGTATTAGAAAGAAAACATGTAGATGTTCCAAAAGTGCCGAGTCTTTATTGATAAGTGAGGTGCAAAGGTAAACGATTGATAAAGACTTGTGCATTCTACCGAAATGGTTGACTTGTTGCGTGGACATGTTGTAGATGTATTCTCCAGAATTTTTCCTTTGCTGTTCCTATCGAATGTTTTCGTTTTGGTTGAATTCCGTATCTTCCTATGAAAAATTAAAATACAACAAATGTGTTATAATATATTTACATGAATTTAAATTAGAAAACTTAATTTAAAAGGGTGAAAATTTTTTTTTGCTCGTTTGCATTTTCTAGATTGCACCTTTCAGAGCATGCAAAATCTAATTGGAACCTTTTTTATAGTAAATTAAAATTTTCTGTTGGATTCATGTATACGTAATTTTTCCTATCTTGTAATGAAATTCAAAATATTAAAGTTATCCCACTCCTTTCTCTTTCTTTTCTCATATTTATTTTATGGAGAGTAGGTTTTAATGGTTTTGTATGCTTACCATTAATTTTTTTATTGTTGTGAATTTAGTAAATGTTGCTAATTACAAGTAATTTATATATTATTAAATAGAAATTAATTGAAAATAAATTCACAAACACTCACTACTGGTATGCGATAATGGTATTAAATCAAAATTAAATTAAATGAATTACTAACTTTTGATTAAGGTTGAAAAAATTAAAATAACGTGTTATCATCGAGAATACGCAAGTGATCAAAATCTCAGATTTCTAATATTCTTTGAATATAAAACTCCATCGTTACGTATTAAATTAGTAGGTAAAAATAGAGTGTTTAGATTAAATGTTTTTAATTCTTTAATATCCAAGTTATGTGGTAAGAGTGGATATATTAATTTAATGTATGAAACTAATAACTAACATTTCCAAAATCATATATATATATAAAGTTAATTCTGTAGTAAAAAAGGCAACGAATGACTTTTCTTGAAATTTTTGTTGTTTTGTAGTTTTTATTACAAACCATTAAAAATAAAATGTCCGATAAAACAAATATTTTATTTAATGGAACGCATATGTTTTTAAAATGGATTTGTTGGGAAAAGACATGCTCTAAATCCTCGATTCAACTTTCGAATTTAATGATAAAATTATTTAGCGGAAGGTGTGAGAAAAATTGATTTAAACTTGAGACAGTATTTCACCTTTGTATTGCACAATTTTATATAACACATTTTTTTTTTTTACTGATGTTATCAAAAATAATATTTTAAATGTACGTTGTACAATAAAATTTGAAGTGTTATGCCCTGTTGTAATATTGTTCGTATTATAAATCGTGATTTGCAATATCTCCAATGATACTTTCATCCCTTCGCTTAATTGTTCATTAAATCGTGAATTTGCTATAATCGTGAATACTTAAAACTTTAGAGCTTCAAACTGTATATTTCATGATTTATAATACAAAATATGATTTTAAAAAATAAAAGTAGACTTTTTATAAACTATAAGCGTTGTTCAAACATTCAACGAAATGAGGTAAAAATTAAACCATAACACTTCCTGATACATAAAATATAAAATTAAACAGAAAAAATTCCGACACACCATTGTTAATAATAACTTCATATTTGTTCCATACTCCATAATTATTCATCAAATTGGGTTGAAATGTCATTGATGAAATCCAAATAAAATAAATATATTTTAGATACAAATTATCAGCTAAGAAACTTGATTTTTTTCATCTCAAACAACTTGACAGTAAGTACACCAAAAATATTACACAATTCACACCCTTATTTCATCATATTTTGCGATAAATGGGAAGAAAATATACACCAGTATTACGTATATATATATATTGTTCAATTTTCTGGATTATTTTTATTTTCTGTTTATTTTTGATGTTATCTCTGATTTTTTTTCCATCTTATCTGATATTGCATGTTACGAAAATTTATCTATAAACAATGTCATAATGGAATAACTGTCTGATCTGTTATTTTCAACTGTAAAATTTCTACTTGCATTTTTTTTTTTTTAATTTCCACCTATTATGTATAATAAAAATAATAAAAGACACCGTCTAAAACCTTCCTTTAAGATGTTATTTAAAAAGAAGTCATCTGATTTCTGCAAACGATGGCGGCCATCTTAACATAAAAATTCATTCTTAGTAAAGAAATAAAAGCAGCATGATTTAATGGATTTCGATCGCCTATTTAAGTATAATGTCGATCTGCTGCGTTCACCGAAGGACGTCTTCACGATTAAGCTGTGCTTTGTAAGTTGGCTTGCAATTCACGATTTCTCTGTTTGTTTTCAGAGGCACGTGAAGTCTTCTTTCAGCAGCTTTACTTAAGCTATTCAAATATAAAATGCAAAAGGCGCGGCTTATTAATTGTAAAAGTGATTTTTTCATTTTTATTTAGTTTCCATAATGGCGGTACACTGTGGATGGAAAAATCAATCATGAAAATATTGTCCAGAAATTTCATTAATATTAAAATGCGATTAAAAGACTATGTATCTATAGCTATATACTATAAATAAACTAATATAATATAACTAATGAATAATAACTAATATTATTACTATAAACTATATACACGTTTTCATGGAAATGCTTCAAAACATATTTATTTAACAACATATATATTATTAACTAAATTTTAATGATCTGATAGATATTAATCTTAACTAGTAGTGAAATTTTTTAAAATTTCTATACGCAAATTAGGATGTTTGTATTAAAAAATATCCCTAGTATGTTCATGAAAACGGCATGCACGAATTTTTTTTATTTTTTATAAACTTGCAGCTAAAAGTTAATATTCCTCAAAACCACCTTGAATGTATTATGAGAAATTAAGTTTATCAATGCTTTATTGTAATTGAGATATATAATTTGAATTTTTTTCTGTCTAGCTTTCTATTATATATCGAAAATATATTAGTACTTGTATCTCTGCAAGTTGAGGTCATTTTAATAGGATCTTCAAAATATGTCCAGTTATTTTTCACATTTTGTAAAATATCTAACATATTACATGTCTTTAAACTAAACTATATGCCTGATCGACTACCATAAAAAACTTAATAGTTTCGGAGTTGTATTTAAGGCAATAAAAATGAAACAAAATGCAGTGATGCAAAGCTTCGAAATGAGTAGTTCGCTTGGAACTCTTTAAAACTGTGTTTTAGTTTTTGTTGTAGTGGGAAAACGGAAAATCAAACGGAACAGAGATACCGAATCCAGTGAGGCATTCCAATGCCAATAAATACTTTATCTATATAAATGAAATTAAAAAGCCGTTTTTTTAAAATCATTTATCCGTTACATATAGAAATTTGAGCTATTGAACAACTTTTCTTCAGTTTTGCTTACAAATGTCTCAAGTATAAAGAAGTATTTGTAAAAGTTCCGTGACTATTAAAACAATTATAAAAATTACGTTTCCTATACCCATGCGCAATACTACCTTATTGACACTAAGAAATAACTCTTTAATTTAAAAATTGTTTTGAAATTTTCTGTTACTTAAAGATCGCTTTAAAATTTGACCACATGCGTCGAATAACTTTCAACAGAGATATAAATTCTCTGTTGGAATTTATTGCTTTAATATTCCTCTTCGTTAGATATTTAGTTAGTTCGGATTGCCACTCACAATGTTTAATTATTATTTTTTTCATTTATCATTTCGAATTATTAATAATTCATGTGAAAAATAAGCCTGATGCGATTTTGAAAAATCGTTTGAGATAATGCAAAATAAATTGAAATTCTTAAATGCAAAAGATTTTCATATTCTAATTAAAAATGAAATTGCCAGCGATAGAATAATTTTGTGTATTATAATACTTTATTTAAAAAAAAAAAAACTTTACATTTTATATAAATAGATAGATAGATGGATATTTCAGTTGAGTTTCAGGTATTGCTAATTAAATATATTTTTTACATTTTCGCTTACGATATATTCACATTATATTATTTTAAAGAACATTTAGCTTTATATAATAAATATTTGTAATAAGTACTTGAAATTTTGCTTACAAATGTTGAGGAATAACCAAGGTTTTAATAAAGTTTTTGATTGTTAATTAAATAATTAATATTTTATTAGTAAAAAAAACCTGAGAGTAAATCCCTCCGTGGTATCTTTGATTATATCAATTAGTTTTATATACATATATAGATGACAACTGAATGTATATCAAAGGATTAATTAATATAAAACATTTCACACAATTTTGAAATTTTTCTTTTGAAGTCAAAAACGACAACAATTCATTTATTATTCTGATTTATGTTTTTATATATTCTCTTTAATTTCCTAGCAGGAAAATTTTCAAAACTCTTGACTATCCTTATTTTTAAAATTATTGCTCAGCAATAAAAATAAAAATCCTTTCTTCGCATTGTAGTCGAACTTTTCTGTATAAAAATCCTTTCTTCGCATTGTAGTCGAACTTTTCTGTATCGCCGTAGTCAATCAAGATTTATCGAACGTGAACCATGGTTAAAATTCTGTAAAAGATTCCAATCGCGATGTGGCTGTACTCTCGAGCAGTTTTAAGAGCACAGCTGTCTTTTTATCACGCCCGATCTTTTTTGTGCGTTCCCTCTTCCAGTTTTCTTCTCTCTCTCTCTCTCTCTCTCTTTTTTTTTAATTCTTTCTCTTTTTCTGTCTCCCTCTCTCCACGGGTGTCAGAAAAAGCTTACGACAACCCTTCCAGAGCTCAAAGGATTAAGAGCTCTGTTGTTACCTTCGAGCCGTGCTTTCACAAAAAGTCATAGAAAAGTGGATATTCTCCTGAATTATCGCCGTAATCGGATTATTGCATTGGCGCAATCTGTGGCAGCGAGAGTTTTTCTTCATCGAAAATGGCAACGGCTATGTGACGAAGTTTTGAAGTCTTCATTAGAAAGAAGAAGTGAATGCACGAAATGGAACCCTTTTATACCATTAACTTACTAATGCGTAAACGCTGCCGTTGGCGGTATTCGTTGTCTGTGAAATTGTATAAATATAGATATTTTAAATTCTGCTTCAATTTAAGAAAAAAAAAAAAGAAAGAATAACGATAAAATTCATTTGATATTTTTAATATAATTTATGTATTATAACAAAATCGCTTTTGTTTAAAATTTTAAAGTTATTAAAAATATTTTTTACTAATTTAATCTTGATTGTCTTTAACAATAATTTATCTTTAAAGGTATCTATTGTCTGAAAGCAAATTGGAATATATTTGCTTTCTGAAAACAAATTATAATATATTTGTTTTGCAAACGATTGTTAAAACAATTTGCTATCTATTCCTTTTAAATTTGATAATACAATAGTTTGTCGTTTGTCATGTAAGTAAAAAAAGGGAATTACTATTACTATAGTTTTTATTTATTTTAAAATGTAATAAGGTAAACACTGAAAGTTATTTCTCTAATGCATGTATATTTCATAAAGGTAAATGAAATGAATAAAACGATGCACATAAAAAGGTAGACTTTCATATTTTAAAATAGAAAAAAGCATCAAATAATTTTGTAATTATTGAGTTATCTATTCCATTCAATACAATTTTTTGTTGTTATTCTTTTAGAACTTACTGTTGAATTTTGTTGTCCTTGTTATATAACTTAGAGGTAGGGAGGATCTGTTTATGAAATATGTATTATTTGTTACCCTTGAGACATTAGAACATTCGAGAAGTTTCAGCCAAAGTGTGCATGGAGAAGAGGGAGTAGGCTTTTGTAAGCTTTGTAAAGCTTTTCAATTTAGAAATTATTCGAATCACGTCTCTGTATAAAACTAATTGTTCGGTAATAGAAATGATGACACTATTTCATTTTTATTTTGATAAAACTATTCTATTTTTGAAGATCTTTCAGTTTGCTGCATCTTTCTTTGTAAAAATATATTAAAAAACTTTATTGATCAAGCAAAAGGTACAAGTTTGACCATTTTCCCTTATTTCCTATTGATCTGTTTTGATTAATATGAATAGGGATCTCTATCATAAAATTACTCTTCAAATAAGTTTATAATGTAATTCTATTTTATTTTTTAAACCTTCGGATCAAATACTTAATTTGCGTATATTTTGATTTTTTGTTAAATCTGAAATTGATTCTCATTTTTTTTTTTTTTTTTTATGTTTTGCTTTTTTGAAATATTAATATGCTGTTGCCAAGAAACTGTTGCATAGCAATTAATTTCCTTTATGACTGCCAAGAGACTTTTCCTAAATTTAAATGGCTGTAATTTGCATTTGTGCAACTTTTAATTTTTAAAAAACTTTAATTCCATTTTAGCTAATTTGGATCTTTTAATGCCACAAATGTGCAGAAAATTTACCAATTCCAATTAACGAAATAAATTAAATGAATCGTGTGTGCATCTAAAATGTTTTATAATGTAAATGCCATTATATTGACAGCCAATTTTTTCATAATGCTGCAATGCTGTGAATGTACCGTAAATGCTGGATTTAATTTTTATATCAATATAATGGGTGTCCCAAAATTAAAGCAAGATTTGAATTTGCCATCATTGTGCAATAAAGTACTGGCAACCCTATTAAAATAGAGCAACGTATTAAGACAAAATTCGGATTAAATAAAAAACACATTTTTCTTTAAATTGTTATATTTTTATTGAATTGTAAAGTACACAGGATAGGGTTATATATGGAATAGCAAATAGGGCAAATGGCCTCTACGACTTTTCTGGCACATGCGCACTCTTTTGTCGAAATTTTCTGCGACCATTTTGCACTAATGTGGCTGAATTTCATTGATACAGCGTTCAATTTCTTTCTTCTATGCACGCGTGCTTGTGGACTTGTTGGAATAGATAACCCATAAAAATAAATAACCCCATAAAAAGAAATTCTTTGGTGTTAAATCATACGATCTAGGGGGTCAATTCTCAGATTCTCGAACTGTGGTTGCCGGATTTTCATTAATTTTGAAATATTCAAAATTAAAACACGTTGTTCTATCGTGTAACGCGCCATTTTTACTAGCCCTAAATTGTCAGGTGTCAAATGGTTTTTAATAGGGTTGCCAACACTTTACTGCACAAATAGTGGCAAATTCAAATCTTGCATTAATTTTGGGACACCCTTTATAATCTTTCAATGCATAACTTTATCCAAGTTGCAACCTTTAAGTGTAAATACAGTATGACTTCTCAAAGCGTTTCACTCTTGCATAGTAACCACTCTTCTCAAAGGTCACTTTTGTTTAGCACGGAATTTTTGGCAAAAGATAGGATGTTAAAATAACCAATAGGAACAACTGTTCCAGTTCCACTAAAAGGAAGAAGTTGTCGCTTTTTCATCTTGAATAAAATCCATCAACTTTCGACTTATTGGACTGAAATTTCTTATTGATTAAAAGAGAGAGAGAAGGGAAATAAAAATTGCTTGCATTCCAAGCAACATTGAAATTAATCATTTTTTTTTCCAACGTAAAGAACTAATTGAGCTTCTCCATCGACTTAAGGGAAACGGATAAGGTTTTTTTTTTCCTCCTACGGCCTTAGCATTTTGATCTCCACCTATATTTAGACATATCTTTCTAAATTAGAGCCAGCGTGTTATATGCATTAGTAGCGTAATATGTTAAGTGTTGCAGTTCATTGTGATAGCTGGTTCAGACCTTTGAAATGATGTTATTGCTCCATTGCTCTGCAATTATTTACAATGTGATAGGGAGTTTATTCTTTCCCATTGTAAAAATAAATAGTATTTCCGTAGAATTGCAAGATTGAAACACATACACATATATTTTTTTAAAAAGGAGGGGGGGGGGGAGAGAAATTTGTAAACACAACACTTTTTTTCCTTTAGAAAAATCTTCAAGTTTACCATGTCAGAAATAATGAATGAGTGTTTATTTCAGTATATGTTTTGGATTCGAAAAATAAAATACCTTTAGAGCGACCATTTCCTCGGATTGTCCGATCTATCTTAGAACTATAGTAGTCCATTATACAGAGACACTGTATAGTTAGTGCTCTTCAGTCTGGGAGCAGAACATGTTTTTAAAATCCATTTAATGATACATGCACTGAAAGTGATACGTGTGACAAGATGTATTTTATTGGTTTCAAAGTATTTGGCATAAGTTTTTGTACAGTTACTGATTTTTAGATGTAAGCAATAAAAAAACTCGTTATCTGAATCTTGCATCGTTACATTTGAGACGAAAAATATTTCACATTTCCTTCATGACAGTTCTCGTGACTTTTTTTATTATTATTATTATTATTCTTTACGTGTCTATTATGTTGTTTAAATAGGGAAGGCGGGAGTCAAGGACACAAGATACTTCGGTGGAAGTTTAGTACTTTTAATGAAGAAACTTACGAAGCTTTATTAATTGGAAAGAGAAATTTTCATTTTTAGCTGAATTTTTTCAAGATCACGTGGGAATTCAATACGGATATAAAGCGAACTAGTAAGTATGTACTAGTATGAACTAGTAAGTTCTACATACTTACTAGTAGTTATAACTAGTAAGTATGTAGAATGAGACAAAAATATCTAATACTGGCTTTTCTGTTTTTTTTTTTTTTTTTTTTTTTTTTTTTTTTTCCCTTCCGGAAACATTTATTGCAGGGATTTATTTTGCAATTGAAAATCACCTTTTTGGCAATATATTCTTAAATTTCACAAAAGAAATTACTATAAATGTGAAAGAATTATGATTAAAATTGAATGGGTAGTTTAAAATTGTTTGCCGATTTGATAAGACGTGTGTAATGTTTCTACCTATTACATAAAATGTTTGTTTATTCTTTTATAATATTTTTCGAAATATTTCCCTTTTCAAATATCAAATAAACATCTATTCGTTTTCTTTCTGATTATAAAGAAATATGCAATTTAAGTTACATTTGCAAAAGTTTTAAATATTAACTGTAACAATATTTCCAGAATTTTTTTAGAGAGTGAAATGTGATTTTTTTTAATGTTATTCATTGGAATTGTATACTAACAATACATTAAAATAATATAATGTTAAATAACTATATAATCTTAAATAACTGATCTAACCATGTGACGCTTGTGAGCTGTGATAATGATTCATTGTCTGGCGAAGTATTTTTCCCCTCGCCTAGGAATGAAAATTAGTCAACCATGCGCTTCTATTTTTGCGAAAGACTAAACATATGTAATCATTGTTAAATAAGGTACTAGTTTACTTCTTATTTGTAATTCAACAAATTGAACATCAAAGCTTTTTTTTTTTTTTTTTTTTTTTTTGAAAATCAAGTAAACTTAGTTCATTTATTCCAAATTGATGAGTACCTTACACTAATAATATATGCTGATTTATTATCAGAAGAATGCTTGAAGTTTGTTCCAGCATGCAAGATTTATAATGCTTGTGTATATTACGTGTCTAATGTATTATTTCCATTTCTTTTTTGTGGTTGAATGTTTGATATAGATGTTTATTTTACAATGTACTTATAAACATGTTGTACAAAACTTGTGCATTGTATATAAAAGTTCATGTTTAGTTTTTCTTGCTAATCATCCCTCATTGAATAAATGGTAAGCTTTCAGACTCGTATATTATGTGGTCAAAAGTATCCGTGCACTTTCAGATTGTTTCGAAATCCAGAGAACAGACAGATGAACTGCCATTGAACTTCGAATGCTTGAACTCTCATCTTATTATGAAAATTTATTTTTCAGTCCATTCAGTGGATAGAAAAAAGCATTTGGAGGGGAGGTTTAGCTTGTTTCGCAAAAAGATAATTATGATTTGGAAACATTGAATTTTTTAAAATTTTGAAAGCTTTTATATATATACGAAATATTTCAATTCTTGTAAAAAACAAAACAAAAACTACATTTTCTTTTCATTAGAAGAAATCATAACTATTATTAACTAACAGTTAATAATTACTCTGACAACATAAATTGTTGATGTGAGAAACAGTCAAAATTAGGGCATGAAAATTACTTTTCAGTTCATAACATTTAAGATATAGCGGCTATCGAAAAACTTTGAATATAAAAGTTGTTTGTTTTAATGAGGCGCTAATTTGGCAAATGAGATTTATTTTTCTAACTTCAATATTAAAAAAGTTTAAGCGAAATGAAAATTTCAACCCCCCCCCCACCCACACACACACACACACACGCCATTTCCATTGCCTTTGAATTAGGAGGGCCATTTACGAACTCGTCCGAAATTTTTACATTTCTAACAACATATTCCAAGCCAGTTGAAATCCAAACAAAATTACTCTAGTTATCCTGATTACGAGATAACATAGGAAAAGCGTTATAGGCATATATATATATATATATGTGTGTGTGTGTATTCATATATATGTAATATAAACTTTTGAACGATCGGTGGTCTTTGGTTTTAGTGACCGTGATCGCTAAAGAACTGAAGAAATTTTCCCGAAGTCATGTCATGAGAACAGTTGCAATAGATAGTCTTCCTATAGGTATCAACCTAATATGACATTTTTGTTTCAATTTTTAACCATTCCAGACACCAAAAATTATGTTCTGGAGACTCACTTTTGCATCAAGTATTAATTGATCCAATCTCGATCATTAAACTGTTCGCTTCATAATTTCCGATATTTCTCTGTTGGAACTTTTATTCTTACATTTGCCTAAAAATATTTTACATTTACCTAATAATATTTTGATTTGATTTCTCTCTCTCTTTTTTGTCGGGCCTTGCTTATTTCACCACAAACGCCGAGTAGTTTGGTACCGAAACTGCATAATTTATAGCTAACCTTGTCTGGGCTCTTCAATGCTGCTTAATGAAAATGCAAACCTCTTTTTAGGAGCCTTTCCTCCTGTCTTACTGTTCATAATCACACACCTCAAGTAATCATGGGAGAGTTACGTTTGTAGTTGTCTTTTTGGTTGTTCACCTTGAGAATAGAAGGAAGTGAAGAGCGCTTCTGCATCAAAGGATTGGCGTGTGTGTCGGGGGCTTCCTTCACTGATAATACAAGCTAATTATTTCTTTTGTTTCTACACCTGGAATGGTGCTTTAATCTGTGTAAATTAACAGGCTTGTAGTGCCTTTCTGTAATTCCAATGCACGCCTCTTCGACACGCCTAGAAGGAGGATTTCTCTAAATTGCTTCACAACTCTAGAGTTTCTTTGTAGTTCAGGAAATGGAATTTCCTTTAATGTAACAGTTATAAAGTAACGACGTTAAGTACTTTGAAGTTAAAGGATTGTCTCTTCAAATGAATTTTGATCCGATGCTGTGTGCCGTTGTTGGATTGTGCAGAACTAAAATATTTTAGTGTTAGTACACTGTCTAATTAGTTCTGGATGGTTCAACAAAGTGGAAATTGATTACAAATATTGAAAAATATACGTATGTTTCTGTGCCTATATTGGTGATTGAGAAGTGTCACCTCGAAGCGAAATCGATGTTTCTGATGTAAACATTTTATCATAAATGCAATATGTGGCGTAATTGCAAAGATTGGTGCGAGAGTAAATATCGTTTAAAAAGAAATTTCTCTGCTAAAACTCTGTTTCAAAACTTATCTAGTTTTTGAAGAAATCATTTCTAATTGCTTTGTCTTAGTTTTAATCTGCTAAATGAAAGAGCATCTCCTTTCACAAAATGATGAAGCATTAGATTTCAAATTTGTAATCTAATACTTTATAGATTGTATTGGCTTCTAGTTTAATTCTTCGTAAATAAAAAAAAAAGGTAGTTGCAAATTTTTGTGGAACACGAAGCAATTTTGTATATTATATTATATGTATTAGGCAGTCAAAAGTATCATGAAAATAACTATATAAAATAGCAGTAAATATTGTAAAATAAGCTTTGCAATTTAAAAACTTAAATAAGTATTAAAAAGTTATTGAAATGACTATCTGTATTAATGTGTTTGTTGTTAGTATACGATTTTCTCTTAAGAATTAATAATTAAGAAGTACTTTAAAAGATTTGACATTTTTCTGTTGTTTAAATTTTACTTTTCCGACATTATTCTGAAACTTTTTTCTCCCTTTTTTTTTTTTTTTTTTTTTCTTTTGCGAAAGGAAAAGGAAAATTAAATTTTTATATTATTTAAAAAGGTCACTTTTCAATGTTTACGTTTAGGTAATCATTTTTATGGTTATGAAGACAATCCAGAAAGAATCTATACTTGCTGCAGTACATTTTTAATATAATGTATTTGAATCTTAAAATGATTTCCGCTTCCATCATATGGCCATTCTATTGACCAGTTTCATAGTTCTTAAAAGCTCAGCCAATCTAATATGATATGAAATAAATATTTACAGATGTTCTCTCTTGCTGTAGCATTTTTACTTTGCTTTTTAGTAATATTTCATTTATTGTAATTGTATTAATATTTTTTACATCAAAAATATATAAATATTCGCCATTGACTTTCAACAAATATTTCAGGTAATTACATTTACCTTCTTCTATCTTGAGATTAATTTTTCTCTGGAAGATTCAGTTTATTTGTTGTTGTTTTCAGTTTTACACCCCGCCCCACCGTTGTCAATCAAAAGACTTCATGATATCATCTGACCTTGTGATATCATGAATTGTTTGTGTATGTGCTTCAGAAATTATTATTAAACGAAAAAAAAAATATTTCTAATAGTTTTACTTTTTGCCAAAGATCACTATGAATTTAATACAAAATAACTCGCTTGCTACCTAGGGTCCAGTTTAACTCGTTGGAGCAACAATTTCACCACTATCTTTTCCAGATCTTCGAGTCTAGACCCAACTCATAAATTCTACTACTGTAAACGCAGGAAGGGTCGGAACAGGGCGCTCTCATTCCTTCTTCTCCTTCCCATCCGGAGTCAAATTTACTCAGCTAATTGCTCAAGAGTACTTCATGACTGTCTCCTGTTCTCTATCTCCTGCTACCTTCTCCTCGACGTCGCCTGTTCGAAGCAACAAATTGTCAAGCTGCAGAAAAAAAAAAAAAAGTCCAAAAGAAGAGGAGAGTGCGGGTTTCTGGAAGACCTAGCTGAGTAGACCGGTTTTGGGGGCATTCCCTCCTGCATAGTCGATCGGAAAGGGGGGGGGGCAAGAGTAACTGGTTTCCCAGTCCACAAAAAGAAGGGTACTTGCAAAAATTTCACCCTCCAGCTGTAGTCCACATTAGTTCTTGCAGAAATGTACTGCTGCAGACGATCTCTCTGCTGAGGAGTTGACTTCATTCTTTGACTGGTTCGCTGGAGACGCCAGACCCCGCCCCTAAGCGTGCCTTGGCTTACTGGAAACGAAAATAAAATGAAATACTCTAATGGCCATTAGGTTGCTTTTTCTTCTTCACCACAATGGGTAGTCTCCCCCTTTTCACTCTCCGCATAGATTTATTAACGGGGGATGGAGTTGTTAGGAAGTTTGTGAAAGTCCATTCTGTGAGGTGGTTGAATTTTGTTTCTTCCGTCTCACTGAACGGGCATTCGTTTCACAGTGGTTACTGCCAATTTTGCAGATTGAAAATTGCTTAGACTTCCGTGAATAGGATAGTACTGCCAAAAAGTATAACATTAATGAAAACAGTTACTGCTGGAAAATAACTGCTTTTGTAAAGATATGTGGCTAAAGATTTGCAGATACAATAAGACTGGTGTTACTGTTTGATTTGCTAATCATAATTAAAGAACTTCGTTATATAAATAGTTCGAATCGATTATAGTATTTCTTAAAATTAATAAAAAAATCTTGGAGATATTGGTCAGTTGGCCGTTTCTCTTATCATTTCCCATTGAACCGTCGTCTCTGAAAGATGTATCACATTTTTTTTTTTTTAAATTAAATTAACTTGGATGATGTGAGAAAAAAGACAGTCATACCATAATTCTTTGCAAGTAATTGATGTATTTATTACATATCAAGGTAAAAACACATTTTATTGGATTTCAAATTAATATTATTTGTTTTATGTGGACCTTCTCCCGCCAAACCCATAAATACAAAAAAAAAAAAAAAGAGAGAGAGAGAGAGAGAGTAATTTGCTTTCTTTTAAGTCCTAGAGCGTTTTGAACTAATAGTGTAGCTTTTCTTTGAATTTAATAATCTATACAATTGTATGCAGAAATTGTACCCAAAAATACTAGTTTTGACCCTACTAACGTTTTCACGTGGTATGTATGATAATGTTTTTGCATCCCCCCTCCTTCTTTTTGAGTCAGACGTACTTAGTTGTCTTAATATATGTCTTATGTACTATAATATATATTGTATGTTTTTATTATATTTTGTTTGTTGAAAATATCTTCTAAAAAAATTCATTAAAGTATTTAAGTCTACGTTGAATAATTTCAGTTTTTTATTTTGTGAAATCGGACGCAACAATTATGATTTGCACCACATCACTACACAACATTCTTCCTTAAAACATTGATAGATCATCGTTACATAAAGTTTCTAATTAAAACTGAAACTATCAGAGCTGTATCAGTCTCTAACAGAATGTCTGGAATCTCTCTAAAAAAAAAAAAAAAAAAAAAAAAAAAACATAATTATTATTTTAAAAATAATTGATATTGCGATATTTTCTTGGGGGTGGGGGTGGAATATAAAATTAATTTCATTTGTTTGGTTTTACTTGGAAATAATATACTGGTAGGAAATAAAAGACTTTTTGTATACTGGTTGGAAATAATACAATATACAATATCGGTCATCTACTAATAGTACATCTTTGTATATCTAAAGCTTATGCTTGATAAATTTGATTACCGCTAGTTTCGCATTGGGAGGAATGTTGAGGGGATAGTGCAGGAATTTGGTGTGTGTGTGTGGGGGGGGGGGGAATGGAAGAAGCTTTTGACATGCAACAATTTTACCTGCTTTCAGACGTTGACCAGACAGTCCAGGGGTGGGGAGGGTAGTGGTAAGAGGGGAGAAGCTGGTTCCTGTAGTCGCGAATTTCCCCTGTGACGAAACTCATTTGAGGTCTCTTCCACGGTTATCGTTTGTTGAGGTGAGAAAAAAGGATATTTGATTAATTTAGTCAGTATTGGGTGAAAGTTAATCCAAGTCAGCTTTCAAAAGTATCATGGAAAATAACTGCAATTTTTTAGGTTGCATCAGAATTTCAGCATGTCAGGAATATGTCTTACTGATATTCTGTGGATAAATCAGCTGTTTTCATTCATTATATTTTTCTAATGTGTAGACGATGATATCCAAATGTGTGTGTGTGTGTTTTTTTTTAATTTGCTGTACACGAAGATGTAAAAAGAAAATAATGTAATTTTAAAAAATTCAGAAAGTCATAGAACTCAATATTTTGACGAATCTCCACGGTTTTAACTTTCATGAATCCGAAAAACATAGCATCATATCAATCTGTCTGTCTGTAAACGTAATAATTCAAAACATTTTGATCTAGACGGATGAAATATGGTATATAATATCTTTCCCAAATTAGTAGATTTCTATCAAATTTTGCGTGAAGTCCATCTTGGAAGTTTGTCTATCCGGCTTTCCGAATATGTTAACATGGATAGTAACGAAAACGAAGTGAGATAGATGGATAAAATGTGGCATAATTTCAGATTTAACATCTAAAATATAGATCTGTGTTAAATTTGGAACCAAATACCCCAAGTGTGTTACGCCTATATTTTCAGCAGCACCTGAACTCGATAACTTGAAAAAGCGATGACAAAAATATATGAAAACTGTATGTTGTTTTGTGATTATAATTGTAATTCTTTGTGAGATTTCGGTTTTAATGGGTCAAGAAAAAAGGCATCCAAAATATACATTCAGTTATCTGGTACTTGTGTATTAACAACATTTTAGTGATTCATCGCCAAAGATGGCACTCTAATAGGCTCTTTTGTAACTATTGTTGCCAGTTACATAAGGTCAATAATTCAGAAGTATATTTATTAGAGAATAATTTCGGTGAGACTTTTCACTGTTTTATTACGGATTTTTACAGTTCGTATAAAACACAGATATACATTTTTTTTTTTAAGAATTAATATTATAAAGCAAGGCAATTTTATATATATACATAACCTGATTAAGATTTCGAAAGTGCAAAATTTACAATTGGAAATCATTCTGTTGTTTTTTCACCTTTCATGATTAGTATTAAAAAAACTTTTGAAAAACTTGTAAAAAAACGTGCTTATTGAAATTCTCACTCGATGTCGTTTTTTGTCTGACCTTCAAAAAAGCATATTTATGTAAATAAATATGCTTTCTTAATGTAGTTTGTTCTTTAAAGAACCATTCCATATTAGGTTTGTTTATAATTTTTCTATATAATTCAAAAATTGGAATCAACAAAGAGTGTCGTATAAATTTATCAACGACTTTATCTTCATCTAGTGATTAAATGTTAAAGATAATTATCGAGAACCTTCGCGATAATTAGCGCGACTGCTTTATCTCTAAAGAAGTCTACCTGACGATTCAGGCGACACGTTTAATAACGCTGATTGACGTTCAAATCGGTGGCTTGCATAATCGCCAGTAGTTATGAACAGGAGTAGTAACGTTAAGTAGCAGTTAGTTCCATCCCTTTGCCTTTAGACGAGATTACCCTCGAAAACTGCGAGGTGGAAAAAGAGAAAAAGAAGATTAAAAATAGGTCTATGCATCGTTCTTGGTTGGTTTCCTGAGGGTTTATAGCCTTTTAGCGTTTTTATGGCCGAAAATGCTAAACGCTGTCTGTTACTGAATTCGAATTAAATATCTTTTAAAAAATCGCGTAAACTGAGCAAGCAGTTCGTTGAAACAAAAATTGGATGAGAGTTGATGCATTTGTTTAAAATTAAGTTATTTTAATGTGAAATTTAATTTAAAGGCAAGGTTGATTTGCTTAACACGAATATACTTGTTCATTGTATGTATATTTCCGGAACGAATGTATTCGTTGCGTATGAAGAAGGAATATTGGAACTATGAAAAAAAAAAAAATGGTAACATTCAGTACTGAAATACCAAAATATTTCATATCAATTCATTTGAATCTCGTTATGAATGTTTTCAAGTAACATCGCTTACTCTTTGTCCCAGTAGCTTAAATTTTAGGCCAGTGTTTTTATCGGGGATTTTGCAATTTGAAACAGTGGATGAGTTAATTTATCTCATGAGTTCATGTATTTGAGTTAATCAATTTTTATACCCACCGAATGCAAGGGAGTTTGAATCAAAGTTTATGTAATATAAATCTGCGTTGTATTAAGATGTTTTGTTTCATCAGACTTTTCCACTTTTGGATTATAAAGCTTTTCACCAACTTGCTAAACCGTTTCAGAGTTAAATTTGTTTAACTCATTAACACTTCCTCCAGAAGTATGAAGTTGTATACTTGTTTTACTTTAAGCAGGCAGAACAAACAAAGCACAGTCGTGCATGAAAAAGTTTCCGACTAAAAATAAAAGATTAGAAACTTAGTTCCGAGATCATATGTTTTAAAGTTATTTGTTGATATAGTTAGCCCACGGATTCTGAAACCCTCCGCGCTTTTACGCATGCGTTAGGATGGGTTTAATTCGTCAAAAATAGGGATGAGAGGAATGATGAAAGGAGATGTTTACATTAACAATAAAGTAAAGTCGGATTACTCGCTGAAATAAAATAAATAAATTATAAATTAAAATAAAATAATACGGTCAAAAGCGACATGACACTCACATACATGTGATAAAAAAATTGAACGAAAAAGAATCCAATAGGCCTGAGATCAGGGTCAAGGAATAACGAAGAATTTCAGAAATGTGCTCATCCTTCCGGGTCTCACCCCTTGGTGAGATAGAATCGTCGAAATGTGGTAGTTTCAGGATACTGAAACAAACAGCATGCACTTTTGAAGAGTGTGTTCTATTTACTTATACGATTTATTTTTGTCAAGTCGTAGATGTGGATCCCTGAAAGAATAAATAAAAGAACACATTGTCTGAACTTGATAATATAAATTGTGATATCATTTAAGAAAAGGAGAAATTATCTGAAATAAAGGGGTCAAATAGTATATTTCCGAAAATTTTCTGCAAATGCATAATTTTCTTCTTAGAATCTTGAAAAAAAACTAAAATATTTGGGACGTTAAAAAAAAAAATAATCGTAAACTAAATTTCTTCTAGTTTCAGAACAGAACACACTCTTCTATTTTACCTTAAATCCGCCTCAGGTCTTAGATCAGTTTGAAGAAAGGTCTCGAATATGCACGATACTAAAATATTTGCACTCATTGGTTCAGGGAATGAAAATGACTTTCTTATCATAACATTACATTTTCTCTCTTTCATCATATTAGTTTAAATTATATAAACACGTATTCTTTTGTCTTTAAAGATCAGCAAAAAAGTTGATGGCTGGCACATCTGTACTTCCTTCTTTGTCCCTCGAACATTCGCGCCACTATATATATTCAATTCGAAACATGTTAATTTGTAAACAAAATTACTTGTATAGTTAAAATTTGTCATAAATAGCCAATTAAAAAAGGCAGAAAATAGTTACATATACTTTTTTAATCGTAGAAAATGTTAGGTGTCTTCCATTGCTCTTCTAATATTGTTTCATTGTTGATTAACACATAATTATACAAATGAAACAAGCATTACCTTATCAACGTAGGCAAATATTACGCTAATGCATATTTGCCTTGGGTGTCTTCGCTTGTTCTGAATTATGTTAAAATCAATAGTAGATGAAATTTTTCTTTCAAAATCCGAAAGTGATTGGAAACATTAACTACGAAAATTGCGTGTAAATTGGTGTGTGTGTAAAAATAATGGAGCATTAGCGTTATTGAACAGTTCTTTCTAAAATATGCTTACTTTCATCTCCGGAGTTTATGAGGAACAACTTAATGGGTTTCTATTGAAGTGATGGCCATAGAGGTTGAATTATATGGGAGAAAGAGCGTCTCTACCACCTCCATCTTTTAATTACAGTTCTTGTCTTTTGTGAGCTGCTAAGAAAAAGCACTATTTTCCGGGCCTCCAGGCAATTATTAAGAACTATAATTACTCTTAGAACCACGTTCTTCTCGTCTTACTGATGTTGTCTGCAGAACGGGTCGAACGATAAATATGCAATTTTTAATTGCGTATTTATCACGGAAAATTAGCTGAGCCATGTCACATGCTTGTGGTTTTCCGCCTTTTAAGAACTAATCACTGTAACGATAGAGGGCGCTTCAGCGTATATTTTAGGTGTCATTGGACCTCCAATTTTCTTTCGTTTCATAGATTGATCATTAATAATTTTTTTGACAGAATGATTCAAGAGTAATCATGAGTTCATTCTTGGTAATTTTATTTTGAATTTATATACTTACCTGAGCTTCGAATATTTTAAAAAAGAAATTCATCGGAATATTTGTGGTTCAAAAAGAGCGTAAATCCAAAAATTATTTATTTTGTTTCGGCCTCCTCTTTGTACAATATTATTTGCTGATAAATCTAGTGGCCATATATCTACTGACTTTAGAACAAAAAAATATTAATTTCTTTCTACTTCTTATTTTTTACGACATAGTTTAACTCTTAAATTGAATCGAGTATCAATTTTTAAATCGTAACTTTTTTAATCGGCTTTTAAAGACCGTTATGTACCCTATGTTATATTTTGTTAGAACATTTATATGTATGAATATAAATGAATTTAATGTGTCATCCTTGGGGAGTTATTTTGCTATTTAATCCCTGTCATGTGCCAATAGTATCCAAAAATCGAATTTGTGTTTTAGATAAGTTTTTCTCAACCAATTGAGACAAAAATTTGACACAAAACTGCACTTGTGGTCACAAAATCACAAACCAAATTTGATACATTTAAGTCATTGCGTTTTTGAATTATCGCGTTTACATGTTTCTGAAAGTACAGACCGACAGACAGTCAAGCTGTAGTTGGATTTGATTCAAAATTTGACTCGTGTTTATACTATAGATGTTAAATCTGTGCACCGAATATTATGTATATAGTTCTCTTCATTTTGTAATTGTGTTAACTTAAGTTTGAACAGTCGGACAAATAGCCTTCCTCTGAGCCGGATTTTGCTCAAAATTTAATAGAAATCTGCAATTTGGTGTATAGACGGTATACCAAATTTTAACTATCCAGCTCAAAGTGTTTTGAGTTATCTTTGAGTTTCTCTCAGACAGATAGACGAACATTTTCCAAAAATGTGTTTTTCGAATTCAGGGTGATCTAAAACGCGGAGATACATTAGAACCTCGAGTTCGAATTTTTTTGATGATCACTGTACTTTCTCTATATTAAGAGAAAGTAAAAAAATGACAATGACAATGGTTCTTTATTGAAAGGAAAATTTGATGTATTGCGTACTGATTTGAACTAATTTGATTTGTTTTAAGTATTTAAAATATATTTTGATGAGACAATAACTTAATAGCCATATAATTTAAACAAATATTTTCATTAGAAAATTTTCACCTTCTTTGAATAGTTTTGAATTATTTTGGGGAAGGATTTCTGATATACTGAAAAAGCTCTCGTCTCTGGTACTGTGAAATTAGAGAATGAACATTTATTAGCCTTGACACTTGAGAGTCCCTTTTTCTTTCGCCTTATTGAATAAGTATTTAAAAATTAAATGCTAGTGTTAAAATTCACTGACACCGATAGATAGCAAAGTCGAAATATTGACTGGCTACCCACCTGATTGCTAAAGCGTTTAAAAATGTGCTTGCAACATAATGGATTCATTAGAATATATTTCCCTCGTCAGCTTTCGTGTCACTCACATGATATAGCTCAGCCAATGCTAATACCGTTTTCGTGAAAACCTTGACAGCTGTGAAATTTCTTTTCCCTTTCATGTCACTAAATAGGAAAAGGGAGGAATGTGACCTTGTGCACTTGCTTTTTTTCCCACTACACTTGAAAAGGGATAATGATCGATACTGCTTTGTTCGATTATTTTTTCCCCTTTTCTTCCTGTCTCAAATTAATCGAAACTTCACTCAATTGTTCGCACACAGAGTGTGTTCTTTTCTTTCATGAATTCGTCTTCGTTTGCTCTCATTTTAATTTTTTTTTCAAAATTTTTTTTCTTCAAAAACGGGGGGAGGATTGGGGTGCAGAGGAGATTTGTTTGCATTTTAATAAAATAATCAATTCAAATAAAGTTTTGTTTGGTCAATATTTTTTTCGATTGTTGTGTTTATTAATAACAGGAAGGTATCCGACTAGAATCGAGGGAATTTTTCAAAATATATATGATGTTTTTTATTCATACAAAGATGAAATGATGTATAAAAGTAAAATTATTTAAATATATATGCAGCTTTTGAAGAAAAATCATATTTTGATGTAACTTTCAGTATTTATTTACAAAAACTAGAATTATTTTAGAGAAAAAATTGTTACAGTTTTTCCATTTTTCTTAGTAGTAACATTGCATGTGTAATAAATATATCTAAGAGTGTTAACTAAATTATTGTCTAAGAATTATATTCAAAAATAAAATTTGTGTTTGTAATATACGAAATCATGTATTAAATTCTGAAATATTTTTAACAATATTTACATGATACAATCATAAATCCACTTCTAGAGCCTTCAACATCAAATCCATAGTTCATTACATTCTGTATAACATAACGAGCACTAATTATAAATTTCATTAAAATATCTTGATTATTTTTTGAGATATGCGAATACTCGTACGGTAGAATTATGGAAAAAAAAACTTGATATAATAATAATGCATTTAAGATTTTTTAAATACGCATAAATAAGTATCACTTACATATCAATAGTTTGTTATAACTTGGCTTCTAATTGACATAGAGACCAAATAAGGATATTACTGGAAATAGAAACGTAATTATTTTTTTGAAACTGCTAAATAATAATAATAAATAAGTAAATAACCGCGAATCTTCATCCAAATTCATGTTTCATCCTAGTCGGGTATTTTAAACAAAACAAAACTATTTTTAATTAAAATATTTTTTTTAATGGTGAATTCTGCAGTGTTCCTTTATACTTGCATTATTTTCTGTAGATTGTGTTAATGTAGGGGAGTGGTTTCAAGTTCGTAGAATTTGTTCACGAAAATCTATATTTGTCTAAATGAGATGGATACTTATTATAATTAGCAATGAAAGCTCAAACTGATAGATAGCCGAAAGTTACGCTGTGTATTATTTTCACCAGTTAAAAGAGCGACATGCATTTATTTAATGCATATTTATTTACTTATTACTTGATAATCTACATTTCAGAAAATATCCAGTTACGTTGCGGTATGAAAAATAACAATGCATAAACTGATAGGGAGGCGAAAGTTACGCTGTGTATACGAGTTAAAGAGCGGAACATACCTATCTAATATATTTCTATTTATTTATTATTTGAGACTCTACCCTGCAGAAAATATCCAATTACGATGCCGTATGAAAAATAACAATACACCAAATAAATACGCCCAAAATAATTTACTCTTTATAGACCATCAAGTTTAAGTTACGAATACAAAAATTGAAGATTTTTAACCTTAAAAACATTAAAAGATTTTTAGAAATCATTAATATCATTAAAATATTTATTATAAAATTTATGACATTTGTTTAAAGAAAAATTGGCAATAAAAATTAGATTTAATAAAAAAATTTAAGTTTTTTAGAAAAGCGTGACGGGCGCTGGAAAACGATTGCAATTTAATATTTCTGAGAAAGCGAGCAGTTATCTCATTAATAATTTTATAGAAAAACAGTTTACTGCAAATGGTTACTGATTAGGAAAATTTAAATATCAGTATACGATTTTCAATCTTATAAAACTATATTTATTGCGAAATGTAATGAATTATATTAAAATTTATCATTTTCATTGGCTATAAAACGCCTAGAAACACTTATTACGTCATTTACCTGTTATTTGCGTTCTACGCACGCACATAGCATACGTAAAATGCAACGAATGGAATGTGAAATTGACATCTATATTCTATCAGTTTGATTTATCATAGATTATATGTCTTCCACACATACATAAAATACTCTTTATATATAATGAGATTGTGTCTATGTGGGCGGGAGGGGGGGGATTAACGCTTTTGTGTCGACGCGAAATGAGTTGCCATGTTTTTGACGGGTATAATTTATCATTAAAAATTTTTTTTGTTTGTTTTCATTATAAAATGTCACAATTATAATCACATCATTATTTACAAACTTAGGTAACCTTCAGTTGAGGTGTAAGTTTATTTGTTGAAAAATAAGTCACCTATATTAGATAACATTAGTTGTTTATTAGCTGGTCAAATAAGAAAAGATTAATGCCATGCATCATTTTTTTGTGTAAAGTTTAACACACGCTTACGTAAAAAAAGTTAGCATTGAATGTGATTTGTTGCAATATAAATGCCATTTTATAATATTTGACATGTTTTAATCCTTAGTTGACAAAAAGAACAAAATGAATTCGAAAACATTTATTCCAATGTATAAATAGATTTGAGAATAACACTTTTTTTTTTTCATAATTGAGCTAAAATGGTTAAAAAAAAAGTTTTGATTCGTGAATTAAAATTATAATAACAATAGTTTATTTCTAATAAAGTCAACCAGTCTTTATTCGTATCCAGTCTGGACAAAGCCGGATTTTATCCAATCTTTATTAAACACATTAAAAACCATAATCGAATGATATCTGTATTGCAGCGAAATGTCTTTTTGAAGAACTTTTAAGGTTGAGACATTTCAGTGTGACGCCATATGTGACGTCAATAGCAAAATGTGTGTCATTTTGATGTTCTGTGTCATAGTTGTTTTCCTTTACACTAATACAACTCGGAAGATTTTTTTTTGCCCCTTTTTTTCTTTCTTTCATGTTTTTTGTAAAGATAATAAAATAAGGCTTCGATCATGCATTTGTCATTTACATATCACGTCAGTTATACATACATTGAAGAAGATTGGATTCTCTTGGGAACAAACATAACTTTCTATCATGACTTAGAAGTTATTCGTAATTGATGAATTAAGAGAAAACAAATTATATGATGCTAATTTTAAACGATGACGAAGAAAAATGTGAAAATTTCTTAAATAAGCAGCTTTTTGTCTGTACATAAATCATATAAAATAAGAAATGTAGGATTTGTATGCGATATCACGATATTCAGAAAAAAGAATGTGATTTTTCTCACTTATATAATAAATTTTAATGAATGTTTTCAATAATTTGCTGTAGTAATATATTAAAGCTGCCTTTAAAATTTTTGAAATATTGCTTTTTAGTGAATTTGCATAAGTAGCATTAAATTCGTAATTATCAAAGCTATATATTCAAATTTCGATTATATGTCTTTTCATTTATATATTGTTTTATTTATATTTGTCCCTTTTATTTATAGATTATCCATTGAAAGTAGTATACATATTTTCTATATTTATTTTACTTGAAAAAATTCCCTTTATCCTTTAAATTGTGATAATAATGACAATGTAGCTTCCCCCCCCCATAAATTTATCTAAAGGAAAATACCCAAATAGCTTGAGTGAATCTGATATCAGGGAATTATTTAGTTTTATGTAATTGTACAAACTAATTTGAATTGAGTTTTCTTCTCATTAAAAAATTACCTACTTCGCCACTAAGATTAATACCTCGATATTATTATACTAAGAAATCCCTTTTATTGAGCTTTGTGTTTTTAAAGAGGAAACGTTGTTTTTCTTTAATTTGTAAATCTCTGCACAAGGTTGTGATATTCCCTATTGTTTTCTATCTTCTGTTTTTGTTCTTATTCAAAAACGTTTGTAATTAGATTTCACGATCATCCTTTTAACGCAGGAAGGCCAAATTTTCATGCTTGTTATTAATGTAAAATCTTTACTATATGAAGATTTCTCAAAATGTACATACTGGGTTTTCCTTCAAGATTATTTTCTTTGTTACTTAACGATAAGCATTCGCAATTTATTCTTCCAAATTCTGTAATATAATTACTGAAGATTTCGCTAATTAACGAGATAGAAATCAGATGTGCACCGCTATTTTCCTGGCATTTATTAAGTTCCAAGAAGGTCAGAATGTTTCATTTAATTTTTGGAAAATGAAAAGGAGTTAATACCAAATAATTCTTCCTAATTAAACGAATTTGCTTTCCTGAAATGCGTTGGCGGACGATAAATATATAATTTATTTTTGCTTACAGGGTTCGATTGTTTAACTTCTCTGCGACATTCTAACAAAAATGCATTTGTGATATAAAATAGAATTAATTGCCCTTAAAAAATCTCTCATTCAATGATAAATAATTGTATCCATTTATAATATTAATACTGGGATGTTATTTTTAAATGTTGTTTCGCTTTATTTTGAATCTATTGAGTCAAATAATTATGTAAAAGAGTAAATTAAGCATTCCGTAAAATCACTGAAGATTGAATTGACTTCATAGATTAATTAATTTCTTTTTTTTAATTAACTAATAGGTTAATCTAAGCTGTTAATTAACTGCTCAGATTAACTTGAAATAGACTGTGATTTTCAAAGTTCTGGACCTAAATGCTTCTTCAAAAGGGGGGGGGGGTATCACTATTTATTACTTGTGATTACTGTCTTACAAGAGAGAAGCTTTCATTGTTCATTTTAATAAGATTTATATTCTCCACTCAACGATATTAAATAGAAATAATAATTATTAACGCATTAAATCATTGTCAACATTATCACAAACGTTAAATAATTGATAAATATGAGAAAGAATGTTTGTTTTTCACGTAATTATTTCAATTGTTATTAATAAAATATCATTTGTATGCATATGATTATCATGAAATGTTTTTAGATTTTAATTCTCAATCACCATTCATTTGAGCTGAAAACATTACAATCAGCGTATAAATACAGAAAAAGAGAAAGAAAAAAAATATCCAAACGTTTACTTATTAGAACATACAGTAATGTTGTATATAAAATTTATTCTATTATACCTTAATTCATTAATTATTGTTATTTATTATGTATAAATACAATAGGCATAAAAAGGGTTTTTTAAAAAAAAACACAACATCTAATCGATTTCTGCCAAGTGCCACATTTAGGTGAACCTCCTCATACAAGAAAAAAAAAAAGTGGAACTTTATGGATAATGAAAAAAGATGTCGTCCTTTTGTTTTTATTTTCTTAATTTTCGAAACGCTCTAATAACTCAAACGAGAAAGGAAAAGCCATGCGCGTTGATCTCAAGGTTAAATTGCGCTTCCTGCTGCTGTTGGTCAAGGACATTGACACAACAAACTATCACTATAAGTTAGTTGCCTTTAGGCTTTCTTTATTTAATTATTTTCTTCCTCAATTTTTAAACATTTAAATATGATTTTTTTAAAACTAATTGACTCGAGGGAAAGTAAATTTTAATTTTGTATTTTCGCAGTTGTTATCGCTGAAAATGTATGACCAACATTAATTTATCCTGCTTTAATAACAACTATAATAAAAATAGATGTATACAATATTTAAGTGTTGTCCACTAACGAATGACATCTTGTTTAAATTCGCAACTCACGTTGTATTCTATTTTGTTCTGGTTTTGTATCATTTCTTTTAAAGCCTACGATGATTTTAAATTAAGAAATATTTTAAGAATGAAATATGTATTGAGAAAAGGATTTTTTTAAAGAAAATATTTTAAAAGATTATAGATTAAAAGATTAATTGCATTTTATATACTTTTTTTATACTTAACCATTGAAATTTATAAAGTAGTATCATATTTATTAATAGTATCATATCAGATATTTTTATAAACATAATTTCTGTAATATATTTATTAAGATGATTTGAAAATAGAACTGAAATTTAATAAATGCTTAATCCTAAAAGAATTATGCGACTTCTAAGTTCTTACAATATTGTTGCTAATAAAAGTATGCGGGATATTAATATTTTATATTTTTATTGCAATTCAACTACTGAAGAAATAATGCACTTAAAATCTACTCCTTTCATTCATAAAGCTCTTATCTCTTCTTAAAACAAGCTTTCGTCTTTTAAATTAACTTTAAAAAAATGAGCCCAGTGAAAGCAAATGTTCCTTTTATCATTTTTGAGAGATATTTTACATGCGTATAAAGAATATAAATTCTGTAGTAATGCGTCAAAGTTCAGACGTTGTTCTTTCATTTTAGAAAGCAATAACATTCCCATTATTCCACTCGTTCCAATGCAGCAAACGATTTTCAAAAAGGCGTAGATAATTGAATTTATCGATCGTAAGTAACAAAATCCCTTGCAAATAATCTAAAATAGAATTCAAGGCGAATGCTTTTCATGAAAATTATCTTAGAAAGGGATATTTAGTTTTTCTTCTTTCTAAGTCATCTTTAATAGAGCTTAGAGTGAATTGTCAAATTTTTCATTTTATGTTATATGAAGTGATAAATAGAATTCATTAAATGTGTTTGAATGAAATTGAAAATTGTTTACATGATAGCAAGCGAATGTGAAAATTTGTTCTTCAGGCTTATTATCAAAATCTAGTAATAATTTTCTTACTGCATTGGATGTGATGCGATTTTTGGTGACTTTTTCGCTGTTAATAATACTCTATCCTCGTCGAATTAATTTTATTTGCAGAAAGCTTTGACATTCTGAGTTTTGTGAATCGAATTATATGAAAATAGAAAATTAGAGCCATATGTAAGTGGAAGCATGTGACTGTAATTATGCGTTTCTAAAAACATTTTTGTAAAATTGTGCATAAACTCTTGTTACATCATTTTTTTTATCGCTTATGTAGTGCACATTAAAATTTCATTGAAGGAATGTTTTTTTTTATTTCTACTTATTTTGCGCATGACTCATTATTTATTTAAAAGATTAATTAGCTGACAGTTTCATTTTTTAAAAAGAATATTGTGTAGTACATTCTCAATCGCCATTATTATTTTCCTTTTGTATTTTTTATTTTTGTTTTTACTGTCATTTAAACCTCAAATGATTTTATTTATTTATTTTTATTTCTATAAATATTAACTATTTTATTTCTGTAAATATTATTATTAAATATTTTTTTATAAAGTGTTATAACATTGTGCCATTTCAAATAGAAAGCATCAAAAGACTCATTTATACTAAGATGTAAAATAACTGTACGTATCTAATGAGATTGAAACGAGAAGTCAATCATTCATAACAGCTACTATTAAAATTAATTTTTTCTATACATTTTTCATTTAGAGTCGAGCAGTATATATTATACAGATATCAGCAGATTCGTGCTGCCATATACTGTTAATGTTCTTTTACTTGAAAGAGTATCATTTTAAATAGAATTCACTGTAATATAAGTTGATTTGGTGATGGTCAGAATAACTACTGCAGATTTTTATTTAGTCCAACTGCGTCTCGAGAATTAAAATTTTTTGATGCGTCGTTGTATGATACTAAATTATTTTACAGTCACATATACAGTCACATAGTTAATAGAAACTACAAATTTTCTCACTAAGCTGCTATAATAGTTTTTTTTTCTTCTTTTTTCTTTTTTTATTTCTCTGGAAACATCAGTTCATCTTTTCTGAAACAAACGAAATGTATTGTATTCAATAAAATATTATTACTTAAAAAGTTTTTAAAAAAAATTCTATTTGCGTTACAAAATGTAAAACTTGTGTAATTAACAACTTCTTTAAATTGCTTTACTTGTTTGTGTATGATTCTTCATTATCTGATTTTTATACCGTCACAGTCATATTTTGTTTTGCCGTTAATGAATATTTTTGTTTTCTTTATTAAGATTTTGCTACGTAAATAAGGAGAAACCGAAATAAATTTTATTTTGATTATTATATTATCATTTTATGTATTATCATTAATTAAAATATTATTATTTTATTATAACAATATTTCATTATTTGGGTTTAAATTTTTGCTAGAGGGTTTCCAGCTAATTAGTTAGCTAAAACTAACAATTTTTTTTTCTAAGAATAACTGTTTGATACTTTTTGTTACTTCTGATTCATTTAAATTAAAATGTATCTTTTACATGTCAAAAAGTAAACGAGGCGTTACGAAAGAAAATTGAATTTTCATCGTAAATCTTGAGCAATTCATAATTTACAAAGGTGAATATTATGAGTTACAAAAGCATGCATGACTAAAAATGATTATAAAGGTGTGTTGTGTGCGCACGCGCGTATTGGCTTTTTACAGACTAGATCGTTTGACTTAGAGCGATCAAATTTGGCACATATATACTTTGGAGCCTAAGTATATGCATTAGGTAGCGGTTTTCTTTCTGCAACTTTAATTAGAAATTTTCAGGGGTGTTTGTGCTCCGGGGAAACCCCGGAATTCCGGGGATTTTGAACTTCGATACCCGGAAATTCCGGGGATCGTCGTTCAAAAGGAAGTAGGAATAATAATGAATTATTTATTTTGATCTGGGTAATTTTGTTTGCTTTGAAAGCAGAAAACGCAAGGTCAGTGTGTGTGGTGAAAACTTTTCCTTTCTTTCTCCAAAGGCAGTGATAATGCGTGAAAAGGGGGAAAAAACTTCTTTTTTGTTCTTTCCTTATTGCGAGTTATGACTCATTCCCCCGGTTCTCGGACATTCTCTTCTGGATTCTTTTCGGCAAGTAGGCGCGGCAGAAAAAAAAAGGAGAGAGACTTCGTTCGACCAGATGTGCGATCACGTGACCTGGGTTCAAAGGTCTTAATTTTGCAAAAAAAGTAATTCATTGAACTTTTATAATTAGGTCATTCAATACTTCATAATTGTAATTTTTCATTTCTCCCCCCCCCTTCTCGAAACTCCAAAATGTCGGTAGTAAGTCCGTAAAAGTTTCAGGGGATTTTTTGGGGTCCCACAAACACCCCTGAATTTTATTAATTAAAAATCAAATGTAATTTTGTCATTTCTACTTGATAATTCCTGATAATATTATTTCACGAAACTGACTTTTACACCATTTTAAAATTTAAAAAAATTTTCTTTAATGATGACTTTTTAAAATTGCCATGTAGTAATCATGACAATTTTATATAAAACATTTTTTTTTTTCATTCTTTTCAAAAACACGTTTTATTTTTGCTCTGAAATTCAAGTCCTTTCCGGTTGTTGCCTCAAATATTTAATAATATAATTTTCTTCCATCTTTAAAAGCTAAAGAAGGAAGAGTCTCTTAATTATCTCAGCAGTTTGCATGAGGTATCACATAATGAAATTACATCACCGCAGAAGTCAACTTGTAGTTTGAAACAGATTACCCAGGTACTTAAGCTTTTAATGGGACGTGTTCTTAAGCTCCATTAGGAAGGTTCATGCGCACAGTAAACAGAACGGGTTAAAATCCATTACAATAACTCGCCTGTAATGACTTTCAAAATTGAATGCTTAAAAATACTTTGTTAAGGAAATTGCGATACTCAAGTTATGCATAAGAGTATTTATTGAAACGAAACAAAATCGATATTCCCGCAGAATATTTTGTCACCAAAGGCGGCTGGCCTTTGGCTTTTATATAAATAAAATTTTTAAAAAAATGAAACACGAAACAGTTATTGCAAAATACTATCCTCATCAAATACATCTCTGTTTAAATAATTAAATTAAAACAATTAAAGTTACCTAATTTCTGGGTGAATTTACCTTAAGAAAGATACTTTTGTTTCCGTGATAGAAAGAATGCCTTAAGCCATATTGATTATTTTATGCTTTCCTAAAAAGCACTATATGCATATCGTTAGTTGCTCTTATAAAATTGCAATTTAAATATTTTCTGATATTATTCATATTTTGGTTAATTCTTTATCTTTTTCGGTTTTCTTGTCATAATGGAAATATAATCGTAATGAGAGCGATAATAAAAAAAGCCTCTATTCCTTTTTTTTTTTTTTTTTTCTAAGCACATTTTTTGTATTAGAAGTTTCAGAATAGAGTTGGGCTTAAAGCTACCATATATATCATTTTTTTTTTTTTTTGATGATAGGTGCTGACCAATAAAAACTCCAAACACCAAATTTAATTAAGTTTTGAATTAATTAAAAATTAATCGAAATTAATTTTTCTCTTTGTATTTTATTAGTATTCAGTGTCCCCATTGTCCTTGAAAATCCTTGAAAAAATCTTTGAATTTTATTCCGTTTTCCCTGGGCCTTGAACAAATACTATATTTTTCTCTAGGTCCTTGAAAAATAGTGGAAATGTACATGCACTATTTGGGGGGGGGGGGGAATTTTCAAATAATTTGTCATGTTTTGTCTCAAGAGTGTGAATGCATTTGTGAAGTACCTACTAATATTTTGTGAAATTAGCATCTTGTCCAGTGCTTTACAACAGAGACTATTTATGAGACTAGTATTGGCTTTTTAATTGCAAGATGAACATACGAGGATTCATTCCTGCTTTTCTCTTAAGCACCTCGAAGTGGTAAGCAAGGAAATAATGGTACATTTGAATACTAATGTGAAAATATTTGATTTATTTTTAACATTTGCATTTTTATGTCAATTTACCTGTATAATTTTATGGTCCTTGAATTTTCTTAAAAAAGATCTTTTTGAAGTCCTTGAATTTTTTACTTCATTAAGAGTGGTGATCTTATTATCATATAAAATTTATTTTTATACCACTTTAAAATTAAAAAAAAATTAACCTTTCAATGATATCATTTTTATTTGCTAACGATTTCTTTTTTATTTTAATGAGTTTTTAAAAATATTTTATAGTATTTTTATTGTTTTAGCTACTACGTTTATACACGTTTGCATGAATTTTAAATTTAACTGTATAATTAACTGTATAAAGTCCTTGAATTTCCTTAAAAAAATCCTTTTGAAGCCCTTGAATTTTTTATTTCATTAAGAATGGTAATCCTGTTATCGTACAAAATTTATTTTTACACCATCCTAAAATATGAAAAAATTAGCTTTTCAATGGCATCGTTTTTATTTGCAAACGATTTCTATTTTTTGTTTAAATTTTATTTTAATGAGTTTTTCAAATATTTTGTAACAATATTTCCGTTGTTTTAGTGACCACGTTTATATAAGTGTGGTTGAATTGATTTTAAATCCGTCTGTTTTCACTTTATCGTTGCTGTATTAGGAATAAATTTTTTTAAATAAAAATGCATAATTTACTTGTAATATATATAAATGTGTGACAAACTTTTTGTCATTTTTTTCTTTTTGTATCCCTATTTTGTGTGATTCCACTCCCATAACTTCCCAAATACACCCCTAGTAGATTGAGTATATTTGCTTTTGTTTAATTCAATACCTTTTGTCGTAAAATCGCCGTCACTTTCGCCTACTCTCCTCTGCTGAATTGAATATAGAGCAGACAGCATGTTCAGTGTCTTCTACAAAACGTTTCCCGTGCAACTAACTATGAAAGTGCTGAGTTTTGAACACTGATAACAGACAGTTGAGAATTTGCTTTCGTGTGTTTAGTCTCTCCTCTATAAGTAGCCTGTAGTGCTGAATTAGTGGTGCTTTTAGCGACTGGATATTTTTTCTTTTCAAAACTTGAAACATTAAAAATGTCTCTTTATTTATGGTATTTTTTCTTAATGTTTTTTTCTTAGCCAGATGATGAAATGAGAAGGTAATAATTTGTTTCATCTTTGATACTTTGGAGAAAAAAACAACATTATTTTATGTATTTACAAGTCGCTATCTCAGTTATTCTAGAGTAGTTTTATTTTTATATTCTCTGCTGTTGAATTGAAGTGAAAACATATTTATTTGGAAATATATATAAAACTCAAATGCCTTCATTTTTGTACCTTGTAGAAATTCAAATTACGGAATAGATTTTCATCAAATATTTCTTCAAATACTATTAAACGCTGAGAAAGTTTAATGATTATGTCGTAAATTCTGTGCTGTTGAACTGAAGTGAAAGCATATTTATTTGAGAATATATATAAAACTCAAAAACTTTAATTTTTTTACCCTGTAAAAATTCAAGTCACTGAGTAGATTTTCATCAAATTTTACTTGCAAATACTATAAAACATAAAGATGATTTGATGAATATATTGTAACAATTAATTAATTGTTTTAATTGAACATTATTTTCATTGCATATACTTATTATTAGAACAAGCAAAAAATATGGCCGCGCCCGAGAGTTGTTTAGTAAAATTAAATTAAAATAGACAAAAGATGGGAAATAGAGATATTTAAATCATCTTATTTATATCAAAAAGACATTTCTTTTATTTTGAAAATTGTTTTGTTGTGTCGAGTTATTTAAAAATTGATACAAAACTTGATTACTTGATTTTAACGTTCGATGGGGATTAGAATTCACTTGCAATTCGCTGCCTTCCTACTCCTAATTGTAAACATCTTTTACGTTGCTATTCACAGTGTTTTTCAAATATGTATCATTCTTCCACTATCATTAATAATTTATTGACAGAATTAGGTTCTTGTTGTTTTTAAGAATTATTTGATACAGTCTGTAATTTTTAGTGAAATTACGAGAAATCTTAATTTAATGTTAAGTATGTATGCTAGTATATTAATAATAATAATGATAGTATTTATTTTGAGTTCTGTAATAAATTGTAAGGAAATTGGTATGCTCTAAACTCTAAATTTTCTGAGATTGTTAATTCCAGTATTTTTATCACTAATAAAAAAAAATATAACATAAAGAATGAATTTTTTTGGAAATAAATAATTACAATCAATTCAGTTTAAATAATAATAATAATAAACCCAATGTTTTTCGTTTGATTTTTGCAAAAATAAATAAGTAAATAAAATTAAAAATTTCATTTTAAAATTCTTATATTGAATGTCTTATTTATTTCAGTTTTGTGTTTTAGTTTGACTTTATTTTTCCGAAACGAAATAAAAACATTATTTAGTGATCTAATTATTTAATAGCTTTCTTCTTACTACTCTTCTTTAAAAAATAAAATAAAACTTCGCACTAATGCCGTTTTCGACTATTTTTCAGGATGAAAAAAATGAATGGATTCATTTTGAAACTTTTTTTCATTTTCTTTTTAGTTTCCACCTATAACTGGTTCAAATTTTTGCTCTGTTTAACCATTCAGCATGATATTCCCCCCCTTTTTTTATCATAAAAATTAAAAAATTAGAACTTCTAAAGTCTTCTAAAACTCCCCCCCCCCCTCCCTTCTATTGGTTCGAGCTGAATCATGCTGAAGGAATGAACCTGCATTTCTTTTTAGTTAAACGAACATGTTTTATTTTTAATTCTTGCTTGTACCTTTTCCACCCAGTTTATTTCTTGCCGCGTTTTATGTTCCGATTAGAAATCGCCATTGCATTCGGAATCGTTTGCGTGACTGATTCTCAGTGGCAACGTCACGGAACAGGTGCGTCACATAGCCTGTTGAGCTTGGCGAATAAATTATAATTCGTGAACCGATTTTGATCAATATATATAGTTATTAATAAATGGATAAAGCCTTTCTGCGAAACAAGGGGTCCTTTGAGAAAAATTTTCTGAGATGACAGTTGTTATCAGGTAGCGAAATACAGCACGCACGGCCTGGTCATGCGTGTTTTATTGCCGTCCTTGTAGTTTAAAAGGGGGGTACTGGTAAAATCTAAGCTGTTATTGAATTAATTATTCAAATTATTCTTATCGTTCTTTTGAAATCGAATTTTTATGTAAAATATGCTAATGTGATGCAAAGTGTAATGAATTGTGATAAAAAAAATTTATGTTTTATTTCTTTTTTTTTCTAGGTAAGCCCACCGTTTTTCTTCTTTATTATTTGGATCTTTTTTTATATCATCTGTGAGAGGTAAGTCATTTCTATAATTTCTTTCCAAAAAAAGAAAAGAAAAAAAGATTGAATTGAATTATTAATTATAACGATAGAAATGAGTTTTACGTCTTCATTACATTTTTAAAAATGATAAATAAACTGTAACGAAATCTATTATGAATGTATAATTGTGAACTCTCAGTTAATATTGCATTTTGGGAATAGAAAAAAAGGCACAGATTTTTTTTTTTTTTTTTTTTTTTTTACCTAAAAAGTTTTATACGTTATCGATGCAAATGTGTGTATAATTCAGTAATTTAGTGGAATTCCTTGTTATTTTCACAAAATATCCAGCCATGCTCTGTGAAATAACGAACTTTGTTGTGTATATTCATGCTGTTAACAAATATTCAACTGTCTGACCAGTAGAGACTCAAATGAAAGGTAATTGAACTCGGCGTTATGATTTTATCTAAATACTTGTACAGTATAAATACTATTTTCGCTATGAATAATATGTGATTTTGTTACTGCAGATCAAATATATATTCGCTTTTGATTTTTTTTTCAATTATTAAAACAATATAAATAATTTTAAATTCTTTCCAGAAAACAAGAGGAAAAAGAACAATTTCATTTATCCGTTCTTCTTTTCTTTTTTCTCTTACTTTAAATTACTTTTAAGAAATAGAATAGGTAATTGCTATTTTTATTTTCGACATGCATTGATGAAAGGTAAAAAGATTCAATTTTAAACTTAAAAAATTCGACTGTAATAGTATCTTTTTTTTTTTTTTTTTTTTTCTTAACAGGCTGAGTTTTGCTTATCATTTGTTAACTATATTTTTTTTTTAGCCTAACTAGTCATTTCAGCACATTCAGACTTAATAATCATCGTAATTAATCCTATTATTTTGTAATTAATTATCCTAAAGTTTTGTTAACTGCATCTTTTATTTATACCAGAAAATGCGAGAAAAAATAAATTTTTCTAGGAGAAAATAATTGTGTAAATAAAAAAAATGGAAAATCCCGAATGTTAATATAAATTGAAATGGATCTGTTGGTAATTAAATCATTCTGGAATTCTTACTTTTTCTGCTTTAATTCTATTCTACTTTGTACAAAGAGAATATCGATAGGCAGGAAGAAAAAAAAGTTTGAAGCATTCCTGAAGAACTGAAAAAAGCACTCACGTCTTGACTATTCTACTTTTTACTTATTTATCTCGACGTGAGCCTTTCAGCAACAGTTGTTAGGAAAAATAAAAGGGGAGTTTTAGGGGTATTTCTCAAATTGCCTTTTTGAATGTTTGTTTTCTAAGGACGACATTACATTACGAATTTACATTAGTGATTTCAGCTAAAATAGGATGGAGTGTCAGTGCATGACTGTTATAACTCATAAAACTATTGTTTCTTTATTTTAACAATTCTTTTATGCCATGTTTTTTTTTTATAAAAAATATTGTTTAAAAATTTGTTTTTAGAATGCCACTTCCTTCTTTTTTGAAAAGGAACATCATTTTACTGAATCTGGAGAAGTAATAAATTTAGGCTATTATTTTGTTATTTTGATGTTGAATCTTTTCGATATTTAGAAGCTAAAATTATACTTAACAGTTATTTATGCATATATGATTAATTATTAGTAATAAAATGTTTTTAGAATGCCACTTTCTTCTTTTTTGAGAAGGAACATCATTTTACTGAATCTGGAGAAGTAATAAATTTAGGCTATTATTTTGTTATTTTGATGTTGAATCTTTTCGATATTTAGAAGCTAAAATTATACTTAACAGTTATTTATGCATATATGATTAATTATTAGTAATAAAATGTTTTTAGAATGCCACTTTCTTCTTTTTTGAGAAGGAACATCATTTTACTGAATCTGGAGAAGTAATAAATTTAGGCTATTATTTTGTTATTTTGATGTTGAATCTTTTCGATATTTAGAAGCTAAAATTATACTTAACAGTTATTTATGCATATATGATTAATTATTAGTAATAAAATGTTTTTAGAATGCCACTTTCTTCTTTTTTGAGAAGGAACATCATTTTACTGAATCTGGAGAAGTAATAAATTTAGGCTATTATTTTGTTATTTTGATGTTGAATCTTTTAGATATTTAGAAGCTAAAATTATACTTAACAGTTATTTATGCATATATAATTAATTATTAGTAATAAAATTCAACTTCAACAGCATTTTTCTTTCTTTTTTTTTTTTTTAAATCTCTTTTTTGATATCGGTTAAAAGCATTTGCAAATGAGAGTTTCACTCGCTGGAATTCATTATGTTCTGCTGAATGAAATTGCTTTTCTTCATTATTATGTTGCTCTAAATGTTCTGCATGAAGCTTGACTTGAAAAAAAAGAAAAGAAAAAAGGAAGAGGTGGGAAATTGTTTTAAAAGCTGATTTTTTCAGAATTTTTTTCTTATTATATTTAATTTTTAAATTAAATTTAATTTAAATAATGTTGATCTTAAAGCAAAATGGATATTTGTTTTTTAATAAAGTTTCTTTTATAACAAAAGGGAAGGTCATATTGAAAAATAAAATGGAATTTTATTCACTCTAATAAAAAAAAAACTTAATGCTATTTTATTGGCAGTGATAAGGGCACACATTTTACTTTTTGCTTCTTTTTCATAAGTGTCATTGTATTCTTTCTATTTGATTTAACTGTGTTGTCGTTGGGTGCGACGTTTCTTTATTTTCCTTGTTTTCATTTTATATTACGTCAGGAGTCGTTTTGTCAGTTTCTAATAATGCCTCATTTGGCGTTTCTTTATGTCCTTCGTTATTTCTGCTTCTACTTTTTCCTTTAAGGTGCTTTTGTTTTGACGGATCTTGTAACTATATTCTTCTCTGCCCCCACCTCCTATCCCATTGCGTCTTTCATGTTTTTTATGCTTCATGGTTTAATTTTAAAAATCCCAAAATATTCTGAATACTGTCCTATGTATTCATTGGTAGAACAGCTTTTACTGTTAGTAATGAATCTAGATGATGAATTAATAATAGAGAGACATGCCTGGTTGAATCGTAAATTACATTTTAAATAACTGTTTTTTGTACCGATCGGGTAAAGAAACGAATTTTATTCCACCAATGTTTTGAAATGAACAGTGAGTTCTTCAATTTCCAAACTTAACATAGGCTAATTTAAGATGAAAGTTAAGAAATTAATTAGGATTCAAATTGTGTGCGTGTGTGTGTGTAATGATATCTCTTAATCTAATTTAAATGTAAGCTAATTTTTATCTTAATTTAACTCATATTAATTTCATTTTAAAATCTTCTCTTATTTCCTGATCCAATTCCACTTTTTATTTAATTTCTTTTAACATGCAGTCTAGAATACTGACGACTTCAGCAGGTTCTTGCGCTCTGAGTGAAGGATAAAAGTCCCTTAATGCACACTATATTCTTTAAAAGGTACCTAAAATTCCCTTGCCTAAATCGACACGTGTCAAAGAAATCTATATCAAAATCGCTTAGTAAAACCAACGAAGTGAAAAATTTCGGTCTCTTTTGCTCTTGTGTCACGATATAGACTGGTGTTTTTCTCATCACTTCTTCTTTGTACGCAAATTATGCCTTCCGGGATGGAATAAATCGAAGTTTTAAAATTTCAGAAGTTTATTCTATTCGGTCACGCAACTGCTCAAATATGTTATATAATAATTTTTAAATTATATATATATATATATATATATATATATATATATATATATATATATATATATATATATATATAACTTTTCTATATATAATAGAAAAATTATTACTAAAAAATAATAATGTATATCATTTACTTCGGTGGCGTAAATATTATATCTCCTACTGGAGTTACGAGAAGTTTTACTTAGCACCTTGATTGCCATGGGGGGTCATCGGTGACCGACAGACCCATATAAATTATTACATAAATTATTACATCATAATTATATTATCAATGTGTTAATATAAACAAACATTTTCACCATGATGATTTTGAAAAATGAGGAAAACTATCCTTCTCATCCATAACGTAATGAAAAAGAGTGCATTCGGGGAAAGAATTGCTGTTACTTGATTGACACGTTTAATCAAACTTCCATCTGAAATCCACTACCAGAAACAGGAGTGCCACCCCTATCTCTTGTCCACCCCATTCCAGCAGTGCGCTGCAGGGTGACGAAGGGTGTTTTAATAAGCTGCCTTTTATAGCTCCCGATGGATGGACAAAGATTCCACCACCACTACCTCGATACCGACAATTGTTATAAATCTGAAACGCCTCCCCAGAGATGAGGTGCAGGGAAAGTGAATCTGGGAATGGCACAGCGAAATGGGACAGTGCCGTGGATGGTAGTGTAATAATGATTGATTTCCTAATCGAGGCACTGTATTCCACAGGGAACAGCCCCTATGCAGTTAAGCTGATTTTTCTTCTTTTCTTTCTAATTTTTTTTTTTTTTTTTTTTTTTTTTTTGAACTGTGTGAAGAGAACTTATTTTTTATTCGGATATGCATAAGCTTTTCAGGTTGGAATTTTTTTTTTTCTATTGCCTTTGAAGTTTTTAATCTGCTCTTAAGAATGTTAGGCAATGGTTATATATATTAGATTTTTTTTTGTATGGTTCATGAGGGAATTCTCATGATGTTTTTGTTCAAATGGCTTGAATCTACATCAATCAAAAGAACTCATCAATGTCATGCTATCGTGACTGTTTATTTAGTAAAATCAACCGACGTTTCATAGAATGAAAGTGCTTATATATTTTCAATGTTTGCACTCGGGAGTTAAACATTATCTAATAATACTATCTATAATACTATTTTCTCAATGAATTCGGAACATATTATTACATAAAAAACCATTTTTACACTACTTAAATTTTTAAAATTATTATTATTTTTTTATTATAAATATTAGTTTTATTACCTTGCAGTTTTCTCTATTTGTAATAAATTATTTAAAAAATTTAACTAGATTTTACAACATCGCATTTCATTTCTAAATTGCTGATTTTATACCCACAAGCTTTGCTACGATATTAAATACATTTGTGTGTGTGTACGCGCTATATCTCTGCATAATTAAGAGCAATTATGATCTGGTTACTTAAATTTATCTTACTTAATTTTTGTAGCATCTTTCACAAAATCTGTAATTGGCATATTTTTAGTATTCAGCATAATTAACAGTTACTCAGTAATAAGTAAAAAAAAACAAAAAAAAAAAAACTTGAATAATCGAAAGCAATTGTAAAATTGTTTTCTATCGTTGAAAATAAATTTTGAAGTGAAATGAATATATAGAAGTTTTACTTTCTTGCATTCCCTACTTCATAAATGAACACGCTGTGGACTTTCATAGAACTTGCAAAGGAATTTCACTTCCGTAAGAATTAGTGTTCACTGGAGTATCAAATACGGAAGAGGGAAAAAGAACCGCATCCATAGCCAGTGAAGGAAGAATAGTCATTTAAGTGATTCCCTCCTTTCCCCCTCCGGAATCTTTCTATTTTTTATTAATTCGAATACACCGTCATTAACTTCAGGGACATATCATATTCCTTTTTCTTTAGCCACAGACCTTGATTTTGTGACGGTTTGATAATTACTCAAAAACATGCCGTTCATCAATAGTTGGTGTGGAACAAATGGCTTCACTGAATTAAGCACGAGAGGAAATGCATTTGCCGAAGACTTGACACACCCGCGTGTTCTCACAAATAATGCAAATTTACTCACGTAATTAACGAATTGGCTGGCATAATTATGGTTGCTATCGTTGGAAGCGGCGTCACTTTTGTCGATTGGCTGTTGCCGAAATTGTGTGCTGCCAGCAGTGGAATCGAAAATGATTAAATAAGTCTTTTGCTTTATAAACATCGTGGATATACGGTATATGTATGTAAACTCTTCTTGTATCATCCTTGTGTTTCAACAGATTTGGAAGGGTTTTTATCGTATTGTTGGCAGTTTAATGTGTCAGAGTTAGCTGTGAATTTAACCCTGTAGCAGTTGCATTACTATCTTCTATCTCTATCTAACTATTACTATCTAAATCTCTATCTTCTTTTTTGGATAACAGATGGCGATGTCTGATAGGTACGAATCCCATAGTGCATTGCGATTGTAATGAAAATGAGATGATATGGCGTTCTGTTAAGCTGCGCGCGTGAGTGTCTTGTCTTGTCTTTGTGTTTGTGTTTGTTTTGTGTGAAATGTGATTATTAAAGTAATGTTCCCGAAAACATACGTCCTGTTGCTTCCATTGCAAGGATTATAATAATCTACTCTACTACAACCCATCATTTTTGTCGATTGGCTGTTGCCGCCATTGTGTGTTGCCAACAGTGAAATCAAAAATGATTAAATAAGTCATTTGCTTTATAAAGATCAGGTAAATGCGGTACATATATGCAAATTCTGCTTGTAACTGCAGCCTTACTTTTGTATCAACAGATTTTGAAGGTTTTTGCTGTGTTATTGACAGTTTTATGTGTCACAGTTAGCTCTGAATTTAACCCATTCCATTTCTGCGTTGTTTGCACCCTTTTTATTAAGATTATCTTTTTATTGAACGCAGTTTCTTGAGATAACGTAATAATCATCGTTAAGATGATCGAAGTTGTTTGTGTTGTGTTATCACACCACTTAGTCGTTATCTTCATCAGGCATGTTGTAAGATTTTGTTAGTTTTCAATCGATTCTTAAAATAGACCCAAATGTGAATAAAGGATAAGACAGCAGAGCTGGTGTTGTTTCCAAAACAGGAGAAAGTCCGTTACGCTTTTATTATCTTTCACAAGCTGACAAACATATCTTCTATCTCTACTACACACATTCAGAAAAATAAAAACGATTTCATTTTTTGATATTATGCCATGAACAGCATTGTCCAATAGCTGATTAATTGAATTTGCAACATTTTCGGTAAAAATCAGTGGTGTTCTAGGTAACACTCCAACTTCTGAGGTCAAATGTCCTTGTATTCTTCATTTTTATATTATTCAGGAACTTTCTTACAGTGCATATAAGTTATAGTTCTCTTCAATTTAAGCATATTGTATTTTCTGTTATAAGAAATGAATCGTTATTTAGCTAAATATCTTCTTTTTTTTTTTTTTTCTTTTTCTATATTTGATCAACTCTTCCATTTCAAATTTAAATCTTACGGCAGCTGACAGCAAATTGGAGAGATATATAATACAATGCTATCGTATCGTAATAATACGAGTTATGTGACTATCGAATTATGAAGCTTAAAAATATATTGCTGACGAAATTACTACATAAATATTCATCTATAATATAAAGTAAATATGTATATAAGATACATAAATATTTAATTGAAAATTTCAGAGAGCATTATTCCTGACGAATCAGCTGATCCAAAGACGCCTTGTAGCAACTTAATACTAAAGATGTGGCTCTTGCTTGTTTACCTGATACCAGCAACAGACGTTTTTTTTAAACCACTTCAGCAATAAAAAAGTGGGATAAACAGTGGATGGAGGAAGGGGGTAAACCCTAGTTCCATTCCACTTTTTTCTGACATTGATTGATAAGCCAATAATTCATAACTTGTAAACGATGAATTAAAATATCTAAAGGTCCAGTTGTTGCTTTGATTCTTCATATCGTTTGCAAATTCTTCAAAATTTTGTATTTTAAAATAATTGCGAATATTACAAAGTTTTGACTTACTTTTTAAACGCATGCTGCTTAATTTTTTCCTAATTAAAATACACATTGAATTTGGAAGGGTGGAATAGTTGTGTGCTAATGGATAAATTCAAACTTCTACTCGTATTCTTTTATAAGAAGATAAAATTATTATGCACAACTGGGTATTTTTTTTATATAAATAATGGAATAAAACTTAATTCACAGTCAGTCAGCGGTAGTTTTAAATAATAATTAAAGAATATATTCGTCGAATTGAAAAACACATTCATCACGTCAACCGAGAATTAGAAAGTAAATAAGTAATTTTTGATAACAGAATAAAAATATGCATGATAAGGAAAAAAAAAAAAAGAAAGAAACTGTTATTTTGATGGAAATAATTTAATTCTTTGAATACCGCCACGACTTTCAACCATGATTGACAAGACAAGGCCGAAAACTGCATATCTTAGATGAAAAGACCAACAAGAGTTTGACGCTTAGCATATTAGTACAATTTATTTGTAATGAAATTGTATTTTATGAAGGAATTCCATTAAAAATGACAGCTTATTTCATTATTCGAGGATTTAATTACCTGCAGCTTTCCTGCCCTTTTAAATATTGATTGAACGCAACCAGATTAATCAGTTATCCGTTAATTTGATAAAAAGAATAGGATGTGAACGTATTGCTTTATGTTTCTCTACTCTTGGTTATTCTAAATGGGCTATTTATTACCCCTGCCGTTTAAGTATATTTTAGATCTGCAGCCCTTCCTGGATCATTCATTTAGATGGAACAATCATTAGTTCTCCACGACTTAAAAGGTAACGCCCGACACATTCCTTTGGTCTAAAACACCCTGATGTCAATTTATTTTCAAGTAAATCTGCTCTTCAATTCCAGTAGCCAGCCGCCTATTCTTACTTCTTTCACCGTTCATTTACTGCCATGCAATTGAATCATCCCACTTTGCCTGCTGGTGAGGCTCCTTCATCCAGCACTCGAGCAAGGGAGGGAGATTAACTAGGGAGTTTCATCTCCTTCACTTCATCCGAGCCCCCTCACTGGATAATCGAGACGATATTGCAGTGAATGAGCACTCCTTCGCTTCGCCGTGATCGATCAAGCCCCACCCCACACCCCCGAGCTACAAAAAGGGAAAGATTACCTGGGCCCTTGTGTATAATAATAAAGGAAATAGGCGTGCTGACGAGGCACTAATGCGTGTGCGAGTTCCTTTCTCCTCTTTTGCTCTTGTCCGGTCCTCCGTTCAGGACTGCAGGTAAATGATACTCGTCTGATTCGATATGAGTGAGAGAATAATTTCATTTAATGGATCTCGTTTCTGTATTGCATGCTACCTACTTACTCGATTTGGCATACTCATTCGAATCGTTGTCTTATTGACGGATTCTGGAGACGTTGATTGGTATGTCGACAGTATTTCTAATACCTCGGAGACATTTCTGAAGCTAATGAGTGTTCATGGAAAACATCTTTTGTATTTATATGTCGGAATGGGGTGATAGATATACATGGATTATTTTGATGTAAGAATGCTTTATTAGGAACGTTGATAAAAAATTTTAGGAATTCGATATTCGTTAGGAGGTATATTCCATACTTTTGTTGTTCATTTGTTTTTTTCTGTAACACTTTGTGTGTATAATTTTTATTTTTCTATGTTTTAAAATAATTGTTTTTTAATGGCTTGAATTTGGCTTTACGTTAACTTCTGAATTGTATAGACTGTTATTTTCCATACTGATTCTTCACATATTGAAGCCCAAAATTTTTCGCCAGCAAATTCCCTTCTGACATTATATAAATTGAAATTAATTTCATACGCTTTTTTTCCGCTTTTGGGTTGTTTGTTTTTTATTTGGATTGCATTTGATTCTAATAAAGAACATATCAAATTCATCCTAAAAATTGAAAGAAAAAAAAAAGGATTTTAAAAAGTTGCCCAGGAAACTGCCTCTTTTCTTTTTTTTACCCAAGAACTTTTTTTATAAGAGATTTCGCTACAAAAACTGGAAGAGATTTAGAACTTTTTCAAATTTCAATTACGATCATAATTAAATCATCGATATAAAATTGGTATTAATATTTCCAGAACTGTATTCACTGCTGTATATTATATTTCTTTGAAGCATTGATTGCTTTTTCTAGTTTATTTAGCTTGAGAAAATAGATTTCGCAAATTCATTATATTATATAAGTGTTCCCCAAAAAATGGTTGGGTTCTATATCAAATCTAGTTTTTGACTTATGCATCGAGTGAATGTATCCTATGTTTAAAATATTTTTTTAATTCCATACATAAAATAATTTTTAAAACAAAGGTGTTTTCTGCCCTCGCCACTTTTTTTTTTTTTTTTTTTTTTTTTTTTAACATTTTAGAGTTGTAGAAATGTTTTAAATGAGCAAAAAGGCTTCTTAAAAATGAATATATTATCACTCCAAGACTTCCTGTTAGTCAGAATTGTAATAGAATCTAGTCGATAAAAGCACTGGAATGCAAAAGGTTAATGTGTGGCTTCTCCTTGTATTTATTTCCACACATTAATTGTGCTGCATCTAATCAGTATTTCGAATGCGAAAAATTGAAATAAAAACATGACAATCACTGTGATTACATTCTGAATACATAAGCATATTATTCTCGTTGAAATGATAATTTACTAGATGTATGATTGTATCTCCTTGAAGAAAATCCCATTTTCATATTTCTTTTTTCTATTATTACTTATGAATAATAATAAAAAAAAAATAGTCTCCCGAATTTTCGCATAGGAAATCATGCTAATTGGAAATCAAAAAATATTTTTCCCTGTCATCATAGCGTTGATGAAGCAGCTACTTTGTCTTTCCTTCATAAAATATCCCCTAAAGGCTGAAGTAATTTATGCATGTGTGATAAGTAACTGATAGTGCCAGGGAAAACATTTCATACGTCTGTGACTACCTTGACGTTCAGATCTGGAGATTATGCATCTTTGTAATCTTGTTAAATTTCGCTTCACGTTATTTCGTTCTCGCATGAAACTTAAAAAAGTCCTTGGGTTTTTAAAAAAAAGAGTTGAGGGATTAAAAACTTTGAATAGGGATTTAGGAAGAAGAGGGAAATCAGAAATCCAACTTGTGCTGTGACAAAATCCGGAATTGTTATGCGCTATCGTGCATTTTTTCCCTCGGTTTCTCACTTGATGTAACAGTCAAAATGTGAACTGCGTTTTTCCTGATAGTAATTGTTGACGGTTGACTGACTGAAATTATCATTTGAGAGAAGTATCCAGTGCAGCTCAATTTGAAATTGGAAGCGAGGAACTGAGTTTCGTTTTTTTCTCGGCACGTGTTAGAGTGGTCAATATCCTTTCTCCTCTTCTCGTGTGTATGCATGTGAATTAGAGCAATGGCTCACAATCTGAAGCTTACAGTAGAACTCCAGAAAGTGTTAGTTGTGTTTGTTAAAAATAAACGAGGGGAAAAAGAAACAAAATGGCAAATCAAACCAAGCCTTCTGCACGATTGATAGATAATTCATAAACTATCGGTCGTGCAGAACACATTTATTTCTATGGTTTTGGAAAACATTTATAATATTTTCATTTTTGATATCTTCATTCAATTGCAAATTTTTAAAAGAAAATCATACCTCGTGAAATGTTTTAATAAAATTTACTAAATAATTATCGATCGTGCAGAACGTTTTTGTTGTTTTTGAAAACATTCTCAGTAATTTCATTTTTGAGGGTTTTCATTCAAAAACAATTTTAAAAAAATGAAATCATTTTTTTAAAAATATTTCAATAAAATCTACATTTTTTTAATGTATGCAAAGGAAATATTGAAATAAATTTATTTCTTTTTATTATTAATTCATACCTTGTTTTTGCATTCGTTTTCCCATTTTAAATGTCGATGTAAAGGAAGAAAAATGAAATGAGATTCTAAAGTTTTGAAAAGTGAAGAAACTCAAATTTGGTAAAAATGAGAATTTAAAGTTTTTCTCACTAAAAAAGTTGTTTCAAGTACAATAACTTAAAAAGTCTTGTGTTAAACTGTTATCAGAGTTAGTTGTCAAGTGATATTTTTCATAATTTACTTTATTTCCCTTTAAAAAAATAAACACAATCGATGAAGTAAAGGGACATTGTCAAATATTTTACAATTTTAAACACGCATTACATCGGAGATTTTTCATGTTTAAATTTCAAATGTATTACATAATACACATATTTTATTGTTTTCATTAGTACATAGCTTATAAATACTCTAATTATAACTTTATTCTTCCCGTATATACAATAATGCAATTATGATGCTCTTAAAATAATACTTTTGTAGTAATTTGTTGGCATAATTTAACTTTGTTAAAGAAATCAAATTACGTTTATAATTTACTAACAAAATTAATTAATTAGAATTCATTTTCATTTTCCAAAACTTTAGAATTTTATTTTCATTTTTCGTTAGTAAATTATTTGTTTGATAAATCAAAATTGGATATTGATTTTTTTTTCTTCTTGTATACACTTTACAAGTAGATTAATGGTGACATATCTGTAAAAAATAAATCCGTGTCAAAATAGTTTAGAAAATTATTATTATTTTGCCGAATATTTCTGATTTCAAAATATTTTCATTGTTTTGAAATACGAAAATAAATGACAACTGTCTGAAGAATTATACTTTTCGAGAAATAATTTTTCAGATTTTTTACTCCGTTTTTTTTTTTTTTCCCTGTATAATCTCACTTATTTAGTTATCAATTAGCATACATCATCAAAAAAAAAACATTCATTAACTTCCCACTGATACGCTTTGTCTGCATAAAACAGTCATGAAAAAGACGTTATGATGTCAAAAGAAAAGCCTAATGAAACAATATTTTTCATGAGTTCACTTCCATGTTTGTTCTTCTCCGTCCGCTTGGCGTTCCATATGTGCGCGGGAGTCAGTGCCAAAATCGTTCTTTTCTAATCTTGCAAACCATTTTTTAACGTGATTTAATAGGAGCTGAACCGGCACCGGCGACAGCGAGACTCCATCGTGCTTCCTTAGCGTGCCAAGTCGGTCAATTGCGCACTGGAAAGGTTGTTGGACCCTAAAGTTGCTTTTCCCCCTTGTGTGGCAAAAGAATTTTAAGCATTTATTATTTCCCAGGCACCGTTTTGCGTGTGGAGCGAGCGCTCGATGCAGCAGATTTAAAGTCTTAGTCATCGCTGAAGAAGCGAAAGGGTTGGGGGATCGCGGAAACGAATACACCAATGATAACCGAGATGTCTGGCTAGTGAAATCTATTAATCTGCGATGGAAATTTTTTTGAAGATAATATTTATGTGGCAGTGGCAGCATTTAACAGGCATAAAAAAGGACAAAGATTAGATTTATCCATTTTTTTTTTTTTTGTTCTCTTTTATCGCATTGTAGTTTGAATTTTCCTGACAGACTACCAATTTACATAGTCATTCGAACTGATAATTTTATAGTTATAATGGGAAAATTATAGAAATTGGATTTGGTATTCCTTAGATACCCCTTTAGCACAGCCGGTTTCACAATATTGTGCGATCAATATTCCACAATATTATACCATATTACAAATATTGATCAATGTCACATAATATTGTACAGTATTTGTGTGCTACTAGCGACAGCGTGATCGACAATTTAGGATGAAAATGATTGCTAGCAACTGAAATTAAGAATTTATATTAAAACATATTATTAATTCTCTTATATATATATATATATATATATATATATATATATATATATATATATATATATATATATATATATATATATATATATATATTCATGAATTATATTTCTGATTGATTCTTAAATTACGTAATAATTTTATTCTGTATGTTTAAAGAATTCTTATTGGGCAGATTTTGCTTTAATGTTTTAAAGCCTACTTTGTATAACTATTTTGACATTGTTAGAAAAATCAAATAATGCCTGATCTGACAAAATATCCATCTCTAAAAGCAAATTTCACAATTAGTATTTGCTTTGATCCTCGTCTAATTCATTGCTTTAATTATTTCTTTCCCAGTGCAACCTTATACCAGATTTTAAACTGATTTGATACTGATTTCCTCTTGCAGCATCGATGCTACAACTCGCACACTCAGACTGTCTCGTCTGAGGTTTCGTGCGCTAAAAACTGCTACAAACGTTGTTGCATCATTTTGAACCGCAATACTATATTGCTGCTGCCTGAAATTATTGCCACAGCCGAAAATGATTGAATCCACTGATGAATTTTCCTGGAAGGAATCACGGATGCTATTACCTAATGTCAATGAGGCGAAATTATTGATGATGTCGTATGACCTTCGTGTGACATTTCCAAAGATATGAATCTCAGTTACGTTTAGTGAATCCTTTAGTACAGGGGTGGACAGACTTTCCCAGGGCACGGGCTACTTCTGATTTTTTTTTTCAAGGTGTTGCGGTCCACCCAGTGGCGTAGGTGTGGTGAGATAGAAAAAAATGGTCTACAATATTTATTATAACTTAATAATAAATGGGGAATATGTACTTACCTACATAACTACAAACATAATAATGATAGAAGAAAGATAATAATAATAATAGCTGTCGGTGTGCCATAAATGTGTTTCTTATAGTATGCCGTCTTAGGTCTTAGTAAAAGCGGTCAACTCCAAAATGTCTTGGTAGTCCACCGATCGATCGCGGTCGACTTAATGCCCACCCCTGCTTTAGTAGATACTTGCAATGCAAGTTCGTCATGGTGAATGGCTTGATGAAGCTTTAAATCACTTTGATAAATCATAATCACAAAATCTTATTAAATGGTTAATAGATTTAAATTATAATAAAATATTCATTGAACAATTACTGCAAAGTTGTCATCTGGTTATTGGGAAAGTTAACAGATGGGTTTTTCAATCTATGAAGAATCGATCATGGATTAACAATCAAAACAATAATTTATAAATGTTGATTAGCTCATATATTAAAAAAAAACTGTGCTGCTGAAAGAATTGAATTCCAAAGAATTGAAAAAAGTGAAAGTCCAAAAAATGACACAATATTGTATGTATATTTTGAGAATGAATACAAGAAGCTAAAATTTCGAATTACCGTTGTTGGTTGCGAATGTTGCGATGCGTACAATTCGCATAATCGAGATGCGTTTTTATTTATTTCTGTTTTGAGTAGTTCTCGCCCCTGGCAACATTTCTTCCAAACCAGGGTCACGTGCCATCCCTAAATAATCCCAGTTTATGCGCTGATCTAATAAACCTGTTTATGCATTGAACGCAACCTTCATTGTGATGAATTTACTACAGTTGGCTCAGGAAAGAGTGAATAATTATGATTCACCGCTTTTATTGTAATTAATTACTGAAAGGGTCGAGTATTTTTTTTCTTCTTTTTAATTCGAGGAAAATAATTTTATTTCTGTCTGCTTACTCAAGCAATCCAGTCTGAGTGTTCGGTCCTCACAATTTGTACGATAAATGGTCTGGAAATTGATTTATGCTTATCAGCCCAGGCTCATTGTTTATGGTTAAGTTTATTGTTTACTGATATCGTCGGCTGCATTACTCTATTAATGGCATCCCACCATCGCGCATTTTTACGCCTTTTAAGAAGGCGGAATGACAGGGACAGTTATTTTGGAATATCTGCAGTAAACATGAGATTGCAGCCTTGCCCTTCAAAAAAGTGTCATTTGTGTGACATGTTATTCGAGTGATGAAGTATTTACTTACGTGTACGATATCGCCAAAAATATTTTTTAAAAAAATGTTTTGTCTGCTGGTTTTTATATTTAAAGAAATTGAGTTGATTTGCCAGGCGGTGTTTATCGTGAATTGTTATCAGTATTTATTTACTGGTAGTTGGCCATGGAATAAACTGTGAAATATTTGCAACTGAAAATATTTGCACTGATTGGCTTGAACTTTATATTAATTTTATAGGAAACTATAATTTATTATAAGAATGTAATTTGCTGTATAGGAATTAAAATGAGCCGTGTTGCAAATATTTTTCCCTATCTACCAATTTCATATTGAAATCAATGCGTGAATTTTCATATGATTCACAAGTTCCTGATAATCATATTACATAATTTCTTTACAAATATTAATTTTTACGTTTGTTTCATAGAGACCTGCTTATTATTATCAATGGTAAAAAGTTATTATTAATTATTATTTTGTTAATTAGGATGTCAAGGCTTCATTAATGCATCTATTTCTAAATTTTTAAAGGGCGGTGGTTAAAAATATTTTTTCGTGCTTTTCAGTCTGTGAATGTATACCGTAAAGTGCTCTTATTGGAGCTTTAAAAATTCTATTAATATGACATCGATTTCTGGCATAATATCTACTCACATATTCACAAAAGTTTTTTAGATTGATAATCTGCATTTATTCGAAAAGCGGAAGGTTTATTTTTGTGTTAATGCATCTCATTTGTACCAATACTTATGCTAATAATTAGTGTTTGGAAGGCGAAAAGGTACAACTTTTTGCCATTAAAGTATTCTTCGTTTTTGAAATAAATACAGAACATCACCTCAAAAAATGTCTTTTTGTAATAAGTGTTGGGTAATATTAAATATCATCTAATGTTACTCTGAACTTCTTTCTAAATCAAAAACAGTTAATTACAAACAGTTTTTTTTAATTGAATGATAAAATCTTGTAAACATTACGTACCGTTTAAGCATTGAATTTTGAATAATTATGTTTATATGAAGTGTAACATATTTTGATTTATGAAGATTTCAGGTCATATAGTGAGCATTTTTCACGAAGCCCAAATTTTAGAATGGTTTTTTTTTTTTTTTTTTCTTTTTTCCCTCTCTTAATTATTTGTTTCGAATCTCAGTTTTGTTTTAGAAATCAGCCACTATTTTATGGATTTCGGGTTCATTATTGTAAACTGCACTTAATCTAATTCATTTACTATCTAAAATTAAGTTAACTGCAATCTTTTTAGAACAATGTATAACTTTGAAAAATTGCAACATCAGATGAATATGCGATAGTCTCAATAATTCGGCTATGTAGTAGTCTGACCTTTTATATGAATAGGAGACTTTTCAGAATTTTCATATAGGCTTTTCAAAATTTTAGAAGGGAGAGTGGGGAGCAGGACTGCTGCATACGAATTTCGATGGTTTTGAAGCGACGTGAACAGTAGAATTTCGAATTAAATTTGATAATATTTATTGTTATATATCATAACTTTATATATATTTTGGTACAATTCCTAATGTTTTGTGCAATAGACATAACCTTTGTTATTAAAATAATTTTTAATTCTTATCCCATTTTATTTAATTTCCCCAAATTTATAACTTACCATCCTGTGCGTATCGTGAAAACTGATATAGGTACTTCTTGTGAAGAGGCTACTAACGGCATATTTAATTCTTTTTTTTTTCTTTTTATGCACTCGATTCACGAGCACGGAAACGTCGAGGCTAAATGATGGTTTCTGTTGGGGTGAACGTCATGTTGTGGCCATGAAACCCTATTTTAGCGTGGTTAAAGGCCGTGAAGTAGTGTGATGACATAGCAGAATTTTTTTCCCCCTCTTCATTCCTTTCATAAGTATGTGTAAATTACAACTGCTTTTATTCTTGTTAAATCTCCGTCTCTCTTTGTTTGAAAGTGAGGTAATATAATTCAATGCCTTTTCGAGGAGAGATAAAAATGTTCTTTGACATTGGTTGACCAATATATATATATATATATATATATATATATATATATATATATATATATATATATATATATATATATATATATATATATATATAATATTAATATTTATAAATGTCTACAAGGAGAAAATCATTTTAAAACAATATAGTTTATTTTAAACAACGGTAAGATAAACTAGTTTCTTCCCCCCTAATTGTTTGTGAAGCTTTTTAAAAAAAAGTTATCAGATTAAAATGAATAATTGTTTTGCTTAGTAGAAGCATATAAGTTCTTTTTTCTGAACAATTTTTGTTTCAATCAATTTTTTAAATTTTTCATCAATTTCAACCTTTGTGAATATATTTTATCGAAGTTTTGTTTATGGCAGTCCGACTCCATTCGTTTTCATTCAGTTCTTTTATGATTAAATGTTTTTAAACAAAAATGACTGTTTTATATTTTTATATTTAATTCCCTAAGGAATAAAATAATTTTTTCTTGCCTGTGGGTGTCTCTCGTCATGTAGTGATTCAATTTTAAGGTAGATTGCAATAAGCTTTTAATCCTTTGCATTGGAAAAGTAATTCGACTTCTCCCTTTTAATTAATTTGCATTTTCTTACTACTCTGCAGGTATTTTTAACAATCAATATTGATAAATAAATAAAACCGAAATGATAAAACCGTCTTAAGTGGTCAGTGAGAGTCACCATCCGAGGGAAACGGGTTAAGTTTGCAAATCTCGAATGTATGAATTCACAGATAAAGTCACAGGTAAGATGGATGAAACTGCCATCTAAAAAAATGGCCACTTTTGGAATTATATGTTGTCCGTTCGATTTATCAAAAAGAAACAAATCATGTTGTCCAATTTTAGGAATAGAAAAAAAAATGTCTGTTGTCGTTCAGATAAATTTGTTACGTTTCAAAATTATTTTTTTAAATAAAAATCTTAATAATTTATCTTATTGTTTTTGAATTCTGTCAGTATTTTTTGCAATTAAAAAAATCGGGAAAGAAATGGGAAGAACTATTTTTTGTGGTACAGTATGAAATTGTAGCATACAAAAAACTCGTTCCATTCATTGGGCTGATTTTTAGTTGTAGATTTAGGTAAGATAGGTCGTTCCGAAGATTTAGTAATTTTGAGAGATCGCTATATTGATTTGCGCAACTCCTATTTTGCGAAAGGCCAGTCACGTGGATTTCCTTTTGTTATTTTTATTGACGGATTCCGTTTTTGAGTGTAAAGGATCCGGATTAACTTTTTCCGGTATGGGTATCCTGATTAGATAATAGGCTGACATTTTCTCGGAATATGAAGCAGTGCCAGCATTAGGTTTTTATGCCGACAATATCAATGAAATTCAGCGCTGATTCATTTAATATTATGTAACTAAAAATCAATAGGAATGAATCTAGTTTCTTTATACGCAAACTGATATTTAAAAATATGTGGCATATTATGAGTTTTTAGCAGGCAAGTTTTAAAAGTCAATTAAGAATAAAAAAGTTTCTCTTTATTTATGTATATTTTCTTTCTGGCACAAGTTAGTAGTCTAAAAGCGTTATTAATCCTAAATAATTATCAAATTTGCGGCACTGATCTTCACAATACTTTCTAGCATATGCTCTAATAAAGATATTACCCTGGAGAACGCCTTGCATAGCACTGGCGTACAATGGTTACGAAATATTAACCTTTAGCGTGAATTTGGCATTTTTACAGAATTTATCATGTTATCCTTGGTGTGTTATTTGGCGATTCATTCTGCCATGCGGTTCATAGTATCCGAATATCGGATTTGTGTTTTAGACTCATTTTTTCCAACCGATGGGGGGGGGGGATTTGACACAAAACTGCACTTGTAGTCACAAAATTCGATGCCAGATTTGATATATTTAAGTTATTCTGCCTTTGCGTTATCGCGCTTACTTTTTTCTGAAAGTACAGACCGACAGATAGTCAACTCGTAGTTGGATATGGCTCAAAATTTGAAAGATATCTATGCTATAGATATTAAATCTGTGTACGGAATTTTATCTATCTTGCTCTCTTCGTTTTGTAGTTATCGTGTTGAATTATACTTATTAGTCGAAAAGACAGACTTCTTTTGAATGGACTTTGCTCAAAATTTGATAGAAGTTACAAATTCGCTATAAAGACCGTATACCAAATTTCACCTAGATCACAGCGTTTTCAAGATGAAAATGTGTTTTTCGAACTCAATATGATCTAAAACACGGAGATTCGTCAAAATCTCGAGTTCCAATTTTTTGACGATTATTACAATTTCTCTATATTACACATACGGGAATGTACAAACATTGCTTCATTGAAGTTAAAATAAATGATACATCTACGAATATGTTTACAGTATCTAGTTTAATTTGTGTAGGAAACAGTTGGTAGAATGACGTGAAAAGTCTAAAATGAATCCTTCCTTCATAATGATTTTACCATTCGAAAATCTGAATTTATATATGGCAATTTGAAATCACTGACGCAGTAATGGAACTACATATCCTCAGTTTTTGCAATCCCAGTATCTGTAATAAAAAGAAAAAATTCTTACGGCAAAATTTTATCAATTAATATTAACCATCTCTTTTTTGAGAAGTCGCCTCACGGAGAAGTGTCAAAACGTACACAGTACTTAAATATATATGACGTATTTTTTTATGGAACTTGTAATACGTTACGTACTAGGAAGAAAAATTATTAAATTTAACAAGAAGCTTTTTTAGCTTTATTTTGAATTATAATAAAGTATCACTTTTTTTATTCCTTAATGTTGCAGATTTCAAATAATTAGTTTTATAGAATTCTGTTCTGTTTTTCTATCAAGAATTTGCTATCATTTTTGTCTAATAGAGGCATTTTAAATGTTCAGAATGAATAGTTGGTAAAACTCTTTTAAAATAATTTAAAAAATTTAATAACCATTATTATGTGAAATAATTATTCATCCTTTTTTTAGATGATTATGAATTAAAAATTTCAAACAAATAATAAAGATAATTTTTTAATTTTGGAATGTTATTAAAAATGGAATTATGTAATTTTCTAATAGTAAGACCTGTTGTTTAAAAAAATTAACTGCTGTAACAACAAAAACGCAAATTGAAAAAAAAAAGAAAGAAAAGAGGGGGAAAAAAATCTCCAGAGATATTGCGCGTTAGAAAAATAAATACTCCATCATTGGTAAAACGATTTGTTATAAATAAATCGCAATAATTCAGAAATTTATTTTGATAAAAAGAATTGCCGAGATAGAATAATTGAACATCAATGAAGGTTTTATCCAGAAGTCCCTTGGGTAATAAATAACCTATGAAGTGAAAATAATAATAAAAAAATAATTTAATGAAATCAGTTTAATATTAGGAAATTAAGTCAAAGTTTTACGTCTGAATAAAAATCTAAGCATTAGTAATTATTCTTTATAATATATTCCTTGCAAGAGAACAATAGCGAACAACCAAGAACCCGAATTATCTAAAGAGAATTGTTGTATATGCGTGGCGTGTGTGTGTGGTGTGTCAGGGGAAATTTGTATTCATGCCATTTGCAACAGAATAATTGACATTTCAGACATTGGAAATGTTTCTCATCTTTTTTAATAAGTAAATATTTGTTTTCGCTGTTTATTATTGCACATTATATTATTCACGAAAGTTAAAAACGCAAACAATCAGTTACAATTCATCCGTCATCTTCACATTTGGCGACATTTTCTAAACATATGATGCCTTGAAACTGAAATACCTTTGAAAGACCTTTATGTAATTCCCTTGAATACAAGCAACGGAATCACACAACAAAGGATCACCACAGTGAATTGGCATCTAACAATAGGAATATGGCAGTTGCATTGGATTATAAACACAAGAATAAAACTCAATGCATTTTCTTATATCTGGATTGATGGAAACTGGCGAGACGAATTTGCATTTTATCGCGCCAGTGTTTGCTTAGTGAAAAAGAGGAACTAAAACGATGTCATTCAGCCTCGATTTCGTCTTACCGCTCTGATTCCTTCAATTTACTCTCAAGTTCGATGATGTTTTTATGATACGATGTATGTTCCTTTACTATGCGTGAGTAACTTTGTTCCCATTAGAGTTTGAGAAAACTCTGGTGTGAAACATTCATCCATTCACACGTTTTACCTCTTTCGGTAATTGAAAACTGGCTTTATTCAAGTGTTAAAATAAGTGATATATATATATATATATAATATCATGGAAATAAGTTATGATAATGGAGTCAATTTTGAGACTTAGGCCAAGCATATAATAAAAGATATATAATCAGTGTTTTATAGTTATTTTTGTCCTCGTGGAATTCTGAAATTTGATACATATTTAGTCTTGCCAGAAATTTATCTCAAATTGTAGCAGTTACGTAACTCTACTACCTTCTCTTTTGATACAATAGATGGCGTTACCTTATTAACATCTAGGTATATTTCCCATGAACCTTCTGAAGAGTCATTATTGGATTGTATTCGAAGTGAATGTCCTGTCTTTTCGTGTTTGTTTTATCTTGTAAAATGTAGAACTTAGATTTATTATTAATTAAATAATTGTTTCTGAAACTCGTCTATTGTTTTCATCTACCTCATAATGAAGTTTTAAAGAGTCTCGTCCCTCTACAAAATGTTATTATTATAACTTGCCATGAAAAACCGAGTTGATGCATTTGATGGTCATGAAGAAAATGTCAACTATAAAACCATCATATCGTATTACTAGGAATACAAATAACATAGTATTATTTAGGTGCAACAATTGGGTGTCCAATTAATACAACAGTCTATGAATTAAGTTAAAGATGAAAGCAGTAAACTAATCACATTTGAATAAATAATTAAAAATTCTGTTAGAAACATAATTGCGAATAACACTTTCGAAATATTCAGAAATATATTCTGCTCTGTCGATAGTCAAATGTGCTATAAGCACGAACTGAAAATTTCTCATTGATAAAGAATGTATGTCAATATCTCACTTGATAAACGTAATTAATGTGAAATTATAAATTTTTATAAACGTTTTCAAATTTTAAAGCATAATATTTTTTGGTAGATAGCATATATTCTGATAATTATATGATACGTGGGTCATTTATAACGTCCTACAGTGCAAACCATTGGTCCTACATGTATCAAATTTGGCCCATAGTTGCTTCTTGAATTAAAATTTAATTAATTTAAAATTAATTTAATGCTTCAACACTTTTTTCTTTTATAATTTGGAGCATATTATGACTCGAAAACTATTATTTGTCAGATTTTTTTTTCTGACTTATTTCTTCTGAATTAATAATAATAAATTTTTGAGAATATGGTATGTTATGGTTAATGTAATAAAATCTTACGTCCATTCATTGTTGAAATACTTAGTAATCTGCTTATTTATCAAATAGATTTACACAGTATAACTTTTAATCCAAAAGTTAATAAATTTAAATTTAAAAATCTGAATTTTAAAAACTTATTTACATATTACTGTTTCAGATTCTGTACAAGTCTCTTATATTTTGCATTAATTTTTATGAATTTATGAACTTGATTTAGAAATGACGACGAAATAATATAAATGGATATATATGATAAATTAATATTTTTTTAACAGTATAATGTATTTAGATTATTTGTAATTATGTGATACTAAAACATTTTCTTGTAAAATATAACGGCTGAGGCAGTTAAGTCTAAATATTATCATGTTTTATATATTTTTTTGTTTTTAAACTATAAGTTCGATTTTTTTTTCTTTCTTTTTATTAGTAATAAAAAAAGTATCATGCAACAATGTTGAGAACTAGGGGTTTAAATGTCTGTCTTTCTTTCATTTTATTAGTAATAAAAAAATGGCATCACATTGTGTAGGTTGCTGTGAATAATAATACACCAACTATTGTTTTATGAAAACTCCACCGAGTGCCGTTAAAAGTCTAGGTGTTTCTGCCCCCTCAAGAAGTGTCACTTTTTTTTTAAAGAGGATGATGAATGATACACGCATTCCGGCTCGTGAATCTGAAAAAGCGCGAGAATGCATAAATTTCGAGTCTTTTTCAAATCCAAAAGTGTATTCCGAGATTTTTGAGTGGTTTCCAGATCATTGGGGCATGGGATGAGAAAGAGAGGCTGGGAAGAATGAAAGAAGAGGACATGGAGGAAAAAAAAAAGCAGAGCAGCAACTCGGCGTGGTTATTCCTAGGGTCTCATAAGTAAGTCTGGCGAAAGGTTTAAAAAATAAAGGCCGTTCGGAAGAGGTGATAAATAACCAACGTAATCCTCAAAGCGATGTGCCACATCTCTCCCAGGGAAGGATGGATGGAAGCGACGGTCCAAAAGTGTCTCTTCCGCGTTCCGTTTTATTCGCCCTTTTTAACTCTCTAATTGCGACACGAAGCTCCCATTAAGGACGCATGCAAAACTAAATTGAACAGCAAAGGCATAAATTACCTGCTTGATGTAAGGGGTCGGCTAAAATAACAATTACCCCTGGGAAAGTTTTATGGACGCCGCAGTTGTGAAGGGCAATTGGCCTCTCGGAACTTGTTAGGAGTGAGATGAAAAATTTTAACGATGGTTGATTCGGTTAAATATTAATCGCCTTTCTGAACCAGCCGCCTTTGGCGACCAGTTGGTGGAACCTGTGGGAATATTGGTTGTGCTTTATTACCATTAAGTTTCTTAACTTGTATCCTCAAAAATAGTTTTAAGTATCAAGTTTTAATAATAAGTTAATATCACCGCGTTATTTTAATGGCCTTACACTTGTTTAATTTATTGTTTAAATGAACTTTTCTAATGAAAATAAGTCCCACGACATAAATAAAGAATACATAATGTAGCTGTCCTACTCATCCATCTTTTATTTGGGGGGCGTACTGTGATTTTAATTTCGTAAATTTTATTTAAACAACACTCATTCTGAACTCACTCTTTCTTCTTCTGCTTTGAGCAGTGGAAGAAAACAATGTAATTAAATATGAATTAATGAAGGAAGTTTGAATTTCACTGCAAACAATAAAATGTATTATTAAAAAATTAAACCAAAAAAATGGTTTTAAAAATGCCGAAATTCAGAAATAAAAAAGCTGATACGAATAAGCAGATTGATGTCATTAAAAAAGATATTTTCCTAAATTTTAAAAGGGAGTAAAAATAATTTTTGTGCAGCAATATTTTCGTAAATTATCCCGAAAAAAATAGCCAAAATCTGATTTAATTTTTAAATTAATTAAAATTTTTAGGGAGGGAGGGAGGAAGGATTACAATTTAGGTTTTTGAAAGACGCTATGTTCATTAAAAATCTTTGATGATGATGACGTGTCCGCGTTAATACGGAAAGAGGATAAGGGGATGCAGTAGCTTCTGAGGGTATTTTCATTTAAATTGTTGATCTTTCAAAAGAAGTGTCGATTGTGGCGAGGATTTTAAAATGATTGCCAATTGCATGTACCATCACTGATTAAAGAACTGTGCGTGATTTTCAACGTATGGCGCACTTTATCTTAGTACATTTCAATTTAATGATGTGCTGTTAAAATTGTAGTTACTATTAAAATTATCATTTTGTGTATCCAACATTAAACTTTTAAATAATTTAGATATGAATAAATAATGAAGATTTAAAAAAAAATCTATAAACATCAGGCTGAGAAATTAATTAGTTGATGTTAGCTGTATAATGAAATCAAAAGTCATACAGAAAGGAAATCCTTCGAGAATGACTTAAAAATACCACTCGAAGTAAATCTTTTTTACGAAGATTTTGCTTCTTAACAAAGCATTTTTCATTAGTTAGAAAATAAAATCTCTCAGCCATTCATTTTTTTGTCTTAGAATTAGAATGTAGATCTGCAATAATTTATTAGTTCTCCCTTCAAAATTTCATGCAGTTATTCTAGTTGAATGAGGAATAAGCAACACATTCTTTAAAAGTTTTGCAGCTGAATTTTGTAATTGCTCTTCCGTTGTATTGGTATATTAAGTATAAGTGATTATACTAACGTTTTAAAAAATTAGCCACGAAAACCAACGTTTAAACTATCTTTAAATTAAAATGTTAATCTGTTCTGTAAATACTTTTAATTTTGTCATTAATACATCTTATCAAATGAAAACATTATCTTAAAACAATAGTTTATCATTTAATACGTTCGAATAAGATTCCTTTATCAAGTGCTGTATTCAGAATATGTATACTTGTACCAAAGCATATTGACTTTAAATGACTCAATATACTTTTATTCTCCTTCACTTAATTTATTTCTTATTATAATGGGGAAAATGGTGTTCGATTTCTAAAGAATACAATCGAATACAAATGTTCCTCCTTTAGAACTTCGAGTTAATATGCACTTAAATGCTGCCCATTTAAATTTCCGCAATTGCGAAATAATGAAACGAAAGTCCTCGCATAGGGGAGTAATTATCATTTTGTGGAGTATTTCCGACGTCAATTAAAATGCGAAGACTAGCAAATTGTCGGCGAAACTATTTTCTGGTTTATTGGCGCTTTGTGAGTTAAAATAACTGTTTGGTTACAATTTGTAATACTAAAATGGAAATTTAACTTTGTTTTTATTTCGGACCATAATAATTTGGTGGGGAAAAAAATCAGAATTATTTAGTCTTTAAAGGCAGTTAAAATAGATATGACCGAGTTCGTTCATGTATTTGTAAAAGTTTACATTTTAAAAGGCTCCATGTAAATATAATTAATTAGAATCACATTATTAAAAACAATATATTTCACTATTGGTTTGCATTTTCTTCTCAAATATATTGAAACTTCATTTAACTAATTAAAAGGTTCAAAATAATAAAATAATAAGTATCAAATAAAATAACCATGCGGATAGTTTTGATTTTTGATTGTTTCGTGCATATGTATTGCGAATTGAAGCACCCCCAACTTTTTTCCTTGTATAAATAAAATCACTAATTTCTTTAAACTTGCAAGGAATATCTAGCTTAATCAACAGTCTAATAGCGTTTCTTTTAGGGTTTTCATTCTTTAGTGAAAACGCAATAAAATAAGATATATGTTATCTCCATTCTTAAAGATAAAACTCTCAAAATATTACCTCTATGTACTTTTAGTAATAAACGCATTCAATCCTACATCACAGTTTGTGTAGGAAAGTGCTGTTGAAAAAATAGTATCCATTTCTTCCCTTTCCTCAGGCGCAGTTACATAGTATATTCATTCTGCATCGTCATTTGCTGAGGAAGTTACTGTCCCGAAATCAACATCTCCTTGTCTTCTATAGATAGCAGATGTGTTTTTTTTTTTTTTTCCTAGACTTTTTATGTTCTAAAATTTTTAATATAATTTTTTTTTAAATGTGAAATAATTATTAATAAATAAAATTAACTAAAGAAATTTTTATCTGATAAATAATTGCGAAAGCAACATTCCTACAAATGTGCTAATATAACGTTATTTTTTTTTTTTTTTTTTTTTTGTACTGTTCAACCGTACCAAGAAAAACAATCGAAAACATTTATTTTTTTGTTGTTTTTTTTAATAAAATTCTTTAAAGTTAAAAGTCAAAATTTATTTTTTTAAAAAATTCCGGAAAATTTCATAAAATATCACTACGTAATGTTGCATATGTTACAGCATCCACACGGTACAGTTACCATCTAAGGGTTAGGTTTTCATTAATTTGTAGTTACTTAAGTCCTGTTAGATGCGTCCCTCTGTATAAAAATAGAGTAGACTCCCGATTATCCGCGCCTGCCGCACTAAGGTTTTTTTTTTTTTTTTTTTTTTTTTGCTTCCAAGCAAAGAGAAAATGCTTCCAAAGCAAGGATCAAACACAAATGACTGATTTTTTCAAAAAGGTGCAGTTTTACAGTTATGCTTTTGTAATTACATAATACATTACAGTATTAAAACAGTACATATGTATTAATTTTTCTGTGTATCCTTGACGCCTCTCGTAAGTACAAAACACTTTTCTGTTTTCATTAACAAAATGCATTTTAGGTTAGTTTTGAGTGATATACTAAAATATTAAGCGTTAGTTAAACATTTCCTGCTGATTTTTGTTATCCGCGGCGGCTTCGCCACCCAATTCCGCGGATAATCGGGAGTGTACTGTACATTAAAAGGAAATGCATTTTTAAAGTTATTAATTTTTAAATATGGAGAATACAAATTATACCGAAACGTTCACCAAGTATTATATCATGCCTTGTCTAATTTATTTCGCAGTGAAGCATTTATGCTATCTGCGAAACGTTGAAATATCCCTCCTATCTGGTGATTCCGAAAGAGGAGGCAAAAAATGTCAGATTAAACCAGCCTGGGCTGGTTCAGATCAGTAATCTAAGCTGCTAAAATCTTATCGCGAGATTTTGTTTTCATCGTGGAGTGAGCATAAAACTGAGTTAAGTCACGTAAGGGAAAATGAATAAAATTGCCAAGTTATAAAAACGATATTTTACGGTATTTATTTTACACATTTCTGTATGTGTATATCGTCTTGTTAATATTGAATTTTTAGGGATGAAATGTTTATCCAAAATGACACTGGGCCGATGATATTGTCCGTCCTGCGTATTATATAAATATGTGGCACTGTCAGAATAAATATTTAAATAGGTTCATCAGTTAATTTGACATCTTGCTGTTTTTTTGTGCCAACCGCTTAAAAACTTTATTTCATTTTTTTGAAAAGAAAAGGAATGTCTTCTTCTATCTCTAATACAACACATAAAAATAAAATAAAAATACTGTTGGACTTCTCTCTCTCTATATATTGAATTTGAAGATTCTTCTGAAAAAAAAAAAACTATGTATAAAAATTTCAGTTTATAAAAGTTTATATTTCAGTTTTTTTTAAATCATTTTATTTTACTAAAAAAATTATGGATTGGAAATTTTTTTGGGATTAAAAGAGACCTAAAACAAACTATCATAAAAATGTACAATTGCGATGATTTTACAAAATTGCTGATAGCTTGCTTATCGAAATTACATACTTTTTGGTGCTTTTTTTTTATATATATTTTATTGCTTTTCTACTTTATTTATTAAGCTGAACTCTTTCACATTCTAATATTTCCATCTAGGAGTCATATTCATTATCAACCGTCTTGAGCTAAAACTAAATTTAAAGTAAAAACCATCTTTCGAAATTAGAAAAGTCACTCGTAAGAATAGAAATATGAAAAAAAATTATTTAAGATGAACCAACAAGTGTTTATTTCTTTTTTTAAAAAATCACTTTCAGTCTTCAGTGAATTTTTGCACCAATAAGAATTGATGAAACAATTATATTTTCCTACTTAAGATCAAAATCATTGGTCATTTGTTGAAGCAATAATTATCCATAAAATTTTAAGAGCACACTTTTGTTTGTTATATAAATTCTATTCAACACATAGGAGCTATTTTCTATTAAAAATCAAAGAATTCTGGAAAAAAAAAAAAAAAAGAAAGAAATGCGTGAAGATTTTTGAATTATGGATGAGTTTATTTATTTTGAGTGTGAAATATAAGGATTCATTTTACATTCTCTCCTTTCTTCAAAATGCTTGGGAAATCAACTTGCAATAACGGATAATTAATCATATTAACCTATATTTTACGTGATAATTTGAAAAGGGCGTTAACTAATCAAAGTAAATAAACATCATAATATGTACATTCAATGATAGAGACATTTAAAATGATAATTCTTAAATTTCTTGATAAATTAACGTTTAATATTAAAGAATAAATTGCACTTTGATTCAATAAAAATAAAGTTATGTGATAAACTTCTATTTTAAAAAAAGTATGATAGTTAAATTTTGTAAAAAGGAATCGCGAGGACTGAAAAGCAATTTACATTCAACGTAAATCAAAATAACTACTGTTGTTCCGAAAAAAAAAATATTTTAATAGCTAGTAATTTTTTTAGCTAGCAAAGGTAGTAACCCTTTTTGTAGGGGAAAAAAATGAAACAGGAAATGTGATTAAACAAATTAATCCAGCTGGAAAACATGAATAACTCCCACCGCTTTCTGCCTCGACCTCCATTGTTTCCATGCTCAAGGACATCATTCTTTCTCTTTTCATTTCACTTCTGATGGATCTCATCTCTTTTGATTCGTCTTTTTTTTATATTATCTGATGCTCGTTTCTTCCCTTGGGAAGTTTCAGGTTGCAGCAACTCACGTGAAATGCAAGGCTTGAATAATTTTCGAATATTGCGAGATAATCTTTATTTTTAATTCATTTCCGAAATATTTTTATTTCTGGCTTTGGAAGTGTTTTAAATTTCTTTAAAAAAAAAGAAAAGAATAGTATGTTTTTAAGGTTTTGTTTTGTTTTGTCTTGTCATTTAATCGCAAATGTGAAAATCAAAATTTTCTGAATTTTTTTTTTAATAAAATTGCTGAAAGAATTAATTAATTTATACAAAATTATAACAGTTTTCAGATTTTGAAAAAATAGAGCTCAGTCTTAATTATTATAAATCATTGATTCAGCCATTATAAATCCAAATATTCTGCACTTTGAATATTTTTATACTGATTCCAGAGTATATTTTGTGTGCCCTCTATTCTTCATTATAATTAATTATCTCTGTTTACTTATAAATGTAGTTTTGGTTTATTTATTAAAAGGTACTACTTATTTATTTATTTAGTGTTTCCGTATTGATTGTTACTGTTTGTTTGTAAATTTTATTATTACTAATTGGAATCGACATCACGGAGGAAATTAATGATGTTTACGAATATCAGACTTTAATTTTTATGTGTATTTTCTGGAATGGCTGACAGTTGGCTGAATGGAATGACAGTTGAATTATTATTATTACTATTATTTTATAACTGCTAGGAAAACCGTTTAAGATTAAGATATCAAAGTTTGTGTGAAAAACTGAATATCTTTAAATTTGAAACATTAATAAGTTCTGAAAACAGGAATATGAGTGATTTTCATGATTATGTTGAATGTTGATTTTATGCATTCATGCATGAATACATAAAAAATTAGTAGCTTCTTTTAAAAAATAATTCATACGAAAGAAGAGCAATTTTTAGTTTTCTAGATAGAGCGCAAAATTCCATTTTAAACTGTTTGCTTTATTAAATCAGTACAGAAATTGGTATTATTAAATAAGTACAAAAAAAAAGATTCTATTCATTAAATCTAAATTTTAATTTTGCATTTCTTTTAAGAAAATTTATGCCTTATTTAGCTCCTAAAAATAGTTCTTTAGAAGAAAAAAAATTCTTTTTCATAAAAGGAAATGAAATAATTTTCCCATTTTGAAAACCTTCATATATACTTATTATATCTTCTGTACTTTCAAAATGAAAAATAAAAATGTAATCGTTTTGTTTCCATAAAAGGAATACGAAATGCAAGGTTTTTTAAGATTAAAATTATCATTAGTTTATTTTTTATCTGCAATTATTTTCATATCAAAAGGAATAAAATTAATTTTTAAAACTCAAATCGTAATAATTATTTTTTTAAAAAAAGTACTGTTTGATATGTTTCCTATCGATTTGGGGTGGGGGATTTGTCGAGTGCGAATGCACCTTCGAAACTCCCTCCTTATGCGTGAAAATTCACGATCACGTTTTGTCACTTCTGTTTGGTAGTAATGAAATTTGTTTATTCTCTTTCATCTTTCACTTGATATACGTGAAGTAAGGAATATCGAATATTCGTGATAAGCGTGCTCAAACATGCCGGCAGCCATCTGTCTGTGAAAAGTAAAAATAGTAAAAAATAAATAAACATATGTTCTTTGAAGGAATCTTTACATTTGAAGGAGGGGATGATTAGGAAAACCTGAGCCAGAAATTAAATATTTCTTTTTTCCCTCACTTTCAGGATGTTATGAACATCCTTACGCCACTTCCCGACTTTTCTTTATGTAACTATTTTTCATGGAATGTAATCAGTCATTATTAATCAGAGTTCAGATCTAAAATCTTGAGCATCGATATTGTTTTTAATGCTAACATTCGACGCGAAACAATGCTCTGCTTTTCTGTTCTCTTTTTTACTTTATCTGTTTTGTTTTTTTGCAGTGTACGAGTACTTAAAAACTTCTTCCTGGATTTGTAACAAGCAAGCGCGAGAAGGGCTCATTCATGTCGATAAGGGGAAAATGGGTTTTTGAAAAAAAATTATCTGCCAGAATTATCGCCAACAAAGACCTTCTAGCACGCAAATAAAATTGTTGAAAGGTCTAACCATCTTTCATTCATAGAAAACATTTGTCGCTGTTGTTGATGTCGATTCAGAGTTCCAAAAATATTGGGGAAAGGGGGGGGGGGTGAGATTATATTCTGTAATAAAATTTATTTATTTATTTTTTTCTACTTTTTACGGCAAAAAAGACTTCACTTTTGTTGTTAACCAATCACACTCCATGCGATCTTCTCTCCCTCCGACCGCTTGCTTTCTTTTTTCTTTCCTATCTTTGGCTTAAGAAACCGATATGTATTTTCGAATCTCTTAGGATATTTCAACTAGTATATATTCGCTAAGTAGCCAGGATATGAAGTTAAAATATCATTATTATTTTTTATTTATTTTTATTTTTTAAAGAAATAATGCAAGGAATTAAAAGTAACTTCTTAATATTTTGTTCATGGTTACTTCTTAAAAAAATCTGATATTTCTCTAAAAAACCGAAAAAAAAATCGAAGAAAAACAACAGGAATGAAATCGCAGTTATTTATTGTTGGTATTTTTAACATAATTTAAAAGAATTTTATTCTAATATGTGATTATCAATATGATCAAATACTATGTGATTCTAATATGTGATTATCAATATGATCAAATACTATGTGATTCTAATATGTGATTATCAATATGATCAAATACTATGTGATTCTAATATGTGATTATCAATATGATCAAATACTATGTGATTCTAATATGTGATTATCAATATGATCAAATACTATGTGATTCTAATATGTGATTATCAATATGATCAAATACTATGTGATTCTAATATGTGATTATCAATATGATCAAATACTATGTGATTATCAATATGATCAAATACTATGTGATTATCAATATGATCAAATACTATGTGATTCTAATATATAACAATTAATTGAGTTAAGAACTTCTGTACATATAAAATTATTTAATGTAGTAAACTTTCTGAATTACTAAAGATTATTAGTATTATTGACTTTGGCGCTGTTATTGAAATTTTCACAACAGATTTAATTTTTTTTTAAAATATAATGTTAAAAATTGAATTCAGGATGAAAACAGAGAATAATTGAATAAAAGATTCATTTCTGTTGAATTTCATATATTTTTATTTCTAATTTTTATCCAAGTTTTAACCTTAACGTAACTTTTCTTGGTTCGTATTAGTTCAAGTAAATGATATAAATTTGCCATATTAATTAAATCTTATTAAACCTCCTGCAAAATCTAATTCTTTTTTATATAGAATTTCCATTTATTGAATGAATATCAAATAAATTAATATGGCATTATTAACAGTCTCTCTCTATTCCTTTTCAGAGTTTATACACTCAAAGAGTACAAAATTGTGTACTGTAAAATAGTAGAATATTTGTAGTTGCAATTAAATTCTTAGATTGAAATAAGCAACATTTGTTCTGTTTTTGTTCCTATGCCATATATTCATCAATTAAAAAAAATGCCATGTTTAATCTGACCAAACATTTCATATTTGTATTTGTAGAGACAAAAATGTTTTTTTTTTAAATGGTAGGATATTTATAGTTACTGTTATATTATTAGAATGAAATTAACAACATTTTTTTTATTTCTATGCTATATATTTATCAATAAGCAAAACATAATACCCTTTTTAATCGTACCAAACATTTCACATTTGTATTTGTAGAGTGCAAAAAATATGTTCTGTAAAATAGTAGGTTATTTATAGTTGCAATTATATATTTAAATTGAAATAACCAACATTTGTTCTGTTTTTCTTCCAATGCTATATATTCATTAATAAACAAATGACAATGTAATGTTTAATCTTACCAAACATTTCACATTAGTATTTCTATGACGTAACGATTTCACCATCAGCGCACACACACTCCAGTCTCTCTGTGGTATGAGTATGTATGGGAAAAATTCCAGCCTGCCCTTAATGTTTATTCACGCCGTTGTTTTGACCTTGCCTGATCAGGAGAAATTCTTATCTAACAAACAAAGTATCTCTTTATCTATCAGGTGTGGGATTTAACTCCATTGCAGTTGCGAATGTGTATTTAACCGGTGGTAGTCTCAGTAAACAAGTGAAATTTCAGGAAGAGATACCCCAAAAGATGAAAAACCTACTACTCCCCGTACATAAACACTGATATTTACGATTACATTTCCGATCGGAATCCATGGGGTCGCGAAAAGTTATCGACAGCAGCTACTGTATCGAAGAGTGAAATGTTCAAGATCGTCTCTTGATCGACGAAAACAGACGTGTTTTTAAACCCTTTCCTATCTATTAATATCCAGGAAACGTTATGATCTTGCTTGAAGGACACCTACAGATTCCCTGCACTCGAGCCAAGACGCTATCAACCTCCAAAATCTATAGATTTTTGTCGTGTTTTATGGTTCGATTCTTTCGAAAAATTATGATGATTGAGTGAGTGCGTTAGCGGTTGGAATGCACTGCACAGGTGTTTGATTTGCACCAGTTCTTTCCATTTACATTGGAGACATCTATCTGTCTTCTTTGTCCTCTCATTTTTAAACCAATAATATATTCTAAAGAACTGTGACTCGTTTGTAACATCTCAGTCAGGTTGTCACAGATAAGTGCCGGTGTATCGAGGATCTTGATTATGTTATGTTCATATTCAATTGAATAAAATCCTTTTTCCTTTTAAAAGCCAAAGTAGGTGGATATTCCTTGGCTCCGGACTGGGTGTGGTTCAGTAGTGTGGGTGTGAAAAATATGCGAATAGTTAAATGTTTTTCTGAACTACAGAATTTTTAATTTTTCCTTTTTAAAGTCTGCATTCATTAAACGAGAAAAATATTGTGAAATAATTACTTGAATATCTCTTTTGAGTTATTTAAGTTACAGGAATTAAATGAGGATAAAGTTTGTTTGGATACGCGAACATTCGCATAGGTAGGTGAAATTCAAAAATTAAAGCAAAAAGATTAGGAAAAATTTATGAAATTAAGTTTAATAATTATAAAGTATAAAAACTGTAAGATTTGCATCAAAAAGAAATCAGAATTCTTGACATTTTTCATGAATTTCATTTAAGTTTCTAACTGATTTTAATATTTAGTACAGCTACGGAATCAATTTCTTCGAGTTAGATACGCTGATAATTTTATCTAGTTACACAATTATTTTTTCATGATAGAACCGTGTTTCTTACAATGATGCAATCATTCCGATATTGTTTGTTCGTGACTTTGTGTACAAACAAAGCATTATGAAATTAAATTGCTACAAAATATTTAGATTTAGATAATGATACTTTAATGTATTATAAAAGATTTACATGTGTGCTGTTCGCATTATTTTTGAATATCAAGTATTAAATATTGATATTCAAAATTGATATTTTTATTGTAATTTTTTTTTCCTTCCTAAACTTAACTTTAGATTATTGATGTTAAATGGTTCGCTATTTTCTGAGAAAACCACGCAGTTCCTTTGCACAAACTATTAAAGTAAAAAAAAAGAAGTCAATATAGTTATTATATCAAGAAAACTAGAGGGAAATATAACATTTATTTACTATCTATAAGGAGTTTTTTTTTTCTGTAATATCTTAACTGTGAAATTTTGATTCTAACAGATTTTCTGTAAATTATAACCTTGTAAACGGTATTTTGAATGAAACCGTGCATGCAAAACGAATAGCACCCAGAGTATAAAGCATACTATTTATCTACGATTTTTTTTTTTTTTTTTCACTTGGTATCCATCCTTCTTTACCTATGCGTGCTAAGAATCTATCAGGAAAGACTTTCTTAACTTTTATTTGGGAAATCCCAATTTAATGTCCACTTTTTTCCCTCTTTTTTCCTCTCTCTAGCTCCTGTCTAACGGCGAACGATACGCATAAAAAAAGGGGGGAAATTGCCAATTTTTATTCCTTTTCTGTCTAAGTATATCATAGATGCGATGTCTCCCTCGGACAGATCTATCTGACTTCAGAGCGAAAGAGAGAGAGAGAGAGATGATGGGATAAAAAAAAAAAAGTTAACTTTGGTTCATTTACCCCCCTTAAATATTTCAAGGTTATTTGATGCTGTTTTCATCCCGCGAGGTGATTCTTCTTATCACGCGTATCCACCCACCCACTGCTTCTGTCGAACGAATGCCAACTTTAAAATGGCACGTGGTATTTGCGTAGTTGGTGTTCCTAAATGGCAAAATGAATCAATTACTTGCACATTTTTGAAATAGAGTGAAACCTCTCTAGTTCGTCGTTCTCGTTAATTCGCCGTTTTGCCTTGATCCCAATGCACCCCATTTGGTTTCGGCGTTAAAAAAAAAAAAAAAAAAAAAAAAAAAAAGGAAAGGAAAGAAAACTTCGTAAACGTTGTAGATGTTTGATTATAAATCATAAAAAAATTAAGAATGTAGATTGAGTTCTCTATGTTTCATCAGGATTTCAAATCAAACATTTTAACAATCGGAACTAAGAGAAATTTTCGAAACAAAATTAAAATATGTGCATTTTTTTTTTTTTTTTGTGCAAATTTTTCTATAAAGAAAGAAGATTTGGAAATTGTTTTTAAGTCCTGCTGCAATGAAAATAATCATTTTAATTTCTTTCAACTTTTCTGTAATTAATAGATCCAAAATATTGTGATGTACCAATTATTATAATTATATTTGCTATTTAATAAAAATTCAAAAAAGGAAAAATATATCTGTGCATTGATAATACTTAAGAATGGTTATGACATTAAAGGTATTGTACTTATTATCACATTTTATTAACAGGCTACAGATTTGCGTATTAAAAAATGTTGATATATTTAAAATTGTGAAATATTTTGATTTTTATTTAATGTTTTCTGAAATTATAAATGTAATTATTATAACTTAGATTATTAGGCCGAAGTAAGTAGCGTACCGCATTTTAAACAAGATACATTTTTTAAAAAGATATCTTATAAGACGATTACAAAAGAATTTTTTATACAACGACTGAAGGAAAAGTCCTTTTTTTTTATAATTAACATTTTTTGGGGGGAGGTTTCGAATTAAAATGGGTCTTAATTTGATTTTGTAACCTAACTAAAGAGCTTTTAATAATGGCAGAGATTTTATATATTTCACACTAACTGAGGTATTTTTGTACCATAACAAGCAGCTCTGAATTAGAAATGTTGATGCGTTGTGAAAATAACAGAAATTTCTTGTCAAATTATATATATATATATTTCCATGATGAAATAATAGAAAAAACTGAATTAGAAATCACCTTGCTATATATGCTTCAGTGATTGATAGAAGCAATCCAAAGGAGATTCGAACTTCTAGCCCGAAACATCATAGCATGGTAATGCTCAAGGCTTGATTCGTCTATTTTAAATTATATTTTTTTTAAAAATTATTCTTAATTAAAAAGAAGAAAAGGAAGCGCGTACACACACACACACACACAAAAATGTGTTTAATGTAGTCTCAAAGCGCATAATTTTAAATTCAGTAACTAAATTTTGTTGCAAAATATATTTAAAATGTTATTAGAAATAGAGAAATCATTCTATTAAGAAATCCATATCACTGAAAAGATAACTTCTTAAAAATTATTAAAGTGGTTTTGCACGATAATATGCATCGAAAATATTACAATTTTGATACAACTTAGTGAGTAGTAGCATCTTAAGTGACTCTGGGTATAGCGGTTTGCTGTGTAGAGGATTTTGAATGATTTTTGTCTCATACATACAGTTAGGTTATATACTGCCAATATATAAATTTTATCATGTTTAAATTCTGTTTTTTAACAATTACGTGTTGCAAGGAAATCGCATTCAACGAAACCGAGGAATTTTGAGGTTCATATTCATATATTAAACGAATGGACGTCGGTATTTGCGTAGCTTGTGATATTTAATCATAAAACATTTAAATTATTCATTTAAAATTGTATTCTTTAAAAAAGGTATGTAAATTAATGTTATCTAACTAAAATAATAATTTATGTTCATATATCCTATGAAAGGAAAATGCACTTTGAAATTAATAAATTTGAATATATATGGCCACGTTTTAGAAATCGTAGGAGTAGCTAAAATAATTTAATATACTTTCTTTAAAATTTTTAGATACCATCGTAACTACCAATGTAATTTGAAAACGTTGTAATCATATCACCTTAAGCTGTTTTAAAACCAGATCTGGTAATGCATTCACATTTGACCTTGATAGTATTCAATTAAGCCAAATTTATATAAATAGATTTTTCTGTATGCTGATATGCATGCGACATATTTAATTGCCCTTCGTAGTCTTAAAGAATCCTCAAAGCAGCAGCAGCAAACATCTCACTTTCGAACGAAGCAAAAAAGGATTTGAATAGATTGGCTCAAGAAAGAAACCACGTGATACGGAAACAACGTTTCGCAAATATGGAGTTTTTATTCCACCTGAAAATCACAAGTGGAGATAAATTAAAGTAGTCGTAGTCACAGAGCGAACGAGAGAGAGAGGAGGAGGGGTGGGGGCAGTGTGAAATTCAGCCTTGGACGGGACAAAAATTCGAACGAGATCGGAGACGGATTTACTTCCCTAGAGGCAGCCAGTGAGTGATGCAACTGGTGTCGGTGGAGAATTTTTTTTTTATTATTATTGCTTTTATTCTATTCCGCGCTCGAGCGATAAAAACTGTACCCGTACACGCTCTTAGGCAACACGCGCATGCGCTGGCAACTGTTGATCCAGCTGCCCCGATAAGATGGGAAGTGACGAAGAATGGAGGCACAAAGGCTGATAGACACTTGAAATTTATTATCATCTTTTAAAAAAGTGATATGTGGCCCCAGTTGATGACTTCTAGATTTGCAAAAGAGCACTTTTTCTTTTCATAACTGCGATTTTTCTCTGGAGAAAACGCTTTCAAAAAACTGCACGGGTAGTTCAGTGCGCTTGCGATGTTTGCTTGATCAAGATCGACTAGTACTGTTCGAAAATATTTTGCTGCTCCATGTTCTCGTTTCTATCGAATGTTTGTCTTATGGCTTGAAAAAAATTAATACTAAAGAAAGAATAAATTACGTTACGTATTAATAATATGATATTAAATTACGAAATATATTTATATTAATATTAATGTTTTTTTCTTCTTTTGAATCTTCGGAAGAAAAAATTTTATCTTTATTTAGAGAGAATTATCAAGAATTGTTTTTAAAAAATTTACAGTCAAGCTTTACAAAAATGGGAACCATCTATTTTGTTAAATTTATAATTGAGTATTAAAAATTCCTTTTTAAAAAAAATCAATTCAATAATTGTCTCCTTTTAAACCACGGGCATAGAGAGAAACATTTGATAAGTGTTCTGCTGGAGCAATTTCGTTTATTATGATGTAACTACGTAAGAAGAAATTTTCGAAATAATATAACTATGTTCTATTGTTGTTTGTCAGGTTCCCTTAAAAGTAAAAAAAGTGGGTTGCTTAAACATGATATTTGAGCATGTTTTTAGTGGTAAATTAAGTAGGAAAAGAAGGGTGTGTATGCGTGTGTTGATTGGGGGAGGGAGCTATTTATCTACGTATTGATAAAAGATAGTGTAATAAACACAATTTCGGTGTTCTGCATCTCTACTCAGTATTAAATCAATAATTTAATAAAATTTTGGAGTCAGATTATCTATGATGGGGGGGGGGATGAACTAAGGGATATGACTGCACTTACAGTGTCTTTCGGTCTCAGGGTTTCGAAACAAAATAAAATAAACATTCGAATCGAATGTTATCAAAACTTACTTTCTTTTTTTGTATTTAAAGGGAATTTTGTTTCGATTTGCTTAATTGTTTTTTTATTTATTTCAGTATAGGACTTTGTTTTAAATTCAAATTTTTAATAACTCATATTCACGTATAGCTCGATATATTTACAAATTTTAAACATTTAAAAATGTTTTTATTTAATTCCAAAACTGGAATCTAGAACTTTACTATATCACTTAACTAAGCAGGAAATTCTACTGATACAAAGGTAATGGTACCAAAACTTACGTATAAAAAATATAAGGAAATTACTCTGAAATGAATTGTCTATATGCAGCTTTATATTGGCACCAGACCAAAAATTCCTCGTTGTTACATGGAAAAACAGCGTGTGTCGGTAATGATGCTGACTGACGTTTGATTGCTGTGGTGACATTTAATTAAATTTTCTTCGGTTAACAGAATGTTTTTGAAAAGAGAAATCTCAAGTCAAAGCTTTTATTAAAAAGCTTTAAGATCCGATTCAATATTCCAAAATATCCGAAGATTATTATTTAACATCGCAAATAATCTGTGGCTTGTGGTTATTTCTTGAATTTTTCAACTATGGTGCCCGAATTCCATTCATACATCGAATTTTAATATTTTTCAATGTATAAACTACTAAATAATGCATAGATGTTTTAACTACATATAAAAGTGACATAAACCTCTCAAGTGTTTATTTGAATAAATATAATATCATATTACTAATATAAACGAGGGTCATTCAATTAGATGTAAGAGAAAACACATTTTAGGTGGTAGTATTGGTATACGGCGGTCCTTAACATCTTTTATGTAAAAAACTTATATAATTTGAAGTAGTAACATGTAGTATTCAGGGGGGTCCCCTTTTCCTTGTTATGTTTGTTGTAATAGTTTAATTCTGTTTTAATGTTTTTACATATAAACGAATAATAAGTTTTGGAAACTTCTCAATTACCAAAACCTGTTTTTCCAAAAATTGTTATTCGAATTTTCTAATCGAAACTTAAAACAAAAACTGTACATTCCATGTGCTACCTAACGAAATTTGTGTGGTGGAATCTTAATATATAATTAATTATACAAAGTCCCAATAATAAATATAAAAATATTATTATTATTAAATATATTTTTTGTTACTCTATCCATGCGGCCATTGATGCACAATGTCTTGCAAATTCATTGTAGACAATCGTGTCAAAATTGAGGCATTATTTTCGGAATATTAATGAAATATGAATCCCCATATGAAACGGTAAAACTCGTCTAGCTTTCAACTTATAATCCTTCAGTATTAGGTATAAAATGACTAGAATTTTCTCAATAATAATTAATTCAGAATTTCTGTTAGTTGCGCCAACAGATTTCCAAGAAGACCAGAGAAATTGTGCAATATATCTTTTAGCAAGCTCTAAATCGACTGCTTAAATTAGCTCCGAATGAACTGGAAATAACATAGTTTTGGGTCTGTTTTTATTATCATGGAATCCCGGAAATCGTATTTCCAGTTCATAAGACACGTACGCGCCTGATAACCTTGTGCAATGATAGCTAGAAGGCGACCATCTGTATAAATAGCTGACCAGCTGCTTAATTCGTCTCTTTATATTTTTATTTAAGTTCTGTGAAAAATAAGTTTTTTTTTTTTATGTATTTCAATAGTGTGGAAGTATTTGGAGACAAATAATGACTAAATTTCATCTGAGTTTTTGATTCAAATTGTGCAGTAATAATACGGTTCTTGTTGAATGTTCATTCTATATTATGATCAATACGAAGATGATTTTTTTAGCTCTTTTTTCATTGATTTCCTTTTAATTTCTTTTCTTGATGAAAAATATATAAATTTACTTAAAGTGTAAACCAGAATTTTTTATATATATATAATTGAAACATATATCTCTTCTATTAAGAAAAACCGTGGATGAATTAATTCTTTTTGTTATTATTATTTATTTGTTTCATTTGTTATTCTTTCAGCTGAGCATTATCAGTTCGCAAAAGTTTACGTCCTTTGTTCAAAAGTTAACGTAAATAAATTCGTAAATTCTAATTGGAACCTTCATTTTCTTAATTGTAATTCTTAATTTATCGTTTTATTTATGCTTTTGCAATTCATTTTGTTTGTTAACTGTGTGAAGACAATTATCTTATGCATTTGACATTCATTTGTTTATATTTTATTTAATGCATAAATTATTTATTATCCCTCACAACATTTAGAGAGATGTTTCCTGTAATGTTTCGAAAAAAAAAAGAATCAATTTAATGAATTATGGATTCTTTTATAGAATCCCAAAATTCGAATGATTTCTTAAACGTGAAACCACCCCCTCTTCCTCTTCGCTTCTTATTTAGTATTCAGTAATCTGACATTGTTTTATCCTGTCACCAAATCTTTTTTCTCTTATTCTTGTAATTTCTAATTTTGAATCTGTTGACATTGTCTCATGGATAACATATTCATCACTAGAAACCTATTTCCAGGTTTCACATATCTCTGCAATCCGATTATCAATCTAGCGTCGAACCGGTCTTTTTTTTCTCCAATCCCTGACACTGAACGAATAAAAAGAAAAAAATGTGAAATAGAATGACCTTGTTTCCTCCTGTTGTGGTCAGCTGCGGCATTAGCATGCACTGGACATAGTCTCTTAAAAAGCCTCTGGTTTATTCTCGAAGAATCTTATCGCGACAGTCTGTCCACATCTAAAACCTGAAACTAAAACACACCAACTGCGTCGTATTCTGCACTTAAAGTGTGTCCGAATGCTCGATTTCCAAATGAGTCATTTAAAATAATGTCACGATTTGGGAAAATGCTTTCCCATTTGGCAGACCTTCGTTTTGAAACCCCAGAATTGGAATCTTATCGCGCTTATCTGGTCGACCCTGAACTGCTCTGGTGGTTATCGTAAATGGTGCTGTACTGTTGGGGTTTTATTATTTATTTTTGCATATTATCCTGCCTAGAATTAAATTAGTAGATGCTTGCAGAGATGAGATCTCGAGGGTGCTATTTCATTTGTGTTCTCCATAGCCGCTGTGGACTTCACGATGCAATCGAATACAACAGCGCGTTGCTATGTAATTTAGGATTTGTATGGTGTGTTAGAAATTTGAGTTATGAAATGATGGATGCTATGCTAAATATACTTTTATAAATTTAATTAATTGAATCGTTTAATCTTATTACTGAATTCATATAACTCTCTTTGGTTCAAGGGAAGCAATTTTTTAAAAGCCAAAAATGCATCCTATTTTAAAATTAAGCGGGGTGGGAAAATGAATTAAAAAGAATGGATCCTATAAATTTACTCACATTAAAAATCCTTAAAGTATGCATTTATAGGAGCATAATTTGATCTGTGCTATTATGGTTATAAACATTTTTCTATTGTATTTGAATAAATATAAAAATTATCTTGTAGGCGATAAATTGCAGGAGGGATGACGTAAATTTTCTGTAACTTAATCACAGTAAGACATAATAATCAAAATTGTCTCAGTTTCAAATATGGTATTAGACCTCTTTCATTCATTGTTTTAAGGACCTTTCTAAACTTTGTTTGAAAAAGAAAGAGTAAAATATTAGTTGAAAATAATAATAATAAAAGGACATCTTTTTCGGAATATTTTCCTCTAAAATTTCTATTGAGGGGGGAAAAAAGAAAAAAAAACTTTTTTAAGTCGCTGTTTTTGTCAAAGATGCTTCATTCCCTCGCGAGAGTTTTACTTTTCTTGCCTCTGTTTGAACGATTGATTCACGCGTGCTTCTAAGCATTATTAAATCACTACTTTGAAAGAAATGAAAATTTCAAAAATAGATTTTTATTAAAATAAACGGGAATTTAAAAAAAAATAGGGATAGAGTAGTTCAAAATTAATTTTAAAAAATTTATTTTAATGCTTTTAATATTTTTAAAATATCAATTGAAAGAAAGGTTGTGTGGAACTAAAACTGATATCGTTAAAATGATAAAATTTTGAATTTTTTAAAGATATCTTAAAAATATTTATTCTGAAATAACTTCCTCTCCAGTTACTGTAGGTAAAAAGACGCAATTTTGGTTCCTTTCTTATTAATTGAAGATTTAATTAATTTTATTACTTTGAAAAGTTGACAGTATTCTTTCTCATTTGGCCTAGTCGTTTAGAAAAAATTGTGGAATATAACGAAAATACACACCAATGTTTCGCCGATTCTGAGCCTTAATTTTGTTTCTTTATCTATTTATTGTTGTGCATATTTACGGATTAGTCTCAACGAATTGATAGAATTGTATTTAATATTTATTTTTAATACTTAATATTGTTCTTTTAATTATTAAAATGCATTTTACTTTTCTTTTTCTTAAAATTTTCTATTTCCTACTTTTTTATAGTAATTATTTTTTCATTGATTTCTTTCAAGCCTCACTAACATAAGCAACCTCTTGACAAGGAAAGAACTGTTTGTCAACTGCAACCGGGGGGGGGGGGGGACTTTTAAAAAAAATTGTATTTTTATTTTATTTCTTGCGAAGACACTTCAGACACATGGCATTTGAAAAATTCGGACATTTCGTTCGGTCTATAAATCTCAAAAGGAATTTTAGAAGTGTTATTCATAACAAAATGAAAACTAGCTTAAGGGTTTGTTGTTAATAATATTTGTTATTAATATTGTAGTGATTTTTTTATTTTATTTATATGCCTCTTCTCTTTCTAAATTTATTTACCGTATTTACCTACTTATGCTCTGATGGCCCACAAAGGTGATTTCTGGCACGTGTCTCAAAAGAATATAGATTGATAATAATGTGACCTCGGTGTTTCATTTTTTCCATACCAAACAATTGAAACGCACTGATCCGTGAAATGAAAATATTCCCTTCAAAGTGCTGAGATGGAAGGGAAAAGTGAAATTGTTTTGATTGAAAAAGAGAAAAATGCTGTGAGAATCTTTCCACTGAACAATTATTTACATTAAATTGAATAATATGTGTTTGCACTGTTGTGTTTTTGTCTCTGAATGTTATGATTATACTACACGAAAATTATTTATATTTAAAGTAAATGTACTTTATCTTATCAAAGTAATTGAGTTTATTTGTTTAAAATGCAATTGTACTTGAACTTGTAACATTCTAACGTATTTTGTTTTGTTTTTCAGGTAAGCTATTGGATATTGTAACATTTACTAGTTTTAGTTTCTGCCTTTAGTGGTGAGTAAGAATTTCAGATTCCCCCCCCCTTTTTTAGTGGGAATTTTTTTTGCAAAAATGTTACACTGAAATGCCTTTTAAAATGCGACTTTTTTTGTTACTTTGATCTTGTATTATTGACGTTGTTCTTATCTTCATACTAAATATAGCCGCTCCTGTAAAAAAGTGAAAAATAAATAGAATAAATTTTTCCTAGTTAAGTTGTACGAACACTATTTCGTTGGAATGGTGAATGATTTTTTTTTTTTTTTTTTCAAAATAATGATATAAGAGAAATTGAATTCTTGTATTTAAAATTTGGAAGAAAGAATATAAATAACCAAACGAATAGTATAGAAATTGAATTCTTGCACTTAAAATTGGGAAGAAGGAATATAAATAACCAAACGAATAGTATAGAAATTGAATTCTTGCACTTAAAATTGGGAAGAAGGAATATAAATAACCAAACGAATAGTATAGAAATTGAATTCTTGCATTTAAAATTTGGAAGAAAGAATATAAATAACCAAACGAATAGTAAAGAAATTGAATTCTTGCACTTAAAATTGGGAAGAAGGAATATAAATAACCAAACGAATAGTATAGAAATTGAATTCTTGCACTTAAAATTGGGAAGAAGGAATATAAATAACCAAACGAATAGTATAGAAATTGAATTCTTGCATTTAAAATTTCGTGGGAGGAGAATAAATGACCAAACGATTAGAAAAGAAATTGAATTCTTGTATTTAAAATTTCGTGGGAGAAGAATAAATGAACAAACGATTAGAAAAGAAATTGTATTCTTGTATTTAAAATTTAGAAAGAGGTTCATAAATGACCAAATGTTTAGAAAAGAAATTGAATTCTTTTACTTAAAATTTCGAGAAATGTGCATAAATGGATTTCCTTCATTTAGAAAAGAAATTGAATTCTTGCATTTTAAATTTCGATATAAGGGCATAAATGACCAAACGAATGAATTTCGCTATTTCATATCTGACAGCTGTTAGATATGAAATAACTGCATGCATTGATTATTGTATTATTGTTTTATTTACAATTTTTTTTTCTGAATTAGTTCTTTTAAGTGATCGGTTATTTAGTTATTATCCATCTATAAAATTTTTTATTGAAACATACAATTATATCGCACAGATTCATTTTACATTGCATTTTGTTAATTAATAATTAAAATAAACCATATTTTTTTTAAATATTGAATTTTTTTTATTAAATCCAAAATTATATGTCAGTTTTATTTGCTATCCTCTATGCGTCGTTGTTGCATTTAAATATATTGAGAAAATTACTGTGAAAAAAATACATCATTTAAAATTTATTGGTATTCAAAGAATGGATAATTTCATGGTCAAAAAAATACATTAAATATATCCGCCGTAAAGCTGGTCGCGGTCCAGTAGTAAGTGGCCCACCCGTGCGGAACTTGTTTTACTTTGAATGCAAACGTTCTCTGACAATAACAGTTTTTTGAGTAAATTTTTTAATACTTTTTCTGTTTTTTTATACATATATTTAATCATTTTCATTGACCGAATAAAAAGAAATGTACAAATTAAAAGAAAAAGAATGATACAGGCAGGAAAGCAACATCGTATTTATGTTATTGGATCATGACGTCGATAAGAAATGAGTTGTACAAGTGAAATTTATAATTTTTCTGGAATTAATTGCCCTTAATTGCTCATATAGGTTCATATATAATTCAAAAAATTATCTAACTGTATGCAATTTTTTGAAATGAGTTTTTTCCCCCTTAATCGTTGTATTTGTTACTAACTTTTAATTATTGTTGCAAAATATTTTTTTTTTTTATATTTAGGGTGTATCTAGAAGACAGTTTTATAACATAAAGGGAATAATTTATTTATCTGTACAAAAGCATATTTAAACGACTTAAAATTCCAAATACTTTTAAAAATATGAAATGAATGATATATTTTACATCAGTAATTATGGTAAGTTTTGTTTATTTTATCAAATTCATTAAAATAATTTTAGTAAATTTTTGAATAAACTAAAAAAGATTATTAAAATGTTCATAGATTCTTATTAAGTATTAACTAAATTTTTTTTTTATCTTGCACTCCAAAGGTATACGAAATCAATGCAAAGCGAATTGAATATAAGTTTATTACCCGGTTAACAGGTTAATAACGATTACTTACTCACTTATTCCTTTAATTAATAACGATTACGCACTTATTCCTCAAAATAATACTAGAGATTTTTTTTTTAAATCTATGCTTATTGTTTGTTTCATGTCTTAATTATATATTAATATAGATGGGGAAAAATCGAAATGAATAGCAAATAAAAAAACCCAATTACGAGTTGAAAATCTCAATTTTTAATTCTATACAGTATCTTTATATTTTATTCTGTTCTTAATTTCCCCATTCAGTAATATGGCTATGAATCCCCTTATTTTGCCTGACTGGAATTTTCCGCTTATCGAAATTCGTGGAAAAGTAAAGAAATCCCGGGCAAGAATACCAAAATGCTAATAGGATTATTATCTTTAATGGGATTACCTTTTAACAATGAAGGAAATATTATTGAACTTGGCAAATATGTATATTTCAGGTGCTGCTAAAATATTAAATTTTATCAAAATGTTGTTACAAAATTTCTGATTCAGTGGATTTCTGGTTCAAAACTTCTTTGTATTATTGCCTTGTAAACGTTTACTAATGCAATTCAACATCATTTTAGGAAAATATTTAATTTTGTAGCTCCGCGAATTCTGCTCCGGAACAGAAATTGGCGAACGTGATTTTCATTTGGCTTTCAGAAATATTTTCGTCTTAAGTCACCAGTTTTAAGTGTTCGTCATTAAAATCCAATAATTTGGAATGCTTTATAAGAAAATAGGAGAATTTTTTCTGCTCTTATTTTGTCAAATTTTGAAGTTATTGTTTCTGTCTCCGCTGCTCTGTCCCCTCTTTCAGCATATTTCCTTTGAATTACGTTTGTGCAAAGGGATTTTGATGTAAAAAGCAATTAAATTATAAAATATATGTATAATCTGCGATTTTGATTTATAAATGTAGGCAGATATGTTTTCTCCTTGTCGGAAGAATGTTGCGTTATTTACTTACTGTAATCAAAATATTTTATTTCCGATTGTTAATTCGTACTTGGCACAAAAATTGGTGATATGATTGTAATTTTCAATTGCCTAATAGGTACAAAACACAGCTCATTTTCCCGGCAGCAGATATCTAGATTGCTATAACTATCATTGGAGGTGATATAACGTTGCCTTATTTAAATCTGTATGATTCGATATGCTAAAATTAAACATAAATACAAATAAATGATTGAGATATAATTTTAATAGAAAAATTCGATATGTATTAAATTTAGATATTATAATATTTAATATTTTGAATATCACGTTTTTTATACATTTTCATAATAAAATGTATCTTTTATCTGGACTTGATTCAAGATGAAGATATTCTCTACTCAAAACCTGTTATTAGCTTCAAAATCGCGACATATCTGGTGATCAAAATAATTCTAAACCAAAAAGTAATTAATTGGCAATGTATCTCAGTTTTAATCTGATCCAAAAGGAAGATGTTCTCCACTCAGAACTTTTGCTTGGCTCCAAAATCGCGATGTATTTGATGATCAAAATAATTCTAAACCAAAAAGTAATTAATTGGCAATGTATCTTAGTTTTAATTTGATTCACAAGGAAACTGTTCTCTACTCAAAACCTCTGCTTTGCTTCAAAATCGCGACATATCTGCTGATCAAAATAATTCTAACCCAAAAAGTCATTAATTGGCAGCAACAGATGTAAAGTTTCTAGGAATGATTTCATTTAATTCGAAAAATTCACCCCGTACAGTATTACAATTTGAACGAGTTTAAATAAATATATCGGAAAGGGGCACAAAGGGGTTTTGTATTCACTTTCAACTGCCTCCGAATTACTTCTGCTGTAGTCAAGATATTCCCAGGATAGCGAAGGACTTCATATTCTAACCAACTGACTTTATCAACGACTTCTGAGTAACTCCCATCCATGAGCTCTGTTCTTGTGCTGTGTTAAATCCATTCAAACACTAATGGGCTTTAAGTACGGGGTTTTTACCTACCGCCAGTCATCCCACAGGTATTTGTTCCTTTTGTGCGCGGATAAAGCCATCTCACTCCTCCTCTTCTCGTGTACCTTTTGTGTGCGCTCATCGTTCATGAACAATGGGATGGGGGAAGGTCACGTGACGGTGACAATGAGCGGGTCACGTGACGAGGCGGCCTTGTCGGCGTGGTGTCCTCGCCTAGGGCGGAGTCTTCTTCCGCTTCCTCGTCGCCTGGGTCCTCGCTTTTTTTTTTTTTTAATAAAACTTTTTTTTCTCTCTCTTTTGCTTCCAGATTTGCTGCTGGATAACCCTTTAGCTTCCCACAGCTCTATCGATGGGTTGCTGCGGTTACCGAAACTGGAACAGTTAACTTCGGGTATTAGGGTCAGTAGTCTTTGATGGTGTTAATGACCATGAAGCAATTTTATAGAAGTCGTTAAGCGTGCAAGGTGGATGTGGTGTCATAAACGGTGTGCCACTAAAGGTTCAGTTGTTGATGGGTCTCACCCCCCCCCTCCTTTAGTTTGAGAAAAATCTTTATTGGGTAGTGTATTTAAATTCAGATTATAAATGAACTTAATTGAAAAGAAGTATTTAACTTTGAAAAATCACTATGGCAACGGAACTTAAAATGACTTGAATATCAGCTCTCGGGGCTTATAAAAATTACGTTTTATATCTTATATCACTGACCTTCATTTTCAGATTTGTTTGTTTTACAGTGCTATTGGCCAGATATGCTTTCCCACAGTGTCCATGGAAAATGAAATTAACTTAAAATTTGCATTTTAAACTTGATAAGAAATTTGTGAAGAGTCACTTATTTTTACGTATTGATGAGTTATATCTTAGCATTTTGATAATGGAAAATGAATGGTTGAATTAAGTACTTATTTTTGTACCATTGTGTACGAAAATGCCTGTTCCTTCCGATGAATACATGAACTGAACTTTTTTAGATTTAACCCTTTAGTTACTGAATTATTTCACCATCAATTTTTCAAATTTATTTTTGAACCATTAGTTAAGTTTTGGTGCAGAATAAACCGAGGAAGAAAACAAAATTAACTAAATTAATTAATAAAATAATTTAATTGATTAAATGAATAATAAATGATTTTAATGTTATTTTTAGTTGACACTTACTGCTTTCTGTTGGAAATATGTTCTTCGTATTCTTTCAAATACCGTTAGAAAAAAATAGCCATATTGTGAAGATATCAGCTGGATTTAAGCGGTACTTTAAAAGGGTTAAGTAGCAAAACAAACAACACTGGGTTTTGTGTGTGTGCGTGTTTTTTAATTTATTTATTTGAGAATTTATAGGCATTTAGTTTCTTCGAACATTAATTGTTTATTGTCTCGAATAATGTGAATAAACATTTTACTTCTAGCTATTGTGTGTTAAGAACTCTGTTTGGTAACATTGGTAAAGCAAATGCACAAACATTCGTCTTCATTTCTTTTAAAAAATATATACTTCATTTGCAAATCAATTAATTAGGATCTTCATTGACGGGTAAAGACGCTTTTCAATCAATGTTTGCTTTCAGATGTTCTTTTATTGCTTTCAGGGTCACACACTTTTGACAATGCATTTTTCTTTCTTTCTTTCTTTAATTATTACACGATGTTTATTTTTTGCTTTATATTGTTTAATTTATCCGCTTGTTTTTCACGTGCTTGCCAACTGCCTAAAACTTTCGTAAAAATTCATTTTATTAAAAAATCTAACATTTTTTTATTTGATATTACTTAAGATATTAACTCAATGAAGAACAATTAATCAAATTGTTAAATCAATACCAGTTTCCTGAAAAATACTTATACATTTTTCAATATGTTTTTGGCTTTGTAAATTAGTAGTTTGTCTTTTTTTTTTTTTTTTTTTTTTTTTTTTTTTTTCGTGGACGATAAATTTCTGTGGTGTTTGGAATGTATTGATTTAACTGAGAATTGAGAAAACACTTGAAAACGTGTACGGATTCCATACAACTTTTGTATCGAATTAGACATATCTAAATGGCTTACAGTATGATAATACTATTTATTTCAAATATATTCATGTTCTTTTTTTTTTTCCATCTTTTTATCTCAACTCGTACCCTAACTAAAAATTTAAAAACATAGTGATTTTCGCATTATTAACTTTTTAGTAAAAACTCGCTCGACCTAATCTAGTCTAATTTTGCCTTCTATTTATATCCATGCAAATTTCGCTTGCCTATTCGTTGCATCCCGAAGCGGCAGCATCAGCCCAGATGGCCGAGCAGTGCCACGAAGCAAAAAGGCTCTCCCGTGGATGGGAACGAAGCATCCCATCAACCGGTTTCTTTTTTCCTTTCGCGGCATCAGCAGCAGAGTTGACCTCTCCGTGGGCCGGTCTCTGGCGCCAGCCAACCCGCTCAGCCATCGACCGGGTTTTTCTGCGAGACGTGATTCGCATGTCCACCGGTAGTTCCTGGAGGATGCTCTGGAAAAGGTTATTGAGTTGGGATGGGATCAGAGAAGGGGGAAGAGGGAGAGAGAGACCCCTTTCTTTCTATCTTTTTTTTCTTTTCTTTTTATTCTCGCAGTCCGTCGTCGTAACTAAGGTCGTGGCTGCTGTTAGGTGAAGCACATGTTCCAGCTTCGATATTGGCTCGGAGGGTGATGCGTCAAGGAAACGTGTTGCACTACTTTTTTTCTCTCGAATGACCTTGGAAAAGAATATCTAATTGGACGCTAAATTGAGGGTAGTTAGATGAAGTGCTAAATATTGAGGCAGTAAATTATTTAAACGCGTAGGAATATGAAATACGCTGCGCTCGTATGTTAAAAATGATTTTTTAGTTCTGTAATTTTATTTAAGCGAATGGTACAACAGTTGGAATTTTGTTACTGGATTCATATCTTTTAACGTTGAATGACAAATAAGTCAAACCTTTCTTTAATTTAAAAGTCAGTGACTTCAATGGACTTTTCAAAAGCTTTACAATATGTTGAAACATTTTCCTTCACAGCAAACAACAATATAATCTATTTAGTGTGTCATTGATTTATAATCCTTCTTCTAGGAAGACACATCTACAACTGTAGAATTTAATTTTGTCTCAAAAATCAAATCATTTAAATAATTTTTGAAATAAAATTTTGAAGTTTTAACCTTTTTGCTCTAGAGTTGAAAAATTATTACGTATTTACTGAATCTTGTATGCAATGTGTTATTTTTCTTGGATCAATTTGTTTTTCAATTTGTGCTTCAGTTTAAAATGCTGAAAAGAATTATTTATTCAGAGGCGTGATCCAAACAAAAACAAAAAATATCACGATAAAAGAAAGCGTTTTATAATGGTTATATTCTTGAAAACGAAACCGTAAAATAGTTTTTTTCGTCATTATACCATTATTATATCATATTATCGTGGAACTCTTTGGGAAAAATAAGTTATACATTGCTTAATAAGTTGCATAACGAGCAAAACAAAACGTAGAACACTGACTCGCTTAACGGATGATGTTTCGCAGAACGAATGGCAAGAAGACATCGTAAGGTTGCCTCATTCTAGGTTGATTTGATTAGGTTCTGATGCTTAGAGAGCTTATTTGAAGCGAACCCTTATATACATATGGACGAAGTTTTGGTAAGATAACGTTGTCGAACGCGATTTCAAAAAGTTTGAGTAAATGCTTCTAAAGCCTTAATCGACGCGATTGTCTCTTTCCAAACTTGTTGGTCTATAGGTAAAGAACAACGACATTAATAAGCTGGTGGAAGAACATAGCCATTATTAAAGAATTTTTGACTCTGCATTCTGTTTCACACCAAAACGCCATGAAAGAGCTTTGATCAGGATAAAAAAAATAATATATTCAACGGAGCAACAGCCTTCCCGTGAAATAAGAAAGATACTGAAAGCGTGGGAAATTATTGCATCGTAAATCGAGAAGCATTACCTTGATTAGGCAGTTGTTATATATGTTATAAATTCATTTAATGATTGTATCTATTCGCCAAATGGTGAAGCGAAGCTAAAAATAAATGTCTTTTGAACGTTTTCTTGTAAAAAAATAATATACCATAAATAATCAATTACATTATTATAAATTTGTTTGAGTATTTAGGAATAGGACATATGTTCTATTTTGTATGGATACTTGTAAAAGAATTGTTTCGCTTAACGGATGTTTCACGTTGCGAGCACGATTCGGGAACGAATTATGCTGGTTAAGCTAGGCTTCTTTGTAATTTCATTCAAAAGTTTCCTACCTCTCTTTTTACTATCGTCATCATCATCATCATTATTTATTATTTTGAAAAATGGAAATAAGCGACATTTTTACTTCATTCAGATTAATGGCGCTATGTTGATTTTTTCAATTATATCCGAGTTACAATCGAAAAAGGCATTCAAAATATTTTGAGTAATCTTTTCTGACAAAAATAACTACTTCCATTATGCTATTAATAATGGACTTAGATCATTATTAACTTTAATGATGACTGTAATGTGAAACTAAAGTTTTGGATCACTTTATCTGAACCAAAATAAATAAATATGAGCTAATTAAAGGGCGAATTCCTGTAGATAACGCCTTTGCATTTTTATCATTGTTGAAAAAGTTCTTATTGATAAAATTTTCTGGTTATTACAAAATTTTCTTACAGTGAGATTTAAAACGTGTCATTCACTCATCTTCTACACAAAGTTTTCTCAACAACATAAAAAATATTTAGCGGTGCTCGAGTATTTTGTTAAAGATCTTGGAAATTCGCTGGTAAAAAATAATCGGCAGGGTTGTACATTTCCCCTAGCACTTATAAAATTAAAAGTATTAAAATGAGAATTTTGTTTTTAGTTTTTTGCGAATTCCTGTATTATTTATATCAAATTTAACACTTATAGTTATGGAAATTTATGCTTGAAAGTAAATTCATTTTTAAATTTTAAAATCGTTGGCATTTCAATTTCAAAAAAAAAATCAATTTGCAATCAATTGTAAGTTTTAACACAAATTTGAAAATTCATTATAACAAAATTAAATTCTTATATTGCTTGATACTATTAAATTCTCTTTTAATTAAACCAGAAATACATGAACTGTTCATATTTACTTCTCATAACTAATTTAATGAGGAATTGGATACAAAATAAATTAAAATAGTCACTACTCATGATTCAGAGATATGGACTTAAGCATTCATGTTGTATTTCTCAGTTTCCATACCACTGCTCTTACGGACTGATGACTTCGAAATATGTTGCTTAATCTCCTTTTGGTAATCCTATTGGTGGAATAGAGCGCAATTACCCATCTATGAAGGATTTTAAAAAAATCTGGTAAGAGATACCTCCATTTTAAATTAAATGGATTTCAAAAAAAATTACTCAAATTAGCTATTTGCATGGCATACTTCAATGAATGAGTAATGATGGGTGAAGCTTTCTCTTATTCTCTCTTTCTCTCCCCCCCCCCTCGAAGTATTAGTTGCTTTTAACGTACTTAGTTACCTGCGCCGAAGTGTCTCTTTGCACCCGAGTGGTTATGTATCGTGTTGTCACTCCACCTGTCCGAAGCGGTCATTCACTCCTCATTTTGCAGGGAGGGTGAAGAACCAGAGTCCACAGTTGCGTCCACTCACTAACTCACATGGGTGTGTTTACCATTCGTGCAGCACGAAATTCAATACTTTCTAATTTAAATACGACGCCTTACTTTTTCTTAATCGTGATTCCACGGTGTGCGCCAACCTTCCCACGCAGACCACCTGCGGCGAATGAATCCCCAAGGACCCAACAGAAAAGGATGGGGTTCGTCCAACTCGCGTTTGAAAAAAAAAAAAATGCACTAGAAAGGAACAGATCCTTGCATTAAGCACCCCATTCCACCCACTACAGCTTTCTGGAGTGAAGAGAAATATAAAGATTCGTAAAAGATGATGTTTTTTAATCAAATTTATTTTCTGTGCGTGCTTTTGTCACGTTCTGGGTGCTAGGCTTGGAGAAGGTAGAGTTAGTTCATCGGGAATAGAAATAAGTTTGCCTTTTAAATTATACACCTAATTTGTAGGTTTTTGAGAATTGTTTTCATTCAGGTCTCACAAAAAATTAAGTGTAAAAGGTGGATAAAGAAATCCCCGTCTTTTACTTGCTTATTTCTAAAATTGTAGAGTCATATAGGCGCGGTTGCCGAAAAATCACAAAGACCTTCTAAAAATATCATCTTATTAAGTAGATTTATTTTATTTGTATAGTAGGTAAACATATTTTGAAAAAAATTATATTGACTGCCTGAATTTGTGAAGCGTAGGATTTTGTATATTAATTTAAAAATTATAGGCATGACATTATTTTATTCTTTTTTTTTATACTGAACGAACTCTTTATCTTTCTGGTGTGTTATATAAAATATAATTGGAACTTATTAAAAAAAACATTTCGTTAAATATGCGATTATTAACATTTATCCAAATGGTAATTAATTCGTTTTAATGTCATACTCAGAAAAATTAAAATTCAGTTCTCTGAGAAATTCAGGAAATGTTTAAAAAAATTCCCTTTCCGATTCATCAATATTGTAAAATGCTCTCTATTATTGAAAGTGCTCTTTATGACTCTGTCACCAATAATTACAGTTTTGGTTTTTTAAAAAATGGCTCTTAAATGAGTTTTTATTGCTTGCATTTTCTATTGCTGCAGTCAAATTATATGGATTGTATAGATTAATCTATACTTATAATAAAGCTCAATGTGTGTGTGTGTGTGTGTGTGTGTTGGCGCTCTACAGGCCAGGTCATTTGACATACAACTACCAAATTTGGTACATGTATACCTTGGAGGTTGGCAATGTGCACCTGGGGTCCCTTTTTTCGAATTTTTAATTAGAATTTTAATTGTTAATTAAAAACTAACTTTCCCGCCAAAAAATCTTCCATTTTCCCCACCGCCATATCAGTAAGGCTTCAGTTTTTTTTTCTCCCAACAGTAATGAGGCTAGGGTTAATATTTTTCGCCGGATTATTTCAAACGATTCTGTTTATTTTCTTAATGTTTGATGCATTTAAAATTAAACATTGTTAATGAATCGATCTTTCAGATTCATTCTGAAGTACTTTTGAATTAAAATAAAACAGAATAAAGGAAATTGAAAGTTTCTAATCCGCATAGCGTTACCCCAACTGGCGTAGAAAAAAATCACGTATTTGCGTTACGTAACTGGCGTTGAAAATTCAAGCATGCGCATTGTGTTCTGAATTCCGCATTGTGTTGACAATTATTATCAACAGATGCGGACTGGATTTAAATTATTTTTAGGTTCGTTGTATGCTTTTGTAATTAAAATGTATTTATGTTAGTTATATATTTTTTGTATATGCTTATAGTTTTAAGTACATCGTTTTTTAAGTAGTTTTTTTAAAACCTGTTTTCAACCGTTTATTTTAAACAATTCGTTTTATTTTCTTAGTGTTTGATGCATTTAAAATTAAACATTGTTAATGAATCGATCTGTTCATGATGAATCTAAGAAAATTTTGCTGACAAATTCTTGAGATATTACATAAATTAAAAAAGATATTCTTTAGTGTCTATAAAGTTTAAACGCTGAGTGACTCTATTTTCAGTAATCAGATTATGAAAAAAAAAATGCTTTGTTTCAGTAAAAAATACTATTATATTAATTGAAGATTAATTCTTTCCACTTTAATTTAAAGCATAAATTCTACAGGGGCTAACAGAAAATTAGAGAGATGCATATTACGCTATAACTGAAGGCCTTTATAATATTATGAATGAATTATATGACAATCAAAATTTGAAGTTTTAAAATATTTTGATGAAGAAGCTATTAAAGTAGGAATTGCATAAAATATTTAATTATTAAAATTTTAACGAACATTAAGATTGGTGAACCGGCTGGTCGCCAAAGGCGGCTAGTATAAAATAAAACAGTGTCCTTACCTTTCTCATTTATACGTCGTATCATCATAGTCCCATTTTATTCGTAACCATTAAATTGTAAATTGCTTCATTTATACAACACAAAACTTCATTTCTTTCTCGCGTTTTTACTTCTTCTAAACTTCGGGAGGTATGCGAATTGTGATACCGATATCATAATTATTACGTATTATTCACAAGTGTAGATTCAATAGTTTGTTTGTTTGATGCTCATTTAAACGAAGATGGAAAAGTTATTTCTTCTTCCTTTTTATTTTCTGATGCTGATTTCAGCGACGGTGAGAAATCTGAAGAAATTCTAATTTCTTTAAGGCACTGTCGGTTTTATTGAAAAATATCGAACTTATTTTGTCAAAGCACTTTTGAAAGAAAATTTAATGAGCTTAACCCAAGTCGTAAGGCTGTACTTTGTACTCTCTGACAATCAGCACGGGGAATCACGATTAAAGATTGTTTTTAATATTGAGATTAATCTTTTCATGCGCATAAATCATATGAAAGGGAAAATGTGTATTTGGTACACACGATAGAGATGAAGATACGATTTTTTTCACTTTCGTGATAAATGTTTAATTTTGAAATTTAATCATTGTTTTCTATATACTATATTTGAAAGAACTTCAAAATAATTATTTTATAATCAATAAGCATTTAGTAGCATTAAATGTGTAATAATCAATTTTTAATTATTGATTGAATTGCTTTTCATTTATATGTAATATTTACGTCAGCCCCTTGAAAAATATATAAACAGTGTTATAATGTATATAGAGTGGCTGTCTTATTAATTGAAATTTCCCAATGGCGAACAAAGAGATATTCTCAATATTTTTCCATTTTGAATCAATGCATTTTTTAATTATAAAGGATTTTTACTTACTCTCTCTTCAGAAAAATAAGAAATGGGTTTTACTAAAATTATTATTGTATAACTTTCTGAATAGCAGTAACATCTATCTGAAAGAAGATTCTTTTTATGTATACGTATACGTGTTTTTCAGGTAATGTGTTTACATAAATCAGTTGGTATAATTTTGGTTCAATATAATTTTCAGTCCATCAATATAATTTTCAATCATTTAATATAATTTTCAGTTAATCATTATAATTTTGGTTTAATATAATTTTCAGTTAATCAGTATAGTTTTGTTTCAATATAATTTTCAGTTAATCAGTATAATTTTGGTTTAATATAATTTTCAGTTAATCAGTATAATTTTGGTTCAATATAATTTTCAGTTAATCAGTATAATTTTGGTTCAATATAATTTTCAGTTAATCAGTATAATTTTGGTTCAATATAATTTTTAGTTAATCAGTATAATTTTGGTTTAATATAATTTTTAGTTAATTAGTATAATTTTGGTTTAATATAATTTTTAGTTAATCAGTATAGTTTTGGTTCAATATAATTTTCAGTCAATCAATATAATTTTGATTTTATATGAACATAAACATATTTTCTGTGACATTTCCTCATATTTTATGTATGCTGCTTTCAAAAAATATATCTAATCTCGCCACATCTAAAAAAAAAAAAAATCTTTAAATATTTAAACTTGTTAACAAAATCGAAATCGACCTCCTCGTTTGAACTACACCCAACCCCTGAATGCTGATTGACCTTACTCAAACATTACAGGTGCCATAGTTGAGCCAGTGACTTTTCTGAAAGGGCACTAAGAAAAATCGGTGAATGACCCCATCCTGAAGGCCTTTCATACGACCAGATCTTTACAGAAAGAAAATAAAGGACCCTTTCTCATAGGGGGGTAGTGGACTTGTACGCGTTACTTTTCTTTATGAAAGGGTTAAATTTGTCAGGCTTTACGATTTGCTGTGTGTATGAAGAGGAGTTAAAGAAATTTCATTCAAATTGAAGCTTTACCTATGCTCCCCCCCCTTGCATATTGAATTCGAAACTTAGAAGGTTTCTTTTGATATTTTTAATTCTGTCACCCCTCCTCCCCATTTCTTTTGTTAAACTACAGTATAAAATTATCTTGACTTAAGGTATGATAAGAACTCATATGTATGGTGAATTGTAGCATTAAAAATATTTTCTGAAATTTATACCAAATTCGTAGTTTTTGAACAGAATTCTTGGGTTTTAAGACATAGTTGTCTTTTCTTGGGAATGTGAAATCAAATCTTAATTATGTAATGGTCCTTATTTATGTATCATCGTTCCTAATTATTGCAGATGTCTCGGAAATTTACATTATGCAATGATATAGAGCGTATTTGATGAAATTATTACACAGGATATTTTTTTTTTCAATTATTTAGCATGGGTTTTAAGTTTAAATGATCTAATAAGTGATTTTGAATAATTTAATTTAAAGTCATTGCTTAAGTTGATTACATATGTCCATTTTGATGAAATCTTTTGATTTGATAGTGTCTTGGTCTCTGTTTTTATGCTTCAATCATGCAGATATAGTAAAGTACCATATATACGTTTCTCATTTATACGTCATTTACACGTATATGCCATTTCATTATAACATTGATTCGTTCGTAATGATTGCAGTGATACAATACTTCGCTTATCTGACGCAAAGGTAGCTCATATCAGTTATACGTCATTTATTTTATCCATTTGGAAATTGTTGTCAAAAGATATGCGAAATGTGGTACAGATACCATCATTTGAGAGTTATTCACAATTGATGCATTAATAGAAAACTCGTTGTCTAATGTTAATTAGATATTATTGATAAGACGATGATGAATGAATTATTTCTCTTTCCTGTAAAGATGCAATGGATTTATTTTGTTTATCAAAACATTTAATGAAATTAATTCATTTCATACTGTTGTACTTCACACTCACAGAGAGTTAGCGCATCAGACGACAGTTAAAGTTTATTTTCAAATTAAACCCCTCTTAAATGCACATAAATCGTATAAATACGAAATATATTATTAATACCCATGTTACACAGTAAAGATATGATTGATCTTATTTTAATGATAAACATTTAGGTACAAAATTTAAGATAAATATTTATTTATTTTTATGATTTAGTTAATTTTTTTTTCAATTCAATGTATTAATATACTTCTATTTTAAAATTATTTTTGACTGAATTTTTATTTATTGATTAAACATTTTTCATATAATTAGAAGGCTTGCTACCATTTGTGGTGTAGTGAGTTTTTATCTGTTGACTGTCCTTAAAGTTCTAAACTGCTTCTTTCTAATTTCAAAAAAAGAAGAAAATATATTCCATCTGTTTATATCAACGCTGAATGAAAAGAAAAAAGTTCATACTCATTTAATGGTGACTTATTGAACGTTTAAATTTTTACAGTTTGTCCATTATGCGTACTACGTTCTACTATGAGTAGTGTGTTGTTCATTGGAAATGCATTTAACTTGCTTAACAAGCTTCGGATTACATGGTTTTCAGTGGATGATGGTTATTTGCCTCTGAGGCTCCTAAAACCCTATAAATCTTTTTTTTTTTTTTTTTTTTTTTTTTTTGCTGCACACCTCAGGCTGGGTCTTAATTTTTATGGTTTGAATCTTCTTTACTGAGACCCGCCCCAATCACCAGGAACCCCTCCATCTTCTAACGCACCTGGGGTGGGGAACCTCCACCTTTACCCCCAACTTAACCCCACTAAAGGGATTTCACAAGATCTAGACGCAAAACCAGACAATGTCCGTCCCAAACGCGTACTTCTGGGCTGTTTCATATGCTTCCATTTAAGAAAGATCGGTGCTCGCAATAGAAAGGGGGGGAAATCAGAAAAGGGGTGGAGAAAAAAAGGAGATGAGAAGGGTGACCTTTCCCGGCACCTCCTTATTCCCAGGGATGAAGGTCATTGACCCATTTCAAGCAGTGATGGTCAGTAGGTAGTCAGATCTTAACTTGCATCCCATTCCGATCGCTTTGAATGTAACTCTGGGCATTTACATTTATTATGTGAATTTTTAAAAAAGGAAAGAGTCGGCGAAGAACGGATTTTTTTGCAGCAATGACTCTTAATAGGATTTGTTGCGAGATTACCTTTCAGTCCATATTATATTCATTGTTGCTTTCCCCTTTTTAAGTTTGTTAGGAATTTGCTGTGGATTTCTACTTTAAAAAAAAATATTTGATGGTGCGGCATGCATTGTTTACGTAGGTATAATTTGTTGCATTAACAATCTTTCACAGTTAAATATTCCGGTTCCAATATCCTGGTGAATTTCGTAACGTCTTCATTTAATGCGTTATCAATTGCTATTGTTTTCTGACTAACCCCTTTACTTTTGAGCTCGAGTAGATTCCCGGATCGAATTATCGTATTTTTAATACATCAATCTAAAATTAAATTATTCATAGACGGTATAATTTGATGCAAAAATTATTGGTAATCAATAAACTTGTCGAGCGTGACGTGAATTCATAGTTGAATGTTTTTTCCTCCACAATTCGTATGCACATTTCCAAAAGTGAAGGTGTCATTGAATTAGAGAGCAGAGAAAACTACTCAGTTAATAGTTAAATAGTTATAATTCTTATGGATGTAATTGTAAAAATTGCAGTTGATAGTATTCTTTTGGGAATAAAATATTGATTCTGAAGTGTTTGTGAAATTTCAAAATAAATTTTGATAGATGAGAACATTAAACAGTGTTTATTTATCTATCTATCTTTATATTAGTGGGGGGAAAATTTCTCTGTTTCGTTTTCTTTATCATTAATTATGAAATTTTTTAATTAAATTCTGGATTATGAATCAAACGTTTATTTTTAATTCGAAATATATGGTTCAATAAATAATAATGATGCTAATAATAATTAATAAATTATTTTTATATTTAATGATAGATAATTAATTTCTGTGTATTATTTTTTTAATAAAATTTAAGAATGATTCAGATAATAATATTTGGTAAGTCTTAATTTGAAAATCTTTCTCGAATATAATTTCCCCCGTTGATTATTTTTTTATTTATTTGTTTGTGTGTTTATTTATTTATTTCCTTTCTTCAGTAAGCACATTTTCTTGAAAAAATTCCTTTTATTTCAACCGTATAGAACTCAGTAAAGTTTGAAAAATCTATTAAACCGATGCCTTTTAATTAATTATGTTGCAAATTCGAATTCAATTCTTTTACATTTATTGGTTTCTTATAAAGAAGTGTGATTTTTTTTTTTTTTTTTTTTTTTCATAATGCGATACGAGATTAACAGGATTTATTATACTTTTTAATGAAAAAAAAAAATTCTTTTAGAAAAAGCATGTGAAACTCACTTGTCCGTGCATACTTATTTAAACGCTAACTGAGATTACGCACTATTTAGATTTTTTAATGTTGTTTTTCCCTTTGTGAGTAAAAATTGAGAATAAATGAAACTCCATTTAAAAAATTTGTAGAGATCCTGAGCTAAAGTTATAATCATCGTAACATGACAATAAGGTGTAGAATTGAATTAAATAATATAAATAAATTCTACACCATTATTATCATGCTACGATGATGATAATGTTAGCAACGGCAATGTGCGCACCAATTATGTTTAATACCATAGAAATAGGCATATACATGAACTTGTAACTAAAACAACGGAAAATATTGTTGTAAAATATAAATTTATTTAATTTAATTAATTATTAATTAAAATTTAATATATTTAATTAAAATTATTAAAGAAATTATTGAATTTAGACAAGAGTTATTTAAGAATTAAATTGACATTACTGAAAAACTAATATTTTAAATCTTAAAATGATCTAAATTTCGATTTAACTTTGTAACAATCAAATCGGGACGATTTGAAAACAACAATCAAATTTGTTGCAACGTTGTTGAAGAAAAACGTTAACATTTCGATTAAATTTTAATTATAGATTTAATTAAAATTTTGAAAAATATTTTCTTAGTGAATACTTTCTTTCCAATAAATAATTTCTTTCCTATTTGGTGTTTCAATTTCCAGCGATGTGTTGTATAGCTAATCCAATACGATTTTTAATAATATATGTCGCAATTTACAAGTAATCATCCAGTCTATCAAGTCATACTTAGGGGGGGGGGATCTAAAATCCCTGTAACTCTACAGGAAGAAGAAATTAAATCCAAACTAAAACTGAAAAGAATTGATTTGGATAGAACTTATATTCCATGGCTTATGTAATATTATTTCAAAATCCGAATTATACAAATGTATAAAAATTCTCGTTCCGAAGAACAGAAAAATAAAATAAGCCTATTTATTACATTTTTTCAATATGTATCATGTTTAACAATAAGAATATGTTTTTAAAATAATATCCTTTCTTATGCAGTGAAGATTTATTATTAGTTTTGTCATTATTATTATTTGAATTGTCGTTACCTTACATATATTTTTTTTCATTAATTGCCTGATGTTTTTACATGAAGTATAAATGCAATAAATTATTCAACACATATTTTTGCTTGTATTATATTTTAGACATTCAGTCCTTCTTTTTAAAACGTGATGGCAATGCCTTCCTATAGCATTGGGGCGTGGTTCTTCGTTATAATACTTTGGCAATGGTAGAGTTCCGAAGTACAGCCGGAAAATAAACTAAAAGACAAAATATATATGTAGGATTAGTGCAGCTACAGTCCGTTATTTTGAATTCCCGTGAGGTAAATAAGCTTCGTTGACAACGTTCTCTGATGAATGATCGCGCAGATTATTTGCAAGAAAACGCATCTCTACGCAACGTAGATAATACGAAGCAAAAACAAAACCGGAAAGAAAATGTGCTGTGGATGTGTTTCTGCGCTTATCGCTCCCCAATTAAACAGTTGCAACTTTGTGGCCTGGGATTTTGTTTTGAATATTTTAAAACAGTTTTCTAATGGGAGTCTACCTTTCGAAAATCATTAATCTCCAGGTCTGGGTCGCCGAATTCATTTGCAGCGGGTATTTGAAGGGCGTGCACTAGTGTTATTGTGCCTAGTACATTGAGCCGACAGAAACGAAACAAAGTATATATCAAAAGTCTTGCTGAAAGATATTTTGGCATCGAAGCAATTCGATTTTATTAATCGTTACTCTTTCCAATTTTTCTCTTAATATAAAGGAATATCAAGTTCAAAGAACTATGTTGGATTCAGAAATAACTCCCCAAAATTTCATACTATTTTAATTATTTCCTTAAGTTGGATTCTCTAAATGTATGTTTTAAACCTTTTCACTCGGATAGTGCCTGTCACACACCATTCAAGACGGTGCATCGTTTTGACGTTTTTTAATTCTAATTGTTAAAAACGCTTGCAGAATGGTAAATAGATGTAGATTAATTTTTCAAAAAAATTCGACTTAAAACATTTATGTATATTTATTTTTCAGAACAATAAACAAATCTTTGTATTAGTGAATAATGATGCATCGAATTACTTTTACGAGTACAAAGGGTTAAAATCATGAGAAGCTTGTGTGTTAATTGCATTGTAATAATCTAAAAACTATAAGCACATTCAAATATCCAAAATAAAACGCTGTGAGCTAATTTGATTAGATTATTTCGTTATGTCCGATGACATTTTATTTCGAACATTTAGTCATATATAATACAGTATCGAAAACTAGAGAGGGCATTTTCAGTAGTATCTACAGTGCACAGCAACTCCGTGGATGTTGTTTGTTGAAAAATTCCTTTTCATATAAATTTCAAAGATCGAACTTTCTACATAATTTGTGCAGTGTAGAAATCAGTGTTTGTGCGGCTAGTTAAGATCCGCAGCAGTAAATTGAAAAAGATGCAGAGATTCAAGTCTTTGATGAGCGTCCTCGCCTGGTCTATTCATATGATTCCGAAAGTTTGGCTAGTCTAATATTAAAGATATATCTTTCCATCTATTTATTATCCATGCCATTCACCTTATCTCAAGATTTTAAAACCATAAACAGCTAATGGGAAGGCAGTTTGTTATATTTGTAATTATTTAAGAAAATGTTCGTATTAAGTTTTTAATGGCTGAAAATTCATTTTTTAATATTTCCTTTTTCAATGCATCCTTTATTTACACTTATTTGAAAGCACAATATTTCAAATACAAATTGAATAAAACGAAGATTTCTGCAGCAAATTTCTAGATATTTGTTGAGATTTATTATTGTTTTTCTTTGTATCTATTTTTGTGGAAATTTTGAGTTTTGATTTGTTCACAAAACAAAATGCTATTTAAATATTTATGTATAAATTTATTAAAGTTTCATTAAAATAAATGTGACGCAAGACTTTTGAAAAAATATTTTTTTTATTTTTAATTGTAATTTCAATCAGAAATTCAAATTTGTACATTTTAAAATTTTTAATTATCTTCCTTATCATTTTTTATGAAATAATTTTCTGCATATTTTCGTATATACAAAAGCATTTATACTTTTTTTATTTATAAGAGCATGATTATCGTTTTTCTAATTTTACGATATGAAAGTTTTACATTATGATTGTTATGCCTTCATAGTGTGACATAATTTTAAACAAAAATCAGATCTTATATGTATTTGGTTTAACATTATATATACACTTCTTATATGTCGTATTTCAAATTATTAACTATATAGTATTGGTTTTAATAATAGTATGTATCGTTGTTGAACTAAATGGCATTTTTTAGTATCCATCAAAACTATTCTATAAAAAAAAGCCTCCTTTAATTATTTATTGAGACCTTTTGGAAATAAAAAAAAAAACGTTGATCGGGTAAGAGGGGATGGGGGTTCTTTGTCGTTGTTTTCTTCTCCTATGCTTAAATATCTGACGAAAATGCTGTCCAACCGAAATTTGGTGTCGAGCCACCATTCTTTTGAGACGACTCACCCCTTGTGCCGACTCAGCCTTTCAAGGTCAGACAAAGGTGAACCAACCCCCTTGGGCGGAAGACGGCGTCTCTCTGAGTTCCACTCCCTTTTACCTGCGCTCTCACCCCTGACCTGCAAAGAGGTATCCACCCCCCTTTCGTCCCAACATCTTCCATTGTGTCCCTCAGAAAAAGAAAAAAAAAATCTTTTTTTTAATCGCCCCCCTTTTTTCTTACTGAGGTCACTGCCCTGGCCAGCTCATTCTTTTACCGGACTTGCAGCAAAAGAGTGCTTCAAAAAAAAAAAAAAAAAAAAGAGGAAATTTGGAGAAGGTCGTTCACCTCACCCCACCTGGGTCTACCCAAGGGTATAAGGATGTGGTGTAAGGAGTATAAGGGGTGTTTCTGTCTTTTTCCCCTTTTCTTTTCTGACCGACATTCCTTTATCGCCCTCATGGACCTCCAACCCGGATGTACCTTTGATTATAGCGCAAGGATGTTCTAAATAATTGACAAAGATTTCTTTTATGAAACTGAACCAGTTTAATAGATGCATTCACTGAAAATAAAAATTCACTGATAAAGGGCTGAAACGAAAGTTAAGGAACTTGGGTGAAAGCTTTTGGACTTCACCGTTAAGAAACTAATGAATTATATAAATGATATTCGTTTTGACTGATTATATAAATCATTCAGATTAAAAAATATATTGGATAAATAATGATTCATAAGCGTTTTTTTTTTTTTTCTACGCCTCTTATTCCAAATATAAAAATGCACATAAGAAAGAAACGCCTTTCAAGGGATGCCTATTTTTTTATTTATCATTTGACGGTTTTCACATTTCATGCTTAAAAATTTTGATATCATTTATGTAATGTCCTAGAACTTTATGACGACTTTTAATGAAATATAAGAATAATTACATATTCCTATTCAATTTCTATCCGGCCATTTTAACTTCCATAATCAGTATGACCTATACCAATGTATACCAAGACCCGTCAAACTGACGACTTTAGCAATTTCAAAGTTTATATTATTTTACGGATCATCTATGCAGTGACGGACTTGATTACGTAATTGCATTCATTTATATATTGCTTTCAGACATTTTCTGGAAAATTTTGAATTGCATTTTTCATATGAAATTATATTGATTGATCCAAAATATTCGGCAGCCGTTGTAATGGGATCTATTTTGTTCCGATTATGATTCAGTTTCGAACTAAAAACTGTAACTGGATAACGTATAAAGGCAAACATAAACTAGTTTGCTTGATTTTTTATTAATAATTAATGAATTATTATATTAAATATTGCTTTTGTTAAATTATATTCTTTCATTTACACAAACTAAACCAAAAGTTACTATGAAAGCCATAATGATCAAAAACCTGTCAATTTGACGGGTGTGGTAATACTAAGTATTTATTTAACATGATAGTTCTAGTATTAAAAAAAATTTATTTTGTATAGTTTCACATCATAAAAATGGAATAATAAATGTGCATAACTGAGAATTTTCGACATCTTTCGTCTTTCAGCATTTCATCTAGATGCTGAATCCATGAAAGCTACAACTGATGAGATTTTTGCTGTGTTTGGCAAAAGCTTTAAAATAATTTCAGCCTTTGGTATTCATAAATGCTAAAGAATGAAGTGTAAAAACTTCTTCAAATGGCCATGGGGATTTCAAAAATAGTAATAATAATAACAAATTTGAAATTTCGAATAAACTTGAAAAACACTCATAAATATTTAGTCAGCTCAATATAGTAACTTATTTCTACACGCTTTTATAAAGACAAGTATTGGAAGGATGTGCTAAAAGATATCAAAAATTTCTTCAGCGAATTTTTTTGAAAAATCTGAAATATTAGTTTATGTCATGTTTATAAGCATTGCAGATGTAGTATTTGGAAACAGAAGTTCTTTGTGAATTTTTGCATATGTACTTGTACAAATAAATATAGATATTTGTTATTCCATTCTTTGTATTGACCATTTCCTAGGAATAAAATCAGGTTGAAAAATGACTGGAGTAGAAAATCTAATAAATCAAAATCGTTTTCAGTATAAATGAAAGTATTTTAGTTTGAAAAACTATTGGTTTTTATATGTTCCTGAAGCATAATAGTGAAAAGAAAGGCATTTTGTAGGAAAGAGCTTTACCTTGTTAAAGACAGATATAGTTGTTACAAATTCTTAACATTTTCCAGTTAACGGTTATCGAACATATTTGTGGGAAAAGGAAACTGAAAAAGCTTGTAACAATGTCATTTTATTTTTTCGTCTGATCGTTTCTGAAGTTGGTCAAATATATAGCAAAGCTGACTTTTATTCTATTTTTACGAATAGCAGGACCTATTATATCGACAGTCTCGTCTAATGTTTCAAATAGCATTTATGTTACCTATAAAAAAAATATGTATTTGCGACTGTTTGCCCTTTTACTTTCTCATATTAAAGAAAATTTGATGAATTTTCACGTTTTAAATCTCTCAGTCCGAAAAACATCTTTTTGGACATCTTTTTTATATCTATCTGTCACTTTTCTATGAACGTGATAATTCAAAAATGCTTTGAGCTAGATGGATGAAATGTGTTTATTCTTGATCTTTACACCAAATTTGTGGATTTCTATAAAATTTTAAACAAAATCCATTTAGAGGAAGTGTGCTGTCTAATAGAGTACATCTGAAGACGATCAGAATGCAAAGATCTAGATAAATAAAATTTGGTACACAGATTTAACACCTAATGTGTTGATGCGTATCAAATTTTGAACCAAGTCTGACCAAAGGTTGACCATCTTTCTGTTGATTTCCTACACTTTTACAAGAATGTAAACTCGGTCTCGGTTTCGGACTCAAAACTGCAATAAACGATATTTTGTATATTATCTTGTGTTTTCAATATTAGTTCTTTCTTTGTCATATTTTGGTTTCAGTCAGGCGGAACAAAGGCGTCCAAATATACATTCCGTGCTCTGATGCTCATCTGTTAACTACATCCTAGGGATTAATCGACAAAGATCCCACGCTAATAGTCTCTTTTGTAACCATTGCTCGCTAATGGAATCCTGTTAATAAAGCACATTAGTTATTAGAGAGTATGTGCGAGAAAACTTCCGTTATGCCACCCCTACTTGTTGAATGTATCTGTTTTATATCGCATGCTTTCCTATTTCATTTGTAATTACACCTTCCACTTAGGCCGTTCTATGTCGCCCGCTTTAATCACCACAAAAAATAAATTTTGGAATAAAGTATACACGATGCATTTTTCACATTATACACTGTAATTATGTAAACATAGATAGAATTTTTGTGTGTTCCTTTTATAACCAATTTAGTTAAAAATAGATTTGAAAAAATAGATAGAAATAGAATAATAGAATTGAAAAATAGGATTTTTGGCCTGTCACTTGGAACAGAACTTGGTCGTAAATCAAATAAAGTTGAAAAAAACCCAGCAAAAAATTTTATGAAGCAGTTTTTGTTTCACAAAAAAAAAAGTGCATAATATTTGCCGTTTTCAAATTAAACTATTGAGGATTTTAATTCGTTTCAGCATTTCACCCTTAATTATTTTGTTTTCTGTTCAATAAAATTAGATGAAACATGTTTTAGGGATATTTTTAAATATTGATTGTCTGAAGAATCCGTAATTAATCGAATATTTAGGGATTCCATTTAGCTTTTTTTGCTTTCTTCTTTTTACTTTTAAGTGTTTGAGAAGAGCTTCATTTTAGCATATGAATTTTTTTTAAAAAAATTCTAATTTCGATGTTTGCATAAATTACAGGATTAATATCGAATTCAAAATAAGCTTTATTTTCTATATTTAGCCTTAAGTCCGTTTAAATTGAATTCCAAATAATTCTGTTTTGTTGTATTTCAGTTCCATTTTTCAGTTATTAATTAAAAACTTTTTTTTAATGAAATCTCTAAACTTACAAACGAAAATTTCTTTCTCCTGATCTTCTAGGACATTTGTGCAAAATGTCAAGAGAAGATCTTAAATGGCACGAATGTGTATATCACACGAACATTCACACAGTACATTAATACACATTTTTATTGATTAATTTAATGCATCAGAAAAATCCTTTTTTTTTTTTTAACTGGTGAAAAAATTCTTTAATTATTATTCTTATTTCAGTTCAGTCTAATCATATGTGATTCTTCTCTTCAATGTTTTATTCCAGCTTGTCATTATCGTTACTATTGAGACGTCCAGTCTTTCTTCTGTGTGTGTGCGGGTTCGCTCCTTAAATGCGTGGACATTAAAGTAACATCATTTCAGTAACTCATTTTAATGTCTCATTAAATGAATTCAAGAATCAAGTTTGGCAAGATCGGGACAAGTTTTTAATCATTAGCCAGTTTCGCATTCAATGGCACTGTGACCCATCGTAAAGAATAGTTCTCCCCTCCACCCCATCTCCTTCCACATCTAGTTTTGCTTTCCAAGGCCCGGGGCTCCTCTGACCTTCCTAACTCTTTTAATCTAATACTTATGTAGTTTATTAGATTCGTTTAAAAGAGAGACTTTTTGTGCTTGGATTTTTTTTTAATGATTTAAATGGTAAAAAGAGTAGGATTTTTGTTTGAAGTTTTTTGGATTTATTGAAAGTGCTGTTAGTCTTATTATTACTATTTTGATGTTTGTGTAGAGAAATAAAGGAAAGGACTCTCATTGACGTCCAGTATATCTACCATAGATCTGTTGTCGAAAGCTTTTTGTATCTGATCGATTAACACTTGTGTGATGATTGGCGTTTTTATTTATTTATTTATTTTTAAATAATGCGCACACGCGTGTGTGTGTGTGAAGTTTTAACTTTGATTTATTTCATCACGAGAGGCATATTGGGTGCAAGAAAGAAGCGACGAGATACGTTCCGTCTACATTGCGATACAAGGGAAGAAACCGAAATTTTCCCTTCATTCGTTTTTACAATGAGATCTTGATAGGGATTTCTTTAACACGTATAAAGACTTAGGAAAGGGAAATTTAGGTATCTTTATAAGAAACAATAAACAGTTTTTATTCTTGTACTCGGAGTGTGAAAACCTGCTGAACTCTGCAGTTTTACAGAGCTCGTGTCGAATTAATTAATTAAAGAAAATGGGAACTGGATCACGATATAAGAGAACATTTTAGAATGAAGTTGATATGGGCTATATAAGATAAAAATCATGAAATTAATTAGGATTTGTATTAGATTAAAAGATAAAAATCATGAAATTAATTAGGATTTGTATTAGATTAAAAGATAAAAATCATGAAATTAATTAGGATTTGTATTAGATTAAAAGATTATATATGAAAGATAATCCAGTCTTTATTCACACAGTGCTTTCTGAATGGAAGATTAAATTCATTTATACTGATCATTTATTGAAAAGTAAAATCATTACTCTTTCAATATACTTGTGAAAGGAAAGATATTTAATTGTTAAGAAAAAAAAAAGAAAATATTTCATTCCTTCGAGCTTGCTGCCACCAATGTATACTGAAATCTAATGACAAAAAAAAACAACTTTAGTACGCCTTTTTTTTTTTATTTGATTAAATATATTTTTGAAGCATCTTTTAAAGGAATAGGGGAGTGAAAATAAATTGTGAAATTATCTATCTTATTAAAGTTTACGTTCCTTTAATCACATTTCAAAAAAAAAAAAAAAAAGCTCAATGCATGTCTACTTCTAATAACGAATAATTTAATAATTAAATGATATATAATGTGTGCTATATTCGTAAAAGCATACATTTCTTTTTATTGAAATCCGCAAATTATTTTTACTTATTCTTATTTATTTTTTATTTATTTATGTTTTTAATGTTACTGATAGCTTAACGCTGCTCATTTCGTATTAAATGCATTTGTAATTTGACCAAAAGAATAACTGAAAAATGAAATAATTTCCCTAATGAACTCTTCTTGTCATATATTGACATATTATGCGAATTGTTTTTTTTTCCTTGTATTTTTAGTGCACAAATAATAATAATAATAATAATAAAACTGAAGTAACAGCGTGTCTGTGTATGTATCGATCGCTATTCTATTTTAGAAAGCGATGCTTCACACACCCCAACACACCCCTTTCCCTTTTTAGCTGTCAACAGAAAGATCCTTCACACCAGAGCTTCTGCCAAGTCACTAACTCCACAAGGCATTTTGCCAAAAAATCTTTTTTTTTCCTACCCCCCCCCCCTTTCTCCCTGGCCATTTTAACCATACCCCTTGTGCTTTGGATCCTTTTATGACGTATCCATCCCGGTCGTAAACAACACCATTAATTTCGAGAGCAGAACTTTCCAGTTGGATTAAAATGAGGAATGAGTGCGAATTTTATGTAAAAGAGGACAAGCGATACGGGGGCTATCTCTTATGGGGGCGTTTATTAGCATGCTAATAAACAAATTGCCTCTAAGAGTTCGGGTTTAGGTTCCGTTTTAAACTTGCTATCGACAGCGAATTGAGGACATTCCAAAAACTTTCTTTCTTTTTCTTTTTTAGGGACAATTTTAACTTGTTGCTTGCTTTTGGATCTGTTTGATCTGAAGGAATATTTAATGCACACGTTGATATAATTTTCGCTTAGTCTGCAATTCTCACTAATCCGAAGCAGAAAAAATAATATTTTAGTTTAATTTTCTAAATTATTCTGACTCTTTATATTGTAAAGATACGTCTGGACTATTAGTTTTCTGTATTTGAAGAAATAACCTACTTTATTCACGAATTAATGATAAAAAATGTTGTTATATTATTGATGTATCAGTTATCACTTGAAGTATTTATTTATCTTTCAATGTAAAATACTGCAGTAATAAAAGAACTTAAAACTTAAAAAAGAAGAAAGAAAAAAAAAGAGAAAGAAACAAGACAACAGACAAAGGAGACAATGAAAATTCTCGAAAGTGGTATTATGGAAGAAAAAAAAATGATAATAAATTTCAATAAATAACTTTAAAAAAAACTTAACAAAAAATATTTAAAGGAAATTAAAGAAAAAAAAATCGAAATTAAAACTTCATCACAGTTGATTTTTGCATTTCACTTTGTTGTAATTTTTTTTTTTCCGACTTCTTTTTAAGCTTAGCGGTAAGGGGCGGAAACATCACTTGGCCTTGATGCTTCGCATTGTACCAAAAGCGGTATACGTGGCAGGAAGTGTGTTCAAGACCTTGAGTCTGAAATTTTATCGTACATCCGTTATCAATATTAAGCATCCTCTGAAGGTTTCCATTGCGTTCGCAATTTTTTTTTTAAAAAATTCTAAATCAAACGCTCATACGATTTGTGAAACGTTTAAATTGAATTTGAAACATGATTTCACATACCATGGATTTGTTAGCGATCTATTCTACCACTATTCACTTTTATTAACTTCTGTTATATATTATTACCACTTATAAAGTTTATAGGTAATGTTTGTGTTTTAAGATGAAATATATATCTATATTCTTTTATAAAAATAATTCTTGTTATTTTATTACAATTTTAAAGAAATTTTATTTTTAACAGTAAGAATACGTTGAAGCGAGGGGGGGGGGGGGGATTACTATCGCTTGTTAACTTAGGTCACACACACACACACAAAAATCAAAGCTTAATTTTAGGTTGTATTTTTGTTTACATTGTATGTATATTACAGCAAGTACATATATACTTTAAAAATTAAATATATGCCCAGTAAAACAGTCAGTTTATTTACAATTTTCATAAAAATAGCGTTGAAAAATATAAATCCTTTATAATATGTAATAAATCCAGTAATATAATGTATTACTGCAAGTCGTGAAATTCGATCTGAAGGAAGGCCCTTTCATCAGCATTTAAAATTAATTCGTATTATTTTTTAGTAATACTAATAGATTTTTGGACTATTAATTATTTTGCATTTGAAAAATGAACCTACTTCTAAAGTGCTTTCATTTTCTATCTAGTAATTAAAAATGCTAACTTTAAAAGTTGCTGCTTAAAAAACATATCACCCAACCATAAATTTTGATAAACACGAGCATTACTGTCTAATTGTGCCAACGAAACTTCATTTAGAAGAGACGCGCTCTTCTTAGAAGTGTCGCCACAATGTTAGCCTACTATTTCCACCCATTCGAACATCGGCAGCAGTTGGAATTGGAAAATCTTTTAAAGACGAAGCTAGTTTCCCAACCCACATGACATTCGGATCAACCTCGATCTTTTGTGCAGAAAAAAAAGGCTCGCAGGAATTCTTGACTCCATGAGGGCTCCATCCTTTCGCTTTACGTCATTTTTGACCCGATTACCTCAATTTTGATTGGATTGGTGTCTTTCTGGTGATTTCTTGACAATCCGTTTTGTATTCTAATCGCATCTCTTTTTCTCTCCGGTGCATTATCCCGAGTGTAACACGTGTGGATGTGGGGTCACTGCGATTAGATCAGTGTTGCCAGATTCATTTTATTACTTTTCTTTCCAAATCTGTATCATCTGATTTTTATTTATTTATATGTTATAAATAGAATAAATAATAAAAAAAATAAATTCGTCTCCTATAAAGAACTTCATATTTCACTATCAGATTTTTACAGGCGTATCATCACGTTACAATAGTTTAATAGTACAGTAAATCTCCTTTATACGTCTTTCAAAGTAAAATGACCTGCGTCCGAAATTTCAATAAGCGACTTTAGTTGTTTTAGATTCAGTGCAATTGCAGCAAATAGAGAGTGGCCATAAAATAGCTTTACCTGTTTAGCGGCATCTGCAGCTGAAACGAATGAACGTGATGAAGTCATATTTCATATACAGACCGTGAAAAGCATAAGAAAATGAATTCCGCAAAAAAAAAAAAAAAAAAAAAAAAAAAAGTATTAAAAGTTTTTGACAGGGGAAATACTGGCGCTGTGGGAGTACAGTTATAAATAAATCCATGAAACTCACCGAAAATAATCTTTTATTCATCAGTATTAAGGTCCCCTGACCGCCGTGCAACATTTTCAATATTCTGACCTTCCCTGTGTATAACATATTGCTTACGATGTATGACATACTCCACTGCTTCGTATAAACTGTCAGTTTCGATGTTCATAACAGCCCGTCTTATGTTCTATTTCAAGACATGCAGATTTGCTTACGAGTAGCCAAGGCAGTACTAGTCATGTAGGGTGTAGTCTAGTGTAGAATAGCTACCAGTAAAGCATGCTCAGGTAAAGTAGGGCCCACATTAAACACACATCAACAATCAATCACGAACAACAGTCAAGAACGAATTGCTAACAGGTCGTTTGCTTTTCCCTTTTCTTTTTACAAGGAATGCATGGCTCAACTGTCACGCAGGCACTAGAAATTGATTCCTCGTTCGCATGTGACTGCAGCGCCAATATTTCTCCAATCGACAACTTTTAATTCTATTTTTTTTTTTTTTTTTTTTTGCTGCTGAATTTATCTTTCCATGTCTTCCATAATCTATGTATGAAATGTGGTTTTATTTCGTTCATTCATTTTAACTGCAGATGCCGCCAAGTAAGGAAAGTGATTGTATGGCCACCCTGTATATTTAAAAGTAAAATTTTAAAAATTTTCTTGAACATTACTAATATATCATTACTTAGTTCAAAAACAATTATAGGATTTTAAAATTAAACACTTATCATAAAAGTAAAATGTTTCATACCTTTATTCCTTATAATTGTATATGTATTATACTTATAGTTTACGTATTATTACTTTATTACGTATTATACTTTGATAGTGTGATGAATAGATCCTTTATAGCTAAGATTCTGTGTCTCTTTTTACTTTTTTACCGCTTGATCTATAGTTACTGCTCCATGTACTAAAACTCCATTAATTATAAAACACATTTAATGGGGAGGGGCCTGAAGGAATTCGGTAGCACTCAGTAATTTAACATCTGGCTCGGAAAATGATTAATACTGTCTCAAATTCGAACTTTACCTAGAAAAAAATCTGACTCAATGCTTATTTGTATTAATTTGATTGAAAATGTCAGTTGTTATAACAGCTTTTTATATTTTTTCTTAAGTTCAATCTATAATATCTATCACTGCATCCTTTTTTCTGCCCTTGAGACCATTTCACGTACTCATGAGGATACACATACTGCAGGTTGGGAAACGCTGCTTTATAACATCATCATGACTCACCAAAGAGTATAACGCATTTCAAGATTTGAAAAAATAAATACTCAAAGATAAATCGGATATCAGTGTTTAAAATTTTTCCTTCTGGCTTTGCAACACAACACTAGCCTCTGTAAAAATAATAGGAAGAAAACTACTCTTTCCATTTTCTTTTCTCCTAAATAAATCATAAATCATGTGTTTTTGCAGTGGTACTTCCAAAATCAATTTATCTTCCTTTTCTTCTTCATTTGAGATCGTTGAACACAAAAATTAAAACTCTTTTCAATAAATTCTGTTCTGTAGATGGGGGGGGGGAATTGTTCTCAGTTATAAAATGAAATGAAGGGAAGAAATCTTTTTTCTTGCGTTCTCCGGATTTGCTTCTGTATAACTGATTGGTTTCATCAAAGTTCTCATTTTTTTTTCTTTCTTTTTTTTAAAATGTATTTTAAACTATTGTTAAAACGATGCTTTACTTTAAAAATTGGAAAGCATTTTTATCATATATTGCTTAATCGTTTGCGATTTCATTTTAATTGTAATTGTAATTTCTAATTTGTAATATATAATTTAAGATTTCAAATCTAGGACCTTTTATCCTTATTAAATGCGTATCTGTAAAAATCGTCAGAAAACACAAATAAGCTCTGAAAGGTAAGGAATAGAATGGTATATTTAAGATCTAAAGTACTTGAACTACTTGTTCGATTTATTTGAAAACTTTCGTTATTATGTACGGTCGTATGGCATTATCCTATTGGCTTGTTTCCGAAATTTGAGTTTCATCTATCATGAACCCTTTTTATTATTAAATATAAATTGTTATAGAAAATTGTTTGTGATATTTTAAAATTAATTATTTAAAATTCTGACTCTAAAAAAAATTAAGACTGCAGGGGTGGACGTGAGAGGATAGGCCAAGTGAAATATAGTTTACCCGGTCGTTAGTAGCTAGGAATGGTGCAGGCTTGAAGTTTTTCATATATTTAAGAGAGAGGGGGGGGAAATATATACGCTCTGACCCAGGGAATATTAATTCTAGCTACTGTAATCCTGCATAATAGAGTGACACATAATTAGATGTCTCAATTGGCCAGACAGCTGTGTTATTTAGCTGTATCTTCAATGATCTTGAATTCTCACTAAATAGCGAAAATTCCAAATGTCCGTTCAGTTATAAGTTGGCTAGTTGTTCATTATTAATTACATTTTCACAGATTTCAATTTTTTTGTTGCAGATTTTTAAACTTGCTAACCGTTTTAAAGAATATACTATAATAGTTTTTGGCTAATTGTACATAATATTAAAAAAAAAAAAAACCCTAATGGAAGGAAAGCGTTTTTCAAAACTTTTCATTCACGAATTATAAATTTTAAGATATACCGAAACAACATTTAATTTTTGGTGCCATTTTTTAAAATATTTTTTATAAAACAAAGGTGCTGTATTTCATCTGTGCCCTCGAACTTAGAAGATAGGTCGTGACGACATACTATTGGGAAAACGTGACGTTGGGGTTTTGTGAGTTATCTGGAAGATATATAATCGGAAATTAAAAGCCTGAATCTGCTGATTGCCAAATCTCAGGTCATGGATTGCTCCTTCCCGGCGCCCAACTGACCTCTACCAGTGGACTTCCGCTTCGGAAATTCGAGTTTCAGTTTTGAAGGGATTCTCTCTTTCCTCTTGCTACTTTACTTTTCATTTCCTCTCAGTTGGCGTCACTGCTCTTGGACCTCAGTCGCTATTTGGCTTCAATCGCGATAGTAATTGTACCGCCAGGCCCTCGTGGATATGGCCGATACTTACTTAACCGCCCCCTTCCCCCTGCTGCTTCATTTCGTTGTCTTGGAAACTAGCGAAACAGTTTCTGTGGAACCGTTACCAAGGGAAACCTATCGCCGATATTTTATGTGTTCTATGCGCTTAGCCTTGAACGTTTATCCATTTATCTTAATCTTATCTGTCAACTTGCCGTCACCTTAGATTTCTTATTTAAACGTGGAAAAAAGGAGACCTGCTGTTGAATTGTTTCCATTTTTCATTTCTGTGCCTTCAATTCAACTAAAGAAAGAAATGGAAAAAGAGGGGTTGAGATTGTAATTTTCTTTTTCAAAAAATCCTTTTTTACTTTTGAGACGAGAGCAATTTCCAAAGTTGGGGTGAATCTTAAATTATCGGCATTAGAAATATATGAATCAGTTTTCCTTTTGTCAAGGACGATTTCAAACCCATGAATAACCAAGAAAATTGTATTCTTTCCGAATACAGAGCTTAAATTTTCTGCGGAAAGAATCAATTGATTAAAGCTGAGTTTAAGATTTAAGAAATAAAAGACACAAAGATGATGTATTCTTTTTTAAAAATTAATGATGAATCGTATATCGATAAAAATTAATATAAATATCACAATTTACTATTTAGGAATCTAATGTCAATTATAAATATAAAAGCTGAAATATAAATAGCTGTTGAACATTTGAATTATATGTATATGCATTGTAAGAAAGAAAAAAAAAAGAAGAAAAATCAATGGAGATTGCATCTTTTACATTATACATTAAGAAATTTCCACGTACGACTTGGAAAGTGTTTATTTTTTATTGATTGTTAATAATATCTTCACGTTTACAATTTCCCTCATATCAATTGAATTGAATATTGCTGCTGAGATGTTATTTCTTTTCGATTTTTTGTTTAACTAATTATAATAATAGTGATGAAAATACATTTTATATGCTTTCCGATATGTTTACAACTTCTTAATCCTTTCTTATTTGTTATATGTCGCTTATTAATCCGTTTTGAAATCACAATATAACATTCAACACAATAATGTACAATATACTTTTCATCTTATTAATGAGTAAAGTATTGACTCGTACAAAGAAAATTGGATACCTTTTACATATTTATCAGATTTGGCGTGTTCCGCTTTTGTTATGCATGGTAGAAAATGACGTTTAATTAAAGATGGCTTTTGAAAAAAAAACTTGTTAACTGATTCAACCGTAATAACGTTCGTCGTTAACAGCTTGTCATTTTGTTTGAAATGTTGCAGCTATTGTTTAGTAATCTAGTAGTAATAGCAAAATTTCACGGGATTTTTTTTTTTTATTATTCACGTTGGAAACTGTACCTTTTTATTACAATTGAATTAATTGCTGCTTTTAGACTTTAATAAATTTAGTGTGCTTTTAAAGAAAATATCAATTTATTTCAAATATTTAAATATTAATTTATTTTAATATCAAAATGATAGAAAATTGCAAAGGAGGATCGAACTGAAGAAAGGATCTGCATGATAATATTTTTTGTTTTAACTCTTTTGTCTCTATAATACAGTGTGTTTACCTAGATGGGCCTTTATCCCGTTAATAGCATCTCGGAATTTTATTGTCACAGAGTAATTAACGAAAGTTGTAGTAGAAAATTGCTTACACAAAGGCAGAGTACATAAGAAATATGTATATATTATTTGTAGTACACTTTTGATGCATTTATGAAAGTTTTGTTTTCATGCAAAGGAAGTTCCTTATTTCATAACATTCACGAATGCTCAAATCCAAACTAATCACTAAAGATCCACTACCAATAGCAGAAAAAGATGCAATACCATATGCAAAATTTTAAAAAAATGTTTGGAAGAAATTTCTAACAATAACTCCAACTCGTCCACGAAATGAGAATATAATGAATCAGCATAAATTTGAAATAATAAAAACCTGTTGGTATTTCCTATAATCCAGCATTAAAAGTAAGTAAAATATGAAGTTTATGATGCCATAACTAATTTTTATTCATGATTAGTTTTATTCGCACACTGGTAAGTTTCTCAATTTAAACATAAAAAGAAAATAAATAAATTTAAAAAAATCCGTCTCAGTTGCCAGACACCAAAACCGAAGCGGAGATTTTGCATTCAATGATGACTTGGAGATATTTTTAATTCAGCTCAGTATTACAGACTTCGATGGACACTTCTCTCTCTATATATTGATATTAGTTTTTTAAAAAAAAAATTATTCTGAATTATAATGACGATAAATTGCAAATACATACACATACTCTCAAAATGTATTTAATATAGACGTAACACACTTGTGGGAATAAACAGTTTCTAAAGCAATGAAAAATACTGCTGTAAAATATATCTAAAAATATTTTTAAAAATTATTAAAATCAATGAAAAATGAATGGAAATAAAATTAGTATCAAGATGTAATATTTTTAATTTTACCACGTTGTAAAAAGGGTTTTAATGTCATATTAATACTCTGAAGATATTGAGGAAAATCTTCAATATTTCAATTAATTTTTGATTAAAAGTTTAATGAACATTTTAGAAAATCGTTCTCTAGTGAGTATTTTTTACTCAAGAAATAACTACATGCCCAATTTGGTAGCTGTTGGCTGCTGGCTGTAGCATGCTTATTCTAGCTTTGAACACACATTACCGGCCTTTAAGGATTATTTAATTGGATTGATAACTCCATGTTGTGATGAATCGGGAATTTAATTAATCCTAAACTAATTTAATTTTTTGCTGAGTGGATAAATTTCCGCTGGAAATGCACATTCAGTTTTATTCCGTTGACATTTAAGATCGTTAATTAACTTGCAATTTCGGTTATAATTGAGTGCCAGTAGTTTTGTTTGTTTCGGCTGATGTCTTTTTATTCAGCGTACATAGATAATCCGCCTTTTTCGCCGCGCTTAGTTTATTAATTACTATTTTGCAAAACTGATAAGCTAACAAATGACTTGACAAAATGGATGAGATACAGTAATACAACCTTTGTTTCGTTTATTACTTTTTTTTTGTTTCGAGGTATTGTTAATTAACATATAGATTCGCTCATAATTGAATGGTCCTAATTTTCTATCGGTTGTCCACATTTTCCTAATTGTGTTGCAGATATGTTGAAATAAATCTTTTTCTGAAGCTAATTATTAATTTATTTCTTAATGGTTGAATTATGTGTTTTAATTAGTACTATAATATATTTTCGTTGAAATAAAATCAGTTTTGTGGGAACTTAATTTATCCATGTATTGATTCCAGGATAGTGAGCTGTAAAAATATTACGTTATATGTTGTTGTTTTTTTATAAAGAGGAAAAAATTTTTGGGAATTGCATCCAATAGTCTCTTTTGCTTTAATAATTAAAAAAAAAAAAGTTTAATTTATTATGAATGGAAAAAAACAGGACCATTCCTAAGAAAATTAAAACTTTATTTTAAGTAAAAAATTAATAATTTTAAATAATTTCGTATTGAGCAATGTCATGTAAGTGTTATTTTTATAAGGTCTCTTCACAAATTTATCATGATACTGTTTACAGACTGGCAATCTACAAGGCTTATAATGCTTATAATTCTATGTAGCTTATAATTCTCTCGTAATAAAGTGTTTAAAAGAAATGCTTTTTCAAAATTTTAATTAGATTTTTTGTTAAAAGTTAATTTGAATTTTAATGTGTTTCCTCAATAGCTTCCGAACTTATCAGTATACACAGAACATTTTTACATTTCTTTAAATTTCAAAAATAAGCATTTCAGTCATGGAAATTTTATTTCTATACAATTTTATATATATAATTTTGACTTATATACACATATTAATACGGTGGTCTTTAATCTATATAATTTTTTGCTTTTACTTTACTATTTAACTGAGAATAATATAAAGGCAAACGAATCAAACTTTGAAAGCGTACCATGCTATGATAGTTCAGGTAAGAGATTCGAATGTGCATTGCATTTTTTGATTCATTAATTAGTTGGCAATGCATATATGTGTACAGTTATTAATAGATTTTTTTTTCAACTATGGTTATAGGTTAACTTGTAGTTTAATCAATTCATATTTTTCCGTAAAGATATTTAAGTTATTGCATTTATTTATTTTTGCAAATTACGTATTTAATATTTATATATATGTAACTTTTCTTTTTAAATGTTTTTAAAATTCTATTGATTCTGTCAGTAGCCTTTTAAATATGATTTTATTGGAAAAAAAATGTTTGAACTAAAATTTATTATGTAAACGCGGTACTGTTTATATTGGCCGATTATTTTTATTGTTCTTTTTAAAATTTAAGGAAATATCTCTTAAAACATTTTATGACCTTTGAAGATTAGTTATGTTTCACTATTCTGAAATAAAGCAAGACTTTAAAATTTCTAATATTTAAAAAAAATAATAATAATTCTTTTTAAATATTTAACTATCGTTTCTGATGTCAGATTTAAAAACTTTATCTTTCTTTCCAAAATTCAACTTCATTGACTATTAAATGTAGTGAAAAAAAATTGAGTTACCTTAGTCATTATTTTCTAACGTTTGAGTTTTCGTAAAACGTAGCACTGAGAAAATACACGAGGAAAGTAGGAACTCGGTAATTTTTAAAAAAAAGAAAAACTATGAGAATTGAATATTGGTTTTCCTTCAAACTGCCAGGAAAAAGAGTTTTATTTCTCTGTTTCAAATATGGATGCATTCTGTACAGTACTTTTTTTTTCTTCTTTTGGCACTCTAAATATTTAGATGAATGTATTGCTCTTTGAATGGGGGAGAAAGGAATAAAAGTGTTTCGGTTTTAGATTAAATGAAAGTGCAGTTCTGGCGTTTCTTTTTCTTTCTTTTGTATTTGTTGCTTCTACTTGGCTTAAGCATTCTCATCCCTTTTGTGTAATATTGAATGTATTGAAACTTAGAGCGCTTTCAATTCTTTTTATGCGGGAATGAAACTTGTCGCGGGCGGGGCCCTCCCCCTCTGGTGTTCATAATAAGGGAATGCCGGTGTTCTGGAGAATTTCGAAAGCTGAAGAGTTTACAAATAAAAATACTTCTCTTCAATCTTAAAATAGAACAAGGTTTGAAATCTCTGGGACAGTATTGGTTGCTAGTGTATTTGGTGGCGTTTTTCTTTTAGTATCCAGAAAATGGTCACGTTTTGTAGAATAACTGTGAAATGAAAACTTGAGTTAGTAAGAAAAGAAAAGTTATATTCATTTTTAACATTGTATGCATTTTTCCTACTATGACATTTCACTGATTTTTCACAAAGTCTTAGTCATTTAACAAAATTTATTAAAAGCTTTGCTACTTGCTATATAAATTCTAGAAATAATATTCATTTATGTATGTCTGTATAGTTAAATTGTTTTACCTTTAACAAATGTTATGACGTTTCAAGGATCTTTCACTTAACAGAAAATACAAGACTTAAGAAAGTTATGGCGAGATGAAAATTTCATTCCCCCCCCCCCTCCGTGAGTTAGACTGTTAAAATCCTAAAAAGCCATATTCACTCCCAAAATTGTTAAAATCTAAACAAAATGACTCTAGTTACCCTATTCATAAGATAATATGAACTAAGCATGATAGATAGATAGATATATGAACGACGGGTTGTTTTGTTTTGGGTTCATGGGACATAATCGGTAAAGAACTGAAGGAATTTTCCTGAAGTCTTGCATGAGAACCATTCAATAATTGCAATAGGTAGCCTTCCTATAAGAATCTATCTAAAATAAAGATATGAAAAAATTTGAAAGAAAATATACCGGACCTCATAAATGAAATAATGAGATAATTTCCTAGTTTCAATATCATTTCAACATATTTATTTAAATATTATGTTTCATATGTCAAATAGTTAACTTAAATCTAAAATGGTGAAAATAACTTTTATACTTTCCTTCTCCGTTTATCACAGAATCATCCTTTACTATTATTAAACTGCTTTCGAACAGATGTCTGCGATTCTATAAGGGTCGAATGTCTCAATCCGGTATCTGCCGTCAGTATTTTGCCGATTTATTTAGAAGAATCGATCTCGTGGTATCAATCGATTCAATGACAGAACAAGAGCAATATGTTCGCAGCATGCGTTCGCCTTCTATATTCCCATTTTGTGGCTTGGGCAATGACCGTTAACTGATCTTCTCCCGTAGTTCCTGCATAAAGGGTGGGAAATGCAGGGAGAAAAAAAAGTCATTGTAAATATGCCAGAAAAAAATCATCCACCCCCTGAACTCTCACTTCCACCCACTGTAACTGGGAGTTTCCTGTTGCGCCCTAGAGAAAGGGGGAATATTTCAACGGTTTTCAGTTTGATGGGGGTGAAGTTGAATTGTTGTCAGGATTTTTTTCTTCTTCTATTCCTACCCTTCAAATAATCATTGTCAAAAAGCCCCCCCCCCCCTCACCACGTACTTTTTCTTTTCCGTCTAAAAAATGATCCCTCTGGAACTTATTTATGACATTCAAAAGGGTCAACCGCCGTTAAAGCCTCTCTGCAATGTGTAAAAGTACATCCATAATAGTCCATTCCGGAATGCTAACACATCTGCTTTTAAATTGATGCATGGGCTGCTGGCATCAATAAATCCTGTTCAGACATTTCAGCGAAATTAGCATAAATCGCTATCGCTTCTACATGCCTTGGCGGAAGATTCGCTAGACATCACGTGTAGAGAATTGTTATGCGCGGACGTCTGATTTTTGAAATTCGGAGTTTTAGGCACTATCATCAATAAGAAGTGAATCCATTGCTGAGAATTGTGAGGTTAAATGAAAGATATTTTAAACATCTTTTATCTATTTTTACTTTCCTAATAAAATTTTCTTCTGTTTTTACTTTCTTCCAAAATAAAACCATTTGGCCACCAATACATCTCTGGTATAAGAGTAGTCGTCCAGCGCACCTGACTCTTGATTGTAGTAGACAAATTCAGTCTACTCTTACTTGTTTTCACAGTGGGCTCTTTAAAACTATGAAATATTCTGAGGGTTCTAAGCGCTTTGAAGTCTGCCGTAAGTGTTTTAGGGAAGAGCCTTCACCCGATCGCATTCTTAACTGTCTGGTCTTCTCCAGGCAGGATCTTATTGACATTCCATTGTTAGTATTGGACTTCTTCAGGGTATACAATTTCATTTGGATAAGAGAAAGCCTTAAAAGATTATGGTTTCCATCTTGAGGTGGTTTCAGGGAAAAGCAAATTACAATAGCTTTTCTTTATAGTAATTCTATGTCAGGTACTGCATCTTCTGGCTGCAATGGCCTGATTGTAGAGTTTTCTCAATGACAGGTGTGTTAGAGGCCCGATTTCATCAAAGATCCATTATGTAAGCAAGCATGGCGCTCGTTAAATCGATTGGAGTGGTGTGAAATTTAAAGGTCAGGCCAGTTTGGTGTATATACTAAAATATTTTCGACGAATGCCACTTAAATCATATTGTTTAATTATTCGATGTAAATAGATTCTTCTTACAGCATTTTTTTTTTTCTGTTCTTACAGCATCTTTATTTTTTTTTATTGTAGTATTATCTGATGAAAACAATAGCAAAAAAGAAGTAGCAGTTCTTTGGCGCATATATATACCTAACATTCAATTAATTGAAGAATGTTCGTTTATATTTCTAATAGCTTCTTTGCTTCCATTTCATTTTGAAAATACACCAGTAATAATTTGAGATCCATACCATTTTATTCCAAAGTTGAGTACACATTGTGCAAATGAAGGAAAGTAGAAAATATAATAAATTATTGATGGAAAAAAAAACAGTTCTTATAAATTAAAAAATATCCCAATACTTGCTTTCAGATTTGAAATACAATACCCTTAAAAACGCACACACACACATTTTTTTCTGGTCCGAAATGTTCATCTAACTTAACCAGTTGTTTTTATTTATTATCTTTCTATTACTTAAAAAAAAAATGCAACTTCATTTCTCTTGAACTCAACTTTAGAAAAAAAAGACGTTAAAAGCAAGAACCGCTGATTTTTTTTGCTTGCAGCTGGTCTGGTTTTTCAGAGCTTTTTACATTTTTTTTTTTTTTTTAACCGCGGCAATGTAGCGTGATTGAGGGGTTGCACAGCTTTTCTCTCTTTTTTTCTGTAGTTGCTTATTTATTATTTTTTGTGTATTCAATTATTCGTGTGTGACCTTGAACGGTGAACGGGGAAGGTCATTCTCTTTGTATGGACGGCGTTGCATCTTCCTCTCCCACCTCCGCCAAAGTTCAAAACATTACGCGAACTCTTTCTTTTTTATCTCTTTTTTTATATGTATATATATATATATATATAATTCTGAGCTTTGTACGGGCGTGAGGTATCGAGGAAATAGCTCTCTTAAAACGCTCATTTTACGATTGTGAGTTTTATAATTGCGGTAGAGATGAAAGAAAAATGTCTCTATTATATTTTTAATCTCTTTTGTGTGTTTTTTTATTTTTTATTCTTATATATATTATTTTTTTTTATCCAAACTGTCAAACATAGAAATTTTTCTGAGAGATGAGTAAGGTATTCTAAAATCTAAATTTGTTTGCATTTGTTATTACAATTATTCACCAAAATAATATTTGCTATAATTTTCGTTTTCAGTGTTTCAATTATTTTATTGTATAAATAAGGAGGATGGTTTTGAAGTGTATAGTTTCTTCAGTGATTTGGAAAAATCGGTATCAAATATGTTGCAAATATTGTGTTTACAAAACATAGGCTTCGTAAAAAAAAAAAAAAAAAAAAAGCATGTAACGATACAAAAACTGTGCATAATGGCTAATTATTTTAAAATTCTATGATAGTTGATTCCTTTTTTGACCTCTTAAAAGAAGCAAAAAAAAAAAAAAATCATAATAATCGATTATTATCATGAAATTGTAGCATTAGAAGATAAATGCAGAAAGTCACTAATTAAATATTCCCGAACTATGATTCAATCTGATTGCTTTAAAACTTTTCCATGCCTATTAATTGTTTTAAAAATAAGAAAACTGTAATATAATAAAGTTTCATGTTTTTCTCTAAAAACAATAAGCAAACATACTTTGTATGATTAAAACTTCTATATCGTTAGAAAGGTTTTTTTTTTTTTTTTAATACGCTATTAGCTTTCTTTTACATTTTTCTTGTGGTGTTAAGCGCTGGATACTACTTAATTTGAGAAGATCGGTAAAAAGTGTTATAAAAGATTCGGAAAATATTAAAGATGAATATATAAATACAGACTAATGCCTTTATATAGCGACTATTTTTAAAATATCGTTATTCTTTCATTCTTGGAGAGATCTTAAAACAAGTAACTAGCTTTTTACAAAAGTGATATCGCCTATTGCCTTCTAAAGATATACCGTAAAGAAAAGAAAAATATTAAACATTAAAACAATAATAAGTTGAAAAATTAAAAATTTTTATTTTGATTTATAAAATATCAGTAAAGGTCATATTTGCGCACTGAATATGCGTACTGCCTATAAAATGATAAGCAACAAATAAGATTTGTGCATAAGTCATCGAATTAAGTGGTGTTGCATGAAAGAAGCTCCATATATTCGAGTTTTATACATTGATTAAAAGTTACAACGAACACTATGTGAAGGTACCAAGAAAAATTATTCGTTTATTATATATGAAAGTGAAAATTTCGACTCTCCATCTATATGTATAAGCAGTAAATTAGGGTTAAAAATAAGTGAAGTATATCAAAGCAATAGGAATTTCATTTTAGTTTTTGTTATATAAAAGAGATAAAAAAATTAAGTGACACTTTTTATTATGTCTGTAAACATGTTATTTGTCACAAAAAAATTCTACATTAATGCAATTTATTTGATGCAATCACTTCATAACTGAATGAAAAAAAAAAATCGAAATTGAAACGCTATGTAAAGTTTGTGGGAACTAAAAACTGATTTAATGGAAGTAATTTATCAAAACATAAATAATGATAGGAAATCACCTTTGGAACTAAATAGCTGTTTATTCTCCTGTGCTTGCCTATATGAAATCAACACCAAAATACTTAACAGCAAATTTTTTTAGGAGAAAAATAATCCATTCTGACCCGTGACAATGCGGTATTTATTACTTTAAATCGTGGAATTGAATTTTAAAATTACCTGCCTTGTATTTCCAATGACGTGCGAAAAGAAAACTCTCGTCGGAATTTTTCGACTGGGTTGGCGTGCGCGGAATTGTTTTTTATCGTGGGAAAGTGGAAATAATTACGTTTTTACTGTTTCTTAAAGGACGTATTTTCAGAAAACACTGAACCGTGACATAATTGTACTTTGTGCTCTCTTTATTCCGCTTCTTAATTTTTTTTTTTTTTTTCCGTTCCCTTTTCCCTCCGTAAATTTAGAGGAACATTAATATTCTTTTTTAAAAACCTGGCCCAAAAATAGATAGAAAGTTGGCTTGAGCCTTTTTTTTTTTTTTTTTTTTGATGTATTTTATTTTTGCTCGCTTGAGATTGCCGTCGTAATTAAAAAATCCTGAAGCATTCAGTTAAGATTAATTATAAATGTTAATTTCGGGAATTTTATCATTTTCAAGGCTGGGCTTCTCATTTTAGGGACTAATTGACCCTTAAACGGAAATCAGATTTAATAATCCAATCGGCAATTTGAAGAAAGAGACAAGTGCAAATAAATAAAATGGCACGCGTATTGTTAAATGTAAAACCAGCGGGGGTAATCTCTCCGAAATTCTCTCGCATACTCTCTAGTAAACTCGTCATGCAAGAGGACGCCTTGCATGGCATTGGCATACAATAGTTACGAAATATTAACTTATGGTGTGAATTTAACACTTTTACCGAATTTACCATGTCATCCTTGGCGAGTTATTTGGCGATTCATCCATGACATCCGTTAATAATATCCAGAAGTCGAATTTATATTTTAGACCTCTTTTTTCCTAATCGATTGAAACAAAAATTGGATATAAAACTATACTTGTAGTAACTAAATCACATATCAAATTTGATATATTTAAATCATTGCGTTTATATGTTTTTGAAATTACTACACGATTGGCTGTCAGTCTCTTGTTAGATTTGTCAAAATTTGATAAATGTTTACATTGTAGATATTAAATTTGTGCACTCAGTCTTATCTGTCTAGATCTTTTAGTTTTGTAGTTAGTTATCGTGGTAAATTATATTCGAACATTGCAAACTTCCTCTGAACGGATTTTGCTCAAAATCTACAAATGTGGTGTAAAGACCGTATACCAAATTTCAACCGTCTAGCTCAAAGCTTTTTTTCTTTGTCACAGACAGATAGACTGACGGACATTTTCCAAAATGGTGTTTCTCGAATTTACGGAAGTCTAAAACGTGGGGAATTGTCAAAATCACGAATTCGAATTTCTTGACTTTCTGTATACTACGTATACGAGAAAGTAAAAAAAAGAAAGAAAAAAGTTGCCGTATAAAGTTTCTTAAAGAGGAATAGTAAATAAGAAGAGTAGGAAGTTATTTCCCACCGCCCTTGTTTTTCAGTCCATTCGTTACTTGTTCTAACTGCTGTTTCTATTTTAATTCTTAGAAAAGTGTCTTCGCAAATTAATTTGATTCAGCTAGCAACATGTTAATAGAAACTACTGAAACGTAAAATGTTAAAAATTATTATTTTTCATGCTTAAACAGAATTTTTATAGCTCTTTTCAAAAAATTTAGTCGATTAAAAGCCGTTTAAAAATTGGATATTATTATATTTGATTAATATATAAAAATCGTATAAATTCTGCTCTTTACTGCTACAGCATATTTTATTCAAAAATATGAGAAATTTGAATAACATTTTTATATTGGCTTATTAATTTAAATTTAAATTTCTACTCCATGTACTGTGCTAGGAACTTTATTTTTTCTTTCATATGAGAAAGTTGGGAATTTAATTTCAGCTCATAAACGGGACTGGGGACTTTATATCTAAAATTGTATTTGTTAACAAAAAAATTACAGTGTGTGTGTGTTTATATTTTTTAATCAAAAATGAATCTCAATTAATTTCTTAATTTTTATTTGAAATTAGTCCGTATTAACTTCACTCGAAAATGTTCTCTAATTTCCTGATCCAATTCCTACTTTTTATTTAATTCTACACGCTCTCTGTAAAACTGATTTTCTCAGCATTTTCTCACGCTCCAAGTGAAGGGATAAAAATTCCTAATGCTTACAATATTCTTCTAAAGATATTTAAAATTTCCTTTTCTAAATTGACGCGTGGCAAAGAAATCCCATATTAAAATCACTGAAGGAAAAATATGTGTCTCTTTTGTACTTGTATCGCAATATAAATGGATATCTGTTTAATCATCGTTTCTCATACATAGAGGGCCTCCCGTAGTGAAATAAGTCAGAAGTTTTAAAAATTCAAATGTTTCTTCTCGGCCATGCATCTGCAAAAATGTGTGTGTGCGTGCGTGCGTGCGTGTGTATAAAATTATTAAATTTTCCAACTGTCTTTTGCAAAATAAATAATAAATTTTGATGAATATTTAGGGAGTTTTGTCATTTGTCGCACTGAAAAATGATATCACCTTTGCATCTGATCTCTTAATTGCTCAGTACGGATAATAATCTAGTACAAATGTAGAAATCTGTCGCTATACAATTTGTAATATCGATTAACTAGATAGGCTAGATTTTTTTTTTATCTTCTTGACTGTGTCAAATTGCTCCTCATAAATGGATGTAGTTGCCAAACCATTATTCAAATTACTTAACAAATTTTCTCAGAATTTTGTAAGTTTTCTATACTTTGTAAATATGTTCCCGGTATGGAATGAACTCTGGTTTCACATCCGTGCGTTCCAGTTTTGAAGGTTCTCGGGCACTTATCACTTTTATCTCAAAAGATACTTTTCTTCTGGAAAGTTTTTGTTGAGCAATATTTTTCCTGGCAAGTGAAGCGAAGAGATATATGTGGCCGATGCTATTTTCGGTAGTGCCTGGTTTTAGAGTCTGCTTTGCTCAACATCCGTCGAACATGTTATTCTAACTAAAAGGTTAACCAAACATCACTTAATGAACTTATTTACTTAAACTTATAAAAATTGAAACAGCTCCTAAAGTTGTGTTTAACTGCTACCCTTTTTTTTTTTTTTTTTTTTTGTCTATTATGATAAGTAGCAATCATTCTAGCAGCAGAGAACAAGAAGGAGAAAAAAAATTTAAAGGAAATCAAAGAAATAAACGACAAAGTATATTAGAGCGCTAAAATAGGCTTAACCATCGCTACGTCTTCTCTTTTAAAACTGATATCGATATATTTAAAAACTGTTTTCTCAGAAAAATGTGTGTGTGTGTTTTTTTTTCATTTACTTAAAATTTAAAACATAAACATTTCTTTTTAAATTATAATAATTTCATTTCTGTGCGATTTTTTAAAGTATAATTTGGTACACAGTCTGTATTTAATGTTATGATGAAATTCTACCTCATTCGTTAAAGCATTTAATCGCATGCTTTTGCCAATGTTAAAATAAACAGGGTTTTTTTTTTTTTTTTTTGTTTTTTTTTTTAATCATGTGAGAACATAATGGTGTTTTGGTTTGAGGTTTTTGTAGCCTTAAAATGCGTAGGCAACAAGTTGTTGAAGCCTGAAAATGCGAAAGTAACAAATTGACGATTTATCGCTTTTAGGGTTATTAGAAAATAATGCAGAAGGTTGTCACATTTGGCGATTTATCGCCAATTAAAGTTACAACTTGATTTCCAAATGATTCATTCTCTGAATGCTTACGAATTGTCTTAATTAATTTAAGTCATTAACCAGTTTAAACCGGTTTAAAACAATCATGAGACTATCAGATTACGCATGCATCGATGTTTAGAAAATATATATATATAGTGGGAGAGAGGGAGGGGGATAGAGACCGATAGAGAAGTGTCGTGATTGTTTCCAACCGGTTTAAACTGGTTAATGACTTAAATTAATTAAGACAAATAATGACTTAAATAATAATAATGTTCTCACATGACAATTTGAAATTTGGGATCGTAGATTTCATCTTTTATTTTATTTATTATTTAATTTATTTTTTATTTTAACTCTTAAATAGTATTTCCTCTTCTGCTTTTATTTCGTTACATATGCACTTTTTAATTTGCAGTCACACAATAATTATTTGTAGGCTGATTCATTTAAAGTCATGTCTTTCAATCATATCTAATAACAAAGTGAAATTTAAATCGCACTCATATCATATCTAATAGCAATTATATCGTATCTAATAATAAAATGATGCATTTCATATTAATTGCTTAACAGCCTAAAAAAGTCAATAATCTCTGCCAGCAAGCTGGTCGCCGAAGGCGACTACTTATTTATAAATGTATGCGTGCGTGGGATGAAAACTTTGAGATGCCTTCCTTAATTAAAAGCGTTCCCGTCCATTCCCTTGAAAAAGCGAAGAAAGTGAGAGCGAGAGCTTGTCGACGTAACCTACTATTAACATTATTCCTCCTCCTCCGTTTTCCCCCGCATTCTTCTCTCTTTTTCCCTTTCATGCGAGTGTGTGTGCTTTATCCTTGTACTTCACCTTCACTGCAGCGTCTCTCCATTGTCAGTGACCACTACCGCATGAAAACGGCGGGCTATTGTTTCGAAATCGAGAGAAGAATCGTTCGGAAATTTATCGCGTTGGTGGATATTCTTCTACCTTTATATTTTGTTACTTGTGTTTATTTCGGCGAACAGCACTTTTCCTCGCACATTGTAAAGTGTCATTGTTAAAAATCTCGTGCGACTGCGGGAAATAAAAAAATGGAAAAAAGAGGATTCATGCTGGCTTGCCGTTGACTTCGTTGCTAGAATGAAATACACGTGACAAAGTTAGAAAAAGGGGAAAAAGAAGAAAAAAAAAAGATCGTTTGCATGTGCCCATTGTATAGTTTTTCTGCTATTCAATGTTAAATTTTTATTTTATTTAAATGTCATTGCACGCTTGAAAATTTTTATAACTATTGTCGTATGTTATTAAAAGCCGCATAATTTTTTTGGTAGTAATATGTTCCTAAGATACCGATTTAAGCATCAGTTAGAATATTGATAGTAAAAAGCAGTATAGCATTGTTTTTGTTGTATTTTGTAATCAAATAAACACCACTGTTTTTTCCCCTCATATACAATCACACTTTTTTTCATTTTAAATGTTATCTTTAAATTTGAATTTTTTAATTACATTTGAATCAGAAACTTAAATTTTAACTTTCTCGTATACGTAATATAGACAAAGTATAGTAATCGGCAAGAAATTCGAACTCGAGATTTTGACGAATCTCCACGTTTTAGAATTCCCTGAGTTCGAAAAGCACATGTTTGGAAAATGTCCGTCTGTCTGTGGCCAAGATAACTGAAAAACGCTTTGAGCTAGACGGTTGAAATGTGGCATACGGTATTTGCACCAAATTTTCTGATTTCTATCAAATTTTGAGTAAAATCTGTTCAGAGGAAGTCTGTCTGTCCGAATATAAATTAATATGATAATTACAAAACGAAGAGAGCTAGATAAAATTCCGTACACAGATTTAACATCTATAGTCTAGACACCTTTCAAATTTTGAGCCAAATCCAACTGTCTGTCGGTCCCTGTCAATCTGTTTACTTCAGAAACAAATAAACTCAAATAATTCCAAAACGCAGTGATTTAAATATATAAAATTAGGTATTTCATTAATCGCCAAAAAATTCGCCAAAGATGGCACGATAGATTCAATAAAAATGCAAAATTCACGCGAAAAGTTAATATTTCGTAACTAATGTACGCCAATGCCATGTATCTAGCATGACAAGTTTATTAGGGAGTATGCGGGAAAGTTTTGGTAAGACCACCCCGCTGGTTTGTTATTGAATTACGAAAAGCTGTATTTTAATTTGATAGTAACTGTTCCCTTTTTAAATGTAAAGTCATTACAAAGAAAAATGGCTTGCAAACAGAAGTATTTCGAATAATGTTTTTGATTGAACCTTAAAATTGGAATTAAATTCACAAAAAGGAACTGTCGCGGAATTTTATAGTTGTGCAGCATCTTCTCGATTAGAGTTTTCTGTTTCCAGCCAAACTACTTAATACCAATTGTATATTAAACGCAAAAATTTCATCGATGCATATATAATTATTGTATATAATGTAAAAATTAAGTAATATGTACTCGATTGTGCGCATTGTAAATAAAAAAGTACAACTATGAATTTCATTTTATTCTGAAATTTATTTCGTTCTTCAACCGAGAATATATATTAAAAACTGCTCTTACTCTAATAATCGAGGCGGCTAACACGACCGAAAAAGTCCCACTCTGAAACGATTAGAAGTGAGCTATGAAAAATTACGTTCCATGTTCCGTGGATGATTCCTTTTTTATTTTTGCCTCCTTTTACACGCGAATGGAAATAGTATTCACTGGAATGATGTGCACACGCCATGCCCTTTCTGGGGTAGACACGTGTCTGCCAAAACCCGCCGTTGGTGTCCCCTCCAGTCGAATACAGGTCAAATGAATCCTGATAAAACGATAATGCATCTTCGTGCCCAAGTAGAACTCCTCGTGTTGCTTTAGTATCTTCCTTCCCACCAAACGCTGCTGATTTCATATGCATAATGAAACGCAGGAAAACAAGCGAATAAAGTTACAGTCAGTCCTAACGAGCACTTTTATTTACATTAGAGTACGTCGTGTCATCTCTGGCAAAGGTTAAATAGGTCATGAAAATCCGTCATAAACGCAAATGATGGACCGAGGAAGCTTTGACTCAATTAACGAGCAAATCCTTCCTCTCACCTGCACAAACACGGCGTTGCTTTGTTGGATGACGTCATTTTCACACGGCATCCATGAGGCAATATGCAGACACGCGCTTTTTTTCCCTTTTCATTCACTAAAAAAAACTACGAGAGAGGGGGATCAGGGGAACGAAATACTACGAATACTGACTGCCTCGTAGTAAAATAGTTCCCATAAAGTGCCCCATCGAAGGCCATTGCGCCCCCACCTGTTGCTATTCCAACGGCCTTGCAAGGACGTCGGCAGTAGGCCATTCTAAAATAATGGTTCTCGAAAAGAGGCCCCTTTCTAGAGGTAGAGGCCCAAATGAGGTTCAAGAACGGAAGGAATCATAGCTTCCGTATTTCCCGTGTTTTTTATAGTATAAAAAAAAACTTTGGATGTGGTGTGAATAAAAAACGTTACAGGTGGTCCCCCCCCCCTCCCCTAAAAACCACAAAATGGGGCTCAAGTTTCGTGGTTTGTTTAATGCGGCTTTTTATTTATTTATGGTTTTGGTACATTTTTATACTTGCTGCAATATTTTAAATATATAATCACAAGACAATGTTTTATTGTGGAGGTCTCGTGTTCAAGTGTGATCGACATAATGGGTTCACAGATTGATTGATCAGATCTCTCCTGATTTATTTATAAATCAGATTGATCAGATCTCTCCTGATTTATTTTATAAATCAGGAGAGATTGTATTTTTTTCCATCAGTATGTTAAAATATTTTATTATTAATGTTTGAGAATTTTCTTTAAAATATTAATTATATGCTTCCACGGTTTGATTTACTGGTGTTTTCTCTACATAATTTATATCTGCCTACATTTTTGAAGCTATCTCAACTCGTTTGTTCAGAATAATAATAAAGATCATATTAATTATAAATATGGATAAAATTCTTTACGCGTTACTATTGGAAAAAAAAAAAAAAAAAAGAATTGATACTCCATAAACCCATTTCTGTGACCATTCCTTAATTATTATTTTGCGTTAATGCTAGAATAATTATGTTTTGCATTACTTATTTTTTCTTAATTACTTTTATCGCTTCTTGCACTTACATTCATTTTAATTAAAATAAATGATCGATTAAGTATAACCACTTCCCATCAAAATGCGTTGTGAAATATAATCTTTTTCTTTGAAAGAAAAGCCGCTTATGATTTAAGTAAATTTACGTTGTATTTCATTATTACTACAGATCAATATTTTTTAATAACATGTTTGCATCCAATAAAAAAAAATCTTTTATGTAATTTACAGGATGTTCAGCTTTACCATTTTTCAAGAAACATTTGTTAATTAAATATCAGCTTTATCATTCTATTAATCGTAAGAGTGGAAGGCATACATATTATATATGATATATATGATTTTTATATTATTTGCATATATATTGTAATAAAATGCGTATATATTGCAATATAATACTATAAATGATTTGAGAAATATTTCAAGTTTTAGATGAATCATTTTCGATCGGCTCTATTCTACGAACGGATTTTTATACTTCCCGATTCTAGATATTTTGCGCAATTTCCGCAAATAGCTCAGAGCTGTTCACAGAAAGTTAATTCAGAGACTGAGTGACATCAATGGAATTTCCGACAGGATAAATTTTATCTATTAATTACATTATTTCACTGTTTTATAGTGTTATTGCTAAATTCCATAATACGTACCTCGAGAAGAAAGTGAATAAATGCCAATGGCGTAGCGAAGGGGAAAAGAGGGTATAGATACATACCTATAGCACCATTAGGGGCGCCATAGACACAAAACTTTAACGCGATTCCTTCGTTTTTTAAAGCTACAAATATGACAGGAGTCAAAAAATATCATATTCAAGACGCCCTTTTACCCGTATTAAACCTCTGATAACATGGAAAAGAGTAAAACCATATTAATTTTCAGTGGTTTCTTATCCTCGTTATGTCCCTGGCTCATTTTGGGCATTGATTTTTTTTCTGCTTGTTTTATTTCAGTACTGTAAAATCGCTTACTGTTTAATTGCCAGTTATAAACCAATAAAGGAGAATTCACGCCTTAAGCGTCAAACTTTTGACGTTAATCAACTTTTGATGATCATTGATTTCAGCAATGAAAACTCTTCCTAAAATTTCTGAGTGATAATAAGTTTTTGTGTGTACTTTCTGATATAATTCTGTATGGCAGTTAATCAGTTAATATAAAATGACAATAACTGAATTCATCTATTTGAATAGGAATTCTTGATAACATATTTAAAACTTTCAATAAGTAGAAATACATAAATAAAACCGTAGCTAGAATGGTAAGTGCTTCGAACCAAATCATCCTCTCCCTTGAAATCCGTTATAGCGCACATAATTTTGTATTTCATAATAAAGAAAAGTATCTTCATCTTGATCTACACACCCTTTTATTAAAAGAAACGCAAGGAAAAGTTAAAAAAAAATAAGTGTATCCTTTTTTACTCGGAAAAATGTACTCCTATGTGTTGCTTTAACTTCTAAAAAAGTGATTCAACACATATATATATTTTTTAATAATCATTTCTCTAAATCTGTAAAACACACACACACCTTTCGATTTCTCAGAACTGACGTGCAACATTTCCTAGCAGAGACGGTTCGCCCTGTTTCTCTGCCTTCGATTAAAATATCTGGCTCCTCGTAGCCAGAAAAAGGCGATATTCATATCTTATCTGCGTATCGGTGAGTGTTATACGAGGAAAGGCGGAAATCCACAGCCCGGAGGCTCGTTTTGGTTCGGAGTCCATTTCTAATAATACTCAAGAAAGAGAGAGAAAAATGATAATAACGACTGGCCTCGATTGATCGCCGTGGGAAAAAAACTGACGTGGCGGAAATGGGGGTGGGGAGATAGTTACACACTCTGTTATGACATTAAAAAAAATTATGCAGAAAGTATTAACAAACAGCTGAAAATACATCTTTTCACGCTATGTGACTTTTTTTTCATGCCCTGACCGTGCCAGGTTTTTTTAAGATTTGAAAATGAGATTTGCTTATTATTTCTTCGTTGTTAAGATACTCATCGAAATTCAAAAAGCAGTAATACTATCCTGTCGTACTTTTGATTTTTTTTTTTTTTTTTTTTACTTCAAAGGAAGATTTCGCAAATTTTTAATATTCATGAATGCTTCCTTTGCGAAAAATGGGATTAAAAAACGTTCTTCCTTCAACGGTATTGCCTTTTTTTTTCGCATAGCAGTGCCATCTAGTATTAAATGAATGCATCAATCTAAAAGTAACTATGCATTGAAAATAACGCGAATGTTTTGTTTGAAATTAATTTTCTGACAAAATTTCAATTAAAATCTGTATGTACTGCTGTTTCACTACCCACTACGTAATCTGGCCGGCAAGATCTTAATATTTCTTTCACAGCTCGAAAGAGCTACTTCAGCTTCTTCTATTAATCTTTTTTATGTTTAGTACTTGTTGTATAAAATAAATCTACTCTTGTTCTTGTTAAAAATGCCATTGCGTTTCTTGAAGCCCTGAACATTTTAAGTGCAGTAATCATCTCATACATCCCACAAATCTGAGTATTTGTTGTCTAATTCATTTCAAGTTTTAAGGCAAAACGATATACATATTTTTTAACCTAAAGTTTACTGTCGACTGTTTTAAAAACTAACAAATTCCAGAGCCAGATAAATCATTAAGCCTATATTAATCTGTACTTTTATGCATTCTTATCTAAGCACAAGTAATATTTGCAACTCTACAGTGGAACAGGTATATCATTCAGTATCTTATCTAAACAACTATTGCAAAGGATAGGAAATTATATTTTGGAGGTTTTGAAACATTGACATTCTAATCGTCTTCTTTCCTCTGCTTTTTCCCATAAAAACTGGCACACATTTCTCCAGTACACATGTCGTTTCATCTTATGCAAGAGAAACATTTTCTTAATATGTGGTATTGTGTTCCTGCAGAAGATTCTACACTAGCTTTTAATTTGAATGTATCTCCCTACCGATCTTCATTATGAAGTTGCTTTTAACAAAGATACCGTAACTTGGATGCTTTTTCACCCACTCGAGTAAGAGGCCATATCTCCTGAGACAGAGACCCCTGTCATTGTTCCCATCATTATCTCACCCAGCTACTCGTAACCGAAAGTGGGAGAGAATTATTTTCTCTTCGAGCATTTTCTTCTTCTTTATTTCATGTTGGCATTCGGTTCAGGCCTTGACTGGCCAAATTAGGTCGCCAAGTGACCTAAAAAAGTCGTTAAGTAAGCCAAAAGCTCCTTTCTTCCGCGCCTTTGAAAGTCTTCCAGGGACATCGGAAGAATTTTGCAACTCTATCTCCCTTGGGTCGCTGGGTTGCATGGAGATTAAGAAGAAATTATTCAACCGAATTTTAATTTGGAGAGTTGTGAACTTGAATTTAAATGTGGTCCTTATTGCGTATTGTTTTTGAGAACACGTGCGTTACTGAAAAGAGGCACGGTGTATATTTCTGGCGCTACATGAGATTGTTACAAATCTTGTCATGATGTTTAGATTGGTTTAGAATTTTTGAAAATATAAATAATTATTTTTTTAATAAATCTGTCATATGTTATGGAAAACGTTTGAAGTACAGTATAAGGTTTGAATATTTAAAAAAAAAAATGTATGTGAAGAAAATTCTGAATTAAAAAAAGAAAGGAATTTTGAAGAATAATGATCTTTTATGTTAGATCTTGTATTAAGCTACGGTATATAACAACCCTTTGCAATAGGATGTCCCCTATTAGGCACCATTCATAACTGTGCATCATTTTGATGTTTCATTTTTTTATTTGTATTATTAAAAATACATACAGAACTCGAAGAAGATTAACTTTTCGGGAATATTTAACTTAAAATAATTATATATATTTATTTTTAAGAACAATAACAAATCTTTGTATTAGGTGAATAACTATGCATCGCATTATTTTTTACATGTGTAAAGAGTTAATTATAAATTCATTTCATTTAAATGTTGGTTGGTTAATTTGCTTTCTTTTTACTTAAAAATCATTTTAGTGAAGATATAAGAAGAAAAGTATTTAATCGTATGATAATATTTACATATTTTATTTGTAAATTGCTTAATTTAAAACACATGTTTATTATCGATGATTATTAAACTTGATAATCAATGTACATTTCAACATTAAAATGTGTTTTTATTTTCTCCCTTGGATTTATCGAATAACGATAAAAACCTTTGAATCACAAAATAAACAAATTATAACTGGACTGTGAGAAAACAGTCGTTATTAAAAGTATTGACTCTAATATCATTTTCTAAAAATTGTCTCTCGGGAGCTCCTTGTTTAGCTAAGTAATATCACTCACTAATGAAACCCATGTTGGTAAGCGAAACCTGGTGAATTGATACCCTTTGAGCACGCAGTGATGTTTACGGCAAATTCTTTTGTGCATGCTCCAGCATCTACTCTTTGGACATTGTCGTGTCGAGAACCATTTCGTTGCCTTTATCTTAATCATCGGTCATTGGATCCTCCAAGTTCTTCCATGTAGTACAGCAGTGGTAAACGCGTTCACAAGAGTTCATCGGCTAATGTTTAATAATACATGGCATGCCTTGCTGAAATTCCAAGCCCTCCGCCGAATTGTTACCAGAGCCGAGGGAGAGCCACACCGATAATTAGAAGACGATAATAAATAGTCGCTCGTCCATCATTCGGCCGTGCAGGACAATTTTCGTGTCACACTAACCCCGAATTAGTCAGCGGGTTTTGAATTTTTGGGTGCCACCAACCGAGGACTGGTTGCGTATTAGTTCCCCAGTCAAAGGCGTCTTTGCATATGTATGCAACTCTTTCATTTTCTTTTCTTCGAGACGCCTTTTGCTCTTGTTTCCCCTGGGCAAATTTTTAAATTAAAATTTTCTGATTTTTTCTTTATTTCATCGATATGCTTGCGTATGAAATGATTTTTTAAAAGGTTTTATATGTAGCCGGTCTTTTAGTTTTGATATTGTTGTCCTTCGTATTCCTGAGTTTGAATTGGACGCTTAAGTACAATTTTGGTGTGATTATATTTTAGATATTTATAGCATATTAATAAAATATGCTAATGATATAATAAAACCTCTCGGTAAAAAATAATCCTTAAATTTCTGAAAACCAATTCTAAATGGGTTGTTTGTTATAAAAATTAATTATTGAAAATTTGGATTACAAATGATTATTAATTATAGGGGAAGGATTATAGTTTTTGGTACAGTGTGAACTATAAATTTAAGAAAAATCTTCCATATGTTAAAAAGCACTTTAAAAGTACTCAGGGCCAAACATGCGTGTTACAGAATCTTTTTTTACAGGCCACCACTATATGTATGTAATGATATTTCTTAAACTAATTTAAATCCCAATTAATTTCCGAATTTTTAATCTTAATTTAACCCACATTAACTTCATTCGAAAAGGGTTTCTAATTTTCTGATTCAATTCCAATTTTTATTTAATTATTTTTAACACACGCTCTAAAAACTGATGATCTTAGTATTTTCACATGCTCCGAGCGAAAGGATAAAAACCCTAATGATTACAACATTCTTTTAAAGATACCAGATTCCATTTTCTGAGTCTACACATGTCAAAGAAATCCCTATCGAAATTTCATAGTCAAACCACTGAAGGGAAAAATTTCGTTCTTTTGTTCTTGAAAATGTGTTGCGATGTAGATGGACGCATTTCTTGCCACTTTTTCTTTGTATAAATTATGCCTCTCGGATCAAATAAGTCGAAGTTAAAATTTCAAAAGTTTCTTCTATTCGGCCACGCATCTCTAAAATATGTTTACATATATAAAATTATTTGCATGAAAATTGTAAAAGCTATTATAGATGGAAATCATTCATGAAGTTTTATATATAATAACTATTGATGAGTGATTTATACTGTTTACAATTAAAGAAAATAATCTTTTACTGTACCCAAACTATATTTATTTTTTAAAAATATCACTGCAGAAAAATCTTATTTTTTTTTTATTTCATGAAACAAACAAAAGAATTTAAAACATTAGGACAAATTTTGAATATTCGTATTCTGCATTCATTTCCACTGTATTGGCGGCATTACTTGGGAACAAACGAAAACACCCGGTTGATATTTGACTAATAAGATTAATCCTATCACAAAAATAAGATGAAAAGACCAGAGCACCCAGAACAGATTGCTGTACATCCCTTTCTACCCAGTGAAAGAAAAAGTCCACCCCCTGTTCTTTGATCCATCGCCTGGGGTTGGGGAGACACCCCTTTCGGAATGACTCACTGCTTGCCGCTACTGAATACTTGCAATCCATTTTCCAATGTCACATCCTAACATTTGGACTGTAACATGCCGTGCTGGAAAAACAGTGTTACAGTGCATTCCAGCAATGTAATCCAAATATCAAAATTCATTATTATTATTATTTGGGATTAACAGAGAAATAAAAAAGCTGAATAGTCGAGATAGTTTTCTTTTTCAAATTATAAATAAAGTTATTATCAGACCGAAAAATTATTAGTTAAATATAGCGTTTTAAAAATAATTGGATCAGTGACTACAAATTCCTTAAAGGCAAATAAATCTTAACTACAGTTTAAAATTAAAAAAAATCAGTTTAAATAAGTTCAAAGATTAACTTCCATATCACCTTTCCATGCATTCCTTTCTGAATTATGTGTTTTATAACCTTATCTGAATTTAAATGGGATATCTATGTGAAGAAATTTAAAAACTCGATCGGAAGTGGAAATTTATTGCAGTAATAAACAATTATCAAACAGAATAGAACGCCGTCTCATACCCCCGTATCCATAACCATTCTGGTCACTGAACGGTTTGATGGACATGAGAATTTTATTAAATACCAAAATATGTACAGTAGAAAAAACAAAAATAATTATGTACAGAATTTACAAACATATAAGAAATGATAATAAAAATGAAACCGTTTATAAAGATTTTCAACTTTGAAAATGAACGAAAAATTATTTGAAATAATAACATGCAGAGAGATAAAATGTATGAAGAAAACACGTGAATTCTGTGTTCACTTTGTTAACATGACAAAGCAGATGAGGATGGAGCTATAAAAAAACAAATGGAAAATAATTTGGTTAATGGTAACAAAGAAAAACTCTGATTCGTGTTTATGAATGTGAAGAAACTGTGGTGCTTTTTTCTTTTTTCCCCTTAGTCTTTGCAATTATGACACTTGATGTTGAGAGCTAACATGGCAAGAATACAGTTATCAAGTAGAAAAACATATATTTGTAATAAAACTTATAAACAGTATGTACATACATAGTAAGGCACAAAATATTCGGTTGCAAAATATTCAAGCACTTCTGACTAATGTGTGTTCCATGTTTTTTGTACTCATTTTTTCCTCCACTATCATCCAGCCTGCATTACGTGTTTTTCCTATGTTATTTGCGCGCAATTTGATTAACAATGAATTTAAAGGAAATGGATCCTTACATACTATGCACGATCACGCAACTGCCATTGTTTTGGGGAAAATCCTTCAAAGTGAATATTTGTTGTTCTTTAATCCGTTACTTCATCTTTCCTTATCGAATCTAAACACGGTTGACAGAGAAAATTTATCTTTCAGATAAGATCCATCTTTTCTTTCTCGCCACAAAATTTCACGTTATAAGGATAACAAAATAATCCGTTATGCATCTGTACCCTCCAGCAAATCCATTATCGGTTAAAACCATCAGATGTTGAGATAAAGATGAAAATTCTTTCTATATAATTTGTTTATATAAAATTCTGCTAAATATGATAATTTTTATATTATGAGTGCATAATAATGAGAAAGCTTTTTAATTGGTTGCATATGTAGAGAATGAAATAAATTGGCGAAATCGGTCCAGTTGTTGAGTTTGGAACACTCTTTAAGTTTCATTTTGTAATATCTTGTAAACGGAGTTAGAAGGGAGATTTAGTTAGACTCTTGAAGAGTGATAATGAGATTTTTTATGCGAAATAAAAATTAGGAAAATTCATACATACATAGATACATTAGATATTTTATTTAATGGTTATAACGGGGACTCTTTCAAGATTTTTCGCGATTGAGAATGAACATTGAAGTAGTATTTTTGAAATGTTTTTGGAAAATGAATACTAGTTGAGAACAGGGGATTATTAATTATATATTTAAATGATATTGACGAAATCGTTGTAATGGTTGTCGTTGGAGATTGATTTTTTGACCAGTTATTTTAAATATATAGATGGCAGGCGAAAAGCTGGTCGCCGAAGGCAGCTTGTATTTTATATATAAGTAATTCGATATAGTTATAAATATTATTATATTTTATAAACGTTTTAAAATTTCTAAAAAATATGATGTTTCCATGAATGAAATTTGAGATAATGCGGAATTTCAACTTGTCAAAATATCAATGTTATTGTGAAACTAAAGTTTCACCAACTTTTTATACATAGATATTTTTTTCCTATGATTGTTTTAATTTACTCTCTCTCAAATATCTTATTTGTAGAATATTGGATTGCATTTGCTTAAAATTTGGATATTTTTATCTATTTATCTATATTTTTTAAAAAAAGAATTATATGTTTTCAGTTACTTTTACCCTTAGCGATAAAAGTTTTTCTTGAATTTGAACTTCTACAACTATAGTTTATCATTTATTGTAAAATAAAATTTTCTAGACATATATATTTCATATATATTTCGTTAGCATCTTTACCCGCAATTCCTTGAAAATAAAAATATTAAAAGAAATATCCAGAGGGTATTTATAACTTCGACGACTTTATTATTCTGATTCGGATGCTTTTATTTCCCCGTCATCCCCTTCCTTAAGATTTATGTATTCGGTACTATTCCCAAAGTACCTTCCTAATGCGCGAAAAAGACTTCTTCGTAAAAACTGGCCCTTTTTTTTTATTGCTTTCCTTATAAAGAAACCCATAAAGAAGACTAAAGGGTTTTGGGAAAAGTGGTCTTTCAACTCCCAACTGCTGTTATCTATCACCGGTGCGCCCCGGGATTCATAACTAGGCGCTATACAAGCGACAATTTACGTTCCCTTAGGGCGCCTTTGTCGCGCTACCGGCCACCTACGGAGAAGCATCAACCTTTAGGAAGTAAATCCCAGCCAACCCCTTTCATATTTTTCTCCGCACTCTCTTTGGAAAGAAAGACAGTATTTGCACTTCGAACTCATCCATCAATTATCTGCGAACTCTTTATGTTCCTTGGTTGTAGGTGCCTGATTATCAACTGCTGCATCAGAAGAATTTTTTTTTTTTTTTTTTTGTAAATAAAAAGTGTGGTGTGGGCCGAAATCCGGCCTAAATTTATTTTAATATGCAACCTAACTATTATGTACACTAACTATTATGAATGTAGTCGCATGTTGTTGTTGTAATCTCCATGGCCTGACTTAGTCAGACCAAAACCAAAATTCCATTGGCAAGAAGGAAGTCAAAAACAATGAAGGGAGAAGAATAAATTTCTCCTCAAAGAAGTCTCTAACAGTCTGGAATATGTTCAGCAGAAACCTGATGTTGGCGTCATTTCGGGCAACGAGGGTAAGATTTTTCACACCGAGAAAAGAAAAGACATTAAAGGTGGCCACTGGCTAGGTGCAACAGACAAGTATTGGTTTTTCTATCACAAGGAAGAATTAAGGACTGACCCGGCTTATTGGCCCTATACAATCATTGTTAACCGATTCATGGGCAGGGAAGTGCAGTTTCTGTGAGACGAAAGTCTGGAGCACCAGGAAGTAAAAGACTGTCTTAGCTCCTTCGCCTGCAGATTTTAGCTGGGCATAGTGGAATGGTCTTCACGCCGTGGGTGACCCTACCAGGAGCAAGCTCCCGACGTACTTCACCCATTCCGACCCAGGATACCGTCCCGCCACGATGAGGCAATCTGTAGATATAGTCTCACAACTATGCTTTTGTGTGACTACGTTTAAGATATGTTCCTATAGGTAGATTCCTATATGAAGACTCCCTCTTAGCCATGGTTCTCATGACAAGACTCCGGGAAAGTTTCTCCAGTTCTTCACCTACCATTTTCCCTAAAACTCAAAACAACCCATCGTCCAAAAGTTTATGTATATATATAATATGCGTATAACGCTTTGCCTACGTTATTTTGTGATAGAGGATAACTAGAGCAATTTTGTTTGGATTTTAACTGACTTGAAATATGTTGTTAAAAAATATAAAAATTCGGACGAGTTCGTAAATGGCCCATCTTGTTAAAAGGGATGGTAATGGTGGGGGTTGAAATGTTCATTTTACTGTAACTTTATCAATATTGAAGATAGAAAAATAAATCCAGTTAGCCAAATTAGCACCTTATTAACTGCTATATCTCAGAATTTAAGAGCTATAACGCAATTTTCAAGCCCTAATTTTGACTGTTTCTTACATCAACGATTAATGTTGCCAGATAGTAAATTAGATGTTAGGGAATCTACTTTTGCCTTTCAACTTGTCGAGAGGAACTTTTTTATTGTTGTAAAAAATTTATATTTTTAAATATTTGCATAAAATGTATTGCGAAGACACTTATGAAAAATCTGACAGATATGAAAATTTAAAGCAATTTATTTGGTATAAAAGGAATAAGAAGCGAAAATCTTTTAATTTAGTACTTTTATCATATGATTCACTCAAAAGCTTGCAAATAGATAGATGACTTCAGAAATACACTGGTGGACAAAATTAAGAGATGGAAAGCATTTTTGCACATTTCTCTAAAAATACTGCACAAAACCTGGACAGTTGATTGCCATATATGGTCACTGTAGCGCTATTGGCCCTGAGATAAGTTTACGTATTCTTGTGGGCGTTGTTAAGCCAGCAGGAGGTATAAAAGTCCGCATCGAGCTGTTCATCTCATTCCACTCTTCAATACAGTTGCAGATTTTAGTGCATTTTTTTAATAATCGTGTTGTTTCTTGCTGGTTTTTAGGTGAAATGAGTGAACATCATCGTTTAGACGACGGTATGAGGTGGAGAATTGTGGGTATACTTGAGGCATGCCAGTCCCAAGCTCAGGTTGCTAGGGAATTGGATATAACACCAAGCGTCATTTCCACTTTGTGGAATCAGTTTAAAATTAGCGGGCAGTATGCAGACAACCAAGACAAGGTCGCCCGAGGGCTAAAACGGCCAATAAAGACCGGTATTTGTTCATTTCAGCTAAGCGCCAGAGGACGGCTACAGCCACTCAATTGTCTAGGGACCTCGCGGCTGCTACAGGAACATCAATTTCGAATAAGACAGTTTCCAGAAGACTCCATGAAAGAGGATTGTATGCCAGGAAGCCCGCTATTTGCATCCCACTCACTCATTCCCACAAAAGAGCGCGTGCAGAATGGTGCAGACAACATCAGAATTGGACACAGCTTCAATGGGCTAATGTTCTCTTCACCGATGAGTCCAGATTCAGTCTACAACCTGATTCTGGACAGTTATTGATATGGAGAGAACCTGGAACCCGATACCATCCCAGCAACACTATCGAAAGGGACCATTATGCTGGTGGAGGACTCATGGTTTGAGCAGGGATCATGCAAGATACCCGCACACCGCTCCATGTGTTTGACAATGGTTCCGTGAATGCCCAAAGGTACAGGCAGGAGGTCCTAGAGCCCTATGTGCCTCTTTTCAGGGGCGCTGTTGGCCCTGAGTTCATCTTTATGGACGACAATGCGCGACCACATAGGGCTCTCATGGTTGATGAGTATCTGGAAAGTGAGGACATTTAACGAATGGATTGGCCAGCCACATCCCTTGACCTGAATCCTATTGAACATGCTTGGGATGCTCTTGGGAGAGTTATTGCGATGCGCCAACCTCCCCCCAGAACCATTCTAGAGTTAAAAATTGCTCTGGTGGAAGAATGGGAGGGTCTTCCACAACCCCTCCTTAACTCCCTTATTAACAGCATGCATACTCGTTGTGCAATCTGTCTGTCTGTCAGTGGTGACCATACACCATACTAGAGGCAACACACACTGTACAAGCCTCACTTTTATTGTCATCTTTTATCCTTAAGTTCAGACTACATTGGATTTATTGGCAATAGGTCTTGCCAGTGAATGGCACTTTCATTTTTGTTTTGCATACTTTATTATCATGGTATAAGCTATATCCATACGAAATTTCATTTATTTATATTCAGTATTTTTTGAGATATTTGGGAAAATGTCTTCCATGTCTTAATTTTGTCCACCAGTGTATATTGTGCAGTGACCGAATTGTGAAATAAGATATATTTCTATCGTATCTTTAAATATTGAAATACTGATAAATAATCTGAAATTTTCAATTTCATTTTGCATTATAAAGCATTAAAAACAAAATAAAATAATTTTAAATAAACTAGTTGGTTTTTTTTTTATATTGCTAAAATTGCTATTATAATACTAAATTTGAACAAAAATACATTAGAATTTTATTTATAAGGTTTTTCTTAAGATTTTACCTTGTTTCCTAATTTTGAAAGTTAACATTTAAAGTTACAATAAGCATTAAAATCTACAGTATGTAGCCCTAAAAATGAATGCAAGTTCTCCGAAAATAAAAATAGAAACAAAACTCGCAATAGGGAGAAAAAAAAAAACTTAGCTTTATAAGGAATTTTGCTAAGAAATCTAGAATATTGAATAAAGCAGTGAAAGAATATTGAAAATTCAGAAATTAAGAATATTTTCACCAAAGAACGGCTTTTCAGCGTCATCACTTGTTCGAATAAAGGAACTATACGAAATCGTTGCATTAAAACTGATTAGCTGATAACTAATAAACTGTTGAACGAAACGCAAAACTCACTCACTCATTTAAGACAGTTATATTTTTCAATCAATAAAATAGTTAACTGCACTTGTCCGCATACACTGGCACTTACCCTTCAAATACCGAAATGCGAGTAGAGTTATGGCCCCATAAAATGAAACGATCGTGGCTTATACCTTTTAGATTGTTGATGAATTCGGTTTTTGGAATTCCTTGCGGAAATTCATATCTACAATTCCGAAAATTTTATGTTAAGTTGTATTATCAAGGTAGATATTTTATTGAAAAGCTTTTTAAAAAATTATTCCAACCAAGACCAACCAAATTTTAATCAAAAAGAACGAGTGAATAAGTGAAATTCGAAAAGTGGAACTTCAGGATTGTATATTTTAATTCTTGAACAGATGTAATAAAATATTTGAATAATGTAAGTGTTAAAAATTCGCATTTACAAGCAATATGATTTGCCAAATGTTCTTAGACTGCCCCCGAATTACATCACCGCTGTAAATTAAATTTTACTACTGCTATAAAGAAACGATTGATACCAAAAGAGTTATTTATCAGCAATTTGAGTACCGCTTCAAACAGATGACACGTTAATAAATATTCCATTATTCTTTTCAAGAACGACCTCTACTCGTGTGGCATTGAAACGGCAACTTTTTCATGACACGTGTCTGTGACCTTTAATAAAATCTTTCTCCCACTTGCCGAAAAATATTTGTAGTTTCTTCCTTTATTTTTATAGAGAGTATTTCATTATTTTCTTCATATCTGTCAGGAACCAGAACATCTCAACTATCATACCCCCGCGCACAGGACGCCATAGTATTTAATAAAGGATGGGAAATGTCTTCGAGAGGGACACTCACGCATATGGTCAGTGGAAAGGGAGAAAAGGAATGGCAAACACTGCAATGACCATTGCTCACGCAATAGCCTCATTACTGACCTGTTCGATGCAGGCCCCGGTGTCTTGATCGATGGTGAAAAGTTTTTCATTTGCGTGAAGGGGTTTGTTTTATGAGAGAGAAGGTACTTTAGGAACATTCTTTTTTAACTTGTAGAACTCGCTGTTTGCTGAAAGATGTAGGCTGTCCTCCTACACAGTAACCCCCTTTGGCAGTGAGATACATTGTCGGGTCGTTCGTTTGTCAACTTTATGAATAGGTATTTATGGGGGGGGGGGGGATTTCCTGTCCTAGATAGCCATATGTTTCAAGAATAAATTAATTTTGTGTCCATTTTCAGTTTTTTATTTTATTTATTTATTTACACAATTTCACTTGTCTGTCCGTAATATGGCACTTGGAGAATCCTTCACTAAAAGACGTTTACAGAGTGGTAAATGGAAAACATGTCAGTGCATAGCAATAGCAGTAACGAGAGGCCATAAATATTAGTTTGGTACTCAAAATTAAAATTAAATATTGTAATTTTTTTATAAATAAAATGTTTTATTTACAATTTTCTATATTGTATGCTATAAGCACTTTGAATGAGTTAAATTGCATTTTTAATTAAACCTTAACTATTCCAATACAGTCGTAGACCAGGCAGTCTTCTAGATTAATATCTACCGATTACTGTGAGGTTACTGTATTGATGAAAACTCTCTTTTATCAAGAGTTAAGTTTTGAACTTAATCATGTTTGAAACATTAATATATATCGCATTCTGCAAAGCTCACATTAGTCCTCTGTACTTTAGTGAGTGTATATAAATGGATAATTAAAATAATTCGAAAAGTAGACTTATATATTTGAAGATAAACATTACTCACGTTTTGGGTAACAAAAATTTCATAATGATATGCAGGTATTATTGAATTTCATTGTCGGTTCATTATTAGACCAGAAAATAAAAATGCATTTAAAAATATCAGTCCTCGTACTTTAAGAAGTAAATTAGTGTTATGAGAGACATTCTTAGGGACAAGGCAGTTAAATATATTGGAGAGTGATTTTGGATCCCAAACTTACATTTGCAGCTTTATTTAAATCTGAAATTAAATATTTTTAATTTGCAATTTCATAGCTGCGTATTATAGTTAAAGAAATTCTTTCAAACGGTCCTTCTTCAGAATTGACGAAAGGTTGGCAAGTATACTGTTCATATTGTGAAGAAATCAGCCTTATAGCAAAATAGAGACTATTGCTGCTATGGATATGTTGGGGGGGGGGAGAGACTTTTTAATAATCATATGTATTAACTAATTTTTCCTAATTTATCGTTACATTTGTAAAGAATATTCTTTAGATATGTGTTGTGCTCAGTTACGCTGTTTCACTTCACAAGACAAGGAAATGAAGCAATACATCCCTACTGACATTTTCCCACAATTCCAATTTATTCACAAAATATATTTTCAGAAGAGCGAGTACATAATCAACAAGCAAATTGTTTAGTTCTTATTTTCGTAATTTTTCATCTGTCCTTATGTATTTCATGCAACTCAACTCTGCTTCTTTTTTTCAGAATTCAATCCGTCACAATCTGTCCCTCCACAACCGCTTCATGCGCGTCCAGAATGAGGGCACGGGCAAGAGCTCTTGGTGGATGATCAATCCCGACGCCAAACCGGGCAAGGCAGCTCGCCGCAGGGCCACCAGCATGGAGACACAGAAGTACGAGAAAAAGCGTGGCCGCGTCAAGAAGAAGGTGGAAGCCCTCCGCAATGGGGCTACACCAAGCCCGAGCTCTTCCGTCTCCGAGGGACAGGACCTCTTTCCGGACAGCCCCGTGCACCACGGATTCCAGCTGAGCCCAGATTTCCGTCCCAGGGCATCCTCCAACGCCAGCTCATGCGGAGGCGGTAGGCTTTCGCCTATACCTGCGGTCGAGTCGGACATGCACGATGGGGACCTGCCCCCACTGTCACCCATCCCTTGGAACTCGGAGTTACCTCACATGACTTATGAGCCGAATGCTGCATCGACTGGCAGTGCCATGGACAGGTAAGAAAAGCATTCCTATTTGATTGCATTATTAGATGTGCCATTTTCTTTTTTTTAAACAGGACAGTTGAGAGTTTAGTCTGACAAAATATTGATATATGCATTTTTTCAAATGCTAATCCGATATTCATGAACAAATATTGTGACTTGTTTTAGATAGTCAACTCAAAAATTTGAAACAATAAAATTGAAGGTTTATACTTTTTCCAAGTTTTGATACTATTCATCACAATTCGATTGGTTTATAATCCTGTACAATGGATTTTACCTCTCCTTCCCTGTAGAAACCCTGCCCTGCTGTTAGAAAATGTCTGATTAACATATCCAGGCTGTTGTGAAAGTAACTTTCTGAACAAAAAAGACGCACAGATTTTAAGCTTCTGAGGAGTAATTAGAATTTTATCCTGTTTGCGAAGTCACAGAATGGGGATATTCAGATTGTTATAGTCCTAAAAAATTTAAGAAAACAAGTTAATTCTTTTGTTTGCATAAAACGCAGGAATGATAGTGAAATTCAGTCGAGTTATCCAATAAACACCGTGTGTAATGTTTTAAAAAGTAGTTTCCCAATTTTTGTAGTTGGTATATTTCTAATTTTAATGTCCAATGAAAAAAATATATACCTTATTCATATTTTTGTTTTGAGAATCATATAAGTGTGCCAATAAAATAATGAATAAATATCAAATAATGTTATGCATTCTTCTTTCAGGTTCACCACTGACCATCTGGTCAAATCTCTGGCAGAGTCGATGAAATTGCGCAACGGAACGGGCGGGGATCCTGATGGCGGTTTTGCCCATCTCACTGACTGCGCCGTGAAGCCAATCTCCAATGGACGACCCCCACAACAGCAGCTAGGATCGGGCGGGAGCTATACTCTTGCTTATTCTCCTCAATATGGCAGCAATGGAAGTGTGGGGCGCACGGCACCGGAGTACCATCCACCTTCCTACCAGCAACAGGCTAGTCCTGATCCACTTGGTGCTATGGCCAAGAGGCCTTCTCCACCTCAGCAACAGGTAAGGTCTCTTCTGATGACCAATCTCATTTGAAAATGGTCATATGTGATGACCAATCTTTATTTAAAGAAAACTGTTTTACTTTTTTTAAAGGACCACTCTTAAGGCGTTCACTTATAATGAAATCTCTTATCTCCATGTCTTTGGAATATTATGAATGCTATAATTGCATTAAGTTCTAAAAGATCTAAAAATAATATTGGATATGTTTCCTAAATTCTGCAAAACGTCAGGCAAATATTATATTCTTCTCAATGTAACATATTTAGAAATCTGCATTCGATTTGAATCGATGAAAGCAGCGTAAATTGATGAAGCCAGATTCATGTGATGAATTAAAGACCAATTTGTAATAATATAATAATTAAAGCTTTTTGTTTTATAAATAAAATTGTCTATTGAATTATTTTAAAAACTAAATTAATGTGATTTAATGCATCATAGGTTAATTTTAATTTTAATGACAGAAAATATATACCTACTTTTTGTACATCACTCCTTATAATACCGTAATGCGCACGATACTTTTATATCAAAAGCAGGAAGCTTTAACATACTAGCTTTCCCCCCTCTCATAAAAAAGGGAGTTTGACATGAGATTTACAAGATTTAATGATTTAAGAGCAAATTTCAAACAACGATATGTGACATATACTTGATGACATTTGATAATATGGCATATATTTGGTAGATTTTTGGTTCTTTGGTGCTAATCTAGAATTTTGATATTTACTTCGATTCAGCATTATGCAGATTTGTTCGCACAAGAATGTATTTGTTAAAACTAATGTAAAATGAAAATATTAATAAAATAATGTGTTTTTTTTTCAGGTAATTGAGACAGGTAATGGTAGGTTTTTGACCCGCCTCCAAAGCATTGGCAGCAACCATCCACACACGATGTCTGCCTCTTCACAAATGGATGGAATGTATCACAGACAGGTATCCTTCATGGACAGTGTGGAGCCCATAATGAGAAGTGCACCCCAGCAACTTCCACAGCAGCAACCACCACCACAGCAACAATCTATGTACAAAGAAATAAAAGAGGAGCGATTGTCACCACTTCTTGCTGCATGTTCTGCCCCGCAACAAAATCCTATACCCTCGTATCATCAGCACATGATGAACCACCAACAACAGCAGCCGCCGCCCCATCACCAGCAACAGCATGCCACATCTTTGGTTAATACAGCAAGTCATGTGAGCAGTCACCTCATGTATAATCCTTTTCCACAGGATCTGGACTTCGAGCCACTCCCCGGTGGCCTAGAGTGTGACGTGGATCAGGTGATTCGTCATGAACTCAGTGTGGATGGTAACCTGGACTTCAACTTTGATCCATCGGCCATGAATGGATCATCGGCGAACTCGCAGCACCACCAGGCTGCAATCACCACTACAAGATCATGGGTGCATTGAAAAGGGCAATGTATCTCTCTGAGAGGTGACGTTGGATAGACCTTTGGGTTTTGTAGAGGATATATTGACAAATAAAAGGAAATGGTATGCAGACACTTACCATTCCTTCATCGGGTTACCAGAAGAAATTACTGAAATGTTAAGAATCTCATTTTCGTGTTGTGGGCTATTTTTAAGATACATGCGTTGAGGATTCCGCCTAAATTTTGCTTACTTGGATGGTATTGATTTTTACCATTGTTGATGTTGCTAGTCTTTTAATGATCTTTAGTACTTTTAAGAAACAGAGTTTTGCATCTTTAATGCTTTATGGTGAAATAATATAAAGAATGATTAATTAAATAAACTGCTTAAAAAGAAAGGCAGTCCATAATTTCTAATATACCGAGAGACAAAAATGATCAATTCCATAATAGGATGTTCTAAACTATTTTAAAATTTTAATCATTCTATAATCTTTAAATTGGTAAGTATAAAAAGAGGGATTATTTGAAAAAAAAAAAAAAAAAAAAAGAAGTAGAATCCTTTCATTCTTTAATGGATATTTTATCATTCGTTTAAATTTAGTGATCGCTTTTTGAAGTTCTGTATTTATGAGACACTGATGTCTTAAAATAGTTCACGATTGAATAAAATTCTTAACATTTCATCTTTTCTAAATGGATGTTTTGTGTTTTAAACTGTTTACTACATTTTATTTGAAGAAGGGGTTCTTTTATGTTTCAGAGGAGAATATGTCATAATAACTAAATAGAGAGGAAAATATTTAACAGTGTGTGCACTTTTTTTTTGCCATATTTCAAAACATTAGTTTTTTGTTTTCATTTTGTATTTTATCACTTTGAGAGAGGGCAGACAGCTCTCAACAACTTGGGACATATCCCAAAGACTTTGTAGGAAGAACATTTCTCTTACTCCCCCCTGCGTGGATGGACATTTTCCTTTGCAGTGTTTGTGTTTACCAAGGAAAGAAAATGTACAAAATATTTTTTTGTTTTTCCTTTTTTTTTTCTTCTTCTCTCTCTCTCTCTCTCTTTCTTTCCCTCTAGTTGTTGTTATAGCACATAAAAGTGCAGTTTTTCAAAAGACTATATTCATATATTTACGACTGAAAATTTTGCTGAAGCTTAAATGTTTTCATGAGTAAACTGCTGTTTTGTAAATATATATAAATATAAAATAAATATATCTATATCTGTCTATATATATATATGTATGTATGTATGAAACTACAAACTGGTTATGTAGAAAAAGTAAGATAGCCCCCCTTCCCCCCGCCCATTATTTGGAATCATAGCTCAAGTTTTCCAAGAAACAATGCCACTTACTTTTATCATCTGTTTTGCAGTGCAGACAAAGTGTGTTTTTTTCCTAGTAAGCTAGTTTGAACTATTATACTTGTGTAGAATGTTAGTGAAAAATTTAAATAGTGGAAAACGCTTTTTTCTCCCTCTTCTAGTAATTTTGGCATATCTCTAATAGTCAGATATCTGGTAGATCCAACCATAATGTTTTGATTTGTGATGCATTTCAAATTTTGTTTTTAAATAATAATATATTGAGGTTTTATAAAAAGGAAATTTATATTACTAGAGCTTTACTGTACTGAAAGAAATTACTGAATTTTACACAAGTCATGCTCTTGTCAGATCTTGTCTGTCCACAATTAGTTTTATTAGCTGAATTTTTAATTTATGTATCTTTTTAAATCCATTGTGATTGAAATTTGCTAAGCAGATATTTAATTTCACAAACAGACTAAGATTGGGACTGTTAATGTGATTTGTTTTTATATCATTTATTAATTAAGCATTTGTCATATTTATAATTCTTACAAACCTACACAGAAATTTATTGGGAACAGTGGTTGTTAGCATAGAATATTTTCAATTTTCGAGAAACTTCAAAATATTAATAAAAAGATATTGATTTTAAAGTACAGTTTTTAAGGAGCTATTAATAAAGCAGTTGTTTTCTGATGTTAAAAATTTTTAAAGCATTTTAAATCCTTGCATTGAAGAAAGTTTTAACTTTGCAATTAGTCTTTGCCGTGGTGCGAACATTTCAAATGTGATATGCATAAAAACTTTCTTTAATCCAAAAATCTACAACATCTTATATCATTCTTATTTAACATTACATAAATTGTTTCAAATGTCCAATAGTTATATGTTAGTTATTTCTCCCATAAACATTCAAATGGTTGCTTATTAAATAGTTATATTTTTGGGCTGTAATTTTACACAAGTGATTTATAATAGAATGTTGGCAAGCTAGTAAGGAAAAAAAATGACGTTACGTTATGAACTTTTCTTTATTTTTATATGTGCCATAACTTTTAAGCAGGCTGGAAATTGGTGGCAATATGTTAGTTTGTTATTACAGCGATGTCAGTTGGTAGAAAATTAAAACTGATGTTTCAACAATAGTTTAGTAAAAGCTTAGCCCTACTTCTTAAATGTTTATAATATATATATATAACATTATTCCCCTGATATAATTTATAAGGGAATGTATTGTTCTTATTATATAAATTAAACAAAACATATTGAAAAATTGCAAATTTTTTAACATTTTTTTATTTGTTATGGAAAGCATTTTAATCCTAACAATTTTTTTCTTAATAAAATAGACAATAAAAATTGGAATAAAAAATTATTAATATTTTCTGATATTCTATAGTTTTAATTAAATTAAATGGCTTTTACATACCCTGAATATTTGTCACTCTTATCTACCTGTTGTTTAGACAATTTAGTTAAATTTTGGTTTTAATTCAAATATCTCATTTTTAAAACACCTAAAAATTAAAAATAAATAACTGAAACGTTGCTATAAATTTCCAAAAGAAATATTTAAAAAATATGTATTTTATTTCATATAAATATCATTATTTCCAACATTTTTGCAAATGCAGTAAGTAAATGCATTTTTTTTCAGTACAATAATAAATTTATTAAAAATTATATATTTCCTCAATTGAAATAAGTTTATTATTACCATAAAAAATGTATTCTACTTTTTTGTTGTTGTTGTTGAAATTGATTTAATAATGAGTGACAATTTTTCAGGGATAACATTTTTTTTACAAATATTTTACATTTGATTTTTTTAATAATATTCTGCTTACTTATATTATGATAAAAATCTGATTTTTTAAAATTATTATTTAAGTTCCATTATGTGTTTTTTTTTCTAATGTTTTTATGTCAGCATCATTTTATTGAGCATTATTGTGCTTTTTTATTTCCCCCTGTTTCAGTAAAGATGTTAGGTTTAGCAATTTTTAACCATGAGACATTAGTTAACATTCAGCATATTTAAATACACATTTATTTCACTATTCCAATCATATGTGCCTAATCTAACTATTTATGGAAAAAATTACAAATTGTGATTTCGAATTGGATCGTCATTGTTTTACGGTCCATACAAGGTGCTATATCATATGAATGCTATATTGATATAAAGTAAAATGTATTAATAATTTTAGAACTAGATGTATAATATTTTTGGGCTAACCAGAAAGAAAAAAAAGAGTGCTATTTCCTAATGAGTTGAAATTGTCAATCAAAAAAAAAATCCCATTCGTCATGCTTTTGTTCATTGTTCAGTGATGAGAATTTTTTTCATTGTTATGTTGTCTTACTTTTAGAGCAGATTATCTCGAATGTTTTACGGCAGTTACTTTGTGTTTTATTTTTTAGAAGCGTGAATATCAAAAAAAAAAAAAAAATCCAGTATATGTGTAGGGTGCAATTTTTTCTCTTTATTATTTAAATCAAAAGAAAAAAGTAGCAATACAAAATCAAAAGTTGTTGATTTGTGAACAGCTCCTGAGTTGGCTGAAATCAAAATATAAGTTTTTAATAAAATGCATCCTGTCTCTGTTATCTATAGAATCTAAGAGGTTTATTGTACTTGCATGTTGATGTAGAGCTATTTGATGTAATATTTCATGTGAGCTTGTTTTATTCTACTCAAATCAACGTCCACACTCGGTTTGTTTTCATGTGACGTTAAATCGCCTGCACTCGATTCCGTGGCGCGGACTTGAATCCCCTGTTCGAAGAGATGGAGTGTGTGTTATGTCTCGAATACAAAGATTTTATTTATACGCTAAGTCACGCCAATTTAAAGTCACTTAAAAACGAACCGCTTGAAGCGTATGCATATCGTACATATTATGTTTTGGTGCAACTTCATGTGACTTAAAATTGTGTACTGCGAAGAACTAATAGGGTAGACTGAACTTGCTCTTCAGATGATGTGGTGGCCGTGTACGTGCGATACTCTGCTGTACGTTTTTGTTGATTATTCATCTTATTCTGAGTGAATACAATCAAAATTTATTTCATTATGTATCTTTTATCTAATCAAAAAAAAAAAAAAAAAAAAAAAGAAACCACTATTTAAGAAGTAATGGATTTATTAGATTGTTATTGAAATAAACTATATTTGTTTTATTAATGAAGGCTTCATTACTCTTTAAGTATTCGTTAACGTTATAATTGAATTAACTATTTATTAAATAATAAATTGCTGTTATTAAATCAGATATTTAATATTTTTAGTAAGTATATTTTTTGCATTTTAAAAATTTACTTTAATATAATACGTAAATAAAATCAAAATTCCATTTTTAATTACGTTTTTTTTATAAATATTATATCTAATTTTCAATGAATTTTGTACCATAATATTTCTAGATATTAATTGCAGACAACGCAACAACTATTTATAATAATCTAATTATTATTGATTAACTATATGTATTAAAAGGCATGAAATGTGTTTATTATTAAATAAAAGTTTAATGATATTCACGAAAAAAGAAGTTTATTTTAATTTTAAAACACGCACAAAATATTATTTACAAAATTACAACTCGCACATCTGCCAAAGTCATCTAAAGAAAGAGCATACCCATATAAATCATTCTGAGTGCGGTCCTGTACGCATGAAACTGATGAAAAACTTTGGAGAATGAGCTTTATATTGTAAAATAAAATAGAGTAAAGACGAAGATACTAGAACCCGTAACGCCACAGATGGATAGTTTAGATATAATGCGTTACGGTGTGGATTATCACAACGGGGATGTAGATATTATATTTTGAACAGTGTATTTTCGGATTTAAAGATACTGAGATGCGAATGAGAGACATATTATAAGAGTATTTAAAAGTTGTGTGTCCTATAAGAATTTGAACGTGCTGCCTGCAACAAGCTCCCAAAGGGAAATTCGTGCTGTGTGTGTTTTTGAAAAATTAATGGCTTCTTTGAGGAAGAGATTTGTAAAATTATTATGAGACATATATATATATTCTAAAAATACGAGTGGTTCATACAAAAACACATGTAAAAGAGTATTGTGGATTCTTTTTTTCTTTTGAAATATGAAGCTTTTACATTTTAGTGTGACTCCATGTTATTGTTGTTTATTGTCCTTCGCCAAATTATGAAGCACACATTCACATTGTCATTCATGTCAAAGTGATTAAAATGTTTTGTGAAGAGTTACATCGTTGTCTTGTTTTATTTTGACTCCTTCTTTCTCTGTCACTCCACCTTTAACCATTCATAATTATTCATAAGTAGGAATATTTTAATTAGAAAAAAAATTAACCTTTCATTTTTCAAAGTTCTATTTGTTATCGAATTAAATTCTACTATACAATACACATTTTGATTAAAAATTGTTCTCCGTTCAACCCTTTGCACTTAGAAAAGTAATTTAATGCTTAATTATTTACTTATTTCGCTTTGAAAAATAAAAGTATATAATTATTTTAAGTGGAATCCCCTGAAAAATTAATCACCATCTTACAAATCAATAGGTATTTTTAACAATCAAAATTTAATATGTATATAAACATAATTTTTTTAAGCAGTTGCGTGGCTGAAGATAGAAGAAACTTTTGAATTTTTAAGCTCTATTTATTCCATCCCGGGAGGTATAATTTATATACAAGAAGCGATGATGAAACTGGCGTCGTCCTGCTCCCAAACTATACAAGAGCTAAAGGGACCGAAATTTTTTCCCCAGTGATTTTATACTATGAGATTCTGATAGGGATTTCTTTGCCACGTGTAGATTTAAGTAAGGGAATTGAGGATTTTTATTCCTTCATTTGGAGCGTGAGAATCTGCTGATTAACCCTTTAAATGGCCATTTTTTTCTAGTCATATGTTAAAATATTTTTAGGTTTGAAATTAGAATTAGAAAAGGGATTCATTTAGCTTATTAGATACATTTAATTTGATTCATTAATTAATTTGGTTAATTAATAATTAAGTAACAAATCAAAACACATCATTTTGATTGAGATAAAGAACTGAAGCATCTAAATTTCTGTCTTTCTAAAAAATATTTGTCAGAACTCATGTCAACCTACAAAATTTCATACAAAGATTGATAAATTTGGTGGGAAGCATACTTCCCACGGCCCTAGAAGGGGTTAAAGCAGTTTCAGAGCGTTCGTATAGGATTAATCAAATAGAAAGGGTGAATTGGATCAAGAAATAAGAGATCATTTTAGAATGAAGTTAAGATAAAAATTAGGAAATTAATTAAATTTAAAATAGATTTAAAAATATCATTACGTATATATAAATAAAATATCAAAATGATAAACCGTCTTGAATGGTTCCTGAGATGTGACGTACGAGCGCAAAGGGTTAATCTTAATTGAAGTTCAAATAAAAATCATTGTAATGTAAATTCCATAAAAGGCATATGAATAATATCGATAAATTTTATTTAACTTATTAGTTTCAAATCTGTCGACTCATTCAATGGAACATTTTATTTGACGCTATCATTATGATTTCAATTCATAAAAACAGTGAAAGATTCCCGAAATATTGATTATATACTGCAAATATTTTTGTCTTTTAAATCTGTTCTTACTTCAGTTGCATATTCAAATTTTGTTAATTCGTTAATGGAATCGAACAAATCATTATAAACGATTGTATAGCGCTAGATGTACAGTTTCTAATTATTTATTTTTACTAGAATGAATCTATTCGATTCTTATATTAAACTAAGGTTTTATGAAATAAACAGTTTGATCTAATTTAAATAAGTCATTTATTTAAAAAATTGTTATTTTTTACATATAAACTCAGTTTTTGAAATACATTTCCGTTGAGATTTTATTGTATTACTTCACATGCTCTTACAATTATTTACACAACATTCAATTACAGCATCGGAATGGTATATTCTTTATGCAACAACTTAAATAAACAAAACTTTTTATGCATTAATTTTTATAAGCAATTTCTGTATGCAAGACTCGCTGTTTTGATAAGGCTTATTATTCATTTTGCTAAAGGTTTGAAATAAAACGATATTTTTATTTAATACCTATTGATATGACATTGTTTGGGATTAAAATAATTTCAAGGGAAATATTTTTAATGTAAAAATGCAAAAGCCTTTACCGTCTTCAGTTTTTTTAAAAAGTGAAAGTAAAATATCATTTGCGTCAGACGATTTTAAAAAGCCACCGATAATTAATTTTCTTCTGAAGTAATAAATATTTGCTATATGAGTATTGCAAACATTGTTTCTTTTACTGAAGTATAAGAAAGGCTTTAATGAACATTTTAAAACAATTATAAAAAATTTCTGTTCCCGATATATTGGCTTTGCCTATCATATCTTGAAGCAGTTGCTGTTGCCAATTATTTTCCTTTATTGACAAAAGTTTTACTTTTCTTGTCTTCATGTTTGAGCACTTGAGACTTATGCTAATTCGTTAAATCATTATTAATTATCAGCAATTAAACATTTTTGTCAATGTAACCCAATAAAGTTTTGCCAACAGATATTATTGAAATAAAATAATAGAAATAATGGTAAAGTCTTATCGTCCCTTAGCAAATGAGTACTTATAAATTTAGTAATTTTTAAATCGTCTGCGTTATCTTTATATAAAAAACTTTATGAAAATTGAAGTTAAAAATGCGCTGAAATGAAATTGGTATCGTTGAAAAGGTAAAATTTTCAATTTTAAGATACGTAAAAGTATTTTTCCTGGAATAATTTTTTCTTAAGTTGCTGAAAAACAAGTCATATATAGAACAAAATTTTTTAAGTCAATTCCTACTTAGACCAACATTTTTTTTTTTAAATTTTAGTTACTTTTCATTAAATGATTACAAAATTGGTGACAAACTTGGCGACCAAATAGAAATTTCTGGACAAATTTAATTAATTAATTAATATTAAAAAAACTGTATTAACATCAAGTGTCATCCACTACAAGTTTTAAAAAATGTATTTGAACTTGAGTGGATGAATAAAAAGTATTTTATTAAGATTGAACATTTGAATAATATATATAGAGAGAGAGTGAGCTAATAGTAGAAATTGAAAAGTGGTAAACTTTTAGTTAATTTTTATTAACTATTTTAACTAACTAATTTAGTTAATTAACTAAAATCAGTTAATTAAATTAACTAAATATTTAACTAATTTTTATAAATTGAAAAGTTGACAGTATTCTTTCTCTTGTCTTATGAAATAAGTATACGAAATTCGATTGAACTGGGTGCATTTATTCAGGAAGAGATATGAAACATAAATAACACACGGAATTTTCTTTATATTATTAAAACTAACCATCTATGCCGTAACTTTCCGGTTCCCCTGGCAAAATATTTTTAAACTTCAACTTTTGTTAGAAATACAACTCGTAATATTTTGAAAGCTTAACACCATTTTGTTCATTGTACTATAATTTTTTTTATAGTTCTTTTTTTATACAAATATATCATAGTGTTTAAAAATGGGCACATTTTAAAAAAATTTCGCCCTTGCCTAATTTTGAAGTTAAATTTTGAATTTTAAGTGCAATAAAATTTTATGAACCACGTACCTTATGCTGAATCCCATGCTACTTGTAAAAATAACAGTTACAAAAACGATTTAGTTTCACTTTAACAATGAAGTATGTTATTGTAAAATAAGCTTAAAATATTTTTAATTTATTAAAAATTAAAAAAAAAATTAGTTAAATGGCAAAAATTGATTGAAAAGAATTTAATTTTAAGGTAATGTATCAATTTTACAGAAGTTATTGTGAGGAAAAAATCCAAAAACTTCGCTTAATTTTTAAGTTACGAATATTAAAAAGTAAATAAAAAATCGCTTCGAGATTAAGATTTCTACCATCAATATATATATATATATATATATATATATATATATATATATATATATATATAAAGTTTGGTAATTGCAGGTTTTGTGTGTAGATTGCCAACGTTTTGCATAGCATGGTCCAATTATAGTTAAGAAATCTTGATCTTTAGCTTCAGTTTAACCTTTTAACTGAATATATCGCGGAATCTTTGACGAGTTTTTTGGCGATTGATCCCTAGTTATGCCGTCAATAGTACTCGAAAATCGAATTTATGTTTTAGACAAGTTTTTTCCAAACAACTGAAATCCAAATTTGACACAGAACTATCATTGTAGTCGGAGAAAGACATTCTGAATTTCAAATATTTAAGTCATTCAACTATCACGTTGACAGATTTGTGAAAGTACCATTCTATAAATGGTCAACCCCTTGACAGATTTGCTTTAAAATTTTATCTTATCTGCATTTTTTTAATGTTAAATCCGTTATCAAATTTTATCAATCTAGCTTTCTTCCTTTTTAAGTTATTGTGTTAACTTATATTCACACAACTGGACAGATAGGTTTCATCTGAATGGAATTCACTTAAAATTTGATATAAATTTACAAGGTAAGGTGCGTATACCAAATGTTCATCAGCCTAGCTTAAAGTATTTTTTGAATTATCTTGGATCAATATAGACATAATGATGAAAAATGTGTCTTTTGAATATATTACTCTCTATATACTATATTTGACATATATATTAATTACTTTCTCTATATTTCGTATGCGTAAAAGTAAAAAGGTACGTTTCAAATAAAAATCGTACGACAGTTAAAGGCTATTACTAATTGTCTACTGAATCCTTTTACTCTACAATAACTTGAGAAAGGTGACAAAAATTGTCACAAACTTGGTATCTAGATATAAGAAAGTGGCCAAGCTCTACTTCGTGAGATTGGTTACAGTGACACCTGGTGGCAAACAATGGAGTTAGCGTTCCAAAAATGGTACAAGATATTGCAGAATTGTCGAGTGTCTTTGATTTACTACAAAAAGATACCTTCAGCAAAATAGTGTTAAGAATAAAAAGCAAAGCACACGTTTGTTTAATATCGGTTTTCCAAATTTCTGACGTAATAACTCTTGGTAACATCACACAAAAAAAATCATTTATCATCTATTAAAAAAAAAAACGATTTCAAAAAAAAAAAAATAGATAAAGATTCCAGATCTGTATTGTAGTTAATGGTGGGTATTTCGAACACCGCAAATAAAAGTTTCTTTTCATAACAAATTATTCTATTTTATTTCTAAGGTTTTTTTCTGGCTTAATAGTGTTCGGAAACGCAAGCAAAGAAACAAATCGCATTCAACACTTTTTATCCGGAGCATTATTGTGTCTTAGCCGTTTTTTCGTACGAAATCAAAACTGCTCTACAATTTTGTAATTGACTTTTTTCTCATAGCTTGCACCGTTTTCATGATAACTTCCTTATTTGCCGCCAGGTGACACTGTAACCGATCTCACCGTGAAGCGTATGGTCATTTAATCTAAACTCCAAGTTTGTGGAAATTGCAGTTGCCTTTTCTCTGTTAATGAAGAGAAGAACTTTTGTGGACCTTTTGCTTATATTGGCATATTAAAAAAGACATTTTAAAAGCATTAAAATGATGTTAAAATCATATTTATGATATCAATTTTTCGATGCACATTCTACTCTCCAAATTATATTTCTATTGATTGTGATCAATAGAAATGTCAAATGGTTTATATCAATAGAAATATCAGACGGTTTATATTCACTTGCAATATCAAACGGTTTATATCAACAGAAATATTGAATGGTTTATATCATTAAATGGTTTATATCAATAGAAATATCAAATGGTTTATACCAATAGAAATATCAAATGGTTTATATCAACAGAAATATCAAATGGTTTATATCAACAGAAATATCAAATGGTTTATATCAACAGAAATATCAAATGGTTTATATCAATAGAAATATCAAATGGTTTATACCAATAGAAATATCAAATGGTTTATATCAACAGAAATATCAAATGGTTTATATCAACAGAAATATCAAATGGTTTATATCAATAGAAATATCAAATGGTTTATATCAACAGAAATATCAAATGGTTTATATCAACAGAAATATTAAATGGTTTATATCAAAAGAAATTTCAAACGTTCTATATCAATAGAAATATCAAAAATTCTATATCAATAGAAATATCAAACGATCTGTATCAACAGAAATATCAAACGTTCTATATCAATAGAAATATCAAAAATTCTATATCAATATCAAAAATTCTATATCAATAGAAATATCAAAAATTCTATATCAATAGAAATATCAAAAATTCTATATCAATAGAAATATCAAAAATTCTATATCAATATCAAAAATTCTATATCAATAGAAATATCAAACGATCTGTATCAACAGAAATATCAAACGTTCTATATCAATAGAAATATCAAAAATTCTATATCAATAGAAATATCAAACGATCTGTATCAACAGAAATATCAAACGTTCTATATCAATAGAAATATCAAACGATCTGTATCAATAGAAATATCAAAAATTCTATATCAATAGAAATATCAAACGATCTGTATCAATAGAAATATCAAACGATCTGTATCAATAGAAATATCAAAAATTCTATATCAATAGAAATATCAAAAATTTTATATCAATAGAAATATCAAATGGTCGTTCAATAGAGCGACAAAGTAGAAGGAAAATAATGGCTGTTAAAAACAGAAGAAGGCAGTAAAGAAACGTTGTTTCTGCCGATACAAAATATTCCACATTGAAATAGAGTGTCACACGAAACGGTGTGGTTTTGATGTAATTGGCTTAGTAAAATTCAACAAACTTATTTCATGAATTTTTTTTCTTCACAAAAATTCTTCATATCCAATTAATTTTCTAATCGTTATCTTGAATCTAAAATACCTTAAATTCTATTGTCTCCGAAATTTGAAACTCTTTTCCAATGAAGTCTTCTTTCAAGCTTGAAGTTGTCGTTTATTTTTTGGGGGTCGAGGAATCGCCTTTCATAGTAGCGATTTGCTTTCCTTTTTCTATGACCTCCAGAAGTATCAACTTTCATTGAATGAATCAAATGCTGGTAAAATGGATCGTTTCTATTATAGGAGTTCACTTGATCAGTTTCTGGTGTTATTTAATGTTCATTTTTGAAAAAAAAAAAAAAAGAATGGACAGATTTTATTTTCGAATTATACAATTGTATCATATAGTAAAATTGGCAATGATCTCATGTAGTAGGATTAAATAAGGATCTGCTTGCGTTCGAGTGTCGGAATAGTGACTGAATCCTGCAGTACGGTATTTGATAGAATGAATTATATTGGAAAGGAAGGATAAAACTCGTTAAGCTAGTGGGATTGTTCTCCTCTCAACTTTCTTGTATCCATCATTAACCCATTCATTTCTAAGATTATACGAGTTCATGCCCCTAAGAGTATTAGAACGCCTGGGTTTTCCTTTCAATACATTTCCAATCCCTTTTCCAAAGTTGCAATGACAATAATACTCTTAAGGGGTTGACATAAAAAAAAGTGGACTCCACTTAGCTAAGAAAATGCATGCTCGAACATCAATTGATTATGATAATAAAACCTCATTGTCCTGCAAACCTTTCTAGGCGAGTGTCTCTAACGGACAAAGTACCCATTTCGGGTATTCAATCAATCACACTTAATAAAAGGTGGCGAAATTTTGCAGTGACATTTTGGAGTCCCGAGAGCCCGTTTTTGGTTAGCTAAACGGACGTTTGGGGCCTGTCAGTATTGACAGAGTTAATATGTTAGATTTTGTAATTAGCTTTATCATATAGCAAAGAGAATAGTAAATGCATTTTTGAAGAGTGTCCCTACCTATTGGCTGACTAGGACCAAAATTTGGTATAGATATTCAATTCTGTTTTCAAGACCTCTTGCCGAATTTCATTTCCTTAATTCGTTGCACCTATCGATTCCACTTATCGACGGACGTAGTGTAGAACGGAACATTTATTGTAGCGATCTCAAATTAAAATGCATTTTTGAGACTCGTCTAGCTTCTGAGTTATCGCTTTCAAATGCAAGCCAGAAGACAGACAGACTGCTAACTGATTTGGTCTAGAATTTGATACACAAACAAGTTTTCGCGCACCAACCAATACTTTCATTTGATTAATTCAATCTGTTTTTCGAACGGGCATAATTTTAGGAGTTATTTTTATAGAATGACGGAAATTTAAACATGGAGATTCAACAAAATATCGAATTTGAATTCTTTGATGAAAATAATTTCACTTTGTATATAAAAGATAAAGATGGGGAATTTAATATTTATTATGGTTTCAGTTAGGTAGGATAAAGGTTAAAGATGGGAAATTAAAGTATCCTACCATGTTGAAAAAGAACTTTGAAATGAAGAATTCGCTTTTTATTCTGTGATCTAAAAATAAAGCCCGAACTTTTTAGATTTTAATACATTTTTAATCTATATAACTATAGTTACGGCAATTTTAAGAATATATAAAGGATAAAAACAGAAACAGATATACGGATATTTTAAAACGGTAGTGAGTGATTTATTCTATTTTTACCATAAAATTCTTAGAAAATAAATTTCTAAATCGTTAAATGAGCTTTCTATTTTCCCAACTACAGTTTGCTCATTTTAAGCAATCAGTTCCGTAAAAGGATTTAGAAAGTATACATATTTATAAGCGAATGAGTAATGAATTTTCTTTTTTGATGCATTTTCAGTAGAATAAATATATCTCTGTTATTGGTTCACGGAATGTGTGATATCTCAAAAACAACTCAATAAAGTTTATTGAAATTTGGTACGTATATGTCAAAAATGTTAAAAATGAAATAGCCTCTGATTTAAAGATAGTTTTATTTAATCATGCATTACAATTGTTTTTAGTACAAAACATAGGATAATTTTAACAGAAAAAAAATTCTTAACGAAAATTTCGAATGTTCATAACATATTAATTTATTGATATACATATTTTTATCTTGCGGTCTGTCACATTCTAGATTATTTAGGAAGTATACATGTAAAATAAAAATAATCCATTATTTCAATTAAATTCATTACTTTTTAATTGCGATACTTTATTGACTAAGCATTTTTTGAAAGCTGCTGTATATATATATATATATATATATATATATATATATATATATATATATATATATATATATATATATATATATATATATAGTGCCAAATAATTGAATTAACCGTAAAAGATCAGTATTAGAATAAAATGTACAGCAGCTTTCAAAAAATGCTTAGTCAATAAAGTATCGCAATTAAAAAGTAATGAATTTAATTGAAATAATGGATTATTTTTATTTTACATGTATACTTCCTAAATAATCTAGAATGTGACAGACCGCAAGATAAAAATTATGTATATCAATAAATTAATATGTTATGAACATTCGAAGTTGTCGTTAAGGATTTTTTTGTTAAAATTATCCTATGTTTTGTACTGTGTTTTGAGCTAGATGGATGAGATTTGGATTATGAAATTACAACCACAATTTTTTTTTATATTTTCATGAAATTTTATGCGAAATCCATTCGCAGAAAGTTTGGTTGGCTGGTTCATTCGATAGCTAGAAAACGCAAAGAGCTAGGTAAATAAAATTTAGTACTCAGTTTTTGCATCTAAAATATAGATGCTGAATTTTCAACAAAATTCTTCAAACGATTTACCATTTGTCTTTCTGTGCTTTTCCATATATGTAAACACAATAACTCATGAATGCAGCAACAGAAATCCTTGATATTCAGTATGCTGCCTTGTGACTGCAACTGTAGTTCTGTGTGAAAATTTGGTGTTCATTTATCAGTAGAAACGCCGTTCAAAATACATATTATCATGGTACATTCTGTAAAAATGTTAGATTTACGCTAAAGATTTACATTTTGTAATTATCGTTCACCAATCTCATGAAATGATAAGCGATAGACGGCTTCACATTTATCAACCTTAACCAAAGTCTACAACTTTATGCCGAAGAAAGGGGGTATAGATCTTTATTGGAAAGTATGCGAGAAAGTTTCGGGGAGACCATTGCCGCTGGTTTCATTTGTCTTGAAACCTATTCGGATACCTTAAGCATTTATTGAATCCTCAGTTAAGTATTGTATTTTCGATTGGACTATCAAGTTCTTTCAGACCTTGTCTAATACATAACTAAAAAAAAACTCAATTTTTTCTAATCATGGTTTCGAATGTTGTTTTTTTTTTCTTGTTTTTTTCCATAACATGTTTTCAGTAAAATTCTAGTTATTACAAACATTATTTAAAAGCGATAATCAGTTTCAATATTGCCTATTTCTAGCATTTTACATGTTCATCTTCTAAATAAAGTACACATACCAGAGAAGATCGGTAGGGTTTTGGCGGGAGCTAACCAAAACGAAAGAAACAGAATGGATAATGTTTACGCTATCTGCTGATTCCTGAGGGGCGAGAGTCTAAAAATATCAAGTCCTTTGCACCTATTCGTAGTGGTAATTTATTTCCTGCAAAATATTTCATCCGGAGCCCTTGATTAAAAGAGAGCCGTAATTTTACTGCGTACATCTCTTACGTTTTGCCATTGCATTTTTGTAGAAACTGTTATAAAACAGAGTACTAGAACTTTTCGCTTTAATTAATTAAACATTGCGTCATAAAATAAAATTCATTTAAATGAACTGCCATCTTCCCAAATACTAACTATCGATCATTAATGCTTTCAAATCGTTTGATTTACGACACATTCCGAAGCATAATTAAATATTAAAATTTAAAAAAAAAATCAATCGTCAGTCTACTTTCTACAATTTTGATATACAGCTTTTTAGACAAAATTATGTTCTATCGTAAGTAATAGTCATATGGACATTTAGGAGAAAGTCCACGGTAGGAAACTGTGGGACGAATCGAATTAAGCGAGAATAGAACCTGGGACTTTGTGGTTCACAGCCGAGTAAGATGACCACAATACGAAAGCTATTGTCTGGGTAGCGTAGCTGTTAACTAGCTTATAAGTTTTCACCACAGACTCTCTCTCCAGTGAGTCGAACGATATGGCTGTTGAGTGGTGATGTCTTTATTAGCTGTTGAGTCTAATGTGACTGTACCCATTTGAATAGCGCCAAGCGTTATAACGAGCGTGTGTGGGTGAGTGGTTGCTGATGCTGCGTCAAGTGAGTCTGATGACTTTGTGTTTCTGTGTCAAGTGAGCCTGACGACTTTGGTTTGCTATTGGTATATGGCGCCACAACAGCTGTATGAAGGTTGAAGGTTCATCGTCCAAGATCACCAATGAAGCGAATTGATATGAGCGAGAATAGAACCTGGAACCTCGTGGTTCACAGCCGAGTAAGATGACCACAATACGAAAGCTATTGTCTGGGTAGCGTAGCTGTTAACTAGCTTATAAGTTTTCACCACAGACTCTCTCTCCAGTGAGTCGAACGATATGGCTGTTGAGTGGTGATGTATTTATTAGCTGTTGAGTCTAATGTGACTGTACCCATTTGAATAGCGCCAAGCGTTATAACGAGCGTGTGTGGGTGAGTGGTTGCTGATGCTGCGTCAAGTGAGTCTGATGACTTTGTGTTTCTGTGTCAAGTGAGCCTGACGACTTTGGTTTGCTATTGGTATATGGCTCCACAACAGCTGTATGAAGGTTGAAGGTTCATCGTCCAAGATCACCAATGAAGCGAATTGATATGAGCGAGAATAGAACCTGGGACCTCGTGGTTCGCAGCCGAGTAAGATGACCACAATACGAAAGCAATTGTCTGGGTAGCGTAGCTGTTAACTGGCTTATAAGTTTTCACCACAGACTCTCTCTCCAGTGAGTCGAACGATATGGCTGTTGAGTGGTGATGTCTTTATTAGCTGTTGAGTCTAATGTGACTGTACCCATTTGAATAGCGCCAAGCGTTATAACGAGCGTGTGTGGGTGAGTGGTTGCTGATGCTGCGTCAAGTGAGTCTGATGACTTTGTGTTTCTGTGTCAAGTGAGCCTGACGACTTTGGTTTGCTATTGGTATATGGCGCCACAACAGCTGTATGAAGGTTGAAGGTTCATCGTCCAAGATCACCAATGAAGCGAATTGATATGAGCGAGAATAGAACCTGGGACCTCGTGGTTCGCAGCCGAGTAAGATGACCACAATACGAAAGCAATTGTCTGGGTAGCGTAGCTGTTAACTGGCTTATAAGTTTTCACCACAGACTCTCTCTCCAGTGAGTCGAACGATATGGCTGTTGAGTGGTGATGTCTTTATTAGCTGTTGAGTCTAATGTGACTGTACCCATTTGAATAGCGCCAAGCGTTATAACGAGCGTGTGTGGGTGAGTGGTTGCTGATGCTGCGTCAAGTGAGTCTGATGACTTTGTGTTTCTGTGTCAAGTGAGCCTGACGACTTTGGTTTGCTATTGGTATATGGCACCACAACAGCTGTATGAAGGTTGAAGGTTCATCGTCCAAGATCACCAATGAAGCGAATTGATATGAGCGAGAATAGAACCTGGGACCTCGTGGTTCGCAGCCGAGTAAGATGACCACAATACGAAAGCAATTGTCTGGGTAGCGTAGCTGTTAACTGGCTTATAAGTTTTCACCACAGACTCTCTCTCCAGTGAGTCGAACGATATGGCTGTTGAGTGGTGATGTCTTTATTAGCTGTTGAGTCTAATGTGACTGTACCCATTTGAATAGCGCCAAGCGTTATAACGAGCGTGTGTGGGTGAGTGGTTGCTGATGCTGCGTCAAGTGAGTCTGATGACTTTGTGTTTCTGTGTCAAGTGAGCCTGACGACTTTGGTTTGCTATTGGTATATGGCGCCACAACAGCTGTATGAAGGTTGAAGGTTCATCGTCCAAGATCACCAATGAAGCGAATTGATATGAGCGAGAATAGAACCTGGAACCTCGTGGTTCGCAGCCGAGTAAGATGACCACAATACGAAAGCTATTGTCTGGGTAGCGTAGCTGTTAACTGGCTTATAAGTTTTCACCACAGACTCTCTCTCCAGTGAGTCGAACGATATGGCTGTTGAGTGGTGATGTCTTTATTAGCTGTTGAGTCTAATGTGACTGTACCCATTTGAATAGCGCCAAGCGTTATAACGAGCGTGTGTGGGTGAGTGGTTGCTGATGCTGCGTCAAGTGAGTCTGATGACTTTGTGTTTCTGTGTCAAGTGAGCCTGACGACTTTGGTTTGCTATTGGTATATGGCGCCACAACAGCTGTATGAAGGTTGAAGGTTCATCGTCCAAGATCACCAATGAAGCGAATTGATATGAGCGAGAATAGAACCTGGAACCTTGTGGTTCACAGCCGAGTAAGATGACCACAATACGAAAGCAATTGTCTGGGTAGCGTAGCTGTTAACTGGCTTATAAGCTTTCACCACAAAACTTTGAGCTTTAGTACTCCCACAACTAGGCAGCTGCCAAAGACCGATTGGCTGAGAAGGGACCACAAACAGATAGATTTAAAAACTTTAGTTTCCTAACTGGCGAATATTGTAGTTTCTCTCTGGAGAATACATTTGTAATAAAAAAGTCTACATGCTACAATTTTGATATGCAATTTTTTAGACAAAATTAATTTTTCTTAGACGAAATTATTTTCGGTCGCAAGTACCAAGTAACATTCATTATATGATCATTGACCAGAAAGCCCTAGGTAGAAGACTTTGAGCTTTAGCAGCTTCCCAGTTCTTTTGAGTGGCAAATGTCCACCTAGGCAAACTAGGCAACTGCCTAAGACTGATAGCGATAAAATTAGTGTGTGAAAATCAGTTTTCAACCCCCTAACTTCTAAGATATTGCAGTTATAGAAAAACTTTAAATACAAAGGTTGTTCGTCTTAATGAGGCTCTAACTGGGCTAGTTGAATTTATTTTTCTATCTTCGATATTAAGAAATTATAGCGAAATGAAAAATTCAATCCTGTTTAAGCTAGTATTCCATTTACGAACTCGTACGAGATTTTTACATTTCTAACAACATATTCTAAGCCAGTTAAAATCTGAACAAAATTACTCGAGTTATCCTGTTCAAAAGATAACATGGGCAAAACATTTTACTCATATTATATTATATATATAATGATATTTTAATTCTAATTTCAATTTAATTAATTTCCAAGATTTTATCTTAATTTAGCCCATCGTAACTTCATTATAAAATATTCTCTTATTTCGTGATCCAATTCCACTTTCGGTTTAATTAATCCCTTTGTAAAAATAATGCGCCATCATGATAATATAATACATGTAAAACATTCCTCGCCTATTTAATTTTGAGACATTACACATTCTACGAGAGGAAAAAAGACATAAAGGCTCATCAGTTAGTTGAAAAGAAAATTTAGTTTCTCATACAACTGTGACAATGTATCTATTCCATCACATCTAAATAAAAACATCGTTAAATAAATATAAAATGAATCATTTTGAAGAATCTAAATCCACGCATGTTAAATTCAGACAGTTCTCAGACATATTTTCTGCTTTAGACGCTGTGTTAAAAAGTTACGTTGCATACAAGTGATAATAGATCTGACAACAAACAGAAGGAAGGGGGAAAAAACCCGGAAAAATAAAAATATGATGAATAAATAAAAACTCGGAAGACGAGATAAATATTGATAGGCGACGAAACCTAAGTATTTGCGTAACGAGGTGAGTACACCCGTTTCTGTTTACCAAGCGAAAGATGTGACGCCTTAAGAATTTAATTGTTTCATCGCAGTCTTTTGCGCAATCGTGTCGGATATTTTTCCAACTTGGGCTGCAGCATCTTCTTGAAACCCGGAATGACGCATTATCTAGATGTTAATTGAGTTTTCAACAATGTCGGCATACGAATGTTACATTTCGTGAAGAATCTGTGGTTGTTTTTGGAACAGACCGAAGTACGATATTCCGAAAGGCGAAAAGGGGCATTCTCACAGCATTCATTCTTTATTTTTGTCGGAAAGCATTATTTGAGGATGTTGTTTTTTTTGGCTAGATCTCTAACCTTTTCTGATTGGAGGATTCTGCCAATTAAACTAATTTTACACCAATAAAGTATTTCAGAGAATATTATTCTTTGATTCAAAAGTTGATATTCAACCCTCTTGAATTACAGTCAAACCTCGCTTAACGCGCACTTCTCATAAGGATTCCCATACCGAATAAATCAAAATGTAAAAAAGTGACTCGCTTTACGATAGGTAGATATTTCGCAGAACGAATGGCTTGGAGACACCACGACGGCATATACTGGATACGGCATATACTGGAGTCTGTATTGAGGGCCTGTTCGAAGAGAAAAAAACACATATCTCTACATGGAAAAATTCGGGCTGGATAGCTTTGCCAAACACAACTCCAAGGGATTTAAGCAAAAGTCCTCGGAGTTTTAGTCGACGCGATGGTTTATCTGCCCATATTTTGGGGTTAGAGGCGTATAAAATGGCATCGATGAGGTGGGTGAAGAAACATAGCCAAAGTTACTGAAGAACTTACGGTGCTGCATTTCGTGTCACAGTAAAAAGCTGCGGAGAAGATTTGGTCAGGAGAGGAGGAAATAAACGGAGCAACAACCTTTTAATAAAATACGGGAAACTAAGGCATCTTATTTGAGAGGTATCACCTTATTAAGGCAGTTGCTATACGACCTACAAATTCATTTAACGAAAATGTTGCGTCTCATTTTCAAACACAACCGAAGTATTTTTTTAGTTAAATTAACGTCCTATTTTAAAGCAATATAGGGCTATTTTGGGACGAACCTCGTCATTTTGAACTGCGGTCAGATGATGAGGACGTCACCTGAGCTGGCAAACCCTCTACAAACTTCCACACCATCCCAGAGGGGAGACGTTTGGTCAAAACGGATTTAGCGGGGCCAAATCGCTCGGAGAACCAGACCCGCTTACACGACGATTCTTCGGTTCAGTCGGGTCTCGAACTTCAAACTCTTCGGTTCCAAAGCCAAGATCTTACCATCAGGCCACTGTGGCCCCAAAGCAATAATAATAATAAAAAAAAAAAAACTCTTTAGACAATTTTCTTGCAAAAAAAAAAAACGCATGCATTAAAAGTTATACATTATTATAATTTTAAGAGGTTTATTATTTATTTTTCGGAATGGAACGCATTGTCCTATTTTACATGGATTTTTACGGATTTTTTTCTTTCGTTTAATGAGTGTTTGCATTATGAATAAGGTTCGGGAGCTAATTATGACTATTAACCGATACTCCATCGAATCTTTTAGTCAGTCAGTTAAATTTATTTTATCAAGAATTCGCTGTAGAATTGAAACTCTGAATCCTATTTAATTATTTTATATAGTAATGTCACATACTATATTTATTTTTCCTTTATACATTTGCTTTTTTTTTTCTTTATTTCCTTTATCATATAAGAACTATACAAACGGAAATGGTTAATCCTTGTTATTTTCACATCACCTCACTTTACTTCAAATTGTTCTTAAAAACATTCCTTTTAAAAAGCAATAAAAGGGGAAAAAAGAGCACTTTGTGCCTCCACTCGTTACAGAAAAATGGGAGTCATATCGGGTATCTAAGTACGACGTTTTATACCTTGTCACACTTCCCCCTTCTTTCTCTAAGAGTAGATCTTTTTTCCCCCAGGAATTCATAATTGCACCGTTGCTCTGGCAACCAACCCTCTTCATATATCCGATACTGGTCGCACGTGGAATTAAACAATCTCAGTTCGGAAGATGGAAGCAGATTTTTTAAAAAAATATATACGCACATATATACGCTGGAATTCATTTTATCATTTTGTATATATATATATAACTGCTCTTTTAATATTCCCTCTACCTTTTCTTGAGGAAGGGAAGATATTCATTATTGATCCATATATTTCGACATGAATGGCATAAATCCAGTAGGTACATATTTTTGTTTAATAAAATTTTAATTTACGAATTCATATACGCTTATGTGAACTAATTGTGAGCTTTGAAATGAATCTCACCGAATTAATATTTGCAAGTTTTGCTTACATATGAGGGATGAATATACTTAAACCTCTTTTACTGTCAATTCAATTCGCCTCATTTCCTTTTTTTTTACTTTCTCGCATGCGAAGTATAAAAAGAGAAAGTGGTTGCAACCCTCTGTATATTGGAACTCGGAATTCTCGCCATAATTTTAGGCATCCCTTTGTCAGAAAACACATTATGGATATTATGTCTGTCTCTTTTGTAAACAAGATAACGGAAAAATATTTCGAGCTAGGTGGTTGAAATTTGGTATGTAGTCTATAGATATGAAAGATGCATGTAATTTACCCTCTTTTTTAGTGAATTCAATTCCCGCTATTTCCTTTTCTTTTTACTTCCTCATACGCGAAGTATAAAAAGCTTGTCGTTGTTTCTTATGGCGCTTGCCATGGACAAGCTCGCTGTTACGAAGACAGCGATTTTAAGCCGGTGGGGGAGCGTCTCTCGTTTTTATAGTAGCGCCATCTAGGGCCAAGAGAACGACTTAGTTACACACACGTCACAACCCTTTTTACGGGGCGGACTTCATTCACGCACCCACAAATCGTAATTTAGTCCCGAATCAGAGAACGATCATCCCTGATCCAGTACCCCTAGTTATATTACTCTCGACATGGAGGGCTTTGTGACCACGACAGATTTATACGCGGGTCAGCCACCAATCAAGCGGGGAATCTTCGGCCGGCGGGGTTCGAACTCGCAACCTAAGAGACGCGAATCCAACGCTCTACCAACCAGTCTGTCTCGGCCCATATAAAAAGCTTTGTAACCTTCAGTAAATTCAAACTCGGAATTCGTCGCCATGTTTCAAACCTCCCTGTCCAAAAAGCACATTTTTGGAATTATGTCTGTCTATTTTTAAACCAAATAATTGAAAAACACTTCGATTTAAGTGGTTGAAATTTGATACGTAATCTACACACAAAATTTATAAATTTTTGTCAAATTTTGAAGCAAATCCAATCAAAGGAATTATGCCTGTCCATGCAAAAAGTCAAAAAACACCATAATTACAAATCGCAAGCAAGGGGATAAAATTTGATCAACAATTTCAACATCTAAAGTATTGGTTCGTATCAAATGATGAACAGAATCCATCGATTAGTTGGCCATCTTTCGGTGTGTGTGTGTGCGCATGCATGGCAACACAATACTCAGAAACGCGCAAGATTAGTTATATAAAATTGCATGGTGCATGATCACTTTACTAAAATTTTAATTCTGTGTCAAAATTTGTTTAAAAATACTGGAAGAGAAGGCGTCCGAAATTCATATTCCTTTACTATATTATGAAACAGAGAAACGTTCACTTTCGGAAATCTGAAACTAAAAATATTAACACTTGTAGTGTCGTAATGTCATAGTAAAATTATAAACTCTGAGTTATTCAGGGTTTATAATTAATTCTGATTATATTATTCTGAGTTAATTTTTTTGCTGAGGAGAGAGGAATTACATCTTTATTAAAAGAGAGTGCAAGAAAGTCTCTGGGAGAGCAATCTCGTTGTTCATTTCAAACCTCTTGCAAGAATGGCAGAAAACGATAGCTTTAAATTCGTTTCCATTGGTGAAAATTCATGCATCATACAAGGCTTTTTTTTTTTTTTTTTTTGCTGAAGACTAACCAATTCACCGATTCCTCCTTCATAACAAAAGCAATGAAATCACTCCTCACTTAATGACTGATTTCTAACCAGACAGACTAAATAGTTGATTTGGGTCATTGATAGTTAGTATCCAGACAAAAATACAGCCAAGATTCGCTTAACGGCAAAAAAAAAAAAAAAAAAAAAAAATGACTCTCTAAATGAGCGATGTTTCGTAGAACGAGTGGTGAGGAGACAGCATGACGTCACACGGATTTACCGATATCAACGTATATTGTGTTTATTTTTGTTCGAAAAGAAGTCTTGTATTTACATGGAAGAAGTTTTCGGCCGAAGCCACACGAGAGGTACCTAGTGGAGAAAGTGGGAATCCACGAAGGCCCCAACCATACCTCTACAGCAACAGATTATATGAAGCCTTGGTCTACAATTGTATAAAGCCCTTACTTTTTTTTACTTGTTTTGCAAAAATCTAAAATTTTCTTTTTTGAGTTTTTCAGTTTCTTTCTCAGATTGACGAGGACGTCTAGTTCGTCAGGACAGCCGATTGTGGTGAAAAGGTGCGTCATCCTGGAGGCGCTCACGTCATCACTCAACAGCCAATAAGAAGCTATCTGATTCCCGCCATTAAAACTGTATTCAGTACTGTAATAGCGTTCATAGATGTAAAGCGGTCAGCCGTTCGTCCAGTTCATTAAATTTGTTTATGTTTAATTAGTGTGTGATTCTTGTCATATGAGTCTTCTCTAAGCATCAATCTCGACCGGGCTTTCTCCTAGGGCCCGTGAGAGATATTTCATTTCATATATAATCCCATTAGTAGAGGCATGTTTTTCGAGCCAGAATTAACATGTCTCAACATATATTTAATATATATACTATGTATACAAGTAACCAATCTAAAGTAAGAAATATTTTGAAAAGGAAACGAAAACGAAAACTAACGAAATAGTTTCGGAATCGCAATTAAAAATTATTTATTATTCAGACTAAAACCGAAAAAGAAACAGGAAAAACATCATAGTATTTAGAGAGCGCAACTGCAGCTACAGTAGACTCCCGATTATCCGCGCCTGCCACACAAAGGTTTTTTTTTTTTTTTTTTTTTGACTGATTTCTTCAAAAAGGTGCAGTTTTACAGTCATGCTTTTGTAATTACAAAAAGCATTACAGTATTAAAACAGTACATATGTATTAATGTTTCTGTGTATTCTTGACGCCTCTCGTGAGTACAAAGCACTTTTCTGTTTTCATTAACAAGATGCATTTTGGGTTAGTTTTGAGTGATATACTAAAATATTAAGCGTTAGTGAAACATTTCCTGCTGTTAATTTTACGTTTTATTGTACATAAAACGATTTTTCAAAGTTGGAATGACTGTTTTCTCTTTTGCTATACCAGTTTTTAGCTTTTTTCGGATTATCCGCGATTTTTGTTATCCGCGGCGGCCGCGCCACCCAATTCCGCGGATAATCGGGAGTGTACTGTACTTCTAAAACACAGATGAATTGAGACAAAAGTAATAAAAATCAAGTTAATTGGAAAATTAAATTAAACCAAATAAAAAAAGAATCCGGCCTGAAGACTTTTTCAAGGGTCACCCTCAGGCAGGGATTAAAAAAAAAGGGATTTTTTTTCTTTGAAGGAATGCAGACTAGACAGTCTAATAATGATACCTCGTGACCCGAAAATCCCCTGAAATTAGGCCCAAGAGATATACCATTTTAACAGAAAGGAAAAAACAAAACAATAAATTAGAAGAATACATCCACTAATAAGCAAAAATACAATAACAAAAATACCATATAATAATTTTTATTTGATTTTCGTATTAACTTGATTTTTATTACTATATATATATATATATTAGATAGTGACCAAAATAAAATACTACAACAAGCACAGCATCTATTCATTAGCCCTTTAGGCCCCACAGGGACATATATGTCCCAATGATATTTTTAAATCATCCAAAGGGATAAGTAAGTCGGGAATTTATAGAAGGGGTTCCCAATGTTTTTTTGAGATTACATTCATATGTGTCATTTTTAACTACATCTTAGTAATAAAATAGTAATAAAGAAACCCGAACGAAAACTGCATGTGCAAAGTTGCACTCTGCAAAAACTGTTTTGCAATGTATCATGCATAGAAATGTCATGAATAATGTTGGATATGTAATTGGTAAGAGTTTTCTTGCAATAAAGTTGTTTTAAAATATTATAAAAACTAGACTCAACTTTTCATTGTATTTTATATGGTCACCTCAACCCTAATGAGACACATATGTCCCATTTTAAAAGACCTCTGGGGCACATATGACACACCTCAAAAATTGCACCTATAGTTAAATTTTTGCTTTTATTTTAGCAGAAATATTGCTATTGATAATTTATTTGATCATTTATACAATTAGAGCCCTAAATTATTTTAATTTTAGAAAAGAAAATCTAGTATTGAAAGGTTTAAGTTTTGCATATCTCTATTTCGTGATGAATTTCAAACTAATAATATAAATAAAACATATTCAAGATTAGAAAGCGGCATTTATTTTAGAAAAATCAGTCTCGTTTAAATGCTGAAGGACACATCTAACAACAAAAAATGCGAAATACACTCAATGAAAAAAACCCGACAGATTAAAAAATATTCTAAAAACACGTAAATAGCGCCATTTTATCAACCAAAACAAGTGATAATGCGACGTCAATGCGGTGTGAATTAAACTGAATTCGACAGCCGGGATGACTGTCACCGAATGCTGAAAAAGAGTCTTTTTTCATAGAAAAACATGACAAACACATTTTCCAATGCACGATGTGTGGGGTGCAAAGAAGTCTTACTTCCTAATTTCGATAATAGAGTTTCTCTGAAATTCTATTATCATCTGTCTAAGATAAATTTGGAATGATGATATTTATTTTCTTTCATGGAAAGATAAAAAAAATTGAGTGAAAGTATTATAAACAAAAAAGAATCAATCTCAAAATTTTGATAAGAGAAATATAATTCGCTTTTTTTTTAAAATCTAAGGAAAATATTTTTGGTCCGATAAACACATTTTTGGAGTTGTCTATGGATTTTTGTGAACAATGCTATAACTCAAAAACTCAGTAAATTAGACAAAAGAAATTCGATTTACAGCCTTTATTCCATTTTTATAAATACCTTATTTTCGACGAAATCTATTTAAAAGGAGTGGATTTAGTTGACCATCTGTGTACATATGAATATAATAACTAAAAAAAAATTCCTCTCGGTAAGCTGGAAGGCAAAGATAGATTCCTTTACATCTGGCAATATGAATTTTTATCGAGTTATAATCTGGCAACATGAATTTTCATTGTTAGAAATTAAAAAAAAAAAAAAAAAAAAAAGGGGGGGGGGTCGGTCGTGAAAATCATTTTTCAGCCCGTAGCTTCAACGAGATGACAGTCATCGAAAAACTTTAAATACAAAAGTTGTTCGTCTTAATGAGGCGCCTCATTTGGTTCATTGGATTTATTTTGTCTAGTATTAATATTAAGAAAGTTATTCGAAATGAAAATTTCACCATTTCCATCCCACCCCCCTTTGAGCTAGATGGACTATTTAAGAACTCGTCCAGAAATTTTACATTTCTAACAACATATTCCAAGCTAGTTAAAATCCAAATAAAATTACTCTTGTTATTCTGTTCATAAAAAAAATATGGGCAAAAACGTTATGTTCATATGGTTCTAGCGACAATGATCGGTGAAGAACTGAAGAAATCTTGTCATGAAAACCATCTCAATAGATAGTCTTCCTATAGGAATCTACCTGAAACAGTGTAATTTTGTCTAATTTTATGTATGAAATCCAGCGTGCTGTCTTTGCACAATTACCTGTGGGCATGTAATCATATTAACGAAAAAAAAAAAAAAAAAACAAACAAACGAAAGAGTTAAATGAATGAAATTCGATATCTGATTGATTTATCTGTCGAAACTTGGACAAATCCATCTAAAGACTTATGTCTGCCTATTAGACTGGGTGGTTATGAACACAATAACTTAAAAAAAGAGAGGAGGGGGGAGTTAGTTGGTTGAAATTCGGTACATTATTTTATTATTTGAATTATAGATTTCTTTAAAAGCAAATCTATCTATTGATTGATTGTCTAGATTGTCTATCTATTGATTGATTGTCTAGATTGTCTATCTATTGATTAATTGTCTAGATTGTCTATCTATTGATTAATTGTCTAGATTGTCTATCTATTGATTGATTGTCTAGATTGTCTATCTATTGATTGATTGTCTGTCCCCATCAGAACATATAATACAATACAATAATTCATCAATAAAACAAGCTCGATAAACAAAATTTGATGTATGGTCTTCAGTCCCAATCTGAAAATGTTTTAAACTTCGGAATCATTATATTTGATGGGAAGAATTTTAAATTGCGCATTTAATTTTTTAAAGTTACCTTACGACCGCACACGCGGTAACGTGGATTATAGTCTTATAAGCAATTTCCAATGATGCTGCCTCAAAAATTTACAACGAGACTGTTTTGGATTGTGAATGGTCGGTTTAATCCCTACACCAGCTCCCTCTACCACGCGAAGAAGACATTTCCGATCCAACTATGGTATGCTGTTCTGTATCATCTTCCTGCAAATTTGTCGCACTATTTCTCAATCATCATAATACAAAGATTGATGAGAGAATCTCTGCTTTGGAATTATAGAAAAGCAAACTTAAGGTTGTGATTTCCAGGGGCTGGTGTTATTTAAAATTATGAGTGCCGAATGAATTCAACAACATCATAAATGCATGTCGAACGATCTTTTTGGATGTAAAATGAGTTGCTGATGAGCTGCTGCGATGTAGAACCGAGGTGAATGGGTGGGATTCGCATGTTCTTTTCATTAAATTTCATATGTGGCTCAATTCTTTAAAAATGCCTCAGATAATTTAAGCATTTTGCCTAACCACACAACTAGAATATATAAATTTTGATTCGACAGTGTCCATAAAATCATGCAATGTTTATATAGTGTTTGGTATTCACCGAGGAGTACCTCGTAATTGAAGATCAGAAGCTTCCGGCAAGGTGGTTGGTTCTCGCCACCCCTTTGGCTGCATGAAAAGGTGGGGGTCTGGCTACTAAACTCAATGACGGGACATAATTACTTAGGGATGGCTTGTACCGTGGCCAGTGATGGCCCTTAGGACTCAACCTCAGTTACTGCTAATGTTGCTGTCGCGGAGGTCCGGTCATTTTATCCGTGTGCTTTCGGACGGATTGGAGAGTCAGTCTATGACGTATACAGTGTTTGATGATATAAGCCTCAGGCGGCTATAAATGCTATTAGCAACCATATGACACCATAAATTTAAAGACAAACAGATCTTTTCCATTGTAATAATTACTCTCTAATTTCTTTCAAAGGAAACTTTTAATCCTATAATAATTCGGCTTTCGGTTTTTTTCTTAGGGATTTTATCAAATATAAAAATAAAGCATTAAACTACATAATCAGCTTATAAATTACAAAACAGTTTTGAATGTTTACGAAATTCGTTATAGTAAAAACTGATGAGAAATGCGATAATGACGGAAATTAAAGAGCAAACAATTAATTAATGTTGAAAATTTAAGTCATAGATCCTATCTAGTAGCATCATCGTTGGCTCCTTTTTATGGGATTATACTGACAAAACACAGTTATGTAATAGGATAACAATTTCAAAATGCGGTCTTTCATAATAATTTGTTATGGGATTTTATAGAAAAAAAATTCCTATTGAATTCTAAGTTAATTTTGATGTGGCAGTTTGAAAAAATTCTAATTCGTCAGCAAGCATCTGAATAATTTGAAGGACAATGGATTGCGACTAGTTCAATTATGAAAAAGGAAATGTGCATTTCCAGATACATATTTAAAAAAGAAACCTTAAATAGTACTTTCTAACTAAACGTATAATTGTATATAATTATACTTTAAAGTAATTTAAAGTAAGTAAAAATTATCTTAATTGTAAAACAGCATGCAATATGGTTGGGCAAAAAAAAAAAAAAAAAAAAATGTTTCATTGCGTTTCTTGTATCTTGCCAGATTGAACTGATTTTTTAAAAACATTTTGTTAGTTATAAAATGTTTATTTATATATATATTATTTATAAAAAAGCATTATAGATCTCTAATGAAAAATATTGTTCTGAGAAATTTTCAAACTCCATCTGTAAACTGTATGGTGAAAACTCCAACTGGTACAGTAAGAAATAACTGTATGATAGCACAAATAATAAAACACAGCCGAAGCATACACAAGAGCATCACTTGAAGTAAACAACAGTATACAAGCAATCAATCGTACGGATTTTGTTTATAATTTAATTTGAACTAATGCTTTAGGTGTTAAAAGTGTTCGTCAAATTTTATCCGTGTGTTTGCGTTTTGTAGTTATGGTGTTTATTTACTCTCAGTATGGACAGACATATTTCCTTTGGATAGATTTGCTTCAAAATTTGACAAAAAAAATATATATATAAATAAATTTTGTGTTAGACTACTTACCAAATTGCAACCACCTAGCTCGAAGTATTTTTCAATTATCTTGTTTACAGAAGAGATAGATAGAATTCCAGAGTTGTATTTTTCGGACACGGGGAGGCCTGAAATATGGCCCAAATTCCAAGTTTGAATTTATTGAAAGTTACAACACTTTCTCTTTTTATCTATACCAGTATAAAATGGAGTCACCTGAAAGCATCTGTCTGCATGTTGAAACCCGAAAAACTCGAGAAATACTTAACTAATTTTGGAGATATTTGTACCATTTTGTAGGGCATTTATTGGGGAAGGTTTTAGTATATTGGAAGTCATATCAAAATAAAAAAAGGAGTTTCATAATTGCGATTATAATTATTTTCCTACTACGATTCGCGCATGCGTAAAGCAGCAGTATCTGTGCTTTGCATTTACCCGCGCTTAAGCGGAAATCTCAAACTTCGCATGTGCAAATAGCAAGAGTCTTGGTATTCATATGCGATACATTTCTTTGTTTATGTCTGATTTTAAACAGCGATTCAAATCTCATTATCACTAAAAGAAGAAAATTCAACCTTGGCCGGATCACATTAAATGTCAAAACGCTTCGTTTGTTGCGCGATAATGAAACTGTAGAGGAAAGAAACGTTAGGTTAGCGAATATCAGAGAAAAATTGCTCACACTTTCTTCAAAGGAGAGTCTTCTTTTGAGAGAAGTAATCGTCTATCTTTAAAACGCACTGTAATTGAATTAAAGCGACAGAATGAATCTCGCCTGTCTGCTAACAGAGAAAGACATTTAAATTTGAGATACAGGAGAAGAAATGAAAGAACAAACGTTCCGGATATTTGGTCCGAAAAGGCGTACTCCGCTCTGAATTTCGATACATGTGTGGATTACAAAAATGATGTCTCGGTTTCAATAGGAACAATGTCTATAGTCTGTCCATATTGTTCAGCTTTAGGAACAGCTTTGACATACAGTCATTTCCGCCAAAAAATAATTTATCGTCAACTTTTAGCGAAATAGCCGAATGTGGCTAGAACGGCAGCAATAGGGTAACGGTAGCAAAAGCGCCACCGAAAAAAACCCAGCTTTAAAATGGAAAGATGTATCAAAAAGTATATATTGTTTGCAAGGGTAAATTGAAACCATTTTAAGAGTCTAAATATGGAACAGAATTGATATACAGTCATTTTCACCCAAAAAATAGTTTATCGCCAAATTTTAGCGAAATGGCTGAATGTGGCGCGAATGGCAGTAATAGCGTTTCCAATCTAAAGGTTCCGTGGAACGCTGCAGCAAATTAACAGAAATATAGAAAAAAGTCAATAAATGCAATAAAATGAAATACATGCAAAAAAATTTAATCGGAAATAATAAAAGCAAGCAGAAGAAATATGCGCAGCAGGAAAAAAAATCAAGGGAAATGACCATGTAAGATCGAAATATAGTAGGCATACAGTAACATAAAAAAACGGCGACCATGTAACCCAAAAAAATTGCCTACTTCGCAAGGCACCAAATGACTGTATATCAAAGCTTAGCCCTAAATATTTCTGAATATGTGCTATAAAAAATTGTTTTGTAGTTATTTTGGTAAAAGTGAATTTTAGTTTGCCCCTTGCTGAGCCAACAATGCCAAGTCGCCAATAAAGATGGCGGACATAGTAAACAAATACTTCCGCGGTGCAGTTACGGTTACCATTTCCCTTCATATAATTAGGACTTTTTACTGATAAGTATTTTTTTTTTCAGACTGCCCGGTGCCTTTTACAGATGCCTTTACGGCCTCGCTATCAGCGGGAATGGGAACCTAGTAGCTTCGCTAGCACATTGAACATAAGGACTGTGTGGATAACAGAAACAGTACATAACCAAAAGAAAAAGCAATCGCAACATTCTCCATACAAAATTTCAAACAAACATTCTTTTCCCAACTTCATCAACTCGTAAAAAAAATATATTCCACTCACCCTTCATCCATTCTGCCGGTTCGATATCAAACCATTCTCAATAAAAAATTTCAAACAAGCATTCTTTCCTAACATCATCAACTCCTAAATATATAGTATATATATATACATATGTAACTCACCCTTCATCCATTCTACAGGTTCGAAATACTGCCGACATAACAAATTATCAAGGGAACCAACCGTTAGAATACCAAAAGAATTAAGAGAACTGCGAAGAATTCCATTGCAGCTGTCTTTTAAAGTGAGAATGCAGACGATTTTTTAAAGCGCATACTGACAATTAAAAATTGCAAAAGAATAAAAATTTTCTGTTCGTATACACATTAAAAAAAAGAAAGATGAAAATAACTTTTAATTATAAGCTTAACTTTCTTTATTTAATAAACTTTTAATTATAATAAAGAACAAAATTAAAATCTTTAATCGAAATTTTTTTAATATTTTTAATTTAACATTTTTCATAATATAGTTGTAGTTCATGTACAACTCAACCATTGCAAAAAGTAGTAAACAAATCAGCATTAGGGTTGCTAGAGGAGCGTTCAGATGGGTTGCCATATTGGCGATAAACTCGGGGGTACACTATTCTTCACTTTATCCGTTATTTTTGATTATATCTAAATATCTTTTTGATCCTATATGACATTCCCATGTCATATCGAGTGGAGGCTAGATTTAAGTCTAAAGCTAATTTTTCCTCTTAGATGTTATGCCATGGGCAACGCTGCTCGGTACTGCTAGTTTCAAAGCTAACAATTAGCTCACATAAGAACCCACTGGATTAAAATTTCACTAAACAATGAACCCACTGGATTTTTATCATTCATATTCAAATATATGGATCAATAAAGCATACCCTTACTTCTCTAGAAAGAGGTAGGGAGATTATTAAAAGAACAATTTCATATATGTGTACATATACGAAGTAATAAAATGAATTCCAGTGAATATACATACATACATATATGCATATATACATTTAAAAAATAAAAATATACACCCATTTTAAAATCCGAGCTGAGATTGTTCCATTCCACGTGTGGCCAGTATCATATAGATGAAGAGGGTCGGTTGCCGAGGCAACGGCGCAATTATGAACTCCCGGAAAAAAAAAAGTTCTATCATCACGGGATGGAGAGGGAGAGGTGAACAGCATACCAAACATAGTACTTAGATACTCGGTATGACTCCCATTTTTCTACTGCGAGCGAAAGCATAAAATCATTTTCGTTGGTCTTTTGTTTTTAAAAAGAAATAGTTTTAAGATCTATTTGAATGAAAGTAAAGAGAAATAAATACAGCAGAGATTAACAATTTTCCTCTTTTTGAGAATCATTCCTCTTGCGTAAATAGAACATCAAATCCTTGAATAAGTCAGTGAACGCCCCGAGTTTTCAAATTCGTATTTTCAGACTTGAGCATATGAGAGTTGTATGCTTCGTAATATAGTAAATAATAGTAATAATAATAAAAACAGCGGAAGCGGTTTCCCCAAAGGTTTCTAGCATACTCTCTAATAAACGTGTTATTCCAGAGAACACCTTGCATGGCATTTTGCACAATAGTTACGAAAAAACTATTGGCGTAAATTCAGAATTTTTATTGAATCTATCGTATGATCTATCGAGTATTTGGCGATTAATCACCAGATGGTATACGAAAATTGAATTTGTGCTTTAGATGCGTTTTTCTCAAATTATTGAAATCAAAATAAGACATAAAACTAAGCTTGTAATCTCAAAATCCCATATTAAATATTGTATATTTCAGTCACTACGTTTTTCATTTATCGCATTTATATGTTTCTTAAAATACAAACCAACAGATAGTCAACTTCTCACTATATTTGGCTCAAAATTTAATAAGTATTTACATTATAGATAACAAATCGGTGTACCGAATTTTATCTATCTAGCTCTCTTCATTTTGTAATTATCGTGTTAATTTATATTCAAACAGACAGACAGACAGGCTTCCTCTGAACAGTACTGACTCAAAAGTTGATAGAAATCTGCAAATTTAGTGTTAATATAGCATACCAAATTCCATCCATCTATTTCAAAGCGTTTTTGAGTTATCCTTGTCACAGACAGACAGACGGACATTTTTTAAAAACGTGTTTTTTGCACTCAGTAAGGTTTAAAATCCAGAAATTCTTTAAAATCTCAAATTCAAATTTTTTTCTCGAATACGATACTTCTTCTGTACTTAAATATGATACTTGTATGTTAACCGCATGCCATTGGCGAACAATAATTACATAAGGGCATATTAGCTGGCAGACTTTGGCGATTTTTTGGCTGTATATGATACCAGTAAACTGAGACTGTATTTTCAGACGCCTTTTTATCAACTGATTAAAATCAATATTTCACTCACTTTCAATATTTAGAATTATATTTGTTTTTATAATCAATATTTCACTCAGAGCTGCAAATGTAGTCAGAAGATTACATACCAAATTTCATTTATTTAGGTCACTGCGTTCTTGGGTTATCGAGCTTATATGCATGCGAAAGTATAGGAGAATTAAGGAAAATCATCCCCTTTAATAAATGTATTACTTAAAAAACTAAGATATTTAAATTTTCATATAATTTTTTTTTCCTTTGAAGTCTTTTTTAGCAAAATATTTTTGCCATAAAACATTTTTAAATAAAAATAAATTGCATTTTTCTTTGTCTAAAATTTACCAAATTATAAAGCTCCAAATTTCATTATTTTTGAACAATCAACGGCTGCCTTGAAGAAATGGAGTTCGTTGATCAAATGAACTTCCATAAAGCGGGCATTGAAATGGTTTAAAAGCTTCATAATTCAATCAATTTTGGAGGAAGATAGGTAGATTAAAAAAAAAATTTAAATGTTAATGTTTTAAGAATATTGTATTAAATAAGAATAATAGAACTGAATAAAAATATGAATTTCGTTAATTTTCGGTATTAAACTATGGCTACAGTAAATACCGAATGAATACAGTGGAATATGTTTCCCGAAAGCTTTCTAGCATACTCTCTCATAAGTTTGCCATACCAGAGAAAGTCTTACTTGGCACTGGCGTACAATAGTTACGAAATATTAACTTTTGGCGTGTATTTGGCATTTTTACAGAATCTACCGTATCATCCTTGGCGAGTTATTTGGCGATTAATAGTTTACGAAAATCGAATCTGTGCTTTAGACATGTTTTTCTCAATCGATTGAAACAAAGATTTGACACGAAAGTGCACTTGTAGTCACAAAATCCCAGATCTAATTTGATGCATTTAAATCATTGCTCTTTTGAATTATCGCGTTTATATAGTTCTTAAGTTATAGACCGACAGACAATCAACCCATAGTTGTATTTGATTCAAAATTTGGCAGGTAAAATTTGGCTGTTTCCGTTTTGTATTTACCGTGTTAACATATATTCGAACAGTGGGAGAGACGAATTTCCTCTGAACAGATTTTATTCGAGATTATTTGATAGAAATCTACAAATGTTGATGTAAAGACCGAGACAGTATACCAAATTTCAACCCTTTAGCTCAAAGCGTTTTTGAGTTATCTTTGTCACAGGCAGACAGACGGACATTTTCCAAAAGATGTGTTTTTTGAACTGAGGGAAGTCTAAAACGTGTAGATTCGCCAAAATCCCCGGTTCAACATTTTTTTATTTTTATGATTACTATACTTTTTCTGCACTATGTATACAAAAAAGTTTTAAAAAAAAGCTTGTTATTAGCTTTTTATTTCAGATTCATTCTTATTAGAACAATTGCGAATCAGAAGAATTTGTGATTTTGCAATATATCTTTTCGGGTAAAAATGAATCTGTGTTTTAAAAGTCTGTATTTACAAAAGCAGCATATTAATGAAAATGTTATCTCATATAAATAATGCAACCTTTATGTAAAATAAAACGTGCATTTCTTTCCTAATGTAATAACAATATGCTCATATTTCTAATTTTCATTTTAAAAATGATTTTTTAAAATGCAGACAAACACAAATTCGTCCGTTATAAAAATGTTTAAGAAAATAAATCGTTTTCTCTCGCAATAAATAAAACGGAAAGGAGCGATTCCTTCCCATTCTTTTAAAACCGAATCATGAATTTTAGAAAAGGTTCCATTTTCCTGACAAGCAACATTTTAAAAATTCCAGCCGCTTCGAGAAAATTCTTTGTTTAAATGCATGAAAACGGAAAATCAAACACTGCTGCCAAAATATGCGGAAAAATAATTTTGTTTGATCAATTAATTGGATGAATTAGCGAGCTTAAAATTATTTCATGATCGTTATGGCAGCTGAAAATTAACAGACGATATTTTTCTTACAAAATGAATGCAATTTTCAAAAGCGTTCGAAAACAGTTTTAACTTTAATAAGTAAAATCTAATTTCTCCAAATAGTGTTTCAATGAATTTTTAGTAATTTAATTATCAAACTTCCATTTTAAATTTGTTTGCTTTTGATTTTTAAAAGATTATCCGTCATTATATGACTGCTTAGTTATTTAAATTAAAAATTTGTAATCTAAAAGTATATATGAAATCTCACTAAAAATGAATATTTTAAAGAATTAGCCAGCAAATTTTTGTCACTTATTTTTAAAATATAATAATTGATTGGGGCGTTTTCATCTTAATACTTTTCATTCATTTCATTTAATTCTTCATTCTGTGAATATTTGAATTTAAAAATTAACTAGAAAGGACTAGTAAAGATCGCTTGACGTAAAATGAATACATTGCTACATTGTGCCTTCTCTCATAACTAGTATTCTAGACACATTGAAACAAACAAGATCTTAAAAAGAACACTTTCTACAACTTTAAAAAGCGCGAAATAAATGCAAATTAGAAAAAAATTCTCGGAGCATTAACCTTTCAGAAGAATCGCCGAGCAAAGAAAGTTAAGCCTCATACACCAATGAAGATGCTTGAAAAATTCATTCCGTTAAAATAAAAAAAAGCACTTGAAATTAAAATAAAAAATGGAAGTGGGGAGTTATTAATCAAACGACACACTAAACGTCGGGCGAGTGTGTTAGCACCAACAAACAAGAACGACCCTGTTTTTGCTTATGATGTGTCTAGTTCGGGGTGGTGAATTCGCTTTTTCTCTTTTAAGAATTTTTTTCTTTTTCACTACTGGAACACATCAAAACAACAGAGCAATTCATTAACGAAAGCAGGCGTGTTTGACAAAATGTAACATTCATAACATCCACCGGAAATGGGTAAAGAATTTCGAGTTTTTAGATTTTGTCGGGAAACGCTGCAGTTATAGCGCAAGAGATGTACTTCATGTAATATGCTGTTTTTTAATTTTTGAAAAATCTATACCTCCCAATTACGAAGCGTATAAATGTACCCATACCATAAGAATAGAATGAAAATGAGGTTGCTTATATTATGATCAAAAATTATCAGGATAATATTAATATTCCAATTTTATAATATTTATTTATAGTATCTTCATTTAAAATTCATGTATATTAAAAATCGTTTGCAAACTTTAATGAAATATTTTTATTATTTATATAAACGCTGGCAATACTCAGTATTTGATTTCATATTATCTATCATATGTAAATAAATTTGTTTTTAACAAGAATTTTGATTTTATTTGTTTTCCAAAATAGTGAAAATAATTGAGAAAAGAACAAATATTATAGTTTAATTCAGCAATACAATGAACAGTACACTACAAAAATATCAGAAATACAGTAAAACGCCTTTAAAGGCCTTTGTTTATCAAAGCAGCGGAGGTGGAATTTTCTTCATACCCTCCTTAAAAAAAAAAAAAAAAAAAAAAAAAAAAATTACCATATCTCGCATAAAATTGGGCATCATTGGACAAATGGTCAGATTTTTAATTTAATTAAATTAATTTTTAATTATTTTACATTGATTATTAATTAATCATTCTTCATATGATAATTATCATATGAAGAGTGATCATTTAATATTGAAATGAAATCGAGCATACATTTTTGAGCGCCTTTTTGTGCAATTCATTAAAACCAAAATTTGACTTAGAAATACAATTGCATTCACAAAATCAAAAACCAAATTTTATTTATTTAAGCCCCTAAATTTTTGAATTTTCGCTTTTACATGCATGATAAAGCACTATACCAGCAGATGGTCATTGACAGATTTGGTTCAAAATTTGAAATATATCTATAATTTTGTTGCTATAGATATATTTTAAAAGAAACGTTATTTACCAATTAATTAGTATCTTGCTGTTTATGTTTTGTAATTATCGCGTTTATTTGTACTCCGACAGTCGCACAGACAGACTGTGAATGGATTTCGATCAAAATTTGATATGAAATTTGATTTTATGACAGAGACCATATACTAAATTTTATCCGTCCATCTTAAAGCGTTTTGAGTTATTGTTTTCAAGACAAGCAAACGTCATTTCAAAAATCTGTTTCTTGGATTTGTGGAGGTCTGAAACATGGATGTATTTTTTTAAAATCACAATGCTTCCCTTTCTACACTTCGTTTGCTTGAAATTGAAAAAGAGTATCTAAAATTATCAACTATTAAGAAGGTAAAGATTCTAATATATTGATGAACCCCGCTCTGGTACGTTCCACTTCTGTCAATCAAACCAGAAAATTCATGTTCAATGATTGTAGTTTATTGATTAAAAATACTTTTGAACAAATTCCTAGATCAAAAACAATCTGAATTGTGGAAAGATAATTCATTTTTTTAGTGATTAATCTACATTATCTATCATATCACTCAAGGAATGATAATAAAAGAGAAGCTTCGGTTTTCTGCTTGCTATAGTGATTTGGCGTATCTAAGTTTCAAATTTATTCTTGGAAGTCTTTTAAGGTGAATTGGCCCACATTTGGTTTCCACTAGGAGAAAAAGCAGAGAAACCTGCAACAGTTCTCCCGATCGGTCTATCAATTTTTGAATAATATTGCTTAAAAGCATAATTAAGAATAAAACTTAATAGTTCTTATCCCCAATTCATGTATCTTAGGATTAACCTACTAGATCAGGGATTTACAATCTTTTAAAGAATGCGACTCATTGTTTAGAAATTAAATCTCTAAAGATCTACTTTATCTTCAGAACATTTTTTTCCAGATTAGAACAGAGCATATTCTTTTGTGAAAAACGTTCGTTCTATAATCTAAACAGGAATTTTAGTGAAGAAAAATCATTTATTATTAAATACAGTTGCACAAAAAATATTCTAATTATGTGTCTTGAAGAAGATTTTAACCACTTGCGATGGTAAGAAATTCACAAGTGCGAGTACCAAAGCCGTCAACTATAATTCACAACGTAGCCACCCAAAGTGACTGATATCTTATAGAAATAAAAAAAAGATTTATATCTTCTATACGAATTAATTTGAGACCTAACGCAGTGTTCCGTCAAACAATCTCAGCTCACGGCTCGAGAAAATTTTATTTTTGTCACAATTGCCTGCTGTAGTCCGTCGGTGGCGATTCTGCGACAAAACATATGGACGTACGTGGGGTGTCCAGTTAAAGTGTTGCAAATTGTGGAAAGATGCATATTCATTTAAGATCTTGTTACGACATACTAAAAACTGACGCTTGACTCCACAGTTTGGAAATCCGTGTACTCGACCATTTGTGAATTTAAGTTAATTTAGTTTAGTTATATTAACGTCCCGTTTTAAAGCAACACTAGTGCTTTTATGGAATGGACCTCGTCATTTTGAACCACAGTCAGATGATGAGGACGACACTTGACCTGGCATCCCTCTCTCCACGCTTCCACAGCACACCAGAGAGAGGACGTTTGACCTCCGATGGATTCAACGTGCACCAGACACGCTTACATGACGGTTCTTCGGTGGAAGCGGGTTTCGAAGACGAGAAGACCACGGGACCACTGCGATCCAAATTTAAGACTTTAGGGGAGGTTAAAACAGTTAAAACTAAATATATCGATAAAAGAACAGGCAACAATTTAAAAATTATTTCGGTATATTTCCGAAAATTAACCCGACTGATAAAATCGCCTCTAAACTCAAAGTTATCTTTTAGATGCATGAGGTTTGTTTCTTTCTCAAGAAATAAGCTGGTGCATTAAATTTCAACAAAAGCACTTGAGAAGACATTGCTCACATATCCGAAAGATGCATCTCTGTCGAAAGAATGCTCGTTCGAACACTGCCTCCAAATCATCGTTATTTTTCCGCATTCATGGAAGCAGTTGGGGAGGAAAATAAAAATCGTTTGCTAGAGATCACAGCAGAGAAAGACATTTTTTAGCTTCTTGATTTAAGGGGAAAAAATGCCGCAAGAAACTTCACGGATGGGTGTCTTTACATTTCAATAGATTCGGCCGGCAGTTGATATGCTGTGGACTGTGCATTTCTCAAAATGCGTCGCCACATTCCTAAGAGGTTTTGCCTACCATTTCCACGGTGCATTTCTTCGGAATGTGAACAAATATACTTTTTTTTCTCCGTAGCTTATACATTGTGATGATAGGTAGATTTTTGATTAATAAATGCCTCAGTCTTATGGCATTTTTGATTATTTTATCATGGTATTGTTTATAGGCCGTCTCATTGTCCGTAAATGCATAATGCGAAAATCTTTACGCACGAAAAGCAACGTTCCGTAGAATTAATTTTTCATGATTAATGTAATGTTGCTCATTAAAAAAGTATTTTCAAAAATTGTAATCACATTGTTAAGTAAAAATTAATTAAAATTTAAAAAAATGGTATGTTTTATGGCTCACAATTCATAGATGAAACAGTATATAGATTTTACATTTCTTTCTTTTTATCGATAAAATACAAAATAGGATGTGGATCTACAATTTTGACCACAAGCCACATACCAAATTTCATTTGACTAGATCATTCCATTTTTGAGTTATTGCATTCTCATACATTAGATTGTACAGATGTACTAACGATGAAAACTTTGATATTATCCAAATCTTTATACATATTTATGTTATAAAGTAAAAAAAAAAAAAAAACTATGTTTTTAACTTTCTTTAGCAAACTAATAAAAGCTTTTGAGTTCTAGTATTGGCATATCAACAAATAGATTCACCCCAAAATTTCATTTTTTGGACATGTAATTAATTTACCATTGTACATTCTGAAGGCTGACAAAATGTATTTTATCCATTTATAAATTTCACTTTAAAGAATTTTCAATGTTTTTAAAATTTTAACTCCTTTTATCCTGTATTACCATATTTTATACACCATGAACCTGTTTATAAGCTTGGCGCAGCGTGGCCAAACATGGCTCATGCGTCGGAGAAATCCAGCCAACCAATCAACCATCCTGTTCTTTTGCTTGCATTGCGAAATTTTAAACACTTATGCGTATATTACCATGTTTTTAGAGCACATTTTAGAAACTGCTGTTGATCTTTCAGCATTTGATGTCGCTGATTTTAACTTTTGACCATATGCATGGTGTAGTTTAGCCAATTATAGCTCTTACGCCAAAAAATTCCCAAAAATACCAAATATACCCAAAAAATTTTTCTGACTGAAAAAAAAAAAAAAAAAAATCTGAAACTTGGAAATTTCTCAAAATAACTCAAACAAAATTTATTTGGTCTTTGATATACTTTTTTTTGTATATTTCATATATAATGAGAAAATACGCACAAAACCATAGGAAGTGTTTCTCCGACACTTTTTCGCATACTCTCTAATAAATAGCTTTAACCCCTTGTCCCCGCATTAATTTGTGAAGCCGTGAATTACTTGCACGGTATTGCTAAACGATAGTTGAAAAATATTGATCTTTGGAGTAAATCCAACATTTTTACTGAATCTATCACGAGAATATGTAATTTGGATATTTTTTTTTTCCTGTGACTTACACCAACAATTTGAACAAAATTACAATTGCAATCATAAGATAATATACTAAATTTCTTTGATTCAAATCATTGCGTTTATAAATTATTGTATTTACATGCATGCGAAAGAACAGACCGACAGACGGTCAGCCGTTTGACGAAATTAGTTCCAAAATTTTTATAAATATCTACATTTTTGATGCTAAACCTGTGTACCAAATGTTATCTACTTAGCTCTATTTAGTTTTTTTAATTCTAGTGTTTTCCAGTACACGAGCAGACAAATTTCCTGTGAATAAAATTTGTTCAAAATTCGATAGAAATCTACGAATTTCGTTATACGTATACCGAATTTCATCCGTCTAGCCCAAGGCATTTTGGAGTTATTGTGTTCACTGACAAACATAATGTCAAAAATGTGTTTATCGAACTCGGAAAGTTCTGAAATGTGGAGATTCGTCAAAATTTCAAAATTATTTGACGATTACAGTATTTCCCATATATTTCGTTTACATAAGAAAGGAAAAAGGGAAAGAAAAAACTCATACCAAATTTAAGTCATTCATTTTTGAATTCCAGCGTTTACTTGTTTCTGAAAGTACAGACAGACAGACAGTCAACCGAGTTTTGGATTTGGCTCAACATTTGACAGGTGTCTACATTATGGATGTTAAATCTGTGTACCGAATTTTATCTATCTAGCTCTCTTCGTTTTGTAGTTCTCGTGTTAACTTATATTTAAACGGCTGGACAGACAGACATCTTCTGAACAGATTTTACACAAAATTTAATAGAAATCTACAAATTTGATGTAAAGAACGTATACAAAATTTTAAACGTCTAGCTCAAAGTCTTTTTGAGTTATCTTTATCACAGACAGACAGATAGACAGACAAACGGATGAATATTTCCTATATATTTCGTTCTCATAAGAACGGAAAAAGGGAAAATTTGAGTTTCTGTCCTTTCGAACAGTTTGCAATTTTTAAAAATATGAAGAAACATAATACTCCAATCTTACACTTATACACGGTTAATTTATAAAATTTCAGATGAATATTCAAAAGATAGCGTTATTTTATTGAATTTCTATAGAAGAATCAAAAGTTCAACAAGTTATTTGTTCCAAAGGAAATATAATAATGTAATTTACTTTTTCGAATGCGAAGTACAGGGTGATCAAGAAATAACAGGAGGTGTTCGGAGCCCTGTAGCGCGTTATGTACTGGACGAAATATAACAAAATTTGGCCACCATATACATTAAAGTATGCAGTTTGGATTTATCAAGAAAAAAATAGTACCAAAAAATGCCGATAGGGGAAATCCTGGCTCTACGATCGAAAACTTTATTATGCAATTTACTTAAATGCGTACTTTGTGACATGGCATCGAAGATAAAAGGAAAGGTCGCGAGAATTTTTATCATTCTGCAAGAATTGTCACTACGTGAACGTGCCTTATTAGTCAAGCTGTTTTATCAGTGGGATGAAAATGCCAGTGCTGCTCTTCGTGAAAATAGTTTCGTGGAGGACCGATGACCATAACTAACTTACGAGGAATAGTTGAAAGATTTGAAACAACAGGAATTCCTGGTGTGGAACCAGGCCGAGAACATAAAGTTATGAAGCAGGAACAAGTTGAAGAAGTTGATATTCCCGTTATGGATCAGAAGCAGAAAGATCGATCCTTTCTTATAGCGGTTCTTTAAAATTAGATTTAAACGCGAAACTTAGAAAAGTATTAATATGGCTGTTGTATGAATAGTTCTACCATTAAAAATAATGTCTATATCTATATCTATCTATCTATCTATCTATCTATATATATATATATATTTGCATTGTAAAATTGCCAAATTTGTAATAATATGATTTATGATGCTAGGACATTCTTTAATTCCTAAAGCATCCATTTAGCACATTTAAATTTTGTTTTAATATCACGAACAAAACAACTAAAAAAAATTTTTTTTTAAATATTTTTCCGAAATTTTATGTAACAATTCAAAGCACATATATTATGTTTTAGGGAAAAAAGTTAAAACTTATGAATTGTACGTTTAAGAAAGGTCACGAAGGTAATTAGTGTTCAAACTTTAAGAGTTTCACATAAGAGAATTGCGTGTTTTGTAATTAAGAGTTATGAAAACTGGCACATGTATTAATTGCACGTCACTGGAGAAGATGGCTTAGTAACGAAATAATAGTAACAAAATTTCCAACAACCGTAATGAAATACGACATGAATCTAGCTTTTTTAAAATTTAATCTAGTTCGCGATCTTCGACAATTAAAAACTGGCATGCAGTTAATACACAAACTAGAAAATCAAATAAGTGTTTTAGAAGTCTTTCATCTTCGAAATTAAGTCAAAATTCTAGGATAAAAGGTTACATAGAACTACAGTTGTAGTCATTTACCGAAACTATTTACCGAATTTTAGACACATCACATATTAAACAGATCACATATTAAATTTGATATATTTAAATGTTTTGGATGTTATCGTGTTTATATGCTTCTGAAGGTACAAAACTTTTAACGCATATTTTCTAGTAAAGGTGTTATATCATAAAACGACTTCCATGGAATTGTTATACAATAACTACAAAATCTTAACCTGTGGTGTTTATTTAGCATTTTTACTGAATCTAACGTGCCATTCTTATCGAGTTATTTCGAGAATCATCTCTGGCATGCGGTTAACAGTATCTGAAAATCGAATTTTTGTGTTAGATCCGTTTTTCCCTACCGACTGAAGCTTAATACCAAAAAACTTAATACTAAATTTGTAGTCACAAATAATTATTAATACCAAAATTGATATATTTAAGACATTCCGTTTTGGGGATATTTAGTTTACATATTTCAGAAGATAACAGATTGACAGACACTCAACCTTTTGTTGAATTTGGCTAAATTTCTGTAGGGGTTTACACTGTAAATGTTAAATCTTTATACTGAATTTTATTTATCTAGTTCTCTTAGGTTTGTAGTTATGGTGACAGACTTTATCTGAATGGATTTTGTTCAAAATTTGATAGAAATTTTCAAGCGGTTTTGAGTTATCTTTGCCACAGACCAGGGGGATGGATATATTTTTTTAAAAATATGTTTTTCAAACTCACGGAAATTTAAAACTCGGAGATTCAACCAAATCTCGAGTTCGAATTTTTTGATGACTATAAAATTTTCTCTAAATTAAGTACAGGGGAAAGTAAAAATGGCCTTTTTCTGGCATCATCATCATCACACTTTTTCTGTTCAATAAATCGAATTTTTATTGAAAGTCTCGCTTTGCATTCCATCCAAGATTTTATTCTGACGAATTTTCATGTAACAATGGAACAAGTTTGTAGAAATATGATTTCATCATTTACTTATTACTTACTTTTTATTACTTATTATTTACTTTTGAGTTTCCGCTCTTATAATATAAACAGAGAACTCTATATGTTATTAAAAATAATGATCGTTTTGCAGGATGGTTTTCAGCTTTGCTTAATTTGCCAGAAAGAAAAATTCTTCCGTGTTCGAAGGTCTGAGTTTTATTACAAAAATGATTTTCCTGGTTCTGTGAAAAAAAAAAAAAAAAAAAAAAAAAAAAAAGGAAACGATAACTTTCTTTTGTCTCAATGACTGAAAAAAAAATTATGTCATCTGATAAAAGAAAAAAGACAAGCTGGTTCTTTTTATACGAATATGGAGTCAATACTATAACACGAATGATATTGGAATCCAACACAAAAGAAGATAATGATCTTTCGCTTGGAGCCAGATCTGATTAGAGAGATCTTCAACTTTATCTCAAATGATTTCAGTTCTTTTTAAAATTCTGTGAAGGTTGTGAGGTAATGCAAGCTTTGCCCCTCACCCCCACCCCTAAAAGTTAGCCCTTTGCCCCTATTATTCACCCGATAATTTCCCAAACTTCCCAAAACAAGATTTTTTTAAAATTAATTTTCATTAATAATTCTATACGCAGCTTTTAATGAAGTTATTAGCAAACTTAAACAACTAAGCATTTAATTGCGAGTGTCCTTCGGAGAAGTTGGTTTTAATATCTAATGGTATAAAAGCTTAAAATCTAACGATAGTGGTTTTCTTGTATATTCTCTAATAAACTTGTCATGCCAGAGAACGCCTTACATGGCATTGGTGTAAAATAGTTACGAAATATTAACTTTTCACGTGAATTTAACATTTTGATTGAATCGATTGTGTCATCCTTGGCGAGTTATTTGGTGATTAATCCCTGGCATGCGATTAATAGTATCCAAAAATGGAATTTGGGTTTTAGACATGTTTTTCTCAAACGATTGAATTAGAATAAAAATTTATTACAAAACTGCAGCTGTAGTAACAAAATCCTGCCAAATTTGATATATTTAAGTCAATGCGTTTTTGAATTATCGCGTTTACATGTTTCTGAAAGTACAGACCGACAGACAGTCAATCAGTAGTTAGATTTGGCTTAAAATTTGACAAGTGTCTACTTTAATATATGTTAAATCTGTGTACCGAATTTTATCTATTTAGCTCTATTTGTTTAGTACTGATTGAGTTAACTTATATTCGAACAGCTAGACAGACGGACTATAACTAAACATGTTTTAATCGAAATTACATAGAAATCTAAAAATTTGGTGCAAAGACCGTATATCAAATTTCAATCATCTAGCTCAAAATTTTTTTTGGTTATTTTTGTCCCAGACAGACGGACATTTTCTAAAAATTCGCTTTTCGAACTCATGTAGATTCTTTAAAATCTCGAGGACGATTTTTTTGACGTTTGCTGAATTTTCTATATACTTATTACATGAACGAGAAAGTAAAAAGTAATCTTAAGCAAAATGGTAAAATCAGTCGAAGTACACTAATATAAAATTTTCCAGGTCATTTGTAAGTCTCACACTGAATTGTAAAATAAATTAGATCAAAATGATGTATAAGGGAATATAAACATATGCAAAAAAAAAAAAAAAAAAAAAAAAAAACCTTTAAAAATAATATTCCAAATTTCTTTAATTTGAATGTACTCGAATAAATTACTTTTAGAAATGAAATGAAATCATTAAATAAAATTATCCCGAAAAAAATCTAAAAATATCTCCGGTTTCCACTGCTCTCTAAATATGTAGGATTCCTAGATAGTAACTATATAATAATTATTATTAGATTGTTTTTTTTTTTATTTCGATACAGCTAATCTTCAAAATTCTATATGTGCCTTTGCAGGCAATAGAGGATTTCTGATCATACAAACTAGTCATCTGCCTAGATGCATTGGAATGTGGAGATGCTGTAGGCAGATTGATTAAAAAGATGATCATTTAAATTTAGATCATTTAAATGCTATGCTATTAGATCATTTCAGCAAATTTGTCTAATATATATAAATTTTGTGAATTATAAAATATTAGGATAATATTAATACTTGATGAAGTATTAAAATACTTAAATAAAAGACAGCATGAATGCCAGGCAGTAATCTATACTTATATAAAGCTCAATGTGTGTGTGTGTGTTGGCGCTCTACAGGCCAGACCGTTTGACCAACAGCTACCAAATTTAGTACATGTATACCTCGGAGGTCGGGAATGTGCACCTGGGGTCCCTTTTTTGAATTTTTAATTAGAATTTTAATTATTAATTAAAAACTTACTTTCCAAAAAAATTTTTTCGTTTCCGCACCGCCAAATGAGTAAGGCTTCAGATTTTTTCCCCCAACAGTAATGAGGCTAGGCTTAAGATTTTTCGGCCGATTATTTCAAACGATTCTGTTTATTTTCTTAATGTTTGATGCATTTAAAATGAAACATTGTTAATGAATCAATCTTTCAGATTCATTCTGAAGTACTTTTGAATTAAAATAAAACAGAATAAAGGAAATTAAAAATTTCTAATCTGCGTAGCGTTATCCCAACTGGGCTATAAAAATTCACGCATTTGCGTTACCAACTGGCGTTGAATATTCACGCATGCGCATTGTGTTCTGATTGTTGACAACTGTTATCAACGGATGCGGACTGGATTTAAATTATTTTTAGGTTAGTTGTATGCTTTTGTAATTAAATTGTATTTATGTTAGTTATATATTTTTGTATATGCTTATAGTTTTAAGTACATCGTTTTTTAAGTAGCTTTTTTTTAACCTGTTTTCGGACGATTATTTTAAATGTTTCTGTTTATTTTCTTAGTGTTTGATGCATTTAAAATTAAAAATTATTTAATCCATCTACTCATGATGAATCTGAGAAAATTTTGTTGACAAACTCTTGAGATATCACATAAAATAAGAAAGACATTCTATAGTGCCCATAAGATTTAAACACTCAGTAAACGATTTTCAGTAAAAAATATTATTGTATTAATTGCAGATTAATTCTTTCCACTTTAAATTGAAGCATAAATTCTACGGGAGCTAACAGGAAATTTAGAGAGATACATATTACGTTATGACCGAAGGCCTTTATAATATTATGAGTGAATTATATGACTATCAAAATTTGAAGTTTTAAAATATTTTACTGAAGAAGTAGTAATAAGTAGGAATTGCATAAAATATTTCATTATTAAAATTTTAACGAACATTAAGATTGGCGAACCGGCTGGTCGCCAAAGGCGGCCAGTAAATAATAAAACATAAAATCAATTATTATATCTTATATAAAAAAAATCACTAATATACTTGGCACAGAAATCATCATATTGTGGAATGGCAATAGGAAATGTAAACAATCAATATATTTCAAATTATTTCGTTGAGCGTTGTTCTCTAATTAATGAAGCTGAAAAATATAATTAGATAAGATGAGACTCACTTAAGACTTAGCTCTAGATAAAACTGATCAAAAATTCTATTCACTCAGAGGAAAGATTATGTGAAAAAAAATTAAGAAATTCTCATCAAACAAAGTTTAATCGAGTAAAATAGGCTTAACCATTTTCAGATTATTAATCATTATGGTTTACCTATGAAAATATTTTCCAAATTTTTTTGTGACAAAAATGGTTTTTGTATAATCTTAAAACTCAAAAAAAAAACCCCTTAAAATAATATTTATTTTATTTCTGTACTATGCTTTCTTTATTTTTAAAAATAATTTTAAGTGGAATACACAATTTGTAATAATTTTCAATGTCATGTAATTCAAATTCATCTATTAAAACATTCAATCACGTGCTTTGCCAATGTTAAGTCTAAAAAAAAAAATCTTTGGACTTTAATTCCTTAATAGAATTTTAACTTCTGCTTTTATTTCTTAATATATACACTTTTTAATTTACATGAGTTATGATTACTTTTAGTTTATTCACTTAAATTCTGGTTATGCGATTTTATTTAAATAAAATATACATTCCGCTTTAATATTTAACAACCTTAAAAGTAAATAATCTGGATGAACAAGACATTCGTCAAAAGGTAGCTAGTTTTTAAAATATCGTTAAAAAATATTTGTTATTGTTGTTTCTGATTCCAGGTGTTATAGCTGTGCTATACCATCTCCATAAAACCAAAGATCTCTAAAAAGTCCAAAAACAATAGCGCACCTCTTAAAATCTCAAGAATCGTAAAATTTAAACATTTTAGAATATGATTAGGGGGGATTCAGCAAATGCACCAAGGACATAATCCGTCCGTGTTGGAAGGTGAGGGATATGATGTGTCCACTCAAAAAACGAGAGAGAGCTGTTTGCTATTTTCTGGAGATATTCAGACGGTGACACCAACCGGGACTCTTACCAAGGGTGGGCAGGTGCGACTCTCCAAAGTGCACTCGACTCCCTCTTTATGATAGAGGAGATTTCAGAATAAGTGAGTGTTCCATCACCATGAAATATGTCAGCTGAGACAGTCTCAGCTAAGTAATCCGCTATCTCATTACCATTTAATCCGACATGTGAGGGAACCCACTGAAAGTGTACAGAGTGTTCAGCGGAGAGCCTGGCAATAAGGTCTAACATATTCATGCTAATCTTGTCCCCCACTTTCATCCAATGAGAAAGGCATAAAAAAATATTTTTATGTTTTTATTGTTGTGTTTATACTCACGCGCTTTGCGACGCTGGTAAGAACTATTTTTTTGTATACTTGTTATCGTTGTTATAATTAAAAGCAAATTTTTAAAAATTATATAGGGGTGAATAAATCAATATAACACGTTATTATGCTGTGATATATGTTTCGGATTAGACATTTAATTTTAGTTGTTTTGAATTCTGGAAAGTTTAAAATTCAGAAATTCATCAAAATCTGAACGAAGAATCTGTTGTAGAAGATTGTCATGAGCGAGGATAGAACCTGGGACCTAGTGGTTCGCAGCCGAATAAAAGACCACAAGACAAAAGTAATTACTCGTGTTTCGTAGCTGTTATCTGGCTTATAAGCTTTCACCACACTGTTGATGAAAACATAATTTTTTTTTTTTTTTTGTATATTTCACATATGAAAAAATAAAAACTTTAAATCTTTTTAGATAAATATTTAATCTTTTTATTTTTTCATATATGTAATATAGAAAAAAAAATGATAATTGCCAAAAAATTAAAATTTCAGATTTTGACGAATCTCCATGCTTTACACCTAACTGAGTATGAAAAACCCATTTTTGGAAAATGTCCCTCTGTCATTTGGAATACGGTCTTTAATACTAAATTCGTAGATTTCTACCAAATTTTGAACCAAATCCGCTCAGAAGAAATCCTGTCTGTCTGTCCGGCTGTTCGAATACAATTTAACACGATAATTATAAAACGAAGAGAGCTAAGTAAATAAAATTCGATGCACAAAATTTACATGTGTATTCTAGACACCAAGTCATTAATCTCCGACCCTCCCGAGGGCACATGGATAAAGAATACTGAATGACCGGACTGTCGCAATAGCAACATTGGCGGGAACTGTAACTGAGTCCTAAGGGCCATCACCGGTCACGGTACAACCCTTCCCGAAGGAAGTACGTCCCGTATTGAATGGTAGGAGCCAGATCCCCCTTCTATTTATGTACCCATCAGAATGTCGAAATCCACCCACCATACCGGAAGCATCTCATTCTCATTTCGAGATGCCCCCGGGGGTCATTTTAGACACCAATGAAATTTTGAGTCAAGTCCAACAATGGATTGACCGTCTGTCGGTCTATAGTTTTAGAAACATGTTAACACGATAACTGAAAGTCACAATGATTTAAATATATCAAATTTGGTGTGTGATTTTGTCACTACAAGTGTAGTTTTATGTCAAATTTTTGATCCAGTCGATTGGGAAATACGCATCTAAAATACAAATTCGGTTTTCGAATACTTTTGATCGCATGCCAGGGATTAATCGCCAAAAAATCGCCAAGGATGACGCGATAGATTCATTAAAACTGCTAAATTCATGCCATAAGTTAATATTTTTTAACTATTGTACTCCAATGGAAATATTTTTGGAAAATGCCTGTCTGTCTGTCTATGACAAAGATAACTCAAAAACTCTTTGATAGAAACGGATGAAATTTGGTACACTGGAGCAAGCAAGGTACCGGAAGGTGTTCTCTGGATAACATTTTTATTAGAATATAAGCTAGAAAGCCTTTGTACCATTAAACCAAACCAAACAAAAACAGTAAGTATGCATGAGAAACATGTTACTTAATTCTCGCTAATGAGCTCAATCTTAATATATATAAATTACGTGTCACGTTGTTTGTCCTCGATGGACTCCTAAACTACTAAACCGATTTTAATCAAATTTGCACACTGTGTGCAGTTTGATCTAACTTAAAAGATAGGATAGCCCTTTTTTTGAATTTTTAATTAGAATTTTAATTATTAATTAAAAACTAACTTTCCCGCCAAAAAAATCTTTTTATTTTCCCCACCGCCAAATGAGTACGGCTTCAGTTTTTTTCCCCAACAGTCATGAGGTTAGGCTTAAGATTTTTCGGCTGATTATTTGAAACGATTCTATTTATTTTCTTAATGTTTGATGCATTTAAAATTACCGTAACTGGCGTTGATTGTTGACATGACAACCATTATCAACGGATGATTTAAATTATTTTTAGGTTAGTTGCCTGTTTTTGTAATTAAATTGTATTTCTGTTAGTTATATATTTTTTGTATACGCTTATAGTTTTAAGTACATCGTTTTTTTAAGTTTTTTTTAACCTGTTTTCAACCGATTATTTTAAACTATTCGTTTTATTTTCTTAGTGTTTGATGCATTTAAAATTAAACATTGTTAATTAATCGTTCTGGTCATAATGAATCTGAGAATATTTTGTTGACAAATTCTTGAAATATTACATAAATTAGGAAAGATATTCTTTAGTGCCCATAAAGTTTAAACGCTCAGTGACTGTTTTCAGTAATCATATTACAAAAAAATACTTTGTTTCAGTAAAAAATATTATTATATTAATTGCAGATTAATCCTTTCCACTTTAATTTATAATATAAGTTCTACGTGAACTAACAGAAAATTAGAGATATATATATTACGTTATGACTGAAGGCGTTTATAATATTATGAGAGAATTATATGACTATCAAAATTTGAAGTTTTAAAATATTTTGATGAAGAAGCTATTAAAGTAGGAATTGCATAAAATATTTAATTATTAAAATTTTAACGAACATTAAGATTGGCGAACCGGCTGGTCGCCAAAGGCGGCTAGTATGATTATAAAAAAACAATTTAAAAGAAAAGAAAAGAAAGAAACATAAATCAAGAAAAAACAATCAAGAAAAACTCCATGCTCTTAAAAGAAACAAGAGATAAATCTGTTTATTTTCAAATAGCATAAAAATGACTTTTGTGCCACGAAATAATAAAATTCCTTTCAATCATTATATTATATATATATATAATCCTCTAATGCTGTCATAAAAAACACCATAAAACAACCACTTCCATATACTCTATATTAAAACTACAGTTACAGTTCTGATTATAGGTAGATGAACTACAAATTCACAGTCGATTTTTTTTAATAATCAACAATAATTCGTTTATATAAGACAGGAAAAATAAAATACTGGCAATAAAACGAACACGGGATTATTAAAACATTAATGTAGTCGAGATGTATTGAAACTTTCCTCATAGATTTCTTTGTCACCCCGAAGTTTAAATTCTTATCACCCTTGTTTTGGTTTGAAGCTTCATGACTCCACTGTCTTGCTGTCTGTCTCACAAGTGGCATACGCTTTTAGATTTAATACCTGGTAATCGTTCCGGCGTTGGCTTTTGCTGTAATTAGCAGCTAGTCGAGAAATGAAATTTCCCTTAATCACAGGTGATGTAACATCGACTGTGTTGTTGTGGCTGTTGTTTTTTCTCTAAATTGCGTAATTAAGGGTAATTAGTAATTTTCTTCAATGTTTGTTAGCCGTGTTTAGAAATAGAATTTTATTATGTTTCAATTTTATATAAAATTAAGAAAATAAATAAATTTATTAAGGGATTAATATATTTTGATGAAAATATATGTTTTGCTTATCTGTTGTGCAGCAAAAATTCGTGATATAATAATATAGATTATAATATAATAATATAAGCACAATGTTATAATGATAATATTGTTACAAAATCTTTTCTATACAGCAAAATACCGTCGATCAATCGTTATGACGCAGCACATTTAATTGCTATAGTTCAGCAGCTTGCTTGCTGTCTAATCCTCCAGTTTCTTTACTTGTCGGCGACTCCGACTCCTCTCACACACAACTTCTGACGATCCACGCGGCTTCTTCATTTGAATTGTTGAGAGGGATTACGGCTCATTGGGGCCGCAGGCCCCACCATCCGTAAATCTAAAAACGGTTAACTTTGGAGTGATATGAAACTGACCTTAGTAATTACAGTGCATCATACATGGTTTATTTTAGTTTGGAAGTATTGTTTTCTTGTGTGTGGGGACGACTTCTTCATTGCAGCTTCAGAGTGCTCGTCTCTTATAGTTCCGGGAGGCGGGGCTAGAATTTTCAGACCAATCAGGGACTACCTGGGTGTATCTCGGTTATTACTGGATGGATCGTGAAACTTCTCGAACTTTCCGATATTATCCATTTAGTCGCCAAACTCGCCAAATTCATTGCCAAGCTCTGAGTACAGGACAGATCTTACAAAGGTTTTAACGGTTTTTCCCAGGATAACACTATCTGTGCCGGGTGGCAAAATTACAGATTTGTAACAATATATTATAAGCACAATAGATTTTTAAATACAATTCAATATTGCCGAATATCGTATGTAAATGAAAGTGTTTTTAAGTGCTTAAAGTATTTACGTTTACATTTTTTGGGATATGCAAATTAATTGGGCGGTTAATAAAACGAAATGTAATTGTTTATTTTATTTCAGCTTGAAATATACGGTAGTATTTTTGTATTGTGATTATCTTATTTAGGTTTATCAATTGGTTTCTGGCTCTAGCATTTGCTTTTTATGGCTGTTTTTATGTCCCCTTTAAAAAAAAATGAAATCTACGATTGCAAATTTCAAATTATCATGTGAGATTATTATTTTTTAAGTCATTCTTTGTCTTAATTAATTTAAGTCATTAACCAGCTTAAACCGGTTTGAAACAATCACGAGACTTCTCTATCGCTCTCTCTACTCTCTCTCTCTCTATATATATATACATGTATATATGATAATTGTTTTAAACTTTCATTTTCAATTTTTCTATCTGGCAAACAAAATTTTGAAGCTCGACCGCTTTTGAGATAAAATAATAGCTACGCACTCATAGTTCTAAGTCAACCTTTTAAAAACGCACCTGCTTTCGAAGAAGCATACGTAATAAAGCAATACTGGTAAAAGCAGATCAACCTTTTAAAAACGCATCTGCTTTTAAAGAAGCTTACATAATAATACAATATTGGTAAAAGCAGGTAAAAAAATACTATGCGATTAACCCTTTAAAGGGCCATTTTTTTCTAGTCATATTATGTTAAAATATTTTTAGGCTTGAAATGAGAATAAGGAAAGGGATTCATTTTGCTTATTAGATAAATTTAATTTGATTAATTAATTAATTAATAATCAAGTATCAAATAAAGACACATCATTTTGTGTAAAATAAAGAACTAAAGTGTCTAAGTTTCTGTCTTTCTAAAAAAATGTGTCAGAACTTATGCCAACCTACATAATTTCATACAAAGATTGATAAATTTGGTGGGAAGCATACTTCCCACGGCCCTAGAAAGGGTTAAAATATGATGACGAAAATTGTCATTTATACTTTATTCCTTGCCTACGCGATTTCGAGCTTCGAAAACCTCAAACCAAAATAACATCATGTTCTCACATGATAAAAAAAAAACTTAAATGAAACAACATCATGTTCGCATACGATAACAAAAATTTATTAAAAAGTTTTATGTTTTAACTGTCTGTTAATAAAATAGAATTGATAAAACATCAGGAAAAAAAAATGTTTGCTTGAAAATTATCACATAAAAAAAAAGCTTTTTACTTTGGCCAGTTTTGATAGAAGAAAAATTATTCTTTTATTGTTTCAAATGTTCAGTATGTGTTCATCAATATTATACTAAGCATGAGCAACATAATCGGGTGACTGTATAAAATTTTAGACATAATTTTGTCAACACTACATTTATCAACTTAAACAATCTAAAATATTGTTACTATTCTATAACATTGTTTCCATGTGCACTCAGTCTCATGGGAGGAAAGAAACTTTCACAGATAATTCTAATGGATGTTGAATGGAAACAATCTCGCTCAGTCTTCGGTACAAACTTGGCGACGCATTGGGAGTTTATCGTTGAATTTGGTATTTTGGCAACAAAAATGATGGAGCTTGCATATGCAAGAATCTTAATTGTACCTCTGTTAGAAACTAAGATTCGAGATTGTTTGAGATCTTTAGATGTCTTGTTACTGGAACTATAAAAGTGGAAGCGTACATAGGTAATAGTAATCGAGAATTCTTATTTTATAATGTTGATTTCATGCAAATTTTCTCTGAAATGTTTTGGGTTCTTGCTTGTGCGCTGCTGATTTTTGCAAATGCTGAGTTTGTTTGCAATTCTATTTTTTTTTTTTTTTTTTTTTACCTTTGAGTGAAGCGTTATTTTCCATTATTGAGTCTATAGGATTCTACGCCGTGCTCCTAATGGACAAATTTTTTATTACAATGTAATCCTTTATGCCATTTAGAGCATTTTCCCATTTCTCAATATATGCCTATCTCTAAAAGTTTAGATAAAAGTCACCCGGCTACAATTAGAGTAGATAAATCATATAAAGATAATTTTTTTTTCATTAACTAAGGTATAGATTTAGATCATGCTTCTATGGTTTTTATATTATAGTTATCATTATTTATAACTGTTTATTTTATAGTTGTTACTACCACAGCCATTGAGAATGAAATGAATCCTTAATCTGCTTAATACCCACTACAAAATAAAACGATTCTTGTAGAATATGGAGGATTAAATCTTGATATACCTGAAGTACGGTCTTGTTTCTCACTTTAATTGTTATTCCTTATTAGCATTTCAATGGTAATGATTAAATTATGATAGACAAAGTTTTATGAGATTTAGTTCAATAAATTTAATTAAAAATAGATTTTAAAATTACACTTTTGTTAGCGTAATATTATTACTATGCATCAGAAGTGCAATGCAGTATTATTACTAAATTGGATTTTTTAAAGTTTTAACTATTTTATAATTTTTTATCTTGATATCTATTTCTTCTCAGATCACTAACAATTATTGTCACTGGTACGAAGTCAAAATTTTATTTAACTAATGATAAAATTCCTTAAGTATAAAATGATGTAATGGCTTTGAAATCCTATAAGTACACAAAATTTATTTGTAGTCATTAAGAAATGAGTAAAGTAATGTTGTTTTCAAAATTTCCATTTTTACAAAGAAGAAACAAATCGAACTAATCAAAAATTTAAATATCCTTATTTTCATATTTCGGAATTTCAAATCTATTTAATTAGCTGGAGTTAAGAAAAAATCTGCTATCTTATAGAGTTTTGGCTTTTCGTTATTCAAAAAACAAATTCCTTTTTTTTTTTTGTATATTTTGGAATGCAAATATTCATAAGAAAACAAGAAATGTATAACCAAGTATTGAATTATGTTAGAATAGGATCGAAAATAACACTGAATACCAAACAAAATATCAATTGCAAAGGCATAAGAATATATCAAAAATTAATGAAAATAAAAAGCCAATCTTTAAATAGAAACTCCTTAACAGAATATTTATTTCTTAAACTCAAAACGAAGAACACATAAGTTTGAAATTCCATGAAAATATTATAAAAATTTAACTGAATTATATAATTAATTCATAACAGTCATCGTTTAAATTTGGTAACTATATAAGCTGGATATATAATAATTTGTGAAACTCATCTATGTAACTTATATTTAAAGCTTATTTTTTATAGCTTATTTTCTATATAATTTTTTAAAGGCTAGCTTATATTTTTTTAAAAAGGAATGTTTATGTAATTCTGTACCTGTTGACAATCTGCAGGAGAGAATGTTTGGCCTAAAGCTATCAGATTTGGTACATAAATAATTTGGAAGGTAGAAATGAGAGTTTTTTAAAGAATTAATAACAATTTTATTTAATTAAAAATCATGTTAGGGCTTGAAGCGTTCCGCATTCATTCAGGAAAATAACATTGCACATAATTAATAATTGTATGAAAATTTTTTTGAAGTTATTTTAAAATTAAAAAAATTGTCTTGTTTAATAATTGTAATTTAACTGTCTTGCATTTTTTTTTAATCCTAAAAACTTTTATTTTGATATTTTTCGCATCATTTTTTACAATAGATTTCATTATTGCAATGAAATTCAAATCGTCTTAGTTATTAGATCAAATCATTTATTCTTCCATTTCTGAAAGCTGAGAAAGAAAGTTTTTGTTGCGCAGTTTGCATGAGAAAAAAAAAAGTGAAATTAGACAATGAGTAATTAGAAAATAACTTACCCTGAGAGTTGCGCTTTCAGTCTTACTGCGAAACCATGGAAAAGTCTCTATTAATAATATCCATGTGCACTATGAACAGGGGTAAATATAAATGTAAGAATACTAAAAACAAGTAATATATAAACAAAATTAAAATTAATTCCTACTTAGGTCAACAATTTTTTATTTTAGTTACTTTTTGTTTAACTTGCGAGAAATTTGGCGACCATTTGGCAACCAAATAGAAATTACTGGACACATTTAATTAATTAATTAATATTTGAAAAAAAACACCGCATTAACATCAAGTGTCTAGATTTGTCAAGTGTCAAGCAGGAATTCTTAAAAAAATAACCCTGCATAGTTAAAACATTTACTTAAATATTAGTTAATTAACCAAGAGTTTTGGCGTTTTCCTGTCACATTCTCGGATAGTATTATCTCACAAAATTATTTTTACATAGTGTGAATTAGAAATCATGAAAATTAATTTTTTTCATGCCATTATTTTTCTTATTTTAATAAGTTTTTAAAAATAAATTCTAGCATGTGTAAAACATTTTTTTTATTATTATTCTGAGAAAATTCAAACCAATTCTTTCTTTCCATAAAATCTTTCAATCTCTCTCTTATCTCCAATGTTTTAGTAAAAATATAATTTCATTTGAATATTTACTATAGGAACTTTGAATCACTGATTTTATAGTACCCGGACTTTTTAAAATACAGACGCAGTAATTTACTTTTTAAACAGTTGTACTTAAAACTATTTGAGTTCCTTTTGTTGTTTGCATAAAATAGTTACTTTTTGTCTCAAACTTTAGTATTTTTAATAGATTTAGTTGGTATATGTCATAAATATTCTTATTCAAGTTTTTAAACCAGTTTCAAAATCGTATTTTTTAACACAGACGTTTCTATTTTTTAAAAAAAATTCTAATAACAGAATTTGTTTTTTTTTTTTAATTTCCTAATATTCACATTGAGGCAAGTATTTTTGTTAACAAATACGACCAGATACTGTGATATTATTTTTATCTTATCATAAAATATTTTATCATGCGTTTTTCTCCTGCTTTTAAAAAACTAGGATAAAAGTTTGCCGATTTTTTAACTTTGAAGTTCCTGCCGTTATAATTTAACTTCAGAAGTACAAAATGATGAAACAACTTTTAATATCTTTTCCATGTCTAGACGTTGGTATAAATTTATGTTAGAGAATTTAATGTAGGCGAATTTGTCATGGCTCAGTGATCTTTTTCTTTTTTGTTTCTCTTTTCGATTCAAATTGAATGCTTCTTATTGTATCTGCATGAAAATTCTTTCAATGTTTTCTAAATTATAAAATATTTCCTGTACATACTCTGTACTATTGCTTTGGTAAGTCAGTTTGAGCTGGCTTATTGGGTTGTGTTTTATGGCGCAAGAATAATTTTTGGCCATGATGTGCCAAACACAAGATATATACGTTTTCATAATAAGATATAAATATGATAGGATATTCCATATAAATAAGATATAAATATTTCAAGATATAAATGTGTTTTTTTTCATAAGTTTTTAGTTATAAAAATTTAGTTAGTTATTTAGTTAGTTTTATAAGTTTTAACCAAGTTTGTTTTCATGAATATAGTTACGAAATTTCAGGGGTTCGTTTGGATAGTGAGAGTTATATGGTGTGGAGAACGCTCAATCAGCAGGCGGCAGTAGAAAATAAAACAACGACGTTTATTTACTCGAAGACACACAGGACAGCACAAAGACGACAACTATATACAGCACAAAAGACGATTATTTTCAGCCGAGACGTGCAGCATACAAAACAGCATCATACAACAGTCTCTACTGCAGACAGTAGCGCAAAGCTTAGTTCAGCACTAGCTTCACTCCGTCGCTGCTCCGCCTATCTCTGGAAGGCCAGTTCTTTACCGTCGATCCCGACTACTCTTCGACTCCACTGGTCCACTACTACTCGGCAGCTGCGGGCCACTCCTTTTATAGGTCTCAGGAGACAGGGCTAGAAACCTCTCAACCAATCAGGAACGTTTGAGGCGTAACTCGGTTCCTACTGGACGGATAGGGAAAATTCTCGATGTTTCGGGTATAATCTATTTTGGCGTTAAAGTCGCCAAATTCGTCGCCGAAGTCGCCAAATGAGCGCCAAGTTTGTCTCCAAGCTCTGGGATCTCCTATAGAACCCATTATGCTGGGAAGCCGCATCAAGGATTCGTAACAATATAAAGTATGTGAATAAACCAGCAGAAGGGGTCTCCCCCAAACTTTCTCGCATGCTTTCTTTCCTTTTTCCAGAAAGGCCCTTGAATGCCTTTCGGGTACAATAGTTACGAACTTTTAACCTTTAACGAGAATTTAGCATTTTTACTGAATCTATCGTACCATCCTTGGCGATAAATCTTTGGAATGTGATTAATAGTATTTAAAAATCGAATTTGTGTTTTAGACGCGTTTTTACCAACTCATTGAAACAAAAATGTAACACCAAAATTACAATTGTAGTCATAAATTTCCGAACTAAATATGATATATTTAAATTACTCTGCTTTTAAATTATCGCTCTTGCATGTTTCTGTAAGTACAGATTGACAGATGGTCAAACTCTTATCGGATTTAGCTCGAAACTTGATAGGTATCTACATTATAAATCTTAAACATGTGTATCGAATTTTATCTAATTCTATTTGTTTTATAATTAATCGAAATGTGTACCAAATTTCATCTGTGTAGCTCAAAGCGTTACTTAGTTATCTTTGTCTTAGACAGATAGGCAGATGGACATTTTCCAAAAATATGTTTCTGGAACTCAACAAGGTCTAAAATGTCGAGATTCGTGAAATTCACAAGTTCGAATTTTTTGACGATTACAGTTAATCTCTATGCTACATACACAAAAAATTAGTAAGTACTCAAGCACATATTTAAAAACAAGAAATTTTTAGAAAGTGAAAAAGAATCAGATGGGAATTTTGTTCAATTACTTCTCTTAAGCGGGCAATAGTTCCTCTAAATCGGTTGAGTCTACAGATGTTAAATTTTGACATTCCATTAAAATATGTTTTTAATTGAACAAATGCATTGAGATAGCAAGAAATATGGAGACTATTCTGATGAAAGTAAATGTTTGCGTGTAAATCAGATGCAAACAATTCTCTGGAAATTCAATATAGTATTTTGTTCCTGATTTCTATAATACTCATTCAGAGCAGCTCCAACTCTAAAACTGTGTTTTGAAGTGTACTTGAAAACGCTTTTGCATTTGAAGGACAATTTGAAGTTGTTGCTTAGAAATGTTATCCTCAGCAACATTGCATTTTTTTATGGTTATGAAATTTGCTGGAAGTTTACACAGATAATTCATTTTAACCCTTTATTGGAGCACGCTTTGCATAATTTTTAGCCTTCATTATGATCTACAGGGTAATCAAGAAATAACAGGAAGTATTTGGAACCCGGTAGTGTGTTATGTACTCGACGAAATATAACAAAATTTGGCCACCATGCACATTAAATTATGTGTTTTCGATTTATCAAGAAAAAAATTAGTACCAAAAAAAACGCCTATAGAGGAAATCCTGGCACTGAAATCGAAAACTTTATTATGTATTTTGCATATACGGACACTTTGTGACTCGATATCGAGGATAAAAGGAAGGATTGCGGGAATTCAAGTCATTCTGCAAGAATTCGCCGACCGATGGTGTTATCACTACGTGAACTTGCCTTATTAGTTGAGCTGTTTCATCAGCAGGATGAAAATGCCAGTGCTGCTCTTCGTGAATACCGGCTGTTAAAACAGATACGTAGAGGACCGATGATCATAACTAACTTATGAAGATTGGTTGAAAAATTGGACACAACAGGAATTCTTGGTGTGCAGCTAGGCCCAAGGACGTAAAGGTATCAAGCAGGAACAAGTTGAAGAAGTTGCAATTTCCGTTATGGATGATGCGATATTAAATAAGCAAGGTACCAGCAGTGCACGTTCAGTACCACTAAAACAGATATCCCGTTCTCAACGATGCAGAAGATATTCCATAAGATTCTGAAATGTTATCCGTATAAGATAACACCCATTAATTGATGACTCTGATCTGAATCTTGGGAATTTCTGGTTGTGGGGTGGTTCTGGTTCACTTGAAAGGCTTTTGTATATCAAGAACATGTTCCTGATATTCCTACTTTAAAAGATCAAATAACGTTACATGTCAGACGAATAAATGTCGATATACAGCGAACCACTGTCGAAAACCTCATGCAATGCATGCAATTATTGGAACATCAAGTTGGTGGTGACCTTGAACCAAATTTGTAAGTTGCTATAATAAACGTTTTTCATTGTTCTTTGGTGAGTTGCTATTTACTGTTTCCATTCGGAGTTATATATTTTTTTCACACATTATGCGCTTGCAGCGCCAAGATTTCCTCTATCGGCGTTTTTTGGTACTAATTTTTTTTCTTGATAAGTCGAAACTGCATACTTTAATGTATATGGTGGCCAAATTTGTTATATTTTGTTTAGTACATAATACGCTACAGGGTTCTAAACATCTCGTGTAATTTCGTGATCACCCTGTATATTCCAGTCAAAGGATTAATATAGGAGTCTTTGATACTGCATTCAACATACAATTTCCGCAATGAATTTAAAAAAAAATAATACACCTTGTTATGCGAATATATAATGAAACATAACTCTGGAATTACGTCATTCAAGAATATATTATGAGTTCTGGTACCGAAAAGCGAACAAATCATCTTCCTCAATATTTTTTCAAAAGCAGATGCTGAAGTGTGGTTATGCGCAATGTTTCATATACATTTTCTGGGATTTCAAACACCAGTTGCCGTTTGTAACATCCTTCATTAAAAAGATGGTTGTGTCCTTGAAGAAATATCCAGATTGGAAAATCAGTCTGATGATTCATTGCCATAATGACTCTTCAGCAATCATCCATTAGGTTGATTTGTCTCAGAATTTTTGTGCAATTAGTGCTTAATTTTGCATTACTGATTATCTTGGAAATTGTCGAACAGTTAGTTGTTTTGAATATTCTTTTAGTGTCTATCTGTGTGGGTCGAATACTTTACATAACTTAACAGAAAGTGATTATTTCCGTTTCTTTGATTGCAAATGTGACTTTAAGGGTTAAAATAGGGACCATATTATGAAAATTTTGGGTAGATATTTATGGTAGTGAAATTCCTTTTTTTTATTTTAACCATACAATGGTTTGTCAAAGAACTATTTTAATCCAAACAATTCAAAAATTTTTCAGAAGCATATATAACCAAATCCTGACCGTAGTTACCAAAGATATTTAAAGAATGTTAATCAGGGCCATAAAATTTTTTTAATACCAGTTACTAAATAAAATTATAGCAGTTCAAAAATATAGATTCAATAAAAAAATTGGCACTAGATCGTAAGATCAATACTCCAAGGTCGTATTTCTCAAAATCAACTAAGAAATATGTACTAAGATGCGACAAAGTGTTCTATTTTCAATCCTCGTTCGGTTGTTGTGCGTCAGATTATTTTTATGACCTGCATAATCGAATTTTTACTGTCAACCTTTTGCGGTTTTTCCCATTCCTGTTTATATTATTGCAGGCAGGTTTAAAAGAAATATTATGAAGAGTAGAAAAAAGATCTATTAATGCTACAGTAGTATACAGAATTCTTGCTTCTAAATATAGATATTTTTCAGTATTCCGCAAGTCTGATCGCTCAAGAAAAAAGGGGAATTAAATAGAATTTAATAGAGCACCCAGTCTTTTGTGTTTTTATTGATTTATGGATATCGGCAAAATCACATAGATTTGATTAATAAGAAAAATTCTGGACGTAAAGCTTTACTATTGTCCAAAGATTTGATTTATTTAATATATTTATCTTAACAAACGTATATTATTAGAAAAATTGACAAAAATTGCACTTTTGATGTATTGAAAAAATTATGCTTTTTTTCCGTTTCGTTTTCACTGTCAGCCAGTGCTGGATTTAGACTTGATAAAGCCATAAGATATCTGAAATACGGATAAGTTCATTTGAGTAGAACATTTAGTACATATGACACTAATTCGTTCAAACAATTTGGAAGGTGGACAATAAAGTGGACCACTAAACTATAACTCGTGTAATATATCCCCTAATCCGGGGCTCTATATCAAGTTTAGTTTAGTTTGGTTGAGATATATTAACGTCCCGTTTTTAAAGCAACACTAGGGTTATTTTGTGACGCACCTCGTGATTTTAAACAGAGTCAGATGACGAGGGCGACACCTGAGCTGGCACCCCTTCTCCAAACTTCCACACCACACTAGCGGGAGGACGTTTTGCCCTGATGGATCTAACGTGCACCAGACCCGCTTACATGACGGTTCTTCAATGGGATCGAGTTTCGAACTTGAAGTTCTCCGGTTCAGAAGCAGAGACCTTACTAGCAAGCCACCGCAGACCAGGCTGTATATCAAGGGAAACCTTACAGTTGTTAAAAAAATGAAACAAGGGGGGGGGATTAATAAAGTTGAATGATATCTTCCCTCCTTCGTGGACTTTAAAAGTTTTAAAAATAGCATAAATCGAAAGTTTTTGGTTAATTCTTAAAATTTAAATTTTGCTCTATCTGGTTATTAGAGAATTCATTAGTAAGAACTTATGTCTTAAGAATAATAAAATTTATTTTATCAAAATCAGTTTTCCTTTCAAATGTGAACGAAATTACTTGAAATCACTTCAATACTCAATTTTTAGCTTCTAATTTATATTTATTTATTTGATCAATTAATATTTATCACGATTTTGGCATGAATACTCATCAAATTACTGTAATCTGCAGACATGGTGATGCGTGAAGGTCATGTTGATGATTAGGAACTAAATATTGTTTGCTGAAGTTTGTCTCATTTAAATGCAGCAGTTCTTGCTGTTGAACTCAGCAGCGAAGAGTTTTAAGGACGACATCTCTAGAATTCTCGAATTACATAGAAAAAAAAATCGATTTTTTCTAGATTTTCTATATCGATTTTAACTTTGAATAATTACCTTAATCGCGGATGCCTCGGACTGTTCATAATGCTATCTCACAAATGCCTTGACGAAGTGTGAAATTTCATTTCCTTACATGCATGCTCTAGGCAGTGATGAGACTCATAGTGGTCCAGTCAGTGAAGTATCAAAACATCTAACTTTGGTAATAATTAATGTAAGGCTGAATTTCATCCTATTCCCATAGATAGCGGCTTGAGTATCTTTTCTACAAAAGTGCCCGAAACTCCATTCCTCTCAGCCCCTCTTAGAGACTCAAAAGAAGACCGCGGTGGCCTGGTGGTAAGGTCTCGGCTTGTGAGCCGTAGGGTTTCAGGTCCGTGCCGATTCCACCGTAAAACCGTCGTGTAAGGTTGCAGTTAAATCCGTCAGACCAAACGTCCTCCCGCTGGTGTGGTGCGGTGTGGAGAGGGGGGGGTGCCAGCTCAGGTGTCGTCCTCGTCATCTGACCGCGGTTCAAAATGACGAGGTCCGTCCCAAAATAGCCGTAGTGTTGCTTTACAACGGAAGGTTAATATAACTAAACTAAACTAAACTAAACTGGAGGCTCAAAAAGCCTTTATTTCTAAACAGCCATTTTGAAACTAATTATCGGATCGAAATCAACGTTTTTTTTTTTTTTTTTTTTTTTTTTTTTTGTAAACTAAATATGAAGAAACTATTCTAATCATCAAAAAAATAGAACTCGACATTTTGACGGAACTTCACGTTTCAATCCTCCTCGTGTTCGAAAAAAACCTCCTTAGAAAATGTTCGTCTGTCTGTCTGACAAAGGTAACTCAAAACTGCTTTGAGCCAGACAGTTGAAATTCGGCCTTCATACCGAAATTATAAATTTCTATCAAATTTTGAGCAAAATCCACCTAAGAAGTCTGTCTGTCCGGCTATTCGAATATAATGGTATGTACGTCAGTTTTCCATCTTTCTTTTAAATTTTGAGTAAAAACTGCTCTGAGGAAGTCCGTCTATCCGAATACAAGTTAACACTACAATTACAAAATGAAGAGAGCTAGATAGACAAAATTCGATGCACAGAATTAACATCTAAAGTATAAACACCTATCACATTTTGAACCAAACCCAACATAGAGTCTAAACGCATGCCGATCTGTACTTTTAAAAGTGTGTAAACCGGCGTTCTGGCATAGGGATAGCACGTCTTCCCCGTGATCTGGCGTCCTGGTTTCGAGTCCCGGTTTGGGCATGGTTGTTCTATCTGTGAGATGTGTGAATGTACCCGCCTGTAAAAAGGGGTTATGCAAGCGAATTTGATGCGTGAGTAGTTAAGACGTACTCTTGGCCCTAGTTGGCGCTACTAAAACAAGAGACGCTCCCTTGGCTTAAAATCGCTGATTTCGTCTGTGAGCTTGTCCATGGCAAGTGCCGTTATAAACAACAACAAAGTGTAAACGCGATTACTTAAAAACGCAATGTCTTAAGTATATCAAACTAGGTAGGTGATTTCGTGACTACCATTGTAATTCTTTGTCAGATTTTGGTTTCATTTGATTGGAAAAAAAGTGTCTGAAATACAAACACGATTTTTACATACTATTAACCTCATATCAAAATTAATCGCAAAAAATTGATGAGGATCACACAATAAATTAAATTAAAATGTTAAATTCAGGCAAAGATTAAAATTTTTACCTATTGTACTCAAATACCAAGCAAAGCGTTCTCCGCCTAACCCAAGGTCCATAATTCTTTCCAAGCTATGAGAAATAATACCTTTATTATTATATATAAGACAAATTTGAAGGGAACAGTCTAGTTTTATATCTAATTTTGGAAAGTATTCGGAAAAAATATAATATATATATATTCGTTTCAAGATTTTGTTTTTTCTACTATATCTTTTTATATGTCATATTATGTGAAAACCATTCCTATAAAAGTTAGGGCTTACCATTTTTACTATCGTATATGTAGTATAGAGAAAATTTAGTAATCGTTAAAAATTAGAACTTTGTTGAGATTCTCAGTGTTTCAGACCTCCCGAGTTCGAAAAACACATTTTCGAGTTATCTTTCTGACAGACAGACAGAAAGGTAACTCGCACAGGTTTTGTGTTAGTCGGATGATATTTGATATGGAGTCTTTACACCAAATTTGTCAATGTCTGTCAAATTTTGAACAAACTGTACAGTTGTTCGAATATAATTTAATACGATAACTACAAAACGGAGAGAGCTAGATGGATAAAATTCGGTACTCAACCTTAGCATCTATAGTATAGACATCTACTAGGTTTTGAGTCGAATCCAACAAGGGGTTGGTCATCTATTGGTCTGTACTTAAATAATACATGTAAACTCAATAATTCATAAACACAATGGTTTAAATGTGTCAAATTTGGTATGGGATCTTTGTAACTACAACTGTAGCTCTGTGCGAAATTTTTGTTGCAACTTGTTGGGAAAACAGCGCCTAAAACACAAGTTCGATTTTTTTATACTATTAATCGTATGCCATGGATTAATTTCGGCAAGAATCACGCGATAGATACAGTAAAATTACTAAATTCTCGCCAGAAGTTAATATTTTGTAACTATTTTATGCCAATGCTAAACAAGGCGTTCTCTGGGATATCACTTCATTAGAGAGTATGCGAGAAAGTTTTGGAAAGACCATTCCTGCCGTTTTCAGCTACTGCTATGCATTCTGCTTATTTATAAGAGGTATTGATTGTGGAGTGACATTAGAATTCAAGAAATTTCGCATGCGGTGCACTCTCTGCCATAGTGGTGTATCAATGGCGTAGAATTCAACGTTGCGCTGATTTTTTTTCCTTTGGAAACCCTTACTATCTGGGTAATAGGATGTGACCGCAGTAGATATATACAAATGAAAAGGCTGTTTTAGTTTATCTGCCTGCAACAACAGGATAAAAACTTCCTTTTCCTGCGTTTTTAGATAAATCCCGCGTCTACTATTTTCTATTTCCAAAATCATCTTTTCGATAAAAGCTTTTCCTTAAAAGTGTACTTCATTCAATGTAATTCCTAAATATTCAATCCAGCATCTCTAGAAAAGTATAAAATTTGGAAATATGGAAATTCCGTACTTGCTTATTCATTTAATAGAAGGTATATATTTCATACATTTTCAGAAATATATACAGGGTGATCAAGAAATAACAGGAGGTGTTCGGAGTACTGTAGCGTGTTATGTACTGGACGAAATATAACAAAATTTGGCCACCATACACATTAAAGTATGCGATTTCGATTTATCAAGGAAAAAAAAATAGTACCAAAATACGCCAATAGGGGACATTCTGGCACTGCGATCGAAAACTTTATGTAATTTGCTTATACGGGTATTTTGTGACGTGACATCGAGGATAAAAGGAAGGGTTTCTGGAATTTGTCTCAATCTGTACCACTTCATTTGACTTTCTTGGAAGTTTAGTTATATTAACGTCCCGTTTGAAGCAACACTAGGGCTGTTTTGGGACGGACCTCGTCATTTTGAACCGTGGTCAGATGACGAGGACGACACCTGAGCTGGCACCCCCCTCTCCACACCACACCAGCGGGAGGACGTTTGGTTAGGACGGATTTAACGTGCAACAGACCCCCTTACACGACGGTTCTTTGGTGGAATTGGGTCTCGAACCTGAAACCCTCCTGTTCCGAAGCCGAGACCTTACCACCAGGCCACCGCCGCCCGACTTTCTTCGAAGATGATCACGCCAAATATTGAAAGCAAGGTTTATGACAAGTCTTTTCATTGACCGCATATTAAGACCCAACCCTAGGGGCTAGGCGCTACGTTAAACATATCATTAATTTGTGTCAATCTGTAAGAAATCGCCCGCCGATTGCTTTGTCACTACGTGAACTACGTTATTGGTCAAGCTGTTTTATCAGCGGGAGGAAAATGCCAGTGCTGCTCTTCGTGAATACCGGCGGTTAAAACAGTTATGTACGCAGAGGGCCGATGACCATAATCAACTTACGAAAAATGGTTGAAAGATTTGAAACAACAGGAATTCTTGGGGTGGAACCAGGCCGAGGACGTAAAGGTATTAAGCAGGAACAAGTTGAAGAAGTTGCATCAGCCGTTATGGATCAGGCGATACCTAATAAGCAAAGTACCAGCAGTGCACGTTTAGTATTACGAAAAACAGATATTCCGTTCTCGACGATGCAGAAGATATTGCGCAAGATCCTGAAATGTTATCCGTATAAGATAACACCCATTAATTGATGACGCTCATCTGAATCTTGGCAATCTCTAGTTGTGAGGGATTATAGTTCACTTGCAAGGCGTTGTATATCAAGAACGTGTTCCTGACTTTCCTACTTTAAAAAATCAAATTATGTTACATGTCACACTGCTACAATGCCGATATGCTGCGAGCCACCGTCGAAACCCTCGTGTACCGCATGCAGTTATTGGAACATCAAGTTGGTGGTCAGTTTGAGCCAGATTTGTAAATTGCTATAATAAACGTTTTTCATTGGTATTTGGTTTGTTGCTCCAGTTATTTCTTGATCACCCTGCATTTGTAGTAAACGGAAGTTCAATTTAACATCAAAATTATTCTTTCCGTTATTTATTCTGTTGTTTTTCTTATTATACAGTGTGATTGGTAAAATTCTTTAACTTTTTTTAAGCCCTTTAAATTCAAGACGTCGTCTCGTACAACCAGGGAAGTAACGTGCAACTATATTAAAGTGACTATGCTGAATTTATTGCGACAGGCTACAGCGCCTCTATCGGCGAAATAAGAAAATTACAAAAAATGACTCAAAAACAAAAGGAGATCGGTCCAAAAGTCCAATTAGAAAAATATACATAACACCATAAAGAAAACAGAGAAAAAAAAGTTTCATGGACAATCATATTTTCATAAATCTGGAAATTTGGTGGTAATATTTCCGATTAAAATGATGAACTTTCCGAGATTTGAAAAAATATTCGTCTTGAAATTGAAAAATGTATTCTCTGGTATTATCTCACAGTTTTCCCGAGTTAAGTAACGGTAATAAAATTTAAGCAACGAAGAAAATAGACAAATGATAATAATCTGAAAAATGCACTCGGGGGTGGGGGTGGGAATATGAGGACTCTAGCGTACAATTTCCAGATGAACCGTTTTTCAGCCAAATTTTTTGCACGAACATCTAGTGATTCAGTTTTTTGAAATGATTTCGTTCAAAATTTGATTAAAACATACGAATCTGGTGTAAGAACAACTCACCAAATTTCATCCGTTTAGCTGAAAGCGCTTTTGGATTTTCATCGACAGACAGACAGACAGACACAATTCCAAGTTTTTTTTTTAATCAGGAAGTTATGAAACGGGGAAATTCTTCAAAATCTGGAATTCAAATTGTTTGACGAATATAATACTTTTTCTTTGTATTCTTCGTACGCGAAAAAAAAATATGTACATTGTTTTATATCTTTTTTTGAAATGGGTAACTTGTTAACTTATCTAGAGAACTGAATTGTTAATTCATCTGAATCTTTTCGCATTTTTAAATAATCATGCTAACATATTCGGGCTATATTTTATGAAATACGCTTTCCAATGTCTTTCGTCTAAAATGTCATAAAAATCTACAAATTTGGCTTTATGACCTATATCGAATTTTACCCCTCTCATTTAGAGCGGTTTTGAGTTTTCGTGACGCCGACTTGAGTTATGTCTGTTCTACAGAAGAACCGATATAATTCGAAGAATGTGGTTTTTATTCTTAGGGAGATCCAAAACGTGGTGATTCGTCAAAATCTCGAGTTCGAAATTTTTGACGGTTTCAATAAAATAATTTTTCACTGTATACTTCGAATATTAAAATTCACGTAATGATCAGTATACGATATTTTCTGAAAATTCATTCAAAGAACTTTTATTTTACGAAATACGCTATTTTACATTTTTTTAGAATCTAGGATTTACATAATTGAAAGATGCTAACTTGAAAGTTATTTAAATGTAAATTGTACGTATTATTAAAGGTTAGTCTTTAACTTTTATCAACCTCATATAATTCAAATCACCATTTTGCTACTTCTTAATTCTTGGGAATAAAGAAAAAATCGTGAATATTGTATGCTGTAAAAAAAAAAAAAAATTGTGAATATTGTACGCTGTAGGAAAAATTGTGAATATTGTACGCTGTAGGAAAAATTGTGAATATTGTACGCTGTAGGAAAAATTGTGAATATTGTACGCTGTAGGAAAAATTGTGAATATTGTATGCTGTAGAAAAAATTGTGAATATTGTACGCTGTAGAAAAAATTGTGAATATTGTACGCTGTAGGAAAAATTGTGAATATTGTACGCTGTAGGGAAAATTGTGAATATTGTACGCTGTAGGAAAAATTGTGAATATTGTATGCTGTAGAAAAAATTGTGAATATTGTATGCTGTAGAAAAAATTGTGAATATTGTATGCTGTAAAAAAATAAACCTGGCCACTTAAATAAAATTAAAGTTTCTAAAAAGAGTAAAATAATTTTCTCCATGTCAATGCAGGCGTTGAGGTTGTTGAATATTTTATAGAATATAATGTTTTGGCATGCTTACAAAATGCAATGGAGACATAGCACTGATTGATAAAAATGACCATAATGAAACTATTGAAAAAAAATTACAAATAATAATAGCATACATCCGAAGGCAGTAAAGCTTAAAAAAATGTTCAGTTGATGTATTTTACATTTTATGGCAATATAAAAAGTTTTGTGGTGAATGAATTCTTTATATTAGACTTCTAAAAAGTAGAATTACAGGATTTATTTTTATAGTTTAAGAGTATATTTAAATTAATAAAATTACAAGCGAATTTCAGTTTTTTTTCTCGTTTTAAGCATAATTTGCTAATTTTTATTGAGTTAATTTTCTGTATAACAGAGTTTTAATGTTGGTGAAAATTAAGAATTAGAAATTTGGAAAAATGTTATACAAAATTTATAATTTAGGATTTTTTTTTTCGCATGAAATAGCTTGAAAAACGTCTGAGAAATAAAAACGAGTTAAAACTCATTGGAAGATATTAAAAAGAAACTTTTTGGCTAAAACAAGATAAAAACCAAAAAACTTCAAATGCGGAAGTTTAATAAATGGTTTGTCCAAAATTTGTAGATAGTTTAAGAAATACATGACCTAGTTCCAAAACTTAGAAATCTAATTCTCACCAATTTTCAAATACTCGGATACAACTGATAAATACATTTTTTTACATTACGAAATATTAAAGCAACTGTAAAATCTTTGCAAAAGTATACATATTGCTTATTTTGTAGTTCTGAATTACAGGAAAATACTATACATAATTTGAATCAAAAACAAAAGTTTTGAATTTCAATTTATGAGATTTTTCGTAATTTTTTAAATCGAAATCTAGAATTAAAAAAGACTGCATTAAGATATATTAATGGTATTAAAATGTGAATTATGCAAATATAAAAAAATTAGTAAAACCTCCCAAAGAATAAACCAGACGATTTAAAAATGAAAGCTGATCCAAACAATTTTAAAATAAAAGCTGTTCAGAGAATAAAAAAAAATTTTTTTCTTCTTTTTACGAATCAACCAAATTGGAAAGATGAAACTTCGTTAAATAGACTTGATTACATATTTATAAGCACAATTTTTCCTGTTACAGAGGTGCTATTTTAAAGCAATAGAAAAAAAATAAGTTTTTTTTTTTTAATTTTTTATTTTTTATTTTTTTATTGGTTTTAGTTTAGCAGTGTCTAGACGATATTGCCACGATATCTTAACTACTTCCTTTATGGCAGACTATGTTGAAAATGCTTTGGTGTTCTGAATGTTCCGTTTATCTTTTAATGACAAATTATATTTGTTAAATTTATAATTCGTATTTACTCAAGAGTTTTCTTTATAAAATCGTTTGTTCTTAATTTGATACCTTGGGAATTTACATTGGCTTTCATATTTATATACTACATATTTTAATGATGCTTCACATCTTTAAATATTTTTTTTAATTTTAAATTTTGGTAAAAATTTTTTACATTAAAATTCATCTTTTTTTCTTTTGTTTAAACTTGGAATAGTAATTTACTTACCATATTACTGTGTGACATCTCGAAACAACAAAATAACTAATCTTTTTGTTTAGAAATTTTTTATAGTTGTTTTAATGATTCATAATACAAAAAAGAAAAAAAAATTCAGGATATTTAATATTTAAATATAATTTAAATATTTAAAGATTAGACAGAAACACATCTTATCTTTTAGTTCATTAACTGAGTATTACTTTTCGTATGTGCAAGATTTTGTAGAAATCATTTGATTAAATGTTAAAAGTTGAAGTTTTTGAGTTATATTTTTTTCAGCCAAAAATAAATAAATAAAATCTAATTTGCAAATAATTATTTAGATTTTAACTAGGAAGTTGGGAACATTACATATAATATTTTAGTTGCCCAGTTGGCAACAGCTATTTAAAATTAGTTTTTTTAGAAGAATGAAGAGATGTTTTTGATACCTTTCAGTCTAATTTAATACCTACAAAGTTAGCATAAATGTATTTTATAGCATTTAAAAAAAATCCAAGAACATAGCACTTTCACATACTTTAACTAAAACGATATAAAGAAAATATTTAACATTTTTTTCCCATCATCACGATCGAATCTTATATAACAGCAGTATCACGCTTACACGTCATCGAATGCATCTACATTTTTACCCGGCAGATAATCAAAAACAAATAACGAATTCAAGAAGCCGGAAGACACGCCAGAAAAACTGATCCATGGGCGAAACGCCCCTTTCAATTTACAGACATAAATATTTGAACTTGAATTTTAACAGAAGTCTGGATACCTATCTGGCCACGTGGATATCATCGATTTTATAATTCAAACGAAAGCGATGCAAGTAAGGAAAAGTAAATGCCATTCATTTACACGGAGAATCGGAAAAGAACACCTTTACATGCAATATTCTTCGTTTTTTCCTGTGTTTTTCCTCAGTGTCTCTCTTCTCCCTCCCCCCTTATTCTATTCACCAAACGATAGAGGGAAAAAAATTAAAGCAAGATCGATATTTTTTTCTCATCGCTCTTTTTCCCCTTTCTCTAAAGGATGAGGGGATCACGTGACGAAATTGTTGCCAGTCTCGGCAATAAATACATAGGTGTACGTGTACAGTGGGAAAAAGAGCGGGAAAAAAAGTTCCAATGATGTCACGAGGAGGAAAAGATGATCGAATGAGAGATGCTCGCTGCTCCTACGTCATGTTTACTTCTCTCTTTTGCACCTCCTACCCGTTTTCGTCTCTTACTTCACTCGCACATGGTATGATATCGATTATGTATCAGACAAGCTACCGACACCGAAATTTCAAGAAGTAATGTTTTATCTCTGTGGTCGTTCGGGTTCGATTGGAAATGCCATTCGATGAATCTTAATGGCCTTTTGTTTTTTTTTATGATGTCTTAACTCTTGCCACGTGGGGGAATCAGTCAACTGTTTCAATTTATCATTTTTTTTCATGTTATTCCTTGGCGTAGGAAGGGAACGTGGCTTAGTATTTGTCCCAGTCATTATATTATTGACATTATAAATTGAAATAAAAACACTGCCATTTTAACCTCACTGCGCCCTCTATGATTGACACCTGTGACATCTATACCTGAAATCACCTGATCATCTCAACTTCAGTCTGAATGAACCAAAACCAGAGCCGAATTAAACCTTATAAAGACAATGGAAAACTAGGGGCCTCTTTCCCACTCCCTCCCCCAAAATTCAAAATTAAAGATTTTTTTTTATCGAATTTAATTTTATCTCTGTATACGCAGTTTTAAGTTGCAAATTTTATTAAATTTAAATTTAAAAATGTTTAATTACAGATAAATTTAAAAAAAGGTAGTTTCAGTATATCGCATATAAAATAAGGGGTATATCACTTATAAAATATGGGCTCAATTTTCCCTCCACCCCCCCAAAATATTCAAAATTAAAATAATTTTTCATCGATTTTATCTCTATATAAGCAGTTTTAAGTTGCACATTTCATTTTATTGAAATTTCAAAATGCTTAAGTTGCATATCACTTTAAAAAAAACCAGTTTCAGTATATCGCGCATAAAATTATTCGTTACTGAAATTTAATATTACATTTTAAACAACAAAAAAGATGGCGAAATTTTCTTTGTACATTCTAAATAATGTCTAGTAATAGGATCGGATATTTTTTTTTAATTATAAAGCATTTTATAATTATTTTTTGAGTTAAAATAACATAATAAAAAAACTTGCAATTGATAAATAACTAGGAATGTTATTAGAAAAAATATTCCAAAATCGATTTAAACAATATTTGATTTCAGTTTGAATAAATTCGATTGTTTAGGCTTTATAATTAAATGAAGGCACTCACAATACCATACACACATGCAATAAAAACGCTCTAAGACTCAGAGTCCCTTAATTTGTGACAATTCAGGGGTCGAGAAATTGCCTACTTTGCCTATTAATAGTCCGGTTCTAACCTCAATGTAAAAGACAGAATGCCGATAAAAAATGGGTAACGGCTCTTGGACAAAATCCATTCCACACCCGTCAAAAAAAAAAAAAAAAAAAAAAAAAAAAAATCAAAAAAAAAAAAAATCAGAGAATTTAAAAATATACTCGAATCTTTATATATCAAATTTATGATGTCAGTAAAAAATTCAATATTTAGAAATTTCAATAAGCAAAAATACGTATTGTAAATTTTTAATCTAAGTCTTACAACAAAACAATTGTGGATAGTTTAATTTTTAAAGTTAAAGAAGATTTGAAAGTCGAAGAATTAATTTAAGAAGGCTCCACTTAGGAAAATTTAAAGAGGACTCAAGCTATCAAAGGAAATATATTTTTAAAATATGCACAACATAAAAACGATTTTTCAAAATTGTTGAAGCTGTATTTGCCAAAATTTCATCTAATTGAGCAAGTCTTTATTATTTAAGTGACTGTAGGAAAACAAAATAAAATTAAAAAACGAAAAGCTTTTAAATTTGACAGGAATTGGATTTCTAATCAAGAAAATTTTTGTTTTTTACTAAGCTTAATATAAAAAGTCCTTATGTGTATATTATATATGCAAGCATAATTTTTGAAGCAGAAGGCAGTTTCGAATACAGTGAAGAGATTTTAGATTTTTTTTTTTAAACTTCGTTTTATTTCCGTCCCGGGAGACATTTTTTGCAGAAGCAGAAGCGACGAGCACAACACAGAACGACACAACACATAATCAAAATGAGAAAAAGCTGATGAAAATTTTATCCTTGCGAATATACACTGTGAGATTTTAAAAGGAATTTCCATCACGTGCCAATCACAAGTAAGGGAATCATAGGGATCTTTTAAAAGAATGTGCTTAGATGGACAGTTTTTTATCCCTTCACTCGGAGTGTGGGAACCACTGTCTAAAGCATTTTCACAGAGCTTTTGTTGCATTAATTAAATAGAAAAGGTGGAGTGGGATCAGGAAAATAAGAGAATATTTTAGAATGATCTTATTTAAGACAAAAGTTTGGAAATTAATTAAGTTTAAAATAGATCTTAAAATATCATTACAACACACACACACACACACACACACACACACACACACACACACACACACACACACACACACACACACACACACACACACACACACACACACACACACACACACACACCACATCCGCTGTCTAAACGTCACCTTCTACCAAATATTCCTCTCTTACTCTGAAAGACAGCAGAAAGAATACTTTAAGTTTTTAAAGTGCAGACGTTAAATTATCAATTAACTAGAAATTAACCGAAATTTTGCCGTTTTCTTACAATAACTTCTAAGTAAATTATTTTGGAAGAAATATCTTAATATGATCTTACAATTCAAACTAAATTTCTTTCTGTGAATTTTTTTCTTCCATTTTTATTGATTCGTTTATAATTTAATACATCCGATTTTTAAATACATTAAACATTACATTCCAATTTACTCAACCACTACATTTTTTTTAAATATTTTTTTCCATATTTATTGGAATCTCTTTTTACTGGTTTAAAGTAGTTACTTAACGGTGCCTAAAAGAACTTGGAGGGAAAAGACAGTCAATCAAGTAATCTGGTATGGTAAAAGGACTATGTGCGTTGCATTAATTTATACACTATATTTCCATTAAAAATATTATTTTGGAAATATTATATTCCATCAGAAATATATCTAGAAAACCGAGCTTCACACAGAAGTTTATTTATTAATTTTTATCTTTTTGTAAAATCGTGTTTTTTTGGAGGAAATATTTAAATACGAATTACATACTGATTGCATATGAATATTTTTCCTTTTTATCTACATATGAATTGGCCATTTGAGTAAAAAAAAATCGTGAATGCACTTAGTTTAACATGTTATTTGATATAATCTGCTATAGTACAGTGCTCATTTTACGGTTTATCTATCATTATTTATATTTTTGAACTTGCACTCAGTTTTTCCATGATGAAATCGGGTCCGAGAGGGCGCTATGTGACATTGTAAACAACAGAGCAGGTAGGAACAGGCTCTAATAGTTAGTTATAAAATATGCTTTTTTTTTTTGTGTAAAATCGCAATTTTTAGGAAAGATACCCATATGGATAAATTTAAAAAGCAAAACCTTCTCTAAATATAAGATTTGATTCGAATTTCTGGCGTCATTTCCCAGATACACGAAATATATAATATATATATATTATATATATACAAAAATTGCTCATATAAAATTATATGATGCAAAAAAGGCATATAAAATGCGAGTAACACCAGATATCCATCTAGTTAATTGTAAAACTTGTGATTATACGAGCGAAGCAGAAATTTAAAAATTATTCTTTTATTATCACTGAAGATGCGATGTACGAAAAAAATTAAAAAAAATATTTCAAAAAAAAATTATTTTATTTTTGATTTGGACCAACCAAAATATTATAACATTCCTATATCACACAGTCATCCAATCAAAAAGACACTGTGTAGACACATAACTGTCTATTTAATTAAGATATATGAATTTTAATGATCTAAAATAAATTAAAAATACAAAATAAATCCGTATATATACCTAAATCCAATCCAGCATCTGTGTCAACATAATGCATTCCCTTATAAGTTGCAATTAGTTCAGAAATGAACACAAAGCAACGATCTGCTGGCAATAACATTAATAATTCCATTAACACATCTCTATCAAAAATACAATTATCTTTCCTACTATCATCGCTACACATTTTCAAGGTAGATTGAGGGATCGTTTTTGTGTAATGCTTTCAAACAACAATGGAAAGTTTCACATTAAAAAAAATCTTAATATAAGTAAAAGCCATCGTGGCTATGTCGGGATTTTTCCACATTTCTTCCTAAAAAGCTTAGCCAAATTCAACCTAATTTTGTTCATTTATTATTTAAGACAAATCAAAGAATGTTGCCTAAATTTACACAGAGCCAAAGTTAATTAAATATTCAATTAATTAAAAATTACTTGAAATGTTGCTTGAAATAATTTTAAAGCAAATTATTTGACAAAAAAAAATTAAATACCATCTTAAAATGCAAAATTTTATCTTTTAAATTGTAAATTTTATCAAGCAATGCTTTCACTTTTTACCAGTTTTTCGAATTTAATTACTGAACAGATTCAGACGATTTTGGAATTAAGAAGTCAATAAATGCTTTGTTGCTAGGCAACGATGAAAAGTAATTTATTTTTATTTATTCTTTTTTCTTGATATTTCAGTTTTATTTTGAAACAATCTTTTGGCAACGTTTTTTTGTTAGTTTCAAAAAACATTTGGTACAATATTTGCAACAATATATATATTTGTATAAAAAGTACGAATTAAGAGCTGTAGCCAGAAAGCATGTATAATTCTAAAAAAAGCACTAAAAGAAAATTTAAAATTTAAAAGCAGACGGTTTATAATTTATATCAAGAACAATTATTAAGGTAGAGAAAATTGGCTAACGACGGTTTTAAACATTGATTCAATTGATATTTTCATTTTAATAGAAAAAGTTTCAAAAGATTTTGGCTATTATAATATTTTACACAAAATTAATTTTTGTAATGAAAGTGTTAAACACGAAAATATTTAAATTGCGATCAACAATGATATATTAACTATGAAGTATTATAAAAAGCTTAAGGTTAACAAGCTGAAAGTCGGTTTTAATTTCTTTTTTTTGTCATTTATTTATTACACATTTTATTTGAGAATATTTTTCACCAAACAAATACCATTTCTTGAACCAACAATAAAACATTATCCAAAATTGTATAGATGTATTTTTTAAAATATATATATAATTTTATTGTTTTGAAAAAAAAACGAATACAAATAAATAATCAATAAAAAAATATCTTTCAGTAAAAAAGAATGTCGTAACTTTTCGTATTATATGTATTCCTTCAACAATTCGATGAACAATTGATTAAATTGAAAGCATTTTTTGAAATAAAATGCTAATTAATTAATTGACATGAACTGTGAATGCTAAAATTTCTAATTTTTATTTTTTGATTTTATAATCAATCCTTTTCATATTATGTAAGCCATTTATTTAAAAAAAAATTGAAATAACTTTACATACAAAACAATTGATCATAAAGCATCACTGTTGCTGTTTGAAATATAAAAAATAAAATTTTTATTTTTTTTGTTTGATAAATTTAATTAATTTTTCCCCTTTAAGAATTTATAAAATGAATGGTAAAATATTTTCTGAAACTAATTAAATTGTATATAAAGAAATATCATTAAGGGAAAAAAATTAAAGAAAATTTTTGCAGTTAATCCCAAAGAATTACAATTGTAAAAAGAAATTAAAAAATACTTCAATTCAAAAATTCTGTTTTACAAGTTAACACTTCACTTGCTTTCACTGAGTTTTATAATGAATTATAAGTTCACAAGAAACATTTCATTTATGTTTATAATTTTCTTTGATAATTATTTCAGTTTTTAAACATCAGAAATAATTCATATTTTTTTTTTCTATTAAATGTAAAGAAAGAAGTCAAGAAACTCAGATTAAATTTTCTTTTTTGTTCATCTTTACAGCCCTCATTTTAGTAGAATATCCTGCTTGAAAAATAATTTTTATTTCATGAGAACTGATATTCAAATATTGACTTTTAAAATTAATAAATTGTCTATTTTTTCATGGAATTGAAAATGAAACTATGAAATACCATGTTTTAAAATGTATTCTTGAGATAAAGTCATTTATAAAATATTTGGTAGTACATGCTGTTTTTCGTTCCTAATTATTTTAAAAATACGAAAAGAAAATGAAGGAATTATTTATGTATTGTTTTTTCAGTTGTCCACAAAAATTAGAACACAAAATGCAAAATGAGGGGGTAGATTTTTCTCCCCCTTCTATTTATAATCCTTATTATTTCCCTTCAAGGATAAATTTTCTTGACAAACTATATTTGATTCTTTGAAATAAAATGTTTGTTTCTTCTTTTTTTTAAATCTTTATGAATTTAACTATAAAACAGTTAATATTATGTTTCATTATTTTTTAACAATTTATAATTTGTACAGCAAAAATTATAATGTAATAACATTTAGAATTTATGAAGTAAAATTTTTCTCTTGAAAATCAAAAACTTTAGTATTTTCTCTGCATTTTAATCAGAACTGCCATTAATTTACTAAAAAATATTAACTTATTAATCTTTGATTATAATAAAAGTGAATGTATGGATGGGTCTGTTAACGCTCGCCAGATAAATCACTAGGCTTAGAATTGCAGATATACAAGATATCCAAAAATTCTTGGACACTTGACAAAATTATATAAATAATAATTAGGATATTCTTTATATAATGTTATTCATAAATTTCGATTCCAAAATTAATGTTATTCATAAATTTGGACCATGAACATATTTTATATTTGTGTATATTACAACATTGCATTTTAATTACAACATATACAACATTGTTATTTCTCAGAATCCGATAGATGGCGCTAAATATCTTAAGATAATTTAATAAGAAATTTTCAATTAGCAGTCGTACAATTTTTAAAATTAAGTTACTTACATCTTTGTACATGTGGGGTCACGGAAAGTTTTTGTGCATCAAATGCATTACAGTAATTTGCAGAGTTTAAAGCAGTGGTAACTGGTATTCAAACTATGACTCATCAAGTGCTCGCAAATACATAGCATGAAACAAATGTACAAGGGGCGTTCAAATGAAAAGGTACGAAACGTCGTAACAAACGTAACCGTTAATGTATTTGCTTATGCCGTTAGGGAAGAACGTAGCGAGACATTTAGAAATGCGACTGCAGTCTCCGGCGTAGATCGGTGCAGGAACGGGCACCCACATGCGCAGGAGAGAGCAGAGGCTCTTATAAAGAGCGCCATCTAATTGACGTGGCAGTGCATGTGAAGATAGGATGGCGTCCACATCAACCCCGATGTGTAATGTGAAACACTCTGAAGACTACGCAGGTCCATCAAGAACAAAAGACCGGGGCTACTCACGAAGGGTATGATTCTGCTCCATGATAATGCGTGTCACACATTTCCAGGGTCACACACGCGGAACTGGCCAAGTTCAAGTGGGAGCAGCTCGACCATTCGCCCTACAGCCCAAACATGTCGCCCTGCGATTTTCATGTGTTTGGTCCCCTGAAAAAACATCTGAAAGGGAAGTGCTTCAACTCGGACGGCGAACTCAAGGATGCTGTGAAGGACTGGGTCTCGTCACGGCCACAGAAATTCTGGTACAAGGAATCCTTTCGGCTCGTTAATCAATGGGATCGTTGTGCTCAAACCTATGGTGTATACTTTGAATAAAGTCTTCATTTATACCGGCAATGTCGTTCCGTAAATTTTCATTTGTACACCTCTTTATTAGACTATGAGTTATCAAAGGATCTTACATAAAGATTTATTTTTAACAGTTCCAGAGTAAGTAATAAAATAATTTTATTTCTGCAATTAAATACATTTTGTTTTTGTATTTTTTAACTTACATAATTTTGTATTTTACACAAAAGCTCGAACATCCTATTCTGTATTTTTTTTTCCTGAAATTTTAAATCGAGTTAAATAAGAAATATACAAATATTCTTTTTCACCGAAAAATATTTTATTAACCCTTATCGTGGCAGGTTATTAACAATAACCCTTATCGTTATTAATTTTATATTATTTTATAGTTTTTATATTTTTGAAGTATAAATAAACGTCTAGAAATGTCATGTGTTTAATAAAACTAAGTTAAAAATTATTTTATAGTGGTAGTATATTTTTATAAAGTTGTATGTATGGTATACTATACAAAATGAACATAAGGGTTAATTATATAAGATTGCTCTCAAGAGTATTCAAACATTTATAAATTTTATTTTCTTGATTTTTAATAAAAAATAATTTTTCTGTATTTTAGTAGGCTAATAAATTTCTATTTACCAAATAAATGCATTTATAAATATAAAAAAACCATTTCTACCATCTTAAAATTTTTAGTTCTTATTTCGTTTTATGAATCATTATTATAATCATCATAGAATCTACAATAAACTTTTTCTAAAAATTCCTTACTAATTGGAACTTTTCGAATTGAAACATAGCTAAATAATATCAAAAGCCAAACAAATTTATATTTAAATATTTTAAACATAGATAATTACAAAATAATGATAATATTTAAATTCAATTTATTTCAAAAAGTAACTATGAAACTATGAAAAAATATTTCACTAAGAACGGAAATGTTTCATTTTCTTTTGGAATAATTATAAATATTCTATATATCCTTCCTTTGTTTCCCTGCATTCATCTAACAATAATCCAATTCACCCCAGTGATAGTGAACCCTCCACTGTAGTAAAAAAAAATTGTAAAAGCGGTTGATAATATGGTTTCGAAGCTCGTTCTGGGTAACTGATAACAAAAAATGCAAAGTGGTTTCAAAATAGCCTCAAAGGAAAAGATTATAATCCTTAGAATCTGGGGACTTTGAGATGACTTAGTAAGCTACCATTTAATCCATTATTGAAGCACTATTATGAAAATTGTTCCAAGCGACTTCTGACAATTCCGCTCGAAATATAAAAGTATGGGTATGAGAATTTAACATATCCATTTCTTCCCTCAATTACCATTAAAGCATATATTTATATATAATTTTAAATTATTAATTTTTCAAAATCTGATGATCATTTTGAAATTCATATTTCTTAAATGCACAGTCATTTTTTTTTCATTAATCAATTATCAAAAGCTGCTCAAAAAGTCATTTCGCCAAAAATATTTGAGTATTTTATAAAATTGGAAAGAATCATTAAATATTGTAATATTTTTTGTAATTTAGGAATTAATAAATACCCAGAACAGCTTCTGGGAATGGAATTCACTCATTTCTTCAACACTTCTTTTTGTTTATTTACAAAATACCATCTTTAAAACTCGGAATAATTCATGTTAAATGAAAGTTTGTAAAAATGTATTTAAGTTTGATTAAAACAAATTGCTTCTTCTGTCATAAAATAAATTGTATTTTATGACGATTAGTTGGAAGTAATACGAAAGCATTTTATTTTCCCATTTCGATTTTTTCAATATGTTTTTTTTTTACAAATTACTTACATCTCTGAACATTCTCAGAAGTAAAGTCGCAAAATCGCATATCAAATTTGATATATTTAAGTCAAATTTGAGTTATCGCGCTTTTGGGTTATCTTTTTGAGTTATTGCTTTTACATATTTTTGAAAGTACAGACCGACAGACGGTCAACATTTCGTTGGATTTTGCTCAACATTTGGTAGGCGTCCGTCCATACTAAAGATATTAAATCTGGGAACCGAATTTCATCTATCTAGCTATCTTCATTTTGTAGTTATCATACTAACTTATATTCGAACAGCCGGACATACAGACTTTCGCTGAATGGATTTTGTGCAAAATTTGACGAAATTTGCGCAAATTTGGTGTTTAGCCTGTATACAAAATTTCATCTGTCTAGCTCAATGCGTTTTCGAGTTATCTGTGACGGGCATTTTTCAAAAACGTATTTTTCGAACACAAGGGAAATCTAAAACGTAGAGATTCGTCAAAATCTAGAGTTTTTTTACCTATTACTCTACTTTTTCTATACTCCATATACGAAAAAGTAAAAAAGACAAGAGTAGGAGACGAAATGAATTTATTATTAACTAGCCGCCTTTGGCGACCAGCGATTCGTCAATCTTAATGTTCGTTAAAATTTTAATAATTAAATATTTCATGCAATTCCAACTTTAATAGATTCTTCAGCAAAATATTTTAAAACTTCAAATTTTGATAGTCATATAATTCACTCATAATATTATAAAGGCCTTCAATCATAACGTGATATGTATCTCTCTAATTTTCTGTTACCCCTCGTAGAAATTTTTTTACTGAAATTTACTGATTTTTTTTAATAATATGATTACTGATAATAGAGTCACTGAGCGTTTAAACTTTATGGGCACTAAAGAATATCTTTCTTAATTTATGTAATATCTCAAGAATTTGTCAACAAAATTTCTCAGATTCATCATGAACAGATCGATTCATTAACAATGTTTCATTTTAAAGCATCAAACACTAAGAAAATAAAATGAATCGTTTAAAATAATCGGTCGAAAACAGGTTTAAAAAAACTACTTAAAAAACGATGTACTTAAAACTATAAGCATATACAAAAAATATATAACTAACATGAATACAATTTACTTACAAAAGCATGCAACTAACCTAAAAATAATTTAAATCATCCGTTGATAGTGGTTGTCATGACAACAATCAGAACAATGCGCATGCGTGAATTTTCTTCGGCAGTTAGGTAACGCAAATGCTTGAATTTTTCTACGCCAGTTGGGGTAACGCTATGCAGATTATACATTTTTACTTTCCTTTATTCTGTGTTATTTTAATTCAAAAGTACTTCAGAATGAATCTGAAAGATCGATTAATGAACAATGTTTAATTTTAAATGCATAAAACATTAAGAAAATAAACAGAATCGTTTGAAATAATCCGCCGAAAAATATTAACCCTAGCCTCATTACTGTTTGAAAAAAAAAAAAAAAATTGAAGCCTTAGTCATTTGGCGGTGGAGAAAAGGGAAGATTATTTTGGCGAAAAAGTTGGCGGTGGGGAAAATGGAAGATTTTTTTGGCGGGAAAGTTAGTTTTTAATTAATAATTAAAATTTCAAAAAAAAGGGACCCCAGGTGCACATTCCCGACCTCTAAGGTATACATGTACCAAATTTGGTAGCTGTATGTCAAATGACCTGGCCTGTAGAGCGCCAACACACACACACACACACACACACACATTGAGCTTTATTATAAGTATAGATAATTATGCACAAACATGGTTACTTTTAGACAGAATCATTGTGATTCAGGCATTTGTCGTATCGGTTGACCAACTTTCAGATCGAAGAATGTCTTGGAAGTTTTGGCTTTCTAGACAGCAATTCATAAGAAAGATGAAAATCATTAGGTTCCCCCAACCGTTTTTGGATGAAGGAGAAGAGTTAGTAATTTGTTGCAAATTGAGAATTTTTTGAACGAGAAAAACAATAAAAGCTGGTATCACAAGTAATGAGTTGGTCGACCATTTTGCTTAAATTGCGATTTTGAAAGTGAATGTTTAATTATTTCTGCTTCATGTTCTTTCAAAAAGAAAACTTCCAGACTAACTATGAGCTCCAAAAAAACTTTAAGGGGCTGTAGGACCTTTAACAACTACTTAAAATAATCCTCGAAAATTGGTCAAATGTGATTTTCATTAAAGTAAGAAAAAATTCTTAAATTTAACAGATTTTTTATTTTAGTTTTATAAGACATTTAACCTTATAATTATGAGTTTTTAAGTCAGTGAAATAATTTTCTTTAATTAAAATATGTGAAAATAAAACATGTTCCGTATAAATTGTCGAAGAAAAATTTAGAAAGTTTATTTAGAAAATAAACAATTTATATTAACAAATATTACACCAATTTACTTCCAAAGAACATAATTTCATAGTCATGCAAAGCCATTAAATACTTTAATAGATTTATTTAAAATACTTTAATACTTTTAAATACTTTAATTAATTTTCTTTAATTAAAATATGTGAAAATAAATCATGTTCTATATAAATTGTCAAAGAAAAATTTGCACGAAAAGTATTTTAGAAAATAAGCAATTTATATTAACAAATTTAGAAAATAAGCAGAAAATTTAGAAAATTTTAGAAAATAAGCAGAAAATTTTAGAAAATAAGCAATTTATATTAACAAATATTACACCAATTTACTTCCAAAAAACATAATTTCATAGTCATGCAAAGCCATTAAATACTTTAATAGATTTATTTAAAATACTTTAATATATTTAATAGAATACTTTAATAGATATTTTAATTTTCATTAATTAAAATATGTGAAAATAAAACATGTTCCGTATAAATTGTCGAAGAAAAATTTGCACGAAAAGTATTTTAGAAAATAAGCAATTTATATTAACAAATTTAGAAAATAAGCAGAAAATTTTTAGAAAATAAGCAATTTATATTAACAAATATTACACCAATTTACTTCCAAAGAACATAATTTCATAGTCATGCAAAGCCATTAAATACTTTAATAGATTTACGAAAGCACGAAAAGTATTTTAGAAAATAAGCAATTTATAATAAATTTAGAAAATAAGCAGAAAATAATTTAGAAAATTTTAGAAAATAAGCAATTTATATTAACAAATATTACACCAATTTACTTCCAAAGAACATAATTTCATAGTCATGCAAAGCCATTAAATACTTTAATAGATTTATTTAAAATACTTTAATACTTTTAAATACTTTAATAGATATTTTAATTTTCATTAATTAAAATATGTGAAAATAAAACATGTTCCGTATAAATTGTCGAAGAAAAATTTGCACGAAAAGTATTTTAGAAAATAAGCAATTTATATTAACAAATTTAGAAAATAAGCAGAAAATAATTTTGAAAATTTTAGAAAATAAGCAATTTATATTAACAAGTTTAGAAAATAAGCAGAAAATAATTTTGAAAATTTTAGAAAATAAGCAATTTATATTAACAAGTTTAGAAAATAAGCAGAAAATAATTTTGAAAATTTTAGAAAATAAGCAATTTATATTAACAAGTTTAGAAAATAAGCAGAAAATAATTTAGAAAATTTTAGAAAATAAGCAATTTATATTAAAAAATTTAGAAAATAAACAGAAAATAATTTAGAAAATTTTAGAAAATAAGCAATTTATATTAACAAATTTAGAAAATAAGCAGAAAATAATTTAGAAAATTTTAGAAAATAAGCAATTTATATTAACAAATTTAGAAAATAAGCAGAAAATAATTTAGAAAATTTTAGAAAATAAGCAATTTATATTAACAAATATTACACCAATTTACTTCCAAAGAACATAATTTCATAGTCATGCAAAGCCATTAAATACTTTAATAGATTTACTTAAGTGATTTTACTTTTTACGTTGTTAAAACATGATAAGCTTTAAAAAAAAAAACCTTTTCTGCATATTAGCAAGCACTGAAAAATAAGGAAACATAATAATGATTTTGATTCTGCATGATTTTCTTTATTATGTGTGTATAAGCATACCTGGAAAATTTCATTTTGATACGATGGACCATTTTTGTTTAATCCTGCGCGCTAGCTCTGAAAATGTAGTATTGAGGAAAATGAATTTAAAGTAAAAAAATCTTTCATTAACCCTTTAAAGGGCCATTTTTTTCTAGTCATATTATGTTAAAATATTTTTAGGCTTGAAATTAGAATAAGAAAAGGGATTCATTTAGCTTATTAGATAAATTTAATTTGATTAATTAATTAATTTGGTTAATTAATAATTAAGTAACGAATCAAGACACATCATTTTGTGTAAGATAAGGAACTGAAGCATCTAAGTTTCTGACTTACTAAAAAAATGTGTCAGAACTTATGCCAACCTACATAATTTCATACAAAGATTGATAAATTTGGTGAGAAGCATACTTCCCACGGCCCTAGAAAGGGTTAAACCTCTATATTCACGAATACCACAGTCAAATACCACTGAACTTCACGTTTCTGAGTGAAAAGTCAACAATGACTCACATTTTTGACTATATCTTGTAAGCTAATTAGCTTACACACATGGGCCATACTTTAAAATGTTTAGAAGGGTTTCGTCTATCAAATGGAATCACAAAAAAAATATCAAAAAACATTAAAAGGTTTAAAGATCCCTTAAGGCTGAACATTTTTCGATGAAATGATCAGAAAGCTGACCCACAAATATGGCAAGTGCCTGAATCTTCAGAGTGATTAAATCAAAAAGGAGTCATGTTTGTACATAATTTTTAGTAACAAAATTGGTCTGTTGGAGATCGGCAAAAATGACTTTCTTATTTTAAATTTTAAAGCATTTATAGTTTTATTGCCAATACTACTTCTCTAGACAAATAGTTTAAATCTTCTGTTCGGCATTTCACAATCTGCGTGGGAACATATGCCATAATGATCATCGTTCGTATTCAGCAAACAATAAGATAAGCACAGGTGAGAAATTATGGAGAAAATATTCCTTAATCGCTGAGAAGTACACGGTATTCTCGCATTTATCGCCTTCTAGAATGATTTCGAGTGAATTTCACTGCGACTGCAGCGTGTGTATTTAAAGAATGCGAAAATCGCACCATTTTGTGTAAAGGTTATCACGATGTCTTATCTTGCGCTAGATTAGAATTTTCTTAAGGTTAATGTGTGAATTCATTTAAATAGAAGAAGCTGGAAAAATCAGATCGAAATTATCTTCTAAAACAAAGTAAAAATTTCTTTAACAAGAAAGTTTAATTTTAACGTTAGCTATTTGTTATGTACTGGAAGGGTTTGTTTGCTGATAGCAATAGTTTTTTTTTTTTTTTTTTTTTTTTTTGCAAAATTATTCATTTAATTTTAAAATAATAAATTCTTTCTTTGTGTTAAAAGGCAGAAAACATTTCTTTATCTACAATTTGTAGATCAATCTAAAATATTAAACCTTTGCGCTCTGAATATATATATATGTTATTGTTCACCTAATACAAGGACTTGTTTATTGCACCAACAAATAATTATATTTAATTGTTTTAAGTTGAATTTCCTTCTAAATATCTACATCTTCTTACAACTCTGGGGGTATTTTTAACAATCAAAATTAAATAAAATGGTAAAAGGATGCACCGTCTTCAATGGCACCTGAGACATCCGAATGCAAAAGGTTAAAAGCATATAACACTAATAGAAAAATTCTTAAGTGAATTGCAGTTTTAGTCACAATTATCCATTTATTTTAATTTTTAATTGATGTTTGCGAATTTAGTTTCTTGCAATATTCATTTTGATTTGATTTGAATAACACTGTTGTTTTCAACATCTACTTTTATAATTTCATCTCTCTCTCTCTCTCTCTCTCTCTCTCTCTCTCTCTCTCTCTCTCTCTCTCTCTCTCTCTCTCTCTCTCTCTCTCTCTCTCTCTCTCTCTCTCTCTCTCTCTCTCTCTCTCTCTCTCTCTCTCTCACACACACACACACACACACACACACACACACACACACACACACACACACACACACACACACACACACACACACACACACACACACACACACACACACACACACACACACACACACACACACACACACACACACAGTTTCTATGTTTGACACACTAATAATAAATTGTTTTCTAAAGCAATTTTATTTTTATTCGTTTTTCCTTCTTTGGCATATAACCTTCGTTTCTCCTTCTTTCGTATTATGAATTTTATAATTTATATCATGCATTTATTATATTATGTGTTTATAATTTATATTATGTGTTATGCATTTATTAATGGTATTAGTATTATATAATCTATTTATTAATTTTTCTCAAAAGCAATGCCAAATTATGTCAAATCTGTCAATTAATGGACGATTATGTTCTTAAAACATTAAAATAATGTACTATCCTGAGTAACATTCAATTATATATAATATAGCGCATTGGAAAATGAATGAACGTTAGATTGCAAAAATCGATCATTTTCACAACTTGCATGCATATATGTAGATATTAACAAAATATATCAACAGAATATTTGTCTCAGTTTTATTTGTGTGTTTTTGAAAACAGTCATTCAAAAACTTAAGAAAATAGATGGACGGAATTTCATTATGGTCTATCACCAGAAACAGCATTTCATTTTGTTCATATTACCTTTTTAAAATTCTTCTGCTTGCATCTATTGTGCAAACTACATCGTTCACCACTGCGAAAGAATAACATTATGGAAATGGGCAATATTTTTTTTTTTTTTTTTTTTTTTTTTGCACAAGTCTCCGGAAATGCGAACTGAACTCTGCGTTAACCCTTCACAGCACACTGTATCAAATTTAATACATGATTTTTTTCATGCGAATAATAAACAGTAACTATTTTTAAAGTATTTTTTTTTAGAATTTGGAAAATAGAAATTTAAAATACATTTTTAGAATAATAATAAGAATTTTTAGAATAAAAGTTTTTAAAAAATAGAAATTTTTTCAAAATTCTATTTTGATTTTTTTAAATGTACTTTTCTGTTGGTTTATGTAAACTTTCCGTATCCAAAACATTTTTTTTTAAATTTGAAATTTAAGGCAATCATTGCATTGAAGGGTTAAACCGTTATATACCGATGATACTTAAAAGTAATATTTCAATCCATATCTTCGTAATACGATGAGTTTTTCTGATTGTAGTAGCAGGAACACACAAACATGAAAAAAAATTATATTAGGAAATTAGATGCAGGTACAGCTAAAGCAGAAATTAAATATTTTTAAACCTGCATATTTAAAATTATTGGTTAAACCACACAATCGCCTTCCGGCCTCTGACCACTTTAATAACGTCCATTTTTATTTCATATGAAAGATCATGGCACCTAGATATATCATAAATCGTCACTCTTCCCCCCCCCCTGTTACCCCCCTCCCCTTTCGAGAGAAATCTCCACTTCTCCACTTGCATATTCTCTATAGGAAAGAAATCACTACAGAATTCTGCAATTACAATTATTTTATCGATTTCGCCAATGGAAGCACAACGCGTCGCCGAAAGCGGCTAATAAATAATAAAATTATTTTAACTAACTAGAAATTTTTTTCTTCTTACTTGTTATTTTGCGCAAAAATTTATTTATTTATGAGAAATAAAATTAAAAAGTCACTTGTAAATTTGGGAAATAAAAAGTTCAACCAAAATCATTCACAAAGCCTAAAAAAAAATTACATTCTGTTTAAAGAGATATGAATCTCGAGAAAAATTCGACAAATAAAAGTTATTCTAAGTAATCTACGAACCAAGAGTATTATCCACTTACTCATAATGTAATATAAAAGTTACTTCAGATTCATCTCAGATTTAACGAGGCTGAAAGTTTTGAAACAACTCTAAAGCATTAGCGGAGGTGGAATCCGTTTTCATAAAATCTCTTTAGTAAGCGAATAACAACCTGCATACAAAATACTTAAATGAATAGTGTAATTTGATCCGAATTAACGGAAGAATTTGAAGAAATAAAGACTAGAGTTGGTACATGGAATTCCTTTTACTGTTAAGAAATGTATTTATAAGATTCAATTACGCAAATGATAAATATTCAGATAATTTCTTTCTGGAATATGAAATTGTTTCTCTTTCTAGAAGATATGCCGTCTAGACGGGTTATTATCATTTTAACAATATCTCAATATCATATAACAATATATCAATATCTATATTGTCAAAGATTAAATAACGGAAGGTGATGTATATGTCACACACACATTGTCAGAATGCTTAAAAATCAAACAAAAAATCATTTGTAATACTCTTTAAATATAAATTTTAATAATAAAAATATTAAAATTAAAAGTAATATTAAAAGTATTATTTATTTTCTTGCAATGGGATCTTCTTTATCATTAAAATCGTTTTCAAACAAATAATGATCCACTAATAGAAAAAAGTGCAATATCAAATACAAAGTAAAAATAATGTTGAAAGAAAACCATTACACTAACTCTAACTAGTTTCGTGAAGAGAGAATATGATGAATAAGCATAAACATAAAATAAAAAAAAATTGCAGAATTCAACATATTAGCCTTTGATACAATCCAGCATAAAAAATGTGCATAAAATGTGAAATTTGGAATTTCGCAATTAATTATTCACCTGATCTCGCTCCTTGTGATTATTCCTTCGATGATGCATTTGTATGAGGGGCAAAGATTCGCAAGTTCTGAAGAAGCACAGCGATGGAGGTTGTGGTCAAAGCGCTTTCACAATCTACATTTGCACCTCAGTATGGCAAGAATGGGTAGTAGCACAGAGCAAATAATTATATCACCAAAAGTTACTACAAATGTGATTACTTTTCGGTGTAATCGCTTGAAGATTCAAATCTCAAATCTATGTCACATTGATGGTCCAGTTTTCCCGATCCTCTTGATGAACGTTGCTATTAATGACGTGAGATGGTTTTTTTTTTTAAGTTCTTTATTAGTTTGTAAGGCTGAGTTTTTTTTAAAGAGATACGGAGGAGGAATATATTGGTGAATATCCAAATATTCACCAATTAATTCTGGCATATTATTCAGTTAACTTGTCTTTTGTAATTCCAGCAACAGCAACTTCCGTTTCCTTCGAACCACTTGATCAGCTCGGTGAGCGGTGAGTAGGATCTGTTGCGAGAACTTTGCCCCTCCCCCTCCCTGCAAAGCAGAATGATTTTCGTTTGTCCCCTGAATTGATGAACTGTCAAGGAGGTCAAAATTACCTGTATGATGAGAAGCTTCAAAAGAATACTGTTACGAACCTGTGATGCTGCTTCCCAGCATAGTTGGTTCCATAGGAGGCACCAGAGCTTGGCGACCATTTTGCGAATTTGGCGCCAAAATAGATTATACCCGAAACATCGAGAATTTTCCCGATCCGTCCAGTAGGAACCGAGTTACGCCTCGAACGTTCCTGATTGGTTGAGAGGCTTCCAGCCCCTCCTCCTAAGACCTATAAAAGGAGCTGCAGCTGCCGGGGAGTGACGGTGAATTGAGTTGTGAACCAGTGGCGAATTGAGTAGTCGTGGACCAATGGAGTCGAAGAGTAGTCGGGATCGACGGTGAATTGAGTCGTGAACCAGTGGAGGGCGAGAATAGTCGGAAGCGACAGAGAAGGGAGTAGCCGGAATCGACGGTAAAGAACTGGCCTTCCAGAGATAAGTGGAGCAGCGACGAAGTGAAGCTAGTGCTGAACTAAGCTGTACGCACTTGTCTGCAGTAGAGAATCTTGTTGTATGCTGCTGTGTATGCTGTTGTATGCTGCACGTCTCGGCTGAAGATAGTCGTCTTCTGTGCTGTATATAGTTGTCGTCTTTGTACTGTCCTGTGTGTCTTCGTGTAAATAAACGTCATTGTTTTTATTTTCTACTGCCGCCTGGTGATTGAGCGTTCTTCACACCATATAACCTCCACTATCAAACGAACCCCGGAAATTTCGTAACAATACTAAGCCGATCAAGTGGTTCGAAGGAAACGGAAGATGCAGGAATCTCAAAAAACGAGTAGACCGAACAATCTATCTTATATGACTGAGGGGATGGTCTTCGGAGAAACGATTGGAAATCTGGTCCACCGATATGGCAGATGCCTGAAATTATTTCGAAAAGTGACTGTATTTGTGCATAGTAACAAATTCCTTTTATTCTCTATTTTTGTCTTAGGCATTAAAAAATAGTGACCCCTTACATTTCAAAGGAAATATCAAGGAATAGGTTTTTTTCCACTGTTCTCATTCTTCTACAAAAATTTTGGAAATTTTCGAATACAGTAGCAAAATTACAAGCACAATCAACATTTGAATGTGATGATACATAAATTGCAGCTTGTATACTTTAATAGGTACGAAACAAATGTCAATAACATATGTAGCATAAGTATGCAGATGAGAAAGATGAAATGCGACAAATTGGGAATTAACTTCAATTTACTTTTCTACAGGAGGTCTAATATATACGAAATAAGGCAAAACAAGTCTTTTCTCCGGAACAAAAGAGAGAAAATTTTTTACCTTCGTTCTTTTACTAAGAAATTTTTAAAAAGATTTCTTTGATACGTGTTGATTTAGGAAAGGGAATCTTAAGTATCTAGTGGAAGGAATGCGTGGGCGTTAGGAATTTTGATCCCTTTGTATGAAACGTGAGAATTAAATTATTTTGATCAGGAAATAAGAGAACAATCCAGAATAAAGTAATATATGTTAATTTAAGATAAAAGATAGTAAGCAATTTTCTGTAAATAAATCTCTCACTATTTCTTTATATTTAGAGAGCTACGAAAAAAAAAGTATATTATTTTTTGTTGAATTTCGGAAAGAATGGTCTGTAATGCATATTAAAATGATTTCTTATTTACAATTTATGTTTCATTTTTGAGTTAAAAAAAGGCTATATCATTTGGGATTAGATTGCTAAAATAAAAAAAAAAAGAGTGAAACTATTTTGTCTTTTAAAACGTTTTTCAAATTTCTACTTTACATTTCCCTTTTATTTAAAGTTTAAGACTGCTTCAAACCAATTTCGTTCATTCTCAAACAATATTTTTTCATTTATTCATTAATTATTAATCAAATATAAAAAGACAGTAATCCACTGAATAATGTTGGAAAATTTATTAAATAGTATATTATAAACAATGCAAATAAAATTTCCAAGAAACTCGTTCTAATAATGCAAATATAAATAAAATACGAAGTGAAATAAATTACATAATGATGAACGAATATAAAAACAAACAGAAAACTAATTTTTTTAAAACTAAAGCTCAAACATATGGACAAGAAAGAACAGTGCAATCAACGAAAATTCAAATCAGTAAATAATTATATCAAACAAGGAAAAAATTAAACGAGATTAACGTTTCTATTCCGACGCATTGTAGAATAATATTGTTTTAAAATTTGCTTCGTTTATCTTTGTACAGAATTAAAGATTCTTCGCGCGTATACAAAACTCAATATCGCTGAAAAGAATTGGATCATTTTGGATTTATGTATTGCATACTGAAATAAAGTATTATAAGTTTCTAAAAATAAATTTAAATGTTTTCGTTTTTTTAAGTTCATTTTCATAATTGTAATTTTTTTTTTTTGAAATATAGTGAATTTAAACCAGATGAATATTTCTGACTATTTTGTATTTTTAGTAGTTAACTAGTTGCTTTCGGCGATAAACGATTCATTCGCTTTATTTTAATGATAATTAAGCCATTGCAACTAACTTTGATGTATTATATATTATCAAATATGATGAAAATATTTTTTAAAATTATTTTTCTCACATTAAACATAAAGCATTGTTATTGTTTAACTAAGTTTTCAAAAGGGCAAAATAGTAGATCAAATCTGTTCTGTTAATGAGATTGGGGGTTCTGTCAAAAGTATTCATAATATAGTACTACGAAAATACATTCTCGAAAACAGAAAGGGGTGGAGAGCAGACATATCTAGGGATTAGAATAGTAACAAATGAGAGACTCCAATATTTATTTTTATTCCTTGTTTTGATAAATTAAAATAAATGCATGAATTCCAGAAATTTTTATTTCAAATGAAAGATTAGGGTTCTTAAATATATCATCAATGGTTGCATGTCCTCCTACATGCTTGAGTGTTGAGAGATATCGAAAATAAAACAATGGTAGAGCACATCCCCAACTTTAACAACAAAACCAATTTCGCCAATTTTTTGTCTTTTCTGTAAATATAGTTAAACAATCAAAAGGCTCTATTTTTTTTCTTCTCCAAGTATAATTCAATGTGAAAAGTATTATATGATTGTGAAATTTAGAAACTTATTACAAAATTCCATAAAAACGATTTATTAAATTAAAAAAAATAGAAAATTAGAATATAATAGTTTTTTTATTAGGATACATTTTTATATAGTTAATATGATTTTATTAATGTAATGAAATCTAGAAATGAATTGCTTCCAATAATCGCAAATGCGCGAGACTATGAAAATAGTACTATATTAGAAGTAATTAATACTAACTATCAAATAAAATAAATTATTAGCATTCCTTAAAAAAAAGTAAAATGTGAGTAAATTAAAATCCCAATTTACTCATAAATTTACATAGATATTTTGCGACTTTCTTATTTTAATGTACAATACAAAATGTGTTTTGTTTCTACATATTTCTATATTTTATCTTTCATTAATTTTTCTTTAAAACAATAGAAATAACGTTATTTAATAAATATTAGGCATTTAAAAATAATAACGTTATTTTTAAGTAACGCTTAATATTTATTTATAAATAACTTTAATAATATAATATTTATTTTTAAATAACGTTAAATAACAAGAATATATTGAAATATTCAAAATAAATAGGGAGAAAATCAGAAAAAAAATAAAGGTTCATAATTTTTTTTTTGTCATATTTTGAGAAAAAGACCTGAAAATTTATGGTGAACATATATTTACATATTGTGTGTTATATTCGAAGTTTTTTGTTTAATTTTTTTTTCCTTTTAGATACTGGTATTCTAGTAGGCTTAGCGAACTATTTCATTTTGTTGTTCTCCCAGTTTTAAAACTTTCCCTCCGCTTGCAGCAAAAATCCGGCAAAAAATATTCTTTTATCCAAACTTCTCTCCAACATTTCTGAATTCAATTGCAGAAAGAAATTTTTGAGGATTTAAAATGCGATTCCGAAAACTAAGGAACAAGAATATGTTCTTAAAACTTCCCGTCTCTTTGTTTTGGACGAAAAAGCAAATAATGAACTACTCCAAAGTAAAATAAGGAGCAGCCGTACTCTTACATTTCATTTTATTTACGTTGGTTTATCTGTTTGTGCAACTGCTGCCATTCTTTAAAAAAATCCTTTATAACAAGTGCATACGTCGTGTGTTTTTACAGAAAAGATTGGCTACTTTATTCCTTCCTTGAATCTTTGAATGTTGAAAATTATTATATTTTAGTGATGACTCTTGTAAGTTTAGAGAAAAAGAACTATATAGAGCACTTAAGGAAAGAGATGGATAGGATCTCTTGTTTAGAAAAGTTTAAGAATCAAATAAGACAAAGAAATTTCGAAAAATTTAAATTTGAAATAAAAGTAAAGAATTGCTGAACACAATATCATTGCTGTCTTTGTAAAGTAGTACTTTCTTTCATATCTTTACATATTTGTATTCGAAATTCTCAGCTGATTAAATTATAATTTTGTTCAAATGTTTAGAAATAACCGATTAATTTTAAATCTCTGCATTACGTAATTTATTTTTTAATTCATTTTGAAACATTTTTATCGTGTTTTGTCTATGAAAATGGCAAACGATTATCTTAGCATCTGTAACATTAATCAGAATTTCAATTTTATTTAAAAAATATCACAGCAAACAATTTTTCAATCTGGTAACTGTAGCTTAAAAGCCATATTCTTATTATTTCTTCGTTTTTTGTTCATGTTCTTTGGCAATACATGATGTTTATGATTTTTTTTGATAAAAATTTAAATTTTAGTAATGAAATAGATGTGAAATAGTAATGAATAGAATTGCAGTTGAAGTTATTCATGAGAAAATTCTTATCTACGAGATTTTAAAACTCAAGTATGAGTTAAGTTATTACACATCTGATAAGTTTTTAGTTGTTATTGTGGTAAAAGTGAATTATAGTGTGCACCCTGCTGCGCTAATAATGCCAAGTCACCAATAAAGATGGCGAACAAAATAAACAAATACTTCCGCGGAACAGTTGTGGTTGCCATTTCTCGACATAATTAGGACTTTTTACTGATAAGTATTTTTTTTTCCATGGTGCCTTCGGCATCTGTAGAAGGCACCGGGCAGAATTTTTTAACTTAAAAAAAACATCCTACGGCTTCGCTATCAGCGGGAGCGGGAACCTAGTAGCTTCACCAGCACATTGAACATAAAGACTGTGTGGATAACAGAAACAGTATATAACCAAAAGAAAAGCAAGAACGGAGAAAGAAGAAACATTCTCCATACAAAATTTCAAACAAACATCCTTTTCTCAACTTCATCAACTCGTAAAAAAATATATTCCACTTGCCTTTCATCCATTCTGCCGGTTCGATATCAAACCATTCTCAATACAAAATTTCAAACAAGCATTTTTTCCTAACTTCATCAACTCGTAATATATATATATATATATATATATATATATATATATATATATATATATATATATATATATATATATATATATTTAACTCACCCTTCATCCATTCTATAGGTTCAAAATACTCCCGACATAACAAATTACGAAGAGAACCAACCGTTAGAACACCAAAAGAATTACGAGAACTGCGAAGAATTCCATTGCAGCTGTCTTTTAAAGTGAGAATGCAGACGATTTTTTAAAGCGCATACTGAGAATTAAAAATTGCAAAAGAATAAATACTTTCTTTTCTTATTGACATTAAAAAAAGAAAGAAGAAAATAACTTTTAATTATAAGCTTAACTTTATTTATTTAATAAACTTTTTGTCATAATAAAGAACAAAATTAAAATCTTTAATCGATATTTGTTTTAATATTTTTAATTTAACATTTTTCATAATATAGTTGTAGTTTATGTACAACTCAACCATTGCAAAAAGTAGTAAACAAAACAGCATTAGGGTTGCTAGAAGAGTGATCCGATGGGTTGCAATATTGGCGGCAAACTCGGGAGCACACTATTCTTCACTTTATCCATTATTACTATGTGTAAATATTTATTATATTTTTACTTTTATATATATATTTTTAATGTTCTTTATAGCTTAACGTTGTTTATAAAGTATTCATCTCAGTTTTTCTAGTTTTAGATGTGTAAAAAATTGATAGTTTTGCAATCAATAACAAAAGTTTCGTTTGTAACATTTGGTATAAACCTATGTTCATACAAAATATGGGGGAAAAAAAACAAATATTTATTATTAGTCACAAAAAAAAGTCAGCTTTTCCTTTCTTTTGTAAAATTTGTAAAATTGAATGAGATGGTTTGTTTGTAAAGCGACGATATTCAAAATGAATTTTTTCAAATGTGACTTCAAGATTAAAGTTTTTTTTTTTTCGTTTCTCAATTTTTATTTCTTTTTATTTAGTTAATTATCATTACTATTATTGAAATTCTTCCTTTAGAGATTGAAAAAAATATTTATACGTTTTCATGTGCGAAGGCGAAACAAAAATAATCTATTCATCTAAATGTTTAATTTAGATATAACGCACAATTAAACTATTTAATTATTCTGAAGTTGAGGAATAGATTTTGGGGATTTGGGGATATCCTTTGGGGATTTTTTTTTTTTTTTTTGTCTTTCAGATGAATTTATCAGCCAAAGATTAAAGATAAGAATATATTGGTGATAATTAAATGATCAGTATTGAAATATCTACTATTTTCTTTAAATATTCAATATACCGATTCAAAATATATTTTTATACTAAATTGTTCCAGCAAGATAAAAAAAAAACTGCCTATGAATATCAATTGTGTAATATCAATCTGCATTTTGAGATTTTTCATGCGACTTTAAAGCATAATTATTAATTATTACAATTTTTACAAGGTATTTTAAAATAATTATAATTAATATTTATTTTTCTTATATTTTTATATTTCACATCAATAATATGGTTTTAATTTAAGCACTATAGATTATAAAAAAATGCACAATATTTTTAATTTTTTAGTATTAAATATCAAGTATTTTAATTAATCTTTTAATCCCGGTTGAAAATATGATATTGTCATATAATTAAAAAAGTATTTCATTTATATACAAAAGACTCTTTTTACAAATAATTATGAATATTTTACTAAATAAATGCGCATTCAGTTTAACGAAAGAAAATGCACCAATTTGTAAGGGTGGTCAGTGTGTGCTTGGTCCCGTCCTGCGTGTGCACTTCTTTCCGCGCATCCGTCCCGAAAGGGTTAAAAGTTGAATAAAATCTGTCAAAGGATCATTGAATACCGGTCTATACGATAACGCTAACAAGCAAAATGAGTGAAATGAACCAAATCCGATTAAATAACATTTGATTTAACGATTTTTTGATTTTATCCTTACAATCAAATCTGTCTAATTTTAGTGATTTTTAATTAGATCTGTCTAATTTTGGATAAAATCCATGAAAAATTAAATTTTTTGTTTGCTTATTAAACCACATGCGTATGAAAATTGTGACTCAAAATCATGACGAGTCAGCCCATGAAATCAGATAACTAGTCAGATAGTCAGTGAAAATCGGTATGTGTTCTTGGCATCAAAATTGCCGATCCACGCCGAATTTTGAATTCACCCATTCAATAAGAAGGAATCAAAAATCCATTTATCCCTTATTATGGTCACCATACTATTAAGGGAAATACAAATATTGCCTTAAAAGTGTAAGAATACAAGATAAATACTGCCGCCAGTTATCCTCACTAGAATGATGTTTAAATAGTCTGACATTTCCAGTCATTGTAAATAGTGAAAGACCAGACAGCTTCCTCTTACAGTAAGTTTAAATAACATTAGCAATTCCAAGTATCACCCAACTCGTGGTTGCTACGTCTTCAGGTATACTATCTCACAGATAAGGTGGTTTCAGTTAAATAAACAAGATTTTATGCATGAAATCCCAAAGTTAAAGTCATATCCGTCGTCTGACAGTATCAGTAGATCGTTGAGATTGTAAAGATGATAAAAATCTCAAGATTTCTATTTTAGAATGGCTTAACCTTAAGGAGAAATTTTTTGGCTAAATGGCTTTAACAATCTTTTTCTTCCTGTGACAAATTTTTATTGACGAGTTTGAAATAACGATTGGAATAAAATTTATGTTATTTTGCGTTACAATGATAATGCTATTTTTCAGATTGATTTTATTTTCTCGTATACATAGTACAGAGAAAGTATAGTCATTGTCAAAAAGTCCGTACTCGAAATTTATGACGAACCGTCTGAATTTTGACGATCTTTTAGATCTACCTGAGTTCCAAAAGCACATTTTTGGAAAATGTCCATCTGTCTGTCTATGACAAAGATAACTCAAAAACGCTTTGTGCTAAATGGTTGAAATTCGGAATACGATCTTTACGCTAGATTTGAAGATTTCCATTAAATTTTGCGTAAAATCTGATCAGAGGAAGTCCGGCTGTTCGAATATAAGTTAACACGATAATTGCATAATGAAGAGAGCTAGATAGATAAAATTCGATACATAATAGATGTTAAATCTATTTACCAAATTATGTAAACATCTATCAAGTGTTTGATCCAAATTCAAAAAGGAATTGACCATCTGTCTGTCTGTATTTTCAGAAACATGTAAACACGATAATTCAAAAATGTAACGATTTAAATATATCAAGTCTGGTACAAATTTTGCAATTACAAGTGCAGTTTTGTGTCAATTTTTAGTTTTTTTAAATATTGGTTTAGAAAAACGCGTCTAAAACTAAAATTTGGTGTTTGAATGCTATTATCCGCATGCAAGAGATTAAACGAAAAAAAAAAAAAAAAAAGAAAGAAAGAAAGAAACCTAGCAGGATAAACTCAGTTAAAATGATAAATTCAAGTCAGAAGTTAATATTCCGTAAGTATAGCCAAGTATTCACCAAGGATGCCACGCCAATGGGTTTGACAGCTGGGTGTTTTACATTTCATAATTTAACTTCTGATACCTATTAATGCAATATTAGATCTGAAATAAAATTTTTCCATGTTAACACTAAAAATTAATTTTTTTGTAAAGATTTTTACGTCATAATTTTCATTTCCTATTTTGCTTTAATTACAACATCGCATGAAGCGAGGAGAAACAGAAGTTTGACTAGTCAGAGAAATTAGATCATTCAGCCAATTTTAATAATATTGTTACGAATCTGTGATGCTGCTTCCCTGCATAGTTGGTTCCATAGGAGGTCCCAGAGCTTGGCGACAAACTTGACGACCGTTTGGCGACTTGGCGACGAATTTGACGCCAAAATAGATTATACCCGAAACATCGAGAATTTTCCCGATCCATCCAGTAGGAACCGAGATACGCCTCGAACGTTCCTGATTGGTTGAGAGGCTTCTAGCCCCGCCTCCTGAGTAGTCGTGAACCAGATCGGGGTAGTCGTAGTCGGAAGCGACAGAGGAGTAGTAGGCGGAAGCGGCAGAGAAGAGTAGTCGGAATCTACGGTGAAGAGCTGGTCTTCCAGGGATTAGTGGAGCAGCGACGGAGTCAAGCTAGTGCTGAACTAAGCTGTATGCTACTGTCTGCAGTAGAGAATCTTGTTGTATGATGCTGTGTATGCTGTTGTATGCTGCACGTCTCGGCTGAAGATAGTCGTCTTCTGTGCTGTATATAGTTGTCGTCTTTGTGCTGTCCTGTATGTCTTCGTGTAAATAAACGTCGTTTTTTTTTTCTACTGCCGCCTGATGATTGAGCGTTCTCCACACCATATAATTCCCACTATCCAAACGAACCCACGGGAAATTTCGTAACAATACAATCGAGCACTTTAATGAAAGAAATAGATAACGATTAGGTAACATAATAGTATCTAAGAATTAAAAAAAACTCCCGATTCTAATTATTGATGCTTTTTTCTACTAAGTTTCAGTTCATTGATGTTGAAACTATGGTATGAGGAAAGTTCTAGAATCTGCCGAGATAGTCAGATTTTTATTAAGCATGATAAACATAAAGTAATATATGTATTAAAATTCATATATTAGTGTGTGTGTGTAGTAAGCCATACATAAGTTTCGCAAATGCAAGCATATAATGATATCGTATGTTCGTACTTTTAATGTGTAATCATTCATAAAGATGCATTTTGTAATTTTTTCGCCTTCCCGACACTTTTTAACACTAGTAAAAGGTCTGCTTCTTAGCATGCTCGCCGCCATGATTGATGCCTTTCATCCAATGTCTAATAAGATGCTCACTTGTTTGTTCTATTTTATTTGTAGTAGAGAAGAAAATATCTAATTAGATAACATGCATGAATCACAGGCGATTCGCATGCTGAGCATCGTGTTAAAATAAGGATGTATAAACCAAGCATAGGCTTGTTCTATTGGCAACAAATTCTACATTGACTGACAACTTTTTCTGTCAGATGAATGTGAGTGAAACGGCCATCAACGTATTAATAGTGAACAACATAAACGATTACATGATGAACATGAACCTGGTTGGTAGAGCTTCGGATTCGCGTCCCTTTGGTTGCGAGTTCGAACCCCGCCGACCGAAGATTCCCCGTGTGCTTGGTGGCTGACGCGCGTATAAATCTGTCGTGGTCACAAAGTCCTCCATGTCGAGAGTAATACCAATGGGGGTACTGGATCAGGGGTGATCGTTCTCTGATTCAGGTCTAAATTACGATCTGTGGATGAGTGAATGAAATGCGTGAACGAAGTCCGCCCCGTAAAAAGGTTTGTCACGTGTGTGCAGCTAAGTCGTTCTCTTTGCCCTAGATGGCGCTACTATCAAAACAAGAGACGCTCCCCCACCGGCTTAAAATCGTTGTCTTCGTAACAGCGGGCTTGTCCATTCTTGGCAAGTGCCATAAGAAACAACAACAACATGAACTTTCCAACATATGGCATTTCCTTTTTTTTCTTCTTTTTTTTTTACACCCCATCATCACGTTCGGTTGTGATGGTATAGGAAAAGATTTTCAAAAATATTAAATTTAAAAATGGATGCAATTTATAATTATTAGAAAGTTCTTTGCAAAAATCATTCAAATAGAATTAAAATAGGACAATTTTTTAAAAAGAAAAAAAAAAAAAAAAAAAAGAGAAACGAAAATATGTTGAATTGACATGTTTTTGTTACAACTACAAATAAAAAATATTTCTTTCGGAAAGCTGAAAGGCAAAATTAGATTTTTTTTAAATTTTTTTATCATTTAAGATATTACTTTCAAATTCCTTTCAATTCTTAGACAGAAACAATGAAATATTACATATTGGCACAACCATAGATAATAATTTTATTGCTATCTCATAATTCAGTATTTATTATAAACTAAATAATATTAAGATAAAAAATATTATTTTAATAATATTCAAACAGGCTTGTTATAAAGTTTATATTATTGAAAATCTTTCAAGTTTTTAAGCAAATTCCGAAAGATTGTATCAATTAACAAGAATTAAAATTTTATCGTCTGAATTTTAAACATATTTGAAGAAAATAATTATCGTTTGCAATTCCTATTCATTCAATTAAATGTAGAAAATAACTTTTATGATATAAATGAAGAATTTATCATTTGATTTATTAATTAAATTGAGAGAAAAATTGTCTGCTTTTCTTAATTAATACTGGAAATAAGATTTTATCTGTCGCAGTTTTGAATATTTCAACCATTTATTGGAATGAAAGAATTGCATTAAAAACATATTAATTGTATATCATTGGTAAACGTATTTAAAAGATTAACATGAGATTTTTTAGACGATTTATTCTTTTATGTGGCTAATACAAGTACCTATTTTTGGATTATAGCTATAATAGTTGTCTTTTTTTTAACACCGTATATTCTCAGTAACTTGTCAGACATCAAACCAATGGACTATGAAATTAACAAATGCTCCAAAATTAAACAATTAAACAATTGCAAATGTAGAAAGATTATTTATTCTTTTGTTTTCGAAATTGACAACATAATATTTTTTGGAAAAAATAGGTGATCAACTTTCATATCAAAAAATTTAAATATAAAAGTTATACATCTTAATGCGACGCTAATTCATCTAATTTGATTTATTTTCCTATCTTCAATCTTAAGGGAGTTGTAAGGAAATGAAAATTTCAATCCCTTTGAGTAAGAAGACCCATCAACGCATCCATCAAAAAATTTTACATTCATATCCCAAGCTTCTTAAAATGCAATCAATTATCCTAGCTATCATGTTAACAAGGTAAAGGCAACATGAACAAAGCTTATACGCATATCTATACTTATAATAAAGCTCAATGTGTGTGTGTGTGTGTTGGCGCTCTACAGGCCAGGTCATTTGACATACAGCTATCAAATTTGGTACCTGTATACCTTAGAGGTCGGGAATGTGCACCTGGGGTCCCTTTTTTTGAAATTTTAATTAGAATTTTAATTATTAATTAAAAACTAACTTTCCCACCAAAAAAATCTTCCATTTTCCCCACCGCCAACTTTTCCGCCAAAAAAATCTTTCATTATCCCCAGCGCCAAACGAGAAAGGCTACAGTCTTTTTTTCTCCCAACAGTAATGAGGCTAGGGTTAAAATTTTTCGGAGGATTATTTCAATCGGTTCTGTTTATTTTCTTAATGTTTGATGCATTTAAAATTAAACATTGTTAATGAATCGATCCTTCAGATTCATTCTGAAGTACTTTTGAATTAAAATAAAACAGAATAAAGGAAATTAAAAAATTCTAATCCGCATAGCGTTACCTCAACTGGCGTAGAAAAAATCACGTATTTGCGTTACGTAACCGGCGAAGAAAATTCACGCATGCGCATTCTGTTCTGATTGTTGCCATGACAACGTTATCAATGGATGATTTAAATTATTTTTGGGTTAGTTGCATGCTTTTGTAAGTAAATTGTATTTATGTTAGTTATATATTTTTTGTATATGCTTATAGTTTTAAGTACATCGTTTTTTAAGTAGTTTTTTTAAAACCTGTTTTCAACCGTTTATTTTAAATGATTCGTTTTATTTTCTTAGTGTTTGATGCATTTAAATTTAAACATTGTTAATGAATCGATCTGCTCATAATGAATCTAAGAAAATTTTGTTGACCAACTCTTGAGATATTACATAAATTAAAAAAGATATTCTTTAGTGCCCATAAAGTTTAAACGCTGAGTGACTCTATTTTCAGTAATCAGATTATAAAAAAATGCTTTGTTTCAGTAAAAAATATTATTATATTAATTGAAGATAAATTCTTTCCACTTTAATTTAAAGCATAAATTCTACGGGTGCTAACAGAAAATGAGAGAGATACATATTACGTTATGACTGAAGGCCTTTATAAAATTATGAATGAATTATATGATAATCAAATTTTGAAGTTTTAAAATATTTTGATAAAGAAGCTATTAAAGTAGAAATTGCATAAAATATTTAATTATTAAAATTTTAACGAACATTAAGATTGGCGAACCGGCTGGTTGCCAAAGGCGGCTAGTATAATATAAAATTATGCATATTGAATGAAGAGTGGTGTTGGGTTCTAGGACTCGGCAGAAATTTTCCCGAATTCGTGTTATGAGAACCATTACAATAGCTAGTCTTCCTATACAATATTTATCTAATAGAAGAAATTAGTATATCAATTTTATAATTCGGAATTTTCTTCTGCAATATTCAAAGTATTTCTTCGCTGAATTTGATGCTTCACAAAATATAACAAAAAACATTTGATATTATATATATTTATATCACATCTTACTTATTTATTATATTATTATGTAATCTTACTTATCAAATCTTATATAATATATATCATTATATATATAATATACATCAAATGCGGTACACTAGTTCATTACTGATATTCATTGCTCATCTCAAAGAAGAATAAATAGCTAAAGTAAATAAATATAATAATAATAATAATAAAAGGTTGACTAATTCATTATACAGTTGAATTTTTTGAAAACTTTTTTTTTTAAATTTATTCTCTCTCAAAGTCATTTCAAGATGACGTCATCTTTATGGAATCACAATTTGATTTTATGAATAATTAAATGATAATTATACTCTCAAAATATTAAAATAGTTTATCGCTATTGAGAATATGTAGATATATAAAATTACATCGTGTGGCTATCTAGAACTTAGTGAAATCATTAATCATTTCTTACCCATCTAGAACTTAGTGAAAAATCGATTAGAAATATCCATCTTCAAAAAACGTTAAAAAAGTCGCATCAAATGAAATTGTTTAAAAACACAAGAGTTTGGGGTATTTAACCCTTTAAAGGGCCCTTTTTTTTCTAATCATATTATGTTAAAATATTTTTAGGCTTGAAATTATAATATGAAAAGGGATTCATTTAGCTTATTACATAAATTTAATTTGATTAATTAATTTGGTTAATTAATAATTAAGTGACAAACCAAGACACATCATTTTGTGTGAAATAAAGAACTAAAGCATCTAAGTTTCTGTCTTTCAACAAAAATTTGTCAGAACTTATGCCAACCTACATAATTTCATACAAAGATTGATAAATTTGGTGGGAAGCATACTTCCCACGGCCTTAGAAAGGGTTAAATCGAATTTGAGATACTTTTCCAATCACAAACAAAGAGTTTAAAATAGAAAATGCCAAGCAGATTCGTGCCGATTAGCCACTTGAGGGATTTGTAACTTCGATAGTTGGAATTTTACTGTTTAATCTAACTTTTTTAAAATTAATTTTTTAAAAATATGTGTCATTTAGAAATTAGTGAAATTCGGAGCAGACCAAATTATTTAATCAAAATTCAAATCAATATTCTTAGACAGATCGTCAATCTAAATTGTGAAAAGTTATATGGGAATTTTGGTTGCCATAACTGCAATGATTAATTAATATTTTGATATTAACTTATTTAATAGTAGCGGTGCTGAATACAGCATGAATCATTTCTAAAATTTTTCCGTTTGAGTCATAGTGAAATGAAATGCTAATAAAAAAAAAACCTAATAAATAATTTTCAAAAATGAAAGGCAATTCTTCCTCCTATTTTTCTCCGAAATTTCAGCAGTTTTTTCCCTACTCGAGCCCAACACGCTATGCGAAAACATGCGAGCGAGGACCGACTCCGTGCACGCGCGATCACGTGATCCGTTTGTGCTCTATCCAGGCAAGTCGAGCAAGGTCAAGAAATCTCCGTGTCAGGGCAAAATTTACGAAAGGACGATGATGTACATAAGAGAAATTGCGCGTGTAAAGGCTGTGTTGATGATGATGACGACGACGACAACTCCGTACGTGATGAACCAGGGTGGGTGACGGCGTTTGTAATATTTCCTGCTGCTCGCCGCTGTCACTGAAGGGTTGCCGGAATGGTGGCCTGACATGAGGTGTAATGAATGACAAAGGACGTTCCACTGCTCGAAGTGAAGAGAAGAAGAAAAAAAGTGAATTATGCGTGCCCTTATCGAGGTGTCTTCTTTTAACTGGTCTGCTAAGTTATGGAATCAAACGAGGAACTTGTTCCCAGGAGATTGGATCGGGTTGATTCTGTTGCTGTTTCCTCATTACAGTCTCTTAAGCGCCCTTGATGAATGTCTCCAGTGGCGTAGCGAAGGGACGGAAAGAGGGGTGTAGATAATCCGGGATCCAATCTTAAGGAATACTGAATATTTGTGCAACTTTCTAAAATCATTTATTAGGGGACAAGCAAACGGTATTGTCCCAAGCACTATTTACACTTGCTAAGCCACTGAAGAATTATTGAAGGGTGTGTGTGCGTGCGCGCTTCAAAAATGAAATTATGACCCGAATGCAGCTTATGGATGAATGGGAAGGGGTTGAGCATAAATGCTCCAAATTAATTAAAAAATTTTATGCACTGTTCTTAAGTGGAGTGCAATAAATAATTAAATTAAATTAAATTAATTAAAGCTCGTTTACATATTTTTAATTCATTCATGACGAACGAAAAAAAAATAGCCGGGGTTCATTTGCATTTGTTATACTATTAATAACGGATGGAAACTAAATAAATACATAAAATAAATTAAAATTTGATGAAGAATGGATATCTAAAAGAGTACATGTTCGTTTACTTCTTGCTAAGGTTTTCTGCCTGGAAAACTAGAAAGATAAATTAATCCAATGCAATCAATCCAAAGCTCTGGAACCCATTTGCATCCGCTAATAATGGTAAAGGAATTTAAAAATGTTCGCATTCAGATGCCCATTTGAATTTGCTATGCCACTGATGACCAGTGGCGAGTAAAAAAAGTCCTTGGGTTCATTTTTATTTTCTAAGTTATTGATGATGAATAGGTAGCACAAGAAAAAAAAAAGTGTTTCAGGATTCAATTGCGTTTTCCTATTTCACTGATAACAAGTGATAGAGAAAAAAAATTAAAAACTAAAAAAAATTAAAAAATTTCAAGGCCAAATAATATTTACAAAGCCACTCATTTCGAGTAGGCAGGGGCTAAAATTAATACCTTTCTAAATTGCCATTTATATTTGCTGAGCCGTTAATAAGTAAGCTATCAAAATAAATAAAAATGACTCAATCACCATTAACAATCGCTACAGGGCCACGGTGGCCTGGTGGTAAAGTCTCGGCATCGGAGGGTTTCAAATTCGAGACCCGATTCCACTGAAGAACTGTCGTGTAAGCAGGTCTGGTACACGTTAAAACCATCCGGGCCAAACGTCCTCCCGCTGGTGTGGCGTTGTGTGTAGAGGGGGCTGCCAGCTCAGGTGTCGTCCTCGTCATCTCATCGCAGTTCAAAATGACGAGGTCCGTCCCAATATAGCCCTAATGTTGTTTTAAAATGGAACGTTAATATAACTAAACTAACAATTGCTACGCCACTGAATGCTTCTAGTAAATTCTGTTGGTAGGGCAGGAAATATGTTTCATGAATGGAACAACAAAATTAAGAACGTTAATCTATGATGACACAAAAATCGTGTATATTTGCAGTAGTAACAGCGACGCAATGGTATAATATGAAAAGGGGGCTAGTAATTAAATGGCATACCTTACATAAACGCAAAATAATTTTGAATTAATTTATCTTTTTCAGCCAAAGGTGATCATTCAAACATTTTGCAAAACTTATCAATAGATTTAGTTCAGAAATTCCAATTAAATCGTGCATTTTTAGAGAAAAGGGTTATGACACAAAACGAGATAGAATAATATAAAAAAAATGGCCTTAATATGAAGTAAATGAAGTATTGTACATTTTATAAGGAAATTAGATAAAATTTTAATATCTATAATTATTTTTTTTAATGTTGAAAGTACTTTATTTAGGAAAAACCAGGAGATATGAAACATTTGGAGAAATGATCGGACTTTAGGAATTATTTTCTGGCAACCATTAAAAAAATCGTGGAAACGAACTTTTATTAATTATTGGATTCGTGCAAACCATTTGCAAATTAAATGATTTAAACCTATCTTTAAAAATATTTTGCATTATATAAAAATAATAAATTATCTAATAAATAAATGAGATATTTTATAAATTTAAATCAACATAATCAAAATCTTATTAATAAGATAAAATGAGTTAAAATGCTATTAAAAATATATCATATCGATGCGAACTGGGGATTATGCAATTATAATTGACTTAACAAGCTCTCTGTCACAGATTGTATGTTTATGTGTTTTGTTACTCACTCAAAATTGAACAAATTCCAATTTATTGTACACTATATACCTTATTTTTCACTATATTTACTTCCCATTCATTTCAGCATTGCTGTATTAACATGATAATAGTATTTATAAGCCCTCATATACTTAAATTGCATCATGCGATGAGAATGATACGAAAATGGCTCAAAATGCTGTATAAGGCAGGTTTTGGACATGGACAAAAATTAAATTATGTCTTGGGTAAAATGGGCTCATTAAGAAAAAGATTGTGTAAATTTTTTATATTATTTCGAATAATTTTGAAATATATTATCATCCCTCCCCCCTTTTTTATAACACTTTGAAATTGAAAAAATTTTTTTTCGATATCATCGATTTTATTTCCGCCCACTTTGTTCCATATTTTTAATAATAAAAGGTATTTTTATTTATATTTTCAATATTTATTTTTACATTTCATTTTTAATAATAAAATGTATTTTATTTATATTTTACATTTTCATTTTTTAAATTTTTATTATTTTTGTTTCACTTATACACACACGAACTGAAATATATTAAATGGACTTTTTAAATATATACGTTTAATTTTGCTATGGAATTACGAATGTAATTTGAAAATATAATAGAGAAATGAATCAAATTTAAAACGTTATGATACATTTTTTCGGAATAAAATTTCGTATTGTGGTTTTTTTTTTTTTTTTTTTTTTTTTTTGGTTTAATACAATATTGAGTGAAAATAGTATTTCTGTGGTAGAATAATTTTAACTTGTTGCCACCCACTTCCTTTATAGTAAAATTCCTCTACGAAAAAAAAACTAAAAATCAAAGAATTCAAATTAGACTAACATGAGAATAAATTGATATTTCTGTAAATTCTTACTACGTGACTTCAACACATTTTGTTCAATTAGAAGAAACCTTCATAAAATTCCAATTAAGAAAAATTGATCCGGTTCCATAACATTAATAATGGATGCCACAATAATTTATTTTCCACCATAACAACAATTTTTTTAAAAATATTCATAATCTTGATTGTACAGATCCATATTTAGTAAAAATGGAATCAAAAAATTAGTAAGAATAATTATTTCATTCTGAAAAAATCGCTAAAATATAAATAAAATATAGATATTTACATAAGCAATTTATAAGGATAATAATAGGGTAAATTAATAAAAACATGCAAAATTTATCCATAATATTAAAAAAAAGAACATTTTTTTGCTTTAATTAAAGTTTATTCCCATATGAAACAATCATTTCAGAATTCCAACACGACAATCTCTATTTAATATCTTTAAAATTATGCTTGATAATTAGGAATGAAGCCATTTGGAATTGTATTTATTAAATAACTAAACTAAGCAAGGTTATTTTGTCTATACAACTCCCTATTAATTAGCATAAAAAACATTAGTACCATAATAAAAAAATAAGAAAATTTTCTGATATCGTTTTTGTTGCCATTACACAGTAAAAAAATATCTTAAATGAATCGGAATATATTTTTTAATTATGCGCAAATATCGTTTGCTAACGAGATTTAGAATAATTGCTCTTTTCTCTGCTGTGAATGCCGTTATATTTAGTCACGACCTTGCTTCTGGTATTAGATATTCAAATCATTCACAATTCTCATTTGTTACAATTTTTTATAATCACATCAATTAAAATGGAAATTATATCAAATAACAACTGGTTCTAGCCGGTTTATATGTAAACAATCACGGGTAGCAAGTGTTATGCTTTAATATCTTTCGAAATAGGAAAAAAAGATCCTTGCAACATTAAATTTCTTGCCTATCAAGGTAATTTAAATTTTTCTGGCGAAATAATGGCAGCGAAAAAGCATTGACACAAATATTTACTTGGAAAAGAATGTACACACGTGTTGCACATTTTCATCAGTTTTGGTAGAAGTTTTAAATATTAACCAAAATAGGAAAATTATTTGCGATTTGAAATCAAATTGAGCAGATGATAGTTATCATGAGAAGATATAAATAATTGCAAGTGTTCTCGTAAAACTTAATTTTTTTTCTCGTTTAGTACGGTATATATATTACAGATCCATTTATGTAAGTACATGTCTATTACAATACATATTACTAGTACAATGTTACATATTTTTCAATTCCTACTATTAGCTCACACACTCTAGATATCTTGTTCAAATTTTCAATCATTAATAAAATACTTCTTTTTCATCCACTCAAATTCAAATACATTTTTTAAAACTCGTAGTGGATGACACTTGATGTTAATACAGTTTTTTTCAAATATTAATTACTTTAATTTGTCCAGTAATTTCTATTTGATCGCCAAGTTTGTCGCCAAGCTCTATTGCCACTTAATATTGTAATTCTGCCATATGTATATACATATTTATATTAATTGTAATTATTTAATAAAAAGTAACTAAAATAAATTTTTTTGTTGACCTAAGTAGGAATTGACTTAATTTTTTTTATTTATTACTTGTCTATACTTATAATAAAGCTCAATGTGTGTGTGTGTGTGTGTGTTGGCTCTCTACAGGCCAGGTCATTTGACATACAGCTACCAAATTTGGTACATGTATACCTTAGAGGTCGAGAATGTGCACCTGGGGTCCCGTTTTTTGAAATTTTAATTAGAATTTTAATTATTAATTAAAAACTAACTTTCCCGCCAAAAAAATCTTCCATTTTCCCCACCGCCAACTTTTCCGCCAAAATAATTTTCCATTTTCCCCAACGCCAAATGATTTAGGCTTTAGTTCTTTTTTTCTCCCAACAGTAATGAGGCTAGGGTTAAGATTTTTCGGCGGATTATTTCAAACGATTCTGTTTATTTTCTTAATGTTTTATGCATTTAAAATTAAACATTGTTAATTAATCCATGTTTCAGATTCATTCTGAAGTACTTTTGAATTAAAATAACACAGAATAAAGGAAATTAAAAATGTATAATCTGCATAGCGTTACCCCAACTGGCGTAGAAAAATTCACGCATTTGCGTTACCGTAAAAGGCGAAGAAAATTCACGCATGCGCACTGTGTTCTGATTGTTGGCATGGCAACCATTAACAACGGACGATTTAAATTACTTTTAGGTTAGTTGTATGCTTTTGTAAGTAAATTGTATTTATGTTAGTTATATATTTTTTTGTATATGCTTATAGTTTTAAGTACATCGTTTTTTAAGTAGTTTTTTTAAACCTGTTTTCGACCGATTATTTTAAACGATTCATTTTATTTTCTTAGTGTTTGATGCATTTAAAATGAAACATTGTTAATGAATCTATCCGTTCATGATGAATCTGAGAAAATTTTGTTGACAAATTCTTGAGATATTATATAAATTAAGAAAGATATTCTTTAGTGCCCATAAAGTTTAAACGCTCAGTGACTCTATTATCAGTAATCATATTATTAAAAAAAAATGCTTTGTTTCAGTAAAAAATATTATTATATTAATTGCAGATTAATCCTTTACACTTTAATTTAAAGCATAAATTCTACGAGGGGTAACAGAAAATTAGAGAGATACATATCACGTTATGACTGAAGGCCTTTATAATATTATGAGTGAATTATTTGACTATCAAAATTTGAAGTTTTAAAATATTTTGCTGAAGAATCTATTAAAGTTGGAATTGCATAAAATATTTAATTATTAAAATTTTAACGAACATTAAGATTGGCGAACCGGCTGGTCGCCAAAGGCGGCTAGTTTAATAATAAGTTCTACTTATCGTATATATCACACAACAAACAATAGTATGCATTTTTATAAACATAAAAAATAAATATAAAATTTTTAATAAACTTTTTTAGCAGCGTTTAAAGAAATGATTTTTTAATGGAAAATAGTAAGATAAAAAAGGGGGTAAAAACATGAGACGGAAATAGGAGTATTTTTAACGAACTGGAATCTCAGTGACATTTATAGTGTATTTATAAGATGAATTTTGATATTTTATGGTTCTAATTATATTTATTGTGGTTTTATAGAATTCTATTGCTTTCTGCATCTCGCTGTTTAGCAATCTTCGTTCCATTTTTCCTTTCCCTTTAATGCATGAAATTTTTTAAATCTTTTTACTGTATTAATAAAACAGTGTATAATATTTTTTATTATTTTATACTTTTTATTTTTTAATATATTTCATAAATCATCATCATAAACATTATAAAATCTAAAAGTAATATTTCTCTAATTTTTAAATGATATATCTATGAATCCAGTTTTCATCTAAATTTATATTAACTGTTAATAGCTCCAAAAGTATTAAAATATCCTAACGTCATTTGAAACCAATTAATTTACAAAATTTCTGAATACTAAAGCATGAGAAAGTGAATAAAAAAAATATTATAATATTCCATTCTAAAAATCATGAAACAAGCAAAGTTAAATAAAAGCGGGTGATAATACAGGGTTACCAAGAAATAAGTTACCCACTTCAGAGGGCTCTAAAATGCGTTCTATTGATCCAAATGAGAAAACTTGAACTACAGATTATTGAGATAACGCGCTTCATATTTATTACATAAAAAAAAAATAGTACAAAAATTCACCATTAGGTGGCGTTGTAATACACATAAAACCTTTTTAATATGGTTTATAATTGTTAAATAAAATAAAATTAAAATTGCTCTATATGTCCTTCATTTTCAACAATATGCTCTAATCGGAGAACCATATTTTCTACAGATGACCGGAGTCAGTCTGTCGGAATATTAAGAATATGGCGCCGAATGTTGTCCTTCAGATCTGATAGAAATGATGGCCTTTGACGGTAGATATTCTCCTTCAAATAACCCCACAACCAAAAGTCGCAAGGGGTGATGTCCAGTGAGCGAGGATGCTGTTGGTAAATGACGGCTGATAACTCGTGCTTCTGTGAAATACTGTATTAACAATCACTTTACACAGCGATCAATATGAGGTGGTGCACCATCCTGATTGAAAATGATGTCTTGAAGGCATCCACGCTGAAGAACAGTTGGGTTTACAAAATCCCTCGGCATATCATAGTACCATTGTCCTGTGACGGAACAGGTTTGGATTCCATTTGAAGTTATTTCTTCAAAGTAATACGATTCAGTGAAAGGTAGCTGTAAAACCACACCATACTGTCACTTTTTCAGGATGCAAGGGTTGTTCTTGGATAACGTGAGGGTTTTCCTCTGCCCAAATTCGACAGTTGTGGGTGTTAACATGCCCACTGAGTTAAAAGTGGGCCTCATCACTGCACAGAATGTTCCATGGCCAAGTTGTGTCAACCACCATTCGAGCAAGGAACTGAAATGCAAAAATTTTACGGACCTCTATGTCCTTGCCCTGCAACAGGTGAACAGACTTGATCTTATAAGGATAAAAATGCAAAATCTGCCGTACGATTTTTCGTACAGTTGAATATGGCATATCCAGAACACGGGAAACAACCGGCAAACACACTATTATGCATCTACTGACTGCTGGCTTCAAAGAGCACGGTCGCAACATATTCGACGCTGTAAGACGGGATTTTTTTTTTCGTCCTCTACCTGGAAGAATGCCAAGTTGTCCAGTTTTTTTAAATTTCTGCGTCACCTTGTGTAGGCCGCCTGGTGACATTGGGCTTCTTCGTATGTGCTTCATATGAAGAAATTCTTTTAGAGCTGCAACGGAGTTTTGTTGGTTCTGTTAGAACAATTTCACCAGTAGCGCTTTTTCTTGCAACGTAGGCATGACGAACAGTGAAGAAACTAATGTTTGTGCAGAATCTGCCTTCTTTTCTTCCAAAAAAAAAATAGTAATAGACATGCGCTGAAACGCAAATTATGTTTCACATTTTCAATATATGCAAATAAATGCTATTTGTGTTACAGCGCCATCTATTGGTGAATTTTTGCACTATTTTTAATTAATAAATCTAAAGCGCATCATCTGAATAATCTGTAGTTCAAATTTTATCTTTTTTCAACCAATAGATCGCATTTTAGAGCCCTCTGAAGGGGTAACTTATTTCTTGATAACCCCGTATATAATAAGAATATTAAAATTTATCTTAAACCTAATGCAGGACTTATGTTACTCAATTAGCATATCGGATTTGAGCTTGACAAATCTGTACGTTTCAGACCTTGAATGCAAAATACATTTTTGGAACTATATCTGTCTGTCAGCACGAGAGCTCAAAATTACTGTGAACTAAATGGTTGAAATTTGGTATATGACAATTACTTTGAATTTATAGATTTCTGTTAAAATATGAACGAAATCTTTTGAGAAAAGTCTGTCACTTTAGTTGTTCGAATATATGTTAATACGATGACTACAAAACGAAGAAATCTGGAAGGATAATATTTGGAACAGAAATTTAGCATCTAAAGTGGGGATCCTTATCAAATTTAGTATCAAATCCATCAAGGGTTTTATCATCTAACCTTGAGTCCGAAAAGGTTTTCCATACTGTCACAAGTATGTGAACTAGATAACTGAAAAGGACATTAATTTAAATACATGAAATCTGGTTCGTAGTTTTTTATTACAATTGTAGTTTTTTTGTCAAAATTTGGCTTTAATTGGTAGGAAGAACGATGTCCAAATTACACATTCGGATATCTGGTACTTTTTGTAGGGGCCGCGGTGGCCTGGTGGTAAGGTCTCGGCTTGTGAGCCGTAGGGTTACAGGTTCGAGACCCGATTCCACCGAAGAACCGTCGTGTAAGGGGGTCTGTTGCACGCTAAATCCGTCATGCCAAACGTCCACCCGCTGGTGTGGTGTGATTTGGAGAGGGGGTGCCAGCTCAGGTGTCGTCCTCGTCATCTGACCGCGGTTCAAAATGACGAGGTCCGTCCTAAAATAGCCCTAGTGTTGCTTTACAACGGGACGTTAATATAACTAAACTAAACTGGTACTTTTTGTATTGACCAATTCCAACAATTTATCACAAAAATTATAACTCGCCAATGATCACCCTGTATTATATGCTTTCGTAACTATTGCTGATCAATCTAAAAGTACATTAATTGGAAAGTATATGAGAAAATTTCTGGATTTTTCCCACTAGTTTAACCAAAAACTTTAACCATTTTTTTCTCACTGGTTTTTAAACATATTCTTAGAATCTTAAAGAACTTATCTATGTTTTTTTTAACTTATGATCTATTTCGAATAAGGCTTCGTCCGATCTTGGATTGTTATTTTAGTAATTTTCTGTTAATTATGAAAATGTCAATTTTAAGTTGATTTGTAAACCTAGAGCATATATAAAATTTCTTCGTGTTTTAGCAAAGTATCGGATTTTATCTGCGTCTAAATTCTTAATTAATATCAAAATAGTCTTTCTCTTTATTACTTCTCCCCCAAATTTCTTTTCCATATCACTTACCTTCAATTTTCTTAATGAATCCTTCCTTCCTCTTTAACTGAAACCACTAAAGCTTATCGTATTTATAGAGCCCCCCACTTTTGAATGCTTTAAAATTCTTATAAACAAATTTCCTTCTTTGCATTACTTAAACTCATTTGATTCATTTTCTCCTATAAAAATAAAATTTCTAATTCCTTTGCAATTATGAATGGAAGTTCATGTCCAATCGCAATTGAATTGCATATCGATTGGATTCATAAGTTCAACTCGATTATCTTTTTTTTTCTTCTTGAGATTCATGACTCTTATTTTCAATTCCAGAATTTCCGGCTCAAGAACATCCAACGTCTTGTGCAAAATTTTTAATGTGCTCCTTGTGTACATCGTATAATATCACATATGCTTTACTTTGAACAAGGTCAAAGTGCATTTTTTCAATGTAATGTATATTTAAAATGCTGTAGGGGATTAAATAGATCGTATAGGGTAAAACATATTACATAACACACAGTTGTTTCATGTCGTTGAAATATATTACAGCCTATGAAAAAAAGCATACGAATTTTCAAATTTATCATGGAGAATCGGGCTTCTTACATGCTTGGCACCTTAAGCAGTGGCATAGGATATTCAGTCCTGGAGTCAGCTGTTTCATATCTAAGTTCCTTGCATCTTCACATTCTTATGTCTTAAGAAGATGAGTGCCTTCTAATGTCAAGTTTCTGTGGTATATTTGATGAGCATCACATGAGCATAAAGTGACATCAATAGTAATAAATACAAAGAATTAGATAAATAAAGTTTGGTACACAGGTTTAGTAACTAAAACGTAGATTATCAAATTTTGAACCAAATCTACCAAAGAGTTGACCATCTGTCGGTCAATACATTTGCAAACGAAATGCTTTTTGCGTGTGATTTTGTGTGTACAATTGTAGTTCTATATCAAATTTTGCTTTTAATTGGTTGAGAAAACATCATCCAAAATCCAAATTCGATTTTCCGAAACGCGGTAATTGCGTATTAACAGCATGCTGTAGATTAATAGGGTAGGAAAATATCTTTATTAGAAAAAATGCGAGAAAGTTTGATAGAATTTCTGTTGGACAGATAAAATTATGTCTTTCTTGACAATTAACTTTAAAATTGAATTTAATCTATTCCATGTATTTTACTGAACAAAAAAATTTTTCAAAGAATTGTCGAAGTTATTTTTTAACCGACTTTTTTTTTTTAGAAAGGAAAGCTTCCTTCTTATATAATAAATTGATTTTTAGAAATTAATTGTTTTTATTCCGTTGCTTAACAATATCATTTGGAGATAAATATTTCGTACATAAAACAACGAGAAGTTTACTTTTATTTGAAAAAAGTCCATTTTTCTGGTACTCGTAAAATTTTCATACCTCATTTTAAAACGTTAAATTAAAGCCAATTATATTTTTTAAAATACTTGTAGCATATCATTGTCTATTATTGTATTCTCTATTTTTTTATTCAAAATCAAGCATTTATTGATGGAATATTTAATAAAAAAGAATAAACTTATATATAACGAATCACCCAGTATTCATAATTCATCTCAAGAGTTTTGAAAATTACATTTAATAAGTCATGAATAATTTAATACCTTCCCCTAGGAGGTTTTAGGTTACTAAATACAATTTTATTTAACGTAATGAAAAAATAAACACACATTTACACGTTACGTATCAAATGATTTCAATAAATTTTATCAATTAGTGGTGAATCATACAAGTCACACAATCATACTAGTTTATTAATTTTACAATGTATTAACCGATTCAAATCCAAATTTTTTTTAATAAAATAATCATTTCCTCCCTTTTTAATTTATAGTCAGATCTTTTTACATTCTTTCAAGATGTAGAATTTCTTGATTGAATTCGCTGCTAGCTTTCTGAAAATTCTGAGAATATAATTGTGATAATACTTTTACAGAAATTCTAGGAAATAAATTTCCTTTTCAGAATCTGACTCCTTATTTTTCACATCGCAGCAAAATGTCAATAATCATAATCAGATTCTTTTTTCGGAGAAAATGAGAAGACTAATTGGAACTGCACTTTCAAAATGAATGTCATTTCATCCTTGGCGCTCCAAATTCCATGAAGTAAACAATTTCTCATAATAATTCAATACCTGAAACTGAAATTCTCTGAATCCTTATTGACTCATATGAAAATTATTTTAACAATAAAACACGCCTTTAACAAGGAAAAGCAAAGCATAGACGCATTAACGCAGAACAGTTCTTCCTATAATTAATCATTCATTTGAATAAACTCATTGCAATGCGCGAAACCGACATTCGTTATAATCCGCAGATGTTCACATATGCTTACACCTGTTACAAAATGACCGACTTCATTTTCTGTTGAAATCGAAATGTGATGTCTTTTTCACCCATTTCTGCCAGTCATTTTCCAAGGTTGTCATCTCATTTTCCTAAATGATTCGTTTGGATGTTACTTAAATGGGGCAAATAGCTCAGTTTTTCCCTCCTTTCTTCTGTTCGTACTTTGGTCAACTGCTTTAATGGTTTCCCGAAATCTTCTTTACAGAGGTTCTCTTAGCAAATATTCGGCACTATTTGCTATGATGTCGTTATAGCAGATGCATACGTTTAAGAGACATTTTGCGAAAATGGATTTCGCCGTAATGTGTCCGTATTAATCAATATTATTATTTCTTTGTTTCTTTTTTGCGTTATTCGTCGCGTTCAAACTGAAATGCTCCTAGATATTAAGATTAATGATATTTGACATAGGGTTTGATGGTTTTTCAAACCCGGTTTTAAAAAACCGGTTTTTTAAGTAAATTTGTCTCATTCGAAAACCGGTTTATAAAGCAAGAAAACCGGTTTTCCGGAACGCCTGAATATTCCAATTTTTCAAAAAAAAAAAAAAAAAAAAATATTGATGGGAACTGATTTGTCTAGCAGCTGGGGGCTTAAAGCGATGAGATGCGAATTTATTATCAAGTGTAGGCATATTTGAATTTCTGTTAAATGAACTAAAAAAAATGAACACTGAAATAAGTTTCAAATTATTATATGCTTTAGAAGAACGAATTCAAGAAAATAGAATTAGCGACTCTTTTGCTGTATTCGCACACTTCTAGTTCAGCGGAGAAATCTAGTGTACTTTCTTTAGTTTCAAAAACCGAAATTATTAAGTTATCTGGAAAGATATTCTCTAGATTATTTCCAAATTCTTATGTAGAAACTGATTCTGATGAACAGCAAATCTTAGAAACTATTCGTCAGAGTAATGCTTTTTTAAAAGAAGCCATGGAAAAATCAATTCATAAGTTTCTTGAAGACCCCGAAGAAAAACTTGCAAATCGAAAGATTTGCAAGTTTTTTGCTGAATATTCATTATTTGAGGCAACGAATAAAAGAACAAAAATCTTAAATTTGTTATTTGATGCCATGAAAACTACAAAACCGAGCTCAGTAGTTAATGAACGAGTATTTTCAATTTCAGGCAATATTGTGTCCAAAATTAGACTTAGCTTTAAAATTTAGTCACCGTCAGTCGACATTTTATATTTTTTTAAATCCTATTTTCTAGGAGAAATTAAAATTAGTGAAAACAATACAAATATTATTCAAAATTTTTGTTTAAGTTTTCGTTATTTTGTGTAAATAATATGTATAAGTAATCTTTAATTTCATTGAATTTGATATTGATTTCGTTTTTTATTATTTTATATAACTTAGAGAAAATATTTTTCCATGTTCTATTTTTTTGACAAAAATTCGAAAATCGGCTAAAACCGGTTGTTTTTTTTTTGGAAATATGGAATTCGAAAACCGGTTTTTCAAAAAGTCGGTTTTTGTATAAACCCTAGTTTGACAGGACTAAAGTCGATGAAGTAAGCGAAATGGAGGAAAAAAAGTTGAGTTTTTTTCTATGTTATTTTAAAATTTTGACGATTAGGTTAGATTTACATGAAATATTTCTTGATCATAGCATTTGTTGTTAAGATAATACTTGCAGACGATATTATTTATAAGTAGTACAATCAGAAATCCAAAGGGATTACCGACAAGGTAGATTTGAGACAATTAGGCAACTCCTAGGGTCGCTGGGCAGAAGAGTCCTTAAACAGGTAGATTAAATATGATATTAATCTAGTTGCTAATTAAATTTATAAAAAATGCAAATTTCAATAAATAATAAAATATTAAGACTATAATATCTGCGTTGAATTATTAAGATAATATATATTAATACATTAATAAAATAATATAAATTAAAATTTAATGACTTATTATGACATAATTTGAATATAAACTTCTCATTTAACTGGTTGTATTACATTCCATTTGGCATTTCCTGTAGAGTAAAATTTTTTAATATTATGTTCGTTTGAAATTAATAATTTATTTTTAATTTTTCATAATCTTTAACTGATTTATTGTAGTAAGGAAATCATTACACTTAGGAAGAGCTTTTTTTTTTCAAGAAATTTTTAACTTTCGGAATATTTTCCATGATATAAATATGATACACATATAAAATGCAAATAAAATCAATGTATATTTTCATGAAGTTATTGAAATAAAAAATAAAATAAAACATGTTATGTTTAAAATGTGTTGAAATGTGAAACTACATTTTGCAATTATTTACAAAAGGAATTTCATAAATAAGTACTGCCTAGAGCTGCAGAATGTGTAAATAATTTAATGCTCACAGAATTGAAATAGAACCAGAGGGGATATTCTCCTTTCAACTTTCTTATACACTAACACAACATGATGTATTGAGTTTCATGACGAAATAAAAAAAAAAATCAAATAAAGATATTGGTTACCTTCTTTTCCGCCGATTGCTTCCAGAAACTTGATACAGTTATACTATTCTCTTGATAATTCTGTATTCTATTCTTACTCATCTAATTATTTGAATTTTTATATTATTATGTTCGCATGATTATGAACACATTATCAGGCGTGAATTTGATAGAAAAATCCTATGCCATAATTAATGTTTTTAACTCTGAACGTTTTCTTAAATACTGTCAATATTTAAGTCAGTCAATTTAATCGTATAGTCATTACTTTCGCGGATTGGGTTCAAAATTTGATACAGTTTTATAACTGATGACAAATATAAATATTTTAGTTCAGGTATGGTATTCACACTTATGAATTTTCAAGATCAAAGAAGAGACTTCTTATAGACGGATTTCGCCAAAATTTAAAGGAAAGGCTCCAGATTTAGTAAAATGCCAAAAAAGTAAAAGTAAATTATCAAATAATATATCAGTAGCTTGCTGCCTTTTTATAGTGTGTAAAGTTACAGAAAACCCGCCGATGGATTTGTTATGAAAAAAGTCCAGGAGGCTTAGTAAGGTATAAAGAAGATTTATTGCGCACTCAACCACTAAGAAACAGCATTGCGTACAGAAGAAAGCAACTGCAGTATACAGTAGCCTACTAGCAGCAAATCACTATTGAATTGTCTCAATAGCACAAAGCCATTAGAGAGAACTCGCTGGATATCGAGATCACTCAAAGAGATTTGGCTCAGTAACTGTTTCTCGATTTGACTACTTGTCTGCGTGCCTCTGCTTTTATAGTTCCCGTAACAAGACATAGAATATTTCAGTGAAAATATTTGAACTAGAATTCTAATGAATATAACACCAAGATTTAGAAAAATTATGGAATCTTTATATTTGTTGATGAAGTCTCAAAATTCGCCGCCAAATGGTTGCTAAGGTCAGAGGTTAGCTACTCAGCATGCATTAAAATATTTATAAGGCTTTCATCTTTATTGTGAAACTAACAGTATAGAGAAACCATATTAAAAATTCGTATCAATATTCACAAATATGATTCAATATGTTTTTCAATCTCAAAGATTTGAAACATGAGATCAAATTTGGAATTTTTCAACAATATTTACATTAAATAATCATAAATCTACTTTAGAGCCTTCAACATCAAATCCATCGTTCATTACATTCTACATAACATAACGAGCACTAATTATAAATTTCAATAAAATATTTTGATAATTTTTTTAGATATGTCAATACTCGTACGGTAGGATTATGAAAAAGCTCGTTCTTCAGAAAATTCATTTAAAGTATTTAAATTCTTATAAATAAGTATCATTTACATAGGGATATTTACATAGGGTGAAATATATAATTTACATAGGGTCAATAATTTGGAATAACTTTGCTCCTAATTCACATAGAGATAAATATAAAGATATCACTGAAAACAGAAAAATATCAAATTTTTGAAACTGAAAAAAAAAAAAAAAAAATGCGATTTTTTTTTTCCAAATTTATGTTTTTATCCTAGTCGGATACTTTAAGCATTTAATATTCATCAAGAATAAAAATTCTATATTACCCTTAAATTCTATAAAATTCTATTCATTCGTATTAATGACGTTCCAATTCTGTGAATCATTTATAATTTTTTTTACCCTTTATAATCTTTTTAATTTCTAACATTAATTCATTTCTTTTAACATTGAATGGATTTTCTTACTAATAGATACATTTTTATCAAAAATTAGAAGCAAAATAAAATCTGAAAAGCGTAACATTTATAATATAAATATTCTAAATTAGAGTTTCAATTACATTTAAAATATATTTTAACTTTCAATTAATATTCAAGAATTTTTTTTCTATGACTAAATTGCAGGTTTTTAAGACATTATTGCTAAATTGTCGATATAAAAATATGATTTCATGCATTTTACTACAATAATAGAAGCCATATAAATTTCAATATTTATTATATTTTACTTCTCAGTCTTTAACATATTTCATAATTCATGATTCAAATATTATGAAATTAAGAAAAATAATATTTCTCAGATGATTTCTAAATCACGCCATCACTGTGGAATCAATTTCTTGCCAAATTTATAACCAGAAGTTCTAAAATTATCAAAGATTCTTTTCACTATTTTATTGTCACCAGAAACCAATAAATGCATAAATTTTCAGCACTCTAGTTCATGAAAAAATGAGTGAAAAATCGAATACAGATTTCCACCCACACAAACTCGAAACTTAGGAATTGAATAAAAACATTTTCAAAAAATAAAGCATTTTCTTACTGCATCGTCCCTAGGGAAATGATTTCTTTCAAAATATAAATCAAAAGCTTTTGAAGAAAACGAAATAAAGAAGATTTTTTTTTCGTCCTCTTTGAAAAGAATATCCTGTTATGAATATGCAGTATTTCAGGTCTTTGTCTATCGATTGATCTTTGAATTCTGTATAAGACAACTTCGAGTAAGACGTGTTGAATGTATTTTCTAATTTTTTTGTCAATAAAATCCTGATTGATATTAAAAACGCGTTCTATGGATTTTCATGTCCTATTTAAAAATATAGTAGACTCTGTTTTTATGCGGAACATAGGGATCACAAAAGAAATTGCACAATAAGAATATTCCGAAAACTTCATAAATGGCTATAAAAATAATTTTTTACAACATATTTATGAAATTTTTTTTGTGCGTGTGTGTGTGTGTACGGTAAAGAGGATGGGGGGGGGGTCGAAGATTTATGATATAATAAGAAAGTGCTTTCCGAATAAAATAAATAATCAGATTTCACATGAAAACAATTTTTAAAAAATTAATTATCTCATTTTAAACATGGATAAATTTTCAAAATTTACATAATTCAGTACAACGCATCGTAATCAAAAACGCGCAACTACTTGTGATGAACTGATTCAAAATCACTTTCATCACAAAGTATTAGAGTTGATTCATTTTTGAATCTATTATTTTATTTTGAAATATTGGAACTAGTTGACATGATATGCCCATACATTGTATTAATGTACATTTGTACACAGATAGAAAACATTGCATTGGTGTAATATTTAGAATAATTACATTGGTGTAATAATGCCAACACCGCTGTGATTGATATATCGCATGAAAAAAGAACTGCATAAAAACAGGTTTGACTGTGCAAGACAATTTCATAATTTTAGAAATTTATTTTATTTTTTAAAAAGGTTTTTTTATTTGTAATTAAAAAATAGACTATTCTAATTTTAAAAATTAGAAATGCGAGATTCATTCGTAGATACCCAGTATTCTCGACTTCATAATTACCATTTTACTATCAATTTACCTATTCAATTCATTACGTATACAAAATTATTCTAATAGAGGGAAATTTCAAAACATCATGGAGCTTCTAAAAATGCAATCGTCTGGTTCATCCTTCAACTATAGCGGCGTTGTATCTTCAACTTCTTATTCCTTATGTAAATATGCAGATATTAAGCACAATCCTCCTTCCTTAGTTTTGAAAAATAGAGAAAAAAATTACTTCAATACAAATTTGATGAAACAATGGAGACGATTTTGGTTTTTGTTCGACAATGAAAATTATGCAAAAAAATTAAAAAAAAATTGCCAAATTTCTGGAAAATTTTTGAATAACTATTAATTTGATGTCATAAAAGACTTTAAAAAATTTCAAATGATGTAAAAGCCAATTTTGTATAACATTTTTGGAGACTTCGGAAAAAAAATTAAAGGTTATTTAGTGTCATTTTTAATTAAGTAAAATTTTAAAAAATGTACCAAGATACACATTTTAAAGTTTAAAAGTGTATTTATACCAAAGTTTGTTGCACTTGGTTTAACTGTCAGTCCTGTACAGGTTTCAACATAGAAATGAAATACTGAGTAGGTAATCAGTAAAGTTCTTAACAAATGGCATCATAGAAACTCCGAACAAGTAAATAATATAGGTGAATCGTAGAAGACGAGCAGAGCAAATCCAAATTTCAAGCCATCATTTCTTTAAGAATTGGTTAATATTTCCGGGACGACCTCATATATGGGGATTTTTATATTCTATATTTGATAATTGAATAATGGAGGATCATATTGTAGCGGATTGTTATGGGCGAGGATAGAACCTGAGACCTTGTGGTTCGCAGCCGAGTAACATGACCACAATACAAAAGCAATTGCTCGTGTAGCGTAGCTGTTAACAGGCTTATAAGCTTTCACCAAAGACTCTCCCTCCAGTGAGTCGGAGGTGAGACGAACGATATGGATGTTGAGTGGTGATGTATTATTTATTAGCTGTTGAGTCTAACGTGCCTGTACCCATTTTAGTTGCACCAAGAGTCATGGCGAGCGTGTGTGGGTGAGTGGTTGCTGTTGCGTCAAGTGAATCTGACGACTTTTTGTTGCTGTGGGTAGATGGCGCCACAACAGCTGTACGAAGGTTGAAGGATCATCATCCGAGGTCACCAATGTGGCGGATTGTTATGGGCGAAGATAGAACTTGGGACCTTGTGGTTCGCAGCCGAGTAACATGACCACAATACAAAAGCAATTGCTCGTGTAGCTTAGCTGTTAACTGGTTTATAAGCTTTCACCATAATATCTTCTATGGAGAGGTTGCTGCTAGTTAATTTATAATTGAGCTTAGTACACATGCTGGTATTCGCTGCGACCGGTCATTTTCATACACCGCACAGTCAAGTGCCAGGACGAAGTGAATTTTTAACAATTTTCTTCTTTTCATCATTTCAAATTTAATTGCAAATGTACTTGATTGGTTTGGTAATATTCAAATCCCTCACTAAAAATTTAACTGTTTTTCTCATCATTTCAAAAGTGATTGCAAATGTATTTGATTTTTTCGCAATATCCTTCATTAGAATTCTGACGATTTTCTTCTCACAATTTCAAATTCGATTGCAAATGTGCCTGGCTTACTTGTAATATCAAAATCCCTCGCTAAAATGTTAGCGATTTCCTTCCTGCTATTTCAAATTTGATTGCAAATGTATTTGATTTTTTCGCAATATCCCTCATTAGAATTCTGACGATTTTCTTCTCACAATTTCAAATTCGATTGCAAATGTGCCTGGCTTACTTGTAATATCAAAATCCCTCGCTAAAATGTTAGCGATTTCCTTCCTGCTGTTTCAAATTTGATTGCAAATGTATTTGATTTTTTCGCAATATCCCTCATTAGTATTCTGACGATTTTCTTCTCACAATTTCAAATTCGATTGCAAATGTGCCTGAATTACTTGTAATATCTAAATCCCTCACTAAAATGTTAGCGATTTCCTTCCTGCCATTTCAAATTTGATTGCAAATGAATTTGATTTTTTCGGAATATTCAAATCCCTCACCAATAATTTAGCGATTTTCTTACTAAAATTAACAAACAAAAATTCATTGAAGACAGAGAGAAGTGATGTCCCTTCTTCCTTTAATTTTGAAATGTGATACACAATTCTTTTAAGATTAATATAAAATTCTCTTTTGTTGTGATTATTTACTCCTTATCAATCAAGAAGATGCAAAAAACAGAATGGTTAAATTTAGTGTCAACCTGAAAGTTTAATCGATTGAATTAATACTCGTATTTTCCAAAACTATTATCTCAAAAAATGTTTCTTTCATTATCTTAAGACTAAAAATCTTACTTTTTTTAATGATAGAAATTTTAATTGTATACATTTTTTTAAAATTTAATTTGATTCTTAATTTGTAAGAATTTTTTTAATGCTGGTATGAATTCAAATTTATCCACCAAAATATTAAATCTCATGCTTTTTTTATCATTCAAACATACAATTTTTCATTCAAACATTTTTTTTATCATTTAAAATACGATTTTTCATTTTATTTAATAGTACATAGATTTTTTTTAATATGCACATGCAGCAATTTGAAGTTAATTGCTTCAATTAAATTCATATTTTTCATTTGCATCAAATAAGAAGGTGAAATTTTTAAAACAATTAAAAATTTAATTAATCATAAAATCTAAAAAGTCAGTAATCTAGGCGGAAAAGCTGGTGGCCAAAACTGGATAGTTTGAATTATTTTTTCAACAATTTTTACGTTTAAAAGTTGAAAAATCTTGAAAAAAGCAACATTTTCAACGCCTGCATACTCTCGTATGTCCCTCTTATACAACACTTTTGGTTGATTCAATTAAAAACGATAGAAAAATAAAATAATGCTGAACATTAACAAGAAAAAAAGTAGTCATTTATCCCGAATGAAAATTTTTTCTATATTCATCAGTTTAAGCTTTGTAAAACATGCAAAAATTACTATTCCTTTATTAAATGATAGCAGAATAAATTTTATTCTGCTATCATATCTGCTTTATTGATTATATATTAAAGTAATTTTAAAAAGTTAAAAACGGTTAAATAAAATCAAGGTAATAACATTAAAAATTCGATTTTTTTATGAACTGATTTTTTTTAAAAATTTAGTATTCTTAATTTCTGAACGGGATTTTTTTTTTATTAAAACGTTAGAATTTTGTTTCTAAATATTTTTTGGGAAGTTGTACTGATTTTTATATTTGCACTTACATACTTTTAATGCTGTTTTACACCTTTAGATGCTATTTTCTCAACTATAGAATGATAGAATTTTCTTACAAAAAATTCCATATTATTATTATGAATATTATTAATATGTTATTTATTAGTTGGACCCCAGTATTTAAAGAATGATTAGAAATACGGTTTATTTTTTAGTTCAGGAACTAGATAATGTATTCTTTAAGCCATTTGTAAAACTTTAAGCAAGTCATTTGATAAACTTATAAAGTAGATCATTTTTGCTTTATATCAGTTTTAGCCCCAAAAAGTCCTTCCCCCCCCCAATTTTTAAAAAACTTTTGGCACTTATCTAGTATATTTTGGTTTAATAGATGTTTTTTCAATCTTTATGCAAATATTCAAGAAGTAACAGTTTTTGAACGTTTTTCAAAAAAATTCAGCCCAAACATAGCGCATACCTTAATCTTTTTTTTTCGCCTTAATGCTAAACGAACCTGCCTCTTTAAGTACCAAGTTACTTTTAATTTCCCTTTTCTACGATTTTTCTGGGGACTTGTTATTTTAGTGAATCTTATTTCTGCTTCTTCCAGATCATCCTGGGTAATTAATCCACTTTCTTAAACACTTTCTAGCATAAACAGTGTTTATGCTAGATTCCGGATCTCAAAACATCCTTCACACCCACTTGTTGTTTATCTCGTTACCTCCAAGATGTCCAAAGACAAAAAAATAATATTTTCCAAAAAGTAATTTCCACCCTCCGCTCGCTGTTGCTCTGCACCAAATCCTACACCGATTACGAATGATCTCTCTAGAACCTGCAACTGACGTCCCCCACTTGTAGGATCTCTCTCCCCTTGTTCGATTTTCACCAAACCGGAAGATTAGAGGGTTGGGGAGAAATCCGTCCACAAAAATATTTTCGTGTGCCAAATACTTTTCCATCATCCATACTGGAAGTAATCCAAATCTTGGAACAGTTGACGAGGACCCTCAAAAGCTGGTGCATCGCCAACAGGATTCCGAACCAGAAATATCCCCCGAATCTAGGGGGTCTTCCTAGATCTACGAGCGGATTACGTTGCCGGAACATGAGGACTTGACGTCGCGAAGGTAGGTAGTGAGTAGTTTGCCACTAAGTTCGTTAGGTCACTGGCTTTTGGTGTTTTCATTCCAAGCAGATCGGACTTTATTTGTGTTAGGAACAGAGAATGTTTCTGCTACTGTCGTTTTGGGGTGTTCAAATTCTGATTGGAGGTTCATGTCGATTGCTGTTTACGAGGTACGCTAATAACGCCAGCAATTGCCAATCTTGCAGAGTTGTTTGTCAAACAGGAAAGGATCTTTGACCCTTCATTCTTCAAAAACTCAAGTGAACATTCTGTAGTTAATTTTAGAAATAGTTTTGCTTGAAGTTTTTTGTAAAAAGGTTCTTTAGTGTGCGTTCTGAAATGCACGGCTTAAATATTGCGGGATTTTCGTCCCAAACTATGTGAACGATCACTTGCAGTTTGGAGTAGCTACAGCGATATTTTCGAGAATGTTCCAACATCATAAAAGCTTCCTGAATTGAATTCCTCATTAAGAAATTAAGCAAACACCTTTTATGGATTCGTTTTATAATTTTCATATCAAACAGATGTATTAAAAGTAATGGATATCAAATTGCGATAAATATTACTTTGCCATTTTTCGCATCTGTTCATTTACTGTGTACATGAACCTATCTAAAGGTTTTGTGCCTCTTGACATCATAATGCTATTAAATACTTATGTGTCTGGAGAATTGTTTCAAATTATGCATCACTTTTTTGCAGTAATGTGATTTTACTTACTGACCTCATGTAAACTTCTCAGATTATAAATAGAATTTTTATTCTTTAGCTTTAAATCATAGAAGAAAATAACGCTATCAAATATTCGATGAAATAATGACAATAGGGTGAATTTCATTGCAACAATGAAATATATTGTTAAAAATAGTAATATATATATATATATATATATATATATATATATATATATATATATATATATATGCTTAAAAATTTGTTAAAATTCTAGAAAAAATTGCAAGGCAATTTAAAGACATTTATATTTTAAAACGGTATGAAATGTAATTTTGAAAAGTAATATTGTTTGCAATATCACGGAAAAGTGCTAAAATATCGTTTAATTTTTCATTAATTAAAATCTCGAAAAAAATCACTCCGAAGTGCACATTTCATCTTCCAAAGTTGCTGCTCCAAATTTAGAACTATAGGTCAAACTTTTAGACTGGAATGCCAGAACAAACACACTTTCAAGAGCACACAAGAGCGTGCACACTCCTTTAATATTTCAACGAAATATAGATAAAGTATTGTAATCATTAAAAAAATTTAGACGAGATTTTGACATATCTCCGCTTCTATATCTTCCTGGGTTCGAAAGACATTTTTTTTTTTTTTGACATTATGTTTGTCTACCATCCGTCTGTCACCGAATATGATAAAACTCAAAAACATTTTGAGCGTGACAGATGAATTTTAAGATATGGATTTTAGACCAAATTTGTAGATCTGTTTTAGTTTTAGAATAAAATACTTTCAGAAGAAATCTGTCTGTCTGGTTGTTCTAGTACAAGTGAGCTCGCTAATTACAAAACGTAAAGATCTAGATAAATAATTTGACATGTAAATTGCATATTCGTATCCAATTTGGAACCAAATCCATCAAGGTATGGACAATCTGCTTCTCTGAATTTTTGTATACATGTTGATGCGATAGTTCAAAAACGCAGTAACTTAGAAATGAAGTTCTATACACAATTTTATCATCTAAAGTATAGATACCAAGTTAGTGTATATACTCCATGTTAAGCATATAAAAAAGGTAGATTTTTATTAAATTCTGAACCAAATCTACCAGAGGGTTGATCATCTGTCTGTCTGTATTTTCAGATACATGTAAACGTAATGGATTAAATCAATGAAAATCGGTATTTGATGTTGTGACTAAAATCGTAATTGTGTGTTAAATGCTGGTTTCAATTGGTCTGCATAAAGGCATCCAAAATACGTATTCGCATGATAGAATCAATAAAAATTGTAAAACAAAAATCTATATTCCCGGATTTTTGCTGCTTATTTTTATGCATGACATTCGCGGCTTTTCACACGAACCATATATTTATAAGGGAAAGAAGGATAACACACCTTATCCCTATTTTTTATACGGGGGAAAAAGAATGACACAGCTTATCCACATTTTTATACGGCTGAAGGAGAATGATAACACACCTTACCCATATGTTTATACGGCTGAAGGAGAATGATAACACACCTTACCCATATGTTTATACGGCTGAAGGAGAATGATAACACACCTTACCCATATGTTTATACGGCTGAAGGAGAATGATAACACACCTTACCCATATGTTTATACGGCTGAAGGAGAATGATAACACACCTTACCCATATGTTTATACGGCTGAAGGAGAATGATAACACACCTTACCCATATGTTTATACGGGGGAAGGAGAATGATAACACACCTTACCCATATGTTTATACGGCTGAAGGAGAATGATAACACACCTTACCCATATGTTTATACGGGGGAAGGAGAATGATAACACACCTTACCCATATGTTTATACGGGGGAAGGAGAATGATAACACACCTTACCCATATGTTTATACGGCTGAAGGAGAATGATAACACACCTTACCCATATGTTTATACGGCTGAAGGAGAATGATAACACACCTTACCCATATGTTTATACGGCTGAAGGAGAATGATAACACACCTTACCCATATGTTTATACGGGGGAAGGAGAATGATAACACACCTTACCCATATGTTTATACGGCTGAAGGAGAATGATAACACACCTTATCCATATGTTTAACGGTTGAAGGAGAAAGCTAGCACCTTATCCCTAATCCATATGCTTTTTTGCCACCTGCTTTCAATTTCTTCTAATAAATGTTTTTTAATCCTAAAATTATTTCATTCTTATTTTAAAAAATTTAGTAATTTTTATAGAAATAATTTTTACTTGAAATTGAAGGAATTAATAGAATAATTATTACTTGAAAAATAGTTAATAAGTCCAATGCTTTTAAAATACAGCTTATGAACAAATAGCAGACTACTTCAAAATAAAAACCTGCAATGTTAAATAATATGAAAAAGAATGAGTAGTTATTTTTTAAAACAAATTATTATTTTCTTCTTTAATCCACGCCAGCTTTCCGTGAACGATAACTGGCAAAAATTAAAGTCGGTTTTCATCGCTTAAATCCATTTGCTTCAGATTAAATCGCATTTCTCCTCTGCTCATTAAAATACATTATTCGTTTCGGATATTAGTGGTAGAAAAATTACTCTTAAAAAGAATTGTGGAAGGTTTTCTGATTTTATATTTACCTTAAATCATTACTGTTTCGAATCCACCGATTCTCTAAGGATTAGATAAAAATAATAATAACAACAAAAAATCTGAAAAGAAACGTTTCATATTTCGAAATGGAAAATCCCAAAATTAGATAAGACCAGATTAAATATTTCGAAATCTTTTCTCGATGGATTTAGTGATTCATTCAGTTTTGGTTTTAGCGGTTTTCTTTTATTAAATATCTCTAAAAGCAATCTAGTATTTTCAATAAACACAAGTTCAAAATAGGATTTAAAAATTTTTTTAACTGCATTTCATCAGAATTTTTATTACTTTATTTCTTTTGCATCATATTTCATTTAAATTATTTAGCTAAAAATCATAATATTTACGTTATTGTAATTTTAAAATTACATAGATTAAACTTAGTCATACAATCAGGAAATATCAACTAACTTATGGATTTTAGGTTTACTACTATAAAATGAACGCAAATATGTAATCAGATATGCAAGAAAACCCACTCTTATTCTAAAACACAACACTTTTTTCAATGTAAGAATTAATTTCATAAATATATAGCATTAATTTTTTCTAAGTATTTTTTTTTCCGCAAAAGACAACTATTTATTCCAAATATGTATTAAATTTGTATAAGTTAGGAGATTAAGGGCGCCAGTTCAGGTAGCATCCTCATCATCTGATCACGGCTCAAAATTTTGATGTCCTTTTAAAAGTAGCTCTAGTGTTGCATTAAAATGGAACGTTAATATATCGAAAATAAATTTAGTTCAACAAATAATATATCAATCAGTATCCTCGACTTGTGCTTATTATATAATGAGCTGATATACCGAATTTTATTTGGGGATAAAAAATACTTTCGACTATTTATAATATGACACTTTGCACCGGATAAATGCAACGTCTTTTCTTTCTTTTCTCCCATGTCATCTGACCCATCAATCAAAGCCAAATCTTTTCTCATATGTGCTTTGTATCACCTACAAGTCTAGCGACTCTTGTAATTCCAATTTTCTACTTCCCATCACTTATGCTTTATATAATAGAAGCTACTATATATAATTGTTTTTATCATTATGTACGGAGTATCAGCTTCTTTTTGGAGTTTGTGTATTTAAACGAAAAACACGACATAGTGCTCTTCCTTTTTTCTTTTCTCGTATACGCAGTGAAAGTATTATAATTGTCAAAAAATTCAAATTTGCCGACAAATCTCCATCTTCGAAAAAATGTTTAGATGTCCGTTAGCCTGTCTGTGACAAAAATAACTAAAACACTATGAGCTAGATGGATGAAATTTGGAATTCGGACTTTATATTCAATTTGTAGATTTCTGCCAAATATCGAGCAAAATCTATTCGAAAGAAATCTGTATATCCTGCTGTCTGAATATAAATTAATACGATAGTAAAAAAAACCCGAGAGGGCTTATAAAAATTCGCTGCACTTATTTAACATCTGAAGTGAAAATTTAAATTTTGAGCCATATCCAATAAGGGGGGTTTGGCCATCTGTCGGTCTGTACTTTCAGAAACATGTAAACGCGAAACTCACAAATGCAGTGCCTTAAGTACATCAAATCTGGTATGGTATGGGATTCTGTGCCTACAAGTTTAACTTTGAATCAAATTTGTGTTCCATCGGTTGGGAAAAACGTGTCTAAAATGCAAATCAGATTTTGGATTCTTTCAACCACATGCCAAGGATTAATCGCCAAGAAATTCACCAAGAATAACACGATAAATCCAATAAAAATGCTAAATTACGCAAGAGCTTAATATTTCGTCACTATAGTATGACAATTCCTTGAAAGGCGTTTCCTGGTTTAGTTTAGTTATATTAATACCCCTTTGTAAAGCAACACTAGGGCTATTTTGGGACGGACCTCGTCATTTTGAAGCGCGGTCAGATGACGAGAACTACACCAGAGCTGGCAGCCCTATCTCCACATCACACCACACCAGCAGCAGGAAGGAGGACATTTGGCCTTGACGGATTTAACGTGCAACAGAACCCCTTACACGACGGTTCTTCGATGGAAACGGGTATCGAACCTGAAACTTACGGCTACCACTGCGGTTAGATGACGAAGACGATACCCGAGCTGGCACCCTCTTCTCCACTCCACACCACACCAGTTGGAGGACGTTTGGCCCCGATGGATTTAAAGTGCAACAGACCCCCTTACACGACGGTTTTTCGGTGGAATCGGGTCTCGAACCTGAAAACCTACGCCTCACGAGCCGAGACCTTACTACCAGGTCAAGGTGTTTTCTGGTATAACACCTTTAGAAACTATGCGAGAAAGGTGTTGGGTGACAACTCTCACTAATTCTGTCTAAGTTTGGTTTTTGGTAAGAATAGAATTCGGTAATCTTTGATGACCTTACGCACTCATTATGAAGTTTAAAAGATTTTTTGAATATCAAACAATACACTGCATAATTAAATGTAGCATTAAAAGGATAAATATTTGATCTTTAAGATATGTAAAGAGATTTTATGGTATAATTATTTCAGAAATTAGTGGTAAAAAATTGAGCAAAATCGCCAACGTTTAACTTAAATTTTATTATTTGATCAAATTCTTTAAGAACAAACTAATTTTGAAAGTCGAAAACAGGATAAATAAAATATATTTTTTTAAATAAATTTCTCTGAAATCGATAATAACTAATAACGGCTAAAACTTAACGTGGTCCATTTCGGTTTAATCTGCAAATTACTTTAAACAATTATTAAATACAAAAATAAGTTAACATTGAATTTCGTCTTTTTCAATTCAATTTTTATTGAATTAATTTTCAAAAGCGATAAATGTAAGTTTAAAATCTTGCTTTATATTAAGACTTAAAAATATTTAAATGTATTTCAAGGACAGAACTGGAATCTGCATAATTTCGCAACCTTTTCATCCTTGTATGCAATGAACTAATATCTGACCCATGAATTGAATTGTGCCTTTTTGAGAATTTTTCCTCATTCAAATCTATTATTAAACTGCAATAGCAAATAATTTAAAATTCTAAAATCACAAGGACATTTTTAAGCATTTCAGCTGTTTTTCGCTCTTATATGGACTGAAATAGCATATTTCCCAAATAGGATGCGTCATCAAATAAGGAAGTGAAGTAATTCATAGATCCAGGGATTAGTACTTAATTTTACTGCTTTGCTTTATAGGGAAAAGTCAGCGCTAGGAATCCAACACTACGCATGCTTCAGATGCGTATTTTGAATTCACGAGATAAAAGTACTTTAACTTCCTTATGCAAATCCAAAAATTAATTTTTTTTAGTTGAAAAACTATATTTTTGTAGAAATTTAATCAGAATACCACCGAAGCACTTAATCCAAGAAATTCTATTCCAATAACTTCGATGCACTGACTTACTCAACCAGTTCGGGCAGAGGCGTCAACTTTTGACAAGAATAGAGCACCACACAACGAGTTAACATACAAGTGAACTTTCCTCAACTAATCGACTCTTTATTTAGCAGTGCAAAAGGGAATAAATGATTTTTAATTTTCCCACAAGGAATCCTCATTTCTTTTGTCTGCAATTATTTAAGCGTGTAATGAGGCGGTCAGCCTGACCGTAACCTCGAAAGCAAGGTGCACCAGACGAGAACCACTTGAGGATTGATCCGTGTGCTTCACCGATGAGCGCTTTCCCTTTCTTGGAAGCGTGTCGTGCTTCTCAAAATGGCTCATCAAGTAACTAACTTGATGAGTTCTTTTGAGGATAGCTAACTCGTACTCTGCATGACAAAAGACAAGCAAGTAATTAATGACAAAGTACTGCGACAAAAAAGAAAACTGGTTTTACAGAGAAAAAAAAAAGAAGAGGTTTAAACTTTCTTTTAATGATTCTTCATCATTGGGCTCGAAGAACAATGGCACGGGAGATGTAATTTTCTTAATTAAAAGGTGAAACCTGAATTGTTCACCTCGTTCTTTACTGAAGAGTGAGTATTGCATCTCAAAATTTCACAGTTTCCTGACCTAAAGGTCGTCATGTGATGCACAGATTATTTTGAACAAGGGTTATTTTTTGATTGACTTATTTAAGTTATTTTCGACAAACTGCCAATCGAATTACCAAATCATACCAGATTTTGTGACTAACTAACCATTATTCAAAATTATAAGGACGATTCTAAAATATTTTTATTGTTATTTTAAAAATATTATGTTAATAAATATTTAGACAACTAAATTTGGCAGATTTTGTGTTGCTGGGAATAAACTAAAATTATTTCTCTCTTGGACATAAGAGATATCGCTCAAAATAATGGAACTTTTACTCAATAATTCTCATATGGATTTCAAATAGTATGTTCACCTAATAGATGAAAATCTAGTCTCTTGGTTTAAGAATATATTAAATTTCCATATTAAGTTACTTGGCAGGGTAATTTGATTAGGATTGTGTCTCTGTCTGGGACATTTCAGTGTCTCAAAGTTTTGTCTGTCTGGGACATTTCAGTGTCTCAACGTTTTGTCTGTCTGGGACATTTCAGTGTCTCAACGTTTTGTCTGTCTGGGACATTTATTGTCATTTTAAATCGATAAAAGAAATAAACGGATACCCGAGATTTTTAAGCTGGTCTAAGTGAATTTGTAATTTAAATTAATTGCTACTTTGACTTATTTATTTGAATATCCAAAACATTATTATTTGTTGCTCATGTTAAACCAGTATGTAAAGAAGGAAAGGTGAGTGATTCAAATAATGATTCCAACAGAGTGATCTGTCTGGTGTTCTTAACATTTATAAAAGTTTGTAAAATTTAAAATGCTTACTTGGATAAGATTTCAATATAAATTTGTTACATTATTTTGCTATTAAACTTTTGCATCTTACATGACACAAAATTAACTCACTATGCATAGGATATTCTACTGAAATGTGAATGATCGTTTGCTTTACATATACTAACCCATCACACTCATTTGGCTTATGCGACTCATCATTTTCAACGCTACACAGGAACCGCGGTGGTAGGTGGCAAGGTCCAGGACTTCAGGATTGAAAAGATTCAGGTTCAAGACCCAATTCCTCCATTTATCCACCGCGTATATTGGTCTGATTCATGCTAAATAATATTCCACTAATATGGTGTGGTGTGGAAATTTGGAGAGGGCATGCCTGATGAGGTGCCGTTTCCTTAATCTGATCATGTTCAATATTTGTCACAAAATAGCGAAAACTTTACTTCAAAACAAGTGTAACGTTAATGCAACGGACGAGTGTAAAATATTCATAGAATTAAAATGCATGAATTTCAATTTTTTATCACTTTGAAGTGCTTTATCAACTTCGATAGTAAAAATAACTACAAAATAGTAAAAGAGAAGAATCATTTGTTTTCTAGTACACGAAGGACATAAAAAGAAGCTATTGTAATTTCCAAAAAAAATCTGAATGCGAATTTTCTACGAATCATGTCTGTAAATACAATAGGTGCAAGAAGTTTCGAACTAGATGAGTGAAATTTATTACATGAATTTTACATCAAATTTATGGATTTCTTGTCCACCTGTCCAAACACATTAACTAGATAACTATACTATGTAAAAAGTTCAACAGATCAAATTTACTACATAGGTTTAACATCTACAATGTAAATCGGTTCAAATTTGAAATCAAATCCACCATAGGGTTGACCGTCTGTCAATCTGTACTTTAGCATGCATGCAAACGCAATAACTCAAAAATTCAATGATTTAAGTAAATGAAATTTCACAAAAAAGAGAATTTTAGTGTTCACCCTTTCAGCGCCAACAATGCCAAGTCGCCAATAAAGATGGTGGGCAAAATAAACAAATTCTTCCGCTGAACAGTTACGGTTATCATTTCCCGCCATATAATTAGGACTTTACTGATAAGTATTTTTTTTTTCCAGATTGCCCGGTGCCTTCCACATATGCCGAATGCATCTGTAGAAGGCACCGGGCAGAACTTTTTAACTTAAAAAACATCCTACGGCTTCGCTAGCAGCTGGAGCGGGAACCTAGTAGCTTCGCTAGCCCATTGAACATAAGGACTGAGTGGATAACAAACTGTACATAACCAAAAGGAAAGGAAGATCGGAGAAAGAAACAATCGGAACATTCTCCATACAAAATTTCAAACAAGCATCCTTTCCCAACTTCATCAACTCGTAAATATATATATTTCACTCACCCTTCATCCATTCTACAGGTTCGAAATACTCTCTTGCATCCCATTTACCCGACATCCATTCTTGCACAATTGCCGACATAACAAATTATGAAGGGAATCAACCTTTAGAACACCAAAAGAATTGCGAGAACTGCGAAGAATTCCATTTCAGCTGTCTTTTAAAGTGGGAATGCAGACGATTTTTTAAAGCACATACTGACAATTAAAAATTGCTAAAGTATCAATATTTTCTGTTCGTATTCACATTAAAAAAAAGAAAAAAAGAAAATAACTTTTAATAATAAGCTTAACTTTCTTTATTTAATAAATTTTAATCATAATAAAGAACAAAATTAAAATCTTTAATCAATATTTTTTTTAATATTTTTAATTTAACATTTTTCATAATATAGTTGTGGTTCATGTCCAACTCAACCATTGCAAAAAGTAGTAAACAAAACAGCATTAAGGTTACTAGAAGAGCGTTCCGATGGGTTGCCATATATACTCGGGGGCACACTATTATTCACTTTATCCTAATTGTAGTTATTCAATTTCGGTTTCATTCGGTAGAAGAAAGTGCATCCATATATTCGATTTTTGGATAATCTCATGCCAGGGATTAATCGATTAATCGCCAAACATCGCATGGCAGATGTAGTAAAATTGCAAGATTCATTCCAAAAATCTATTTCGTAACTATTATTCGCCAATGCTATGCAAGGCATTTATGGCTTTGCTCAAGGCCTGCGCTTTTAAGCAAGGGAAGGACTATAAAACCTTTATTCAAGAGTATGCGAGAAAAATTGGCTGGACCATGCTCATGAGTTATGAAATAAAACAAGTAGAATTATGTTTTTTCATCTTGAAAACTTTAAATGAATCCTTGCATTCACTTGCGTCAATAACAGTTGTAACATAATACATGTCCTCGCATACTCAGTAGAAATTATTTCATTCTTATTATTTTCTCGTATGCGAAGTATAGAAAAAGTATAATAATCGTCAAAAAATTCGAATTCGAGATTTTGACGAATCTCCAGTTTTTAAACTTCATTGAGTTCAAAAAACACATTTTTGCTAAAAAGATAACTCAAAAACGATTCAATCTAGACAAATGAAATTTGGCATACAGTCTTTATACCAAATTGTCAGTAGTTTAGTTTGGTTATATTAGCGTCCAGTTGAAAAGCAACACTAGGGCTATTTTGAGACGGACCTCGTCATTTTGAACCGCAGTCAGATGACGAGGACGACACCTGAGTTGGCAGTATCATGCAAGGCGTTTTCGGGCAAAAAAAATTTATTAGAGAATATATGAGGAAATTTTGGTGAGTTGTCTCCAGCTGGTTTTTAATATGAAAAATTTATATAAACACTAGAAAATACCCCTGAATACTAACAGATATGTAAAAGCTTCACCCATCAGCTGTTTTTAATGCCTTACATTTTAAATTATTCTCAAATTAACACTTTAATATAGCTAATTATTTTAATTATGAAGGAAAAATTGGCAAAAATACGAAATATATCAGAATAGATTTTGGTAAAAGTGGATTATAGTGTGCATCCTGCTGCGCCAACAATGCCAAGTCGCCAATAAAGATGGCGGACAAAATAAATACTTCCGCCGAACAGTTACGGTTACTATTTCCCTCCATATAATTAGGACTTTTTACTGATAAGTAATTTTTTTTTCCATACTGGCACCGGGCAGAATTTTTTAACTTAAAAAAACATCCTACGGCTTCGCTAGCAGCGGGAGTGGGAACTAGTAGCTTCGCTAGCACATTGAACATAAGAACTGTGTGGATAATAGAAACAGTACATAACCAAAAGAAAAGAAAGAACGGAGAAAGAAGGAACATTCTCCATTCAAAATTTCAAACATCCTTTTCACAACTTCATCAACTCGTAAAAAATGTATATTCCTCTCACCCTTCATCCATTCTGCCGGTTCGATATCAAACCATTCTCAATACAAAATTTCAAACAAGCATCCTTTCCTAACTTCATCAACTCGTAAATAAATATATATATACATATTTAACTCACTGTTCATCCATTCTATAGGTTCGAAATACTCCCGACATAACAAATTGTGAAGAGAACCAACCGTTAGAACACCAAAAGAATTACAAGAATTGCGAAGAATTCCAGTGCAGCTGTCTTTTAAAGTGAGAATGCAGACGATTTTTTAAAGCGCATACTGCGAATTAAAAATTGCAAAAGAATAAATATTTTCTGTTCGTATTCACATTAAAAAAAAGAAAGAAGAAAATAACTTTTAATTATAAGCTTAACTTTATTTAATAAACTTTTAATTTTAATAAAGAACAAAATTAAAATCTTTAATCGATATTTAATATTTTTTAATTTAACATTTTTCATAATATAGTTGTAGTTTATGTACAACTCAACCATTGCAAAAAGTAGTAAACAAAACAGCATTAGGGTTGCTAGAAGAGCGATCCGATGGGTTGCAATATTGGTGACTAACTCGAGACCACACTAATCTTCACTTAATCCTAGATTTTATATCCACGAGATACAATGCGATCATATAAGAATGAAAATGGTTTCAACGAATTCCAACCGATGGAAACAATACTTTATATTTTAAAGCTTAATAATATATCTTAAAAGCGTTTCTGAAATGAATTGATGATACACTTCAATAACGTTTTAAGATTATATTTTAAATATGAAACTGGCATTCGTTATTATGAAAACATTTTTCTGCTTAAATTTTTGATGGTGTGATATCACTTATAGTAATATATTCTGGGATGCATGTTTTTTTTTACCTTATATATCTTTTAATATATATATATATATATATATATATATATATATATATATATATATGGTTTATCATATCACACACGCATTTCCGTATGAAAATTTCTATGCTTATAAAACAATAACGTTTATTTATTAATGTAACAAATAACCGCCTTCGGTTTTGATGAGGATTGATTTATTCTTCTTAAAACTTAACATAGCTTTTCTGTATAAATTATTACAAAATTTCTAAATTTATCCATTTGTTTGTAGTTACTATAATTGTTTTTAACTTTCGATCTGTATTACCATGGCGATTATATAATTATGGCATATTTTTGGTTAAATTTTGCGTTGATTGACTCATGTATGAAGCATTTTATTTCTTTTACTCAATACATTCGGGGAACTTATTCGCAAACTTATTCACGCATTATTCATTCTCAGGGTTCATTTTAGAGATTCAGTTGCTAAAAAATGCAATTATGGTTGATTCCACCTATTGAATTATGAATTTAGTCAATTTTGTAATCAGCTGATGCATTTTTTATGCGGTATCAATCGATATTTCATACAAGAAAGTTAAGAAAATACCCGAAGTAATTTCAAGTGTTGATTTTTGTTGATTGACTCTTAGCAGTCGGGTGGCGACTCTCACTCGCCATTCAAGACGGTGCATCATTTTGACGTCTTATTTATTTAATTTTGATTGTTAAAAATACCTGCAGAGTGATGGAAATTAATTAAACGGGATAATTCAGTTTTAAACAATTATATATATATTTCGGAATAATAAGTCTTTTTATTAGGTGAATTAGTTTTCCAGGTGTAAAGAGTTAAATTGAAAGGGATTGATTAAATTAAGATTTGAATAGTGAAAATAGTATAAACTCGGCATTAATTGTTTAAAGACGAACACTCGACTAAACTTTATATCCTGGACTTAATCTCTAGCTACATAGAAAAATCTTACTTTAGACAGTTATAACACTTCTAGTTGCGCTATAACTGTCTAAATCTATTAAAATGCCTAAATAATATCGTATAGTAATTCAAGTTTGGTTTAATTTACATTACATTGAGCAGCAACATAACGGTTATTTAGTATCGGACCTCATGTTTATATATTTATAGCACTGTTTAGTTACGCTGTAACTGTCTAAATCTATTAAAATGCCGAAATAGTATAGTAAAGTAATTCAAAATAAGGATTCAAGTTTGGTTTAACTTACATTACGTTGAGCAGCAACATGACGACTATTTAGTATCGGACCTCATGATTTTGAATCATGTTCAGATGACGAGGACTCGACGAACAACAACTCCCACTTTTCCAAACTTCTGCGCCACGCAAACGGAAGGGTTTCTATCCCAGATAGATTTCAGGGGCGCCAAGTTGGCTTGTGGCAATTCTTTGGCGACGTAATGCCAAACGTGGGACGTAATGCCAAAATCTTATGTCTCAGAAATATGACTCTAAGGTAGGTTTACACTTAAGGTGGGTTCACACGAGGCTAACAGTTGCGCGCAATTGTTGTCTCTCTGCTGTTGTCCCTACATTGTCCCCGTGTGAACAGTTGAGACAACATCGGTGGGACAATGGCTAATAGTTGTCCCGACGGGACAACCATTTGCCATTGTCCCGTTGCAGTCACGTGATTTTCCTGAAGTAGGCGTGACCTTCTATTGCGCGCAATAGTTGGCTTCGTGTGAACCCACCTTTAGCCAGCTATGCGTAGGAAAAGTGGGTTTGCACTCAACATGGGCTAGATGCGCATGCGCTAGGACAATAACAAATTCTTGTTCCGATGGGACAAGTACTTGCTACAGTACAGTTTCTGCGCATGCGTGGTCTTACTGGATGGATATTAACTGACTGAGTGTAAACCCACGTTAATGGCGGGTTTACAATCGGCCAGTTATAAGATAGCAAGTAGCTGGCGCATGCGTAAAAAGGGACTGATTTATGTTTGCCACAATGTCATAAGATAGATTCAGGCATTCCATGCTTGGCTGTAAATCGCCGTTTTGGTATTCCTGAATTTTTTTTCTTCCTACGTATCGTATTAAAATGACGGATATTTACACAAAGAAACATGGTAAAATAAAAGAAGGTCAATATACCTAAATTGTAAAAAACTATAGAAAAAAATGGCAAATTAAATGAAAACACTCGCATCAGAAAGAGTGAAAAATGTCGGAATTAATCTCGATTAGTGATCAACTTTTTTTCGCGCCAAAAAAACCACCAAATTCTACAAACGCATGAGAAGTAAGAAAAAATGTAATACATCGGTCTGTACTTGTCCTGTCGGGACATTAGGCCGAGTGTAAACCAGCATTAGGGTAAGTTTTATTAGACATGTGAGTGCAAAAGATTTGCTGAGGGCAAAAGGTGAGTACTTTTGAAAATCATATAACTTTTAGATATGGTTTTAAAAGTTAATTTTCATTTCCTAATTACTCATCCTAAATAGACATTTTATTATTATTTTAAACATGAGAGAGAATTGAAATTTTATTTATAATTATCATGCACGAAGAAAAGCCCCAAAACAACAGAGTATGAATATATGTTGAAAACTCAATGTAGTAAATTAATATAAAATATTTAGAAATTTTCCTTCTTTGCCAAAATACTAATAAATATTATAACTTTGAATTCTTGAACTCTTTAGTGAATTATTTAATTGATAGAATAGCATGTCATGGGAATTCATTCCCAACACGGGGTGTTTAAAATTTTGTTAGATGTTTGTCTTGATAGAATATAATTGTTTTTCAAATGAATTTATAATGTTAAAAATGGCAACAGTATTCAAATTAGGCATGTTTATTCCATTCTAATTGTGACCTTCTACGCTTGAAAGTTTATGAAACGTACGCATAAAGTAAGTCTATAAAATGAGATTTTTGTCAACATTTTTCATAAATAATTTGATTCATATAAAGAAATAAATAATTAGATTATAGTAGAAGTGTAGTAATAAGATAATTATAATGAAATGCAGATATTTCTCATGAAATCCAATATCAAACTACAATTTTTTAATTCCTTAGGGAATGAGCGAACATATATTTTCCAAGATTATATATATTTTAAACTTAGCGATTTTCTTTGAAATTGTAAATATGGTGCATATTTTCGTGGAAATAGACTTCTTTATTTTATCATAAGAATAATTTATTTTTATCTACTATTTGGAACTCTCGCAATTTCACCATCAATACGACAATTGGAAAACATACGTGGTTTTAATTCCATTAGCATCCTTTAAGCCACATGATTTGCGGAATTTCGTTGATTTTATTGTACTACCACTTATAAAAAGACGATTTTTAATTTTTTCTCATTTTAAGAAAAAAAAAATTGTTTGAACTTTTTGAAGCCATTTGATTTTTATTACTGGCTTTAGGAGATCAGCCTTCATCTACTTAGCAGAATTTCTTTTATTCTTTAAGGATGAAATGTTGAGTATTTTTCTAAAAACCAATTAGAATAAGATCCTATTATTAGTAGACATTATTATAGACTTTTGTTTCTTTTGTTTCTGTATAGAACTTATCAGATTACTTGGAATGTGCTAGCAAAGCTACCTCCTTGGAAATGTTTCAAGTTAATGATAACCGAATTATTATGTATTTCAGATTCTCAAACAGCGCGGGCGGTATTAAAAATTTTCGTTGGTAAAAAGTAATAAAATAATAGTGATCTGACGAACCTACAATTGTAAGTTTATCTAAATTATTGTCTGCTGAAAATCAATTTTTATTAATTATAAGTAACTCAACTTTAAATACTCATCTGCCACTTAAACCTCCAGCTGCTTACCCCGCGATTTCCGTGAGTTGTTAATCAGTCCACTTTCTATTGCATCCCGAGTTTTTTGAAGTTTAGAGTCTTTATTTTTACGATTATAGATTTTTATTATATCATATTATCGTATAACATATAGTATCAATTCACTTTGATAGAAAAATATTTGCAAACATCGCATCTAAATAGTGATTTTAAAAAATTACGCAGTCAGAGGGTTAAATACTATTTTCTCGTAGTAGCAATATTAACAATCATTTTGTTTTAGCGATTCCAACCAATTATTGCTCCAATCAATTTTTAGTATTGTAATTAATAATTGTCTGAGGTATGGAGTTCTCTGATATTAACTTCACGTATTTTAATGATAATACATTATTTCTTGAATTTTTATGAAGTATCGTTGAAAATATTAAGTTGAAATCGCTTAGCTGGTTAAAATCTCAACAAGTGGTGATCTGCAACAAGGATCACAGATATACGATACATGACATGAAGTATTATAAAACTATTTTTAACCTCAAGAGGGTCAAATTTTCTAAAATTAAAAAAAAAGAATTTTACTTTTTGATTCTATGTTTGTTCAATATAGGCAATGATGCTGTAAGACTGACAAAAAACTAAATTCATTAAAAAAATTTTTTTCTTCAACACATAAACGATTTTCCATTTAGAATAGTTTTCATTAAAAGAAATTAAATTTACGCAAAGTATTAACATTCTTAAAGATGTTAATAAGGATTGTAATTTTTTTTTCAATTTTGGTTTAATCTCATCTCAATATTCAAACATTTATAGAGGAGATTATATTTATCCTGAGGTTTCTAAAGGTGGGTTCACACGAGGCTAACAGTTGCGCGCAATTGTTGTCTCTCTGCTGTTGTCCCTACATTGTCCCCGTGTGAACAGTTGAGACAACATCGATGGGACAATGGCTAATAGTTGTCCCGACGGGACAACCATTTGCTATTGTCCCGTTGCAGTCACGTGATTTTCCAGAAGTAGTAATATTTAATCTGTAATATTTAAATATTTAATCTGTATAAAAAAGAAATAATGTTTATTTTAAACAGGAAATGTTCCTATTTAAAATGTTTGATTATAGGAAACGGGTAATGTTCCTGTTTTAATGTTTATTTTAAACATACTGAAAGGATTGAAAACCATAAAGTATGGCTTTTAAAGATGCAAAAAAAGATGAATCCGGAAATACCGAATAGATCTGGGGGCACGGCAGTGCCCCCGCCAAATCGAGCAAAAACAAGCGGCACGGCCGTACCATCCTTTTCTCGAAGCAGTTCAGATCATTTTTGAACCTCTATAACTTCGTTGTGGATAAAACTAGAAGCCTGAATTTTCAGTAACCAAGCAGGCATTATACAAACACGGTAAATTTCAAATTTTATTAAATTTGAACCAGTATTTTAAGAATTATAACTAGTCAAAGTTTGTGAATTTTGTCACTGACTGACTGACTGACTGACTGATTGATTGATTGACTGACTGACTGACCGATCATCAAAACTCTAAGGCACTTCTAGCAGACATAGAAGCTTCAAATTTAGAATAAAATTAGAGTTTAGTGTATAAATTAAGGAAAAACTAAAATATTCGTGTAATAATGGACGGATCAATAAATTTCTCGAAGTTTCGAGCATTATCCATTTTGTCGGCAAATTCGTCACCTAATGGCCCCCAAGTTTGTCACCAAGCTCTGGCATCACTGGATCGGAATCCGGCAGCATCCAATACAGATTACTATAAAACGATCTTTCGTATGATGACACTATTCTAGCTGGGAAAAATTAATTAAATCTCAAAATTACAGGTTTGTAACAATATCTAATTCTAATAGAGATTGAAAATATCAAAATAACTAATTTTTAAAATATTAATCCTTTTTATAGATGCTTTTGATGGTGAAAGGGGATTCAGTGATTTCATTGCTCAAAAATCAGTGACAGATTCAAGTTTTCATTTCATCGCTACAAAAGAAATCAATCTTTTCTTGAATGAAATGGCAACAACAAAGATTTCAGGGCATTTGCTTTAAAAAGAAAATCTAGAATTGCCTGATATAGATAAATCTGAGTTTGAAGTTGAAGATCAGGAACTCATCAACATCTTTGCAACAAAACCATTGACGTTGAAGAAGCCTTTTACTCAAGCTTTTTCAACCAATCCATTCAGTGATGACATGGTTGCAAATCCGTATGGATTGTTTAGAAAGAATACCAATCCTTTCGACTTACTATCAAAGAATGATGCCAATCAGTATACTAGTATCAGAGAAGATACTCGAATCAGTAAGCTAGATTCATCGGAATGGCACGAGTCCGATAAGATGTTTCAGAAAATCTTAAGATCCAAGCGCCACGGAAATAGTTCCGGAACTTTCCTTTGAGTCTGTACAGGTCTCAAAAGAAGCAACCTTCATTCCCATTTTCTGATGTCGTACTCAAAGCATTTCTAAAAAACAATGCTTTTTCAAGATTCTTGAAAGATGGATTTCAATTTTTTTCAAAGTTTTTTGGAAAACAATAGTAGAATTTCATGCAAAATGGAAAACATTAACAATATATTTCCTAATACTATTATACAGATATTTTAAGAGTATTTATGAATTTTCATTAAGTTGTGGACATTATTTAAAGAAGAACATGGAACCTTATTTTTTATTTTGTAAAAATATTACTTTTGGGATGATTTTCAAAAACCTAATTACAAACTCCTAAATTGAATTGGTATCCGTTAGGCAATTCTGACCTCTTTATAAATATTGTTAATCCGAAGTCTAAAAGACTTGCTTTACATAATGGAGGTTGCATTTTTGATAGAACTTTAAAAAAACGATGGCAACCCTGGTACATGTTTCTGAAAATTTCTAATTCAAGAATAATCAAGAAAGTGAGCTTTGTATAAATTTTTCTTGTCTTTAAAAATTGTTATTTGAAATATTATATTTTATATAAAATATTTTATTTAAAGCTTGAGAATAAAGTCTTGTAAAAAATAATTTTTCGGGTGCAATGCATATTTGCTCATTTATTTACCATTCAATCACTTTTGGTAATCAACTAGCTTATCAGAACCATTGTTTCTCTTTTCTGGTCTAATGATGATAGCCATTTCCGATAATAAAGGATATTATGTAATTTTCGAAGGTAAACTTTTCACAGTGAAATTAGGCTAACATCATCAGTAAAAAACAAAAAAATTAAGGATTAATAATTGGTAGTAATTGATTTAAAATAATGGTTAATAATTGGGTTTTTTTCTTTTGTGTAGAATACGAATTTGATAAAATCTGTTGATACTCTTCTTTAAAAAGATATATAAAAAGAATTCTATGTATAGTAACGTCATACGTCAAATTTGCAAAACATATTCTTTTAAGTTAGCTCTTTCTATTTTGAAATTGTATGTTGTGATAAAGTACTACGGGCTGTTTCAGCTATTATATGAATTTTTTGTATTTTGTGCGGTTTTTGGCTTTTAAGATAAGGCATTTTGTTCGAGCTTCGAAGTTATAGTATAACGGATAGCTTTCAAAGGAGTGTTCTATGATAACAGGAAGAATCGAATTAAACATTTTAGAATCCAAATTTATAAATATTTACTCTTGTTTCAAATGTGCTTTTTTATGTTTAATTAAATATTGGAAATAGTGTGCGTAAACTTTTGAAAAGAATAGAATGATTAAAGACAAACTGTAATCGCTTCAGAATACAACTAGAATGCTCTATCGCACAGAGAATTAGCATATATAATTATCCAGCGCACTCTTTTAATGCTGAGTGGAAAATAATCCATCCTAATTTGATCTATGTTTTTATCAGACACGCAAATCCCATTTTGTATTTTGCCATCTAGTCACTAAAGCAGCTTATTTCATATTTAAATCAACTAATTTATTGGTGTGGACATAAACCCAAACATGAATCAATAGCAAAGGTTAATAAGCTGAAGTCTGTAATTTTTATTATTTTATGCTCATTCGTTATATTCTCCCACCATGTCCAAATTGAAAGTTGTTGCCTATATTTTCTTTCAGCAATTTTTTAAAAATTTTATTTTGAGTTTTATTTTCTTTTGCTAATGCATCTCTATCTACTTCAATCCTAATTAGGTGTTTAGTTTCGATTTGAGTGTTCATGGACATTGTGGATAGAGAATTACTCCATTATATGGAAGCGATTTTTTTTTGTTATTATATATTTACACCTAGAGTGTGCTGTAAATAATTTTTCTTAAGCTTTCTGCCATTATTCGGGATACTTTCTACTAAAACTTTCGTTAGTTATTTTGTGGCAATCGGATTAATGATCTGAGATATTGTCAAACGAAAAACAACCTATCTACACAAGCATATCTTCTAGGACAAGAATTAAGAACATACAAATGAACACGCGTTTTATTAATAAAATTGGATGCAGTTTCGAATTATTCGTACGTTAGAGAAATTTTTTAAAGTTTGGGCCACGGCTTATAACATGTGTTTAAACATACTGAATCATAATTATTCTAGGAAATAGTACAGTCGTTGTAGCCGTTATAGCTAAGAGATAGGTACACTGTTCGGTAAAAAAATAAGAGTATCGTTTCTCTTTCTTAAATTCATAGATGCTTAAAAGAAAAATCAATTTACTTGTTAAGACCACCAATCGGCTCTTGAATTCATAAACTCCTGGCAGCCAGGCAATGATGGATTTAGGTATACTGCTTTCTTAGGCAGGCTACATTCTGAAGCACATGTTTTGATTAACTGGACAATTTTGTTTCATATTTCAAGATATTTTCAACGTGTTAATGATTTATATTAATCTTTTTTCTTTATTTTCTTACTGATGTATTCGCAAAAAAAAAAAAAAAAAATCGAACTGGAGATTTTGACGAATCTCTACATTTTAGATCTCTCTGAGTTCCAGAAACACATTTTTGGAAAAATTCCCCTTTTTTCTATCTGTGACAAAAACGATTTTAGGTTCAAATTTGGTATACGGTCTTTGCCAAATTTCAAATTTCTGTCAAGTTTTGAGTGAAATCCGTTCAGAAAAAGTCTGTCTGGCTGTTCGAATTTAAGTTAACAGGATAATTAAAATACCAAGAGAGCTAGATAGATAAAATTCGGTACACAGGTTCTACATCTATAGTGTAGACGCCTTTTGAACCAAATCTAACAAAGGGTTGACTGTTCGTCGGTATGTATTTTCAGAAACAAGTAAAAACGATAATTCAAAATCGCAATGACTTAAATATATCAAATTAAGTATGGGATATTGTAACTACAAATGTATTTTGTTTCAATGAGTTGAGAAAAACATGTCTAAAGCCCAATTTCGATTTTTGGATATTATTAAACGTATGCCAGGGAATAATCGCCAAATAACTCCCCAAGTATCAACGATAGATTCCGTAAAACTGCTAAATTTACGCCATAAGTTAATATTTCGTAACTATTGTACGTCAGTACCATGTAAGGCGTTCTGTGGCACGATAAATTTATTAGAGAAGATACGAGAAGGCTTTGGGAAAATCCCTACTACTGGTTGTTACTTGTAATCTGAAAATTGAATGAAAAGAAAGGTTTCGAGTAAATGTATCAATTTTTCATTATAAATATACTATTAGATATTTTTAAAAAGAATCATATTCATTTTCATTGTACAGCAAAAAATTTTTTAATTACTTGCATATTTCTCCTATTGAATGAAAATTCTTCATCAGATAAAAAGATTCATTATAAATATTCATCAAAACAGCAACAACAAAAAAATAGTGGGATACTAACTTTGTCTGAATTTGGTATCAAAATTATTTAATGGAAATTTATATTTGCTATAATATTAATTGATTAGATAATACTATAAATGAAACTAAATCAGTGATATTTGATATTCGATATTATATTATTTAATATTCATATTTCGAAATTTGTACCACGTCATATTCGATACTATTTTTCCAGACAGAAAATAAAAGTAATTACTGGAATAAGATCTCTCAGTCTGAATAATTTGTAAAATGTTTACCTTAAAGATTCTCGATTTATTAAATAGATTTCAGTTTAATTTTTATATAAGGTAGTATACTACAACTAATATAAAGAAATTATGATAATAAACTAATAGAATCCAATCATATCGTATCGAAAATTAAATAGATATTATGGTAATCGAAAAAGTTGTAAGATAAGTATCACTCGAATGTATCTATATCGAATCAATTGTTTTTATGCTTCTCTAGAAATATCCAGATACTTTTCTAGAAGGAAAAACTAAAAAAAAAAATGACTTTCAAAAAAAGGCAGCAATAATTTTTGAAATCCATTAGTTTATTGAGTTTGATATTTGGTGTAAAAACATCAAAAATGTTTAAAAGCAAAGCAAAAAAATAATTTATGAAAATTTTTTTGTTTATAAATGAAATAAACAGTGATACTCATGTTATCTTAATTTCTTAGAGTTAAATGATTAAAAAAAATTATTTTGAATGATGTTTTAAAAAATTATGGCTAAAAAAAAATTAAAAGAGGGATTACAATGTATTTTTTTGTCGTTTACAATTTGTTAACGATTAAAACAAAATGAAAATATGATATAATGTAACATTTTGAAGCAAAATATCGAACAAAAAGGATTTTTAACCATCTAATATTTCTAAAAATTCAGTTTGTAATTTTTTTTTTTTGTTTTTCTATCAATTTTTAAAATTAAATTCGACAATTTTTAAATATAATTTGTGATAATTCTTTCCTTATTTCAATGATATTTCATTGCTTCCTCTGAACATTATACATACCAGAAGGGAAAAAAATCATATAATAGTTTGACATTATTTCCAAAACCTTTTCTTTCATTTTAATTTAGTTATACACATGCGTACATCAACTCAGTTTATTGTAATTGGTGGTTCATCGCCATGCCATAAAGGAACTTAAACGTATAATTCGAGGCCTATTAGAGGATAATTTACATGACGTAATCTACATCTAACAGCTTGTAAGATTGCAAATATTTATTGAATATTTAAAGCTTCAGATAATTAAATCAACTTTGGAATCTTTAACAACTATCTTCTTTTTGAATCTTGACAATGAAATTTAGAAATGGAGAGATAGATATAGAATCGGAGAAGGTTTAGGTATTTTTTTTGGTGCTGAACTATAGCGATTGGACAAGCTCAGCTTAGAGCATTAAATTGAATGTTTTTTGTATCTTGCATTTTATTAAGTATGTCAACATATATATAATATCACGATAAAATCACGTCACTAATTATTGAACACGTCACTGATTATTAAAACTAATTATTAAAACGCGTCACTAATTATTGAATATAAATATTGTAGCATCTTGTTGATGTTTTTCTTAAAAATAATAAATTCAGAATATGAACACCATCGAACAAACGAATGCATATGAATTTAATTATTCAATGAAACCATATTCATTTTGTATATCGAGTCGTATTATTAATAATATTGGTGTCGTTTTCTGAGTACAATCAAAATCATAAAGTCTGTCCACACAAAAACAATTCCTTTCACATATCAAAGAACCGATTAAATTATTAATTATTTTTAAATTTAGAGTTCAGTGATTTTTAGAAATAAAATGATGAAAGCACTAATAGAGGGATTTTCATCAAAACTAGCGAATAAGTTGTTCGCTACAGCGGTTTTACATTACAAAGAGGAGGATTTTACTTTAAAGCTCAAATTTCTGATGAGAGTCAGAGAGACAGAAGTAAGGGGGGAAATGAATGCAGAAAGTATAATGCTGCTAAATAATGCAAATTAAATGCTCGTCAGAATTTGTTGAAAATAATTTTCTGAGAGATCCATTAATACTAAATCATTCATAAGATATTTAATTAACATCAGCCATTGCTGTTCCTGATAAACAAACTGGTTGTTAAGAATGACTAATTGTGAAATGGATAAAATAATAATTTTATAATGGAATCGAGTAAGAAAATAAAAAATGAATGCATAAGTCAGCCATCTAACTCTTCGACCCGTCCGAAGGCACACGGATTTAAACCATAAAACTGAATGACCGGACCGCCGCAACAGCAACATTGGCGGGAACTGTGGTTGAGTCCTAAGGGCCGTCACCGGCCACGGTACAACCCTCCCCGAAGGAAGTACGTCCCGTCATCGATGGGAGGAGCCAGATCCCCCACCTATTAGTGTACCCTCCAGGGTGGCGAGATCCAACCACCATGTCGGAAGCATCTCATCCTCATTTCGAGGTGCCCCCCCTGGGGGGAATGAATGCATAAATAAAATCAGCGCATCAAAATAATTAAATGTCATGGTATATTTGACGTGAAAATTTGTGATCAATTCTGTGGAATTATGTTGGGAACAATGCTGGAGCTCAAAAATAAACAAACCATTAGGTTTATCATTCATTGATATTACGCTACGGAGATTTTGGAGGATAAGTCATATCATTGACTCTCCGACCCGCCCGAAGGCACACGGATAAAGAATATTGATTGCCCGGACCGCCGCAACAGCAACATTGGCGGGAACTGTGGTTGAATCCTAAGGGCCATCACCGGCCACGGTACAACCCTTCCCGAAGGAAGTATGTCCCTTCCAGCCATGGGAGGAACCAGACCCCCCCACCTATTTATGTACCCTCCAGGGTGGTGAGATCAAACCACCATACCGGAGGCATCTCATCCTCATTTTGAGGTACCCCCCCCGGGGGGATTGATTTTGGAGGGTATAATATCTTTGCAATAATAAAGCCTAATGTAGGATACCAGATTAATATAAAGTGTCTAAACATGTTAGCTTTATCTATACCAATAGCATTCTTTATGTTTTTCTTAGACGAAGTTATACTATGAGAAAATATTGCAATTGTCAAAAATGTGAGACTTGAAAATTTGATGATTTGTCACACTTTAGATCTCACTGAATCCAAAAATTATATTTTTTGAATTGTATCGGTATGTCCTTGAATGCGATAATTCAAACTCGCTTTCAACTATAGGAATAGAATTTGATGCAGATTCCACAGAATTGAGTCATTGCCAGCCAGAACAGTCATTGTTCATTGCTGTTAGAATAGAATGAGATTTTTGAAAGAATCGACAATTTTGCCAGATAATTCAAAAATCCGAGATCGAGTAGACAAATCTTCAAGAACCTAATGAACAACTTTAAGCGAACAGTTAGTGCTAATGCCAATGATGTGAGGTTACTTCTAGGAAGCGCCTAGGCTCTAAGACCTTTTATCTTCCGCTCGGCTGAAATGATGTTATAGTAACAAACAATTTACGTTGAATATAAATATTAAACTTTTACTGGTGACATTCTAGATTATTGTTGCTATTGTTATGAGTCAAAATAAAATATTTAATGAAAACGAAAAAAAAAAAGGGGGGGGGGGAGGGTTTCCTGATGTATTAATTTTATTCTACTAGGTGCATTGGCTAATTAGCATTGTCGAGTTGGGGAGGGTTATAAGGGCTAGCCACTAAGTTAATTAGGTTCGGGGGTCGTCTTCTGTTCCTGTTACTTTTGGGGTCATATGTAGGAATTTCTCTTATTGCGACGTTGTTTTTTTTAACGAGTTTTTCGTAATACTTTTTTGCTATTTTTTGAAAGTATTCCTGGATAGTATATAATTTAAGATTTTTCAATATGTTTTGATTCCTAATGAACCAAGGCATATTCGTGATCTGTATAGCGGTTATGTTTTGTAGTGTGTTTAATTTTTTGATATGGATTTTAGCGGCTCCCCCCCCCCAGACTGGAGCTGCGTAACTGATTAGTGGGTGCAATAGTGACTTATAAAGTAAAAGTTTATTACTCAAAGAGAGTTTAGAGTCCTGCCTAGTAGTGGCTATAGTGCTTGCTCCTTTTGCTTTTTCGAACTTTTCCTTTATTTTTTTATACGTTGTTTTTGTTCGTAAGTCCTTTATGAAGGGTGACTCCTAGGTACTTGGTTTGGTTTTCTCATTGTATGGAGCGTCTGAAGAGTTTCGGGGGGGGGGGGGGGGTCGGTGTACCTCTTCTTCTGTTGAAGAAAACTGAAGGGGATTTTTCGACGTTAATTTTGATCTTCCATTTTATTACCCAGTTTCCAGTATTACCCAGTGCTGAATCGTTAGTGCTTAAAACGAAGAATGCTCTGTGTGGCCAGGCACAAAATATTGAATGCAATCATGCGAAGTTCTTTTTATGGTGGGTGGGTTATCTATTATGTTGGGACGAGAATTACTACTTACGGATATATATAATTGTAGATAAGTTCACTTTAATTATGTGATTCTTGTATAATACATACCACAATATTCTGGTACGAATCGGCCATACCGTTTCGCTGCCATGTTAATCTTAGTTGGAAAAATATATTTATTGAGATTTTTAATGGATGCAAATTCACTGTTATCCGCTCTCGGTGATTTGGCTACAAAAACGAAAGCTCTGAAAAATGTAAGAATTATGACCCTTTATCTTTTAGGGAATGAGGTCTAGAGATACGCCTGTGAAATTCTATGTGACATCACGTCTTGTCCTAAAACTATGTAAACCTGAGTAAATGCTCAAACAAGTTCATCTCATCTGGAGTATGTTCATGTGCACGCCAGTCTCTATTAATAAAGTTGCCATTATTTTTCAACAATGAAATGATGTCTGCTTGTTAATTTCTATACGTGCAGTTTTCCTTGTGCACATGGTGACTGTGTTTTCATGAAACAAAACGTCATTTTCCATTATTCATTTTGCTAGACAATATTCCTCGATGCCAACTGGGCATTTGGCGCAGTTTAGCCAAATTTGGCTCTTGCGTCAAACCCCCCCCCCCAAAAAAAAAAAAGAAGAAGAAGAAAGAAGAAAAAAAAAAAAAAAAAACCCGCCCACGTTAAAAGTGGGCGTTCCCACTTGTTGTAACAATAGGGTGATTAATTAGAGATATCTAAAAGTTATCTCTAGTTCTCATTTTATTAACAAATATATTCGATATATTAATTTACAAAACAACAAATTCTTAAATCAATTTCTATGGTATTATTTCTTTAAAGAATAAAGCTATTTAATATAATATTTATATTTAAAAAACTTGTTTTTCGATTAAAGAATTGTTTTTTAAATCTTTTTTTTATTTTGTTCCAAGTTCAGCCTTTCTCTCATAAAATGAAATGTAAAAGAATGAAAATAAATACTTTTCAAATGAGAAATGTAACGTGATACACAAAATTTAAAACCTAATAAAGGAAATTAATAAAATTTCTGGAAAATAAATGTGATGTAGAAAACAATTCTGATACAAGATATCGATGGAATACTTTTAAAAGGTCTTATATCAATTATATTTTTAATTAAAAATATTAAAATATGGAAATTTTATAACCGATTTATTAAAACAGCATATAAAAGACTTGCACAAAATTAATGAATTAATAAACTAGAAAATGAATGCATATATATATATATATTAGACATTTTTCAGGCATTTTGAAGGAAGCAAATTAGATTATTTATTAATTCTTGAGCTTTGATGGAATTTTAAAGTGAGTTGAAATTTAAAACAATTTTTTTGATATAAATGAATGAAAATGAAATGAATTTTAGTATCGAGTTTCTTTTCCTATTTCGAATATGTCTGCAGAAATTTTTCATTAGAATGATTAAATGTCTTCTTATTTCGTCTCAAATATTTAATTAAAAATTTAATTTTTTTTCTAGTGAATTCTCAGGTGAATACGCGCATTTTATTACATATAGAAATATTATTTGATATTGATTAGATATATCAAAAGTTTTTCACCATAAATATTCAACCCTAGTCATGGTAAATCGAGGTTTCTGAGTAAAAATCTATTCAAAAATTGGAAACAGTTACCTAATGGGGAAACAACTGTTAAATGTAGATTTTAAAATATGCATTTTTGCAAAGTTTTCACATATTTTTCAATAATTTAGCATAATTTTTTGAATTCACAAAGGAAATTCGGAATATTATAAACTGCCATTAATTTTAGGATGTTATACGGCAGTTTTTTTTTTTTTTTTTCATTTCATTATTAGATTTTTTTGTTTTTTATTTCTGCATATTATTTTGTTATCTCGTTTCTATTATAAAAATCTTTTAGAATATATATATATATATATATAGGCATTATTTTATGTGAAGCAAATGCAGTTTCGAAGACAGTGATGAGACTTCTATTTCATGACGTCGTTTTATTTCATCTTGGAGAAGCACGCATTATTTACAGCAGAAGCGACGAGCCACACACAACACAGAACGACACAGGAAAGAATGAGGAAAAAACTCATCAACATTTTATCCCTGCTCTTATATAACCTGAGATTTTGATAGGGAAAATATTTCTTAATAGTGCTAATATATAATGAGATTTCGATAGGGATTTTCGCTTCAACGAGGTAAGGGAAATACAGGGATCTTTTAAAAAAGAATTTGTCTCATCAGCGGTATTTTGTCCCTTCAAGCTGTGTGTGGGAAAGCTAGACTTTTAGCTGATTTAGCAGTTTTATAAAGCTTCTCTTGAATTAATTAAGTAGAGACAGTGGAATTGGATGATGGAATAAGAGAATATTTTAGAATGAAGTTACTATGGGCTAAATTAAGATAAAACCTTGGAAATTAATTAAATTGAGATTAGAGTTTAAAATATCATTACATATATATATATATATATATATATATATATATATATATATATATATATATATATATATATATATATATATATATATATATATATATATATATATATATATATATATATATAATGATATTTAAACTCTTAATTTGAACCAAATTAATTTTCAGAGCTTATCTTAATTTAGCCCATAATAATTTCATTCTCTTATTTCTTGATCCAATTCCACTTTCTGTTTAATTAATTCAACTGAAGCTGTGTAAAAATTACAGAGCCATCAATCTACGTATCGAGTGAAAGTGATATTTCCGTTGCCCTTCTCAAAGGTCACCACGTGTATTGAATTGGCGTGTGGCCGGAAATCCCATGTTATATAAGATTAGTATTCATTTGTTTCGTCCTTTCTTTCTTACTTCTGCTTTTGTGCCGCGCTGCGCCTTCTTGTATCATGTCTGCCTAGAGAGAATAAAATGAATTTAAAAACATAACATGTGTCTTCAACGTCTTCAAACTTGCATTCTGCTTCAACCAAAATAATGTGACATATTATTTAGTCGACAGGATAGTTTCCTGTGAAAATTTTTTAAAAGAATTAAATCCCAGGGATTAGAGGCAATTTGATGTTACGGTAGAGCTCCTGGATTTGCCATTATTCTGAAGATGATTCCGTGCTGTCTCTCGCTACGCTGAAGTTCTCCGACATCGATGGTTTCTTCTAAGTCCACGTAGTTCCAAGCAGCCTATGAGATATTATCTTTCGTCCGTATCCCAAAGTTCAGTTTCCATTGAATTACCCTGCTACTTTTGCTCCTGCCGCATTAACCTGTGAACTCGTCCGACACTCCGGCTCAATACCCTGGTGTTTTTGTGCTCCTTGTCATCATACAGGTGTTCCAGTTAATCAGTACTCAAAATTTCCTCATGTGCGTGCTCCTTATAATTTCAAGAAGTTCCAACCTGTGCCATGATTCATCAAAAAGTTATTAGTGTTAAAAAAAAAACCTCCATCAACTGACTCAACGGATGCATTCAAAATTTATATTCTGTACTTTTGATTTGATTTTAAATTGCATATAATATAATTGCAAATAATCTTTTTATATTATTATTCAAAATATCATGGGTTTTAATTTAAAATATTATAATGTTTTTAAATTTTTTCTAATCTATTATTTAAAAATTGTGTATGAAGGCCTTGTGAACGAAAAAAGTAACATAACAAAATTCTTATATAATTAATGGCACATGATAATTAGACTAAAGTAGTGAATACCTCAGGGGAAATTTTTGCACCTCTGACAGTTATTGAGCCATCTTCTATTATCACTGTGTACAAATGCTTTTTCTTTACAAAATACAAATGTTTTTTTCTTCAATTATCAAATATTTATATTTTTTCCCCTAAAGATTAATCATATGAGAATTTTAAGTCTTGTGTCTGTTACATTCATTCACAAGTGTTTTGTTTGAAATCTTTGAATTTTGCATTTATTACTTTTGGTTCCAAGTTTTTCATTTGATATTTTTGAATTTTACAATTATTATTATCATTTCCAAACGATTAATTTGAAATACATGAATCTTACATTTGTTTAGATTTCCAAAAGTTTTATATGAAACCATTCAATTTTACAAGTATTATTTTCATTTCAAAGATTTTCATTATATATTTTTGAATCTTATATTTATGGTTTCAGTTCCAAGAGTTTTATATGAAAATATTTCAATTTTGCAAGTATTATTTTCATATCCAAGATTTTCACCTGAAGTTTTGAATTTTGTGTTTTTATTTACAGCTAAAATACTTTATTTAAAATCATAATTACACTGATATTTCATTTGGGTGAAATCATAACAATATTGAAATTATGTTTCGTAATTTAATACTTTATTTCTAATTTAAGAACTTTGTTGAGTCATATTTTATAAAATTTAATAATATAAACAAATATACCATAGACTGTCTTCATTAAATTAAGTTCATCAATTCAGTTTTTACAGAAAGATGGTCAAAATAACTTTGTGCAATATATTGTTTAATGTATTAATATTTTGTTATTACTGTTGATTGTTAAGATTTTTATATAATATTTTCAGAAATTTAAGTCCTTTTATGCTTCTGATATTAAATTAATGGGGTGTTTGTATGAATATTTGTATAATGTAAAAGCAAGGGAAACTGAGGTGTCACTTTCAATATACTTTTAATTAAACTTACTCAAACACCACTGTAAGGTATGGCTGTGTGTTAAAGGGCCCTGATGCACTTCCACGTTTTGCGGTGGGGGGAAAATTGTAAAGATATTTTAATTCTAAGTTCAATTTAATTAATTTTCAAGATTTTATCTTAATTTAGTCCATAGTAACTTCATTCTAAAAATATTCTCTTATTTCGTGATCTAATTCCACTTTCGGTTTAATTAATCCCTTTGTAAAAATAATGCGCCATCAGTACTACGTATCAAATGACCCATGATTGTTGGATATTATTGTGACGACAGAATAGAGGGGGGGGGGACTAAGGTTGAATCATATTGATAAGCACTGGCCATGGTGTAATCTTTTTCATAGGAAATAGATTCTTCATGAAAGTGGAGATAATTCGACCTCACACCCTTAATGCACCTCAGGGAAGTAAGAAGTAACAACCATACCGGAACATTCATCTCCATATCTGAGGAGCCGTCGATGGGATTCAAAATTAATGGGAATAAAATCCTCTATTTTTCATGAAAAAACCTCCCCTTTGTCTTTTTATAAATACTGCAGACATCATGGATTTGTAAGCTCTATCATAAATGTTTTTTTTTCTATTTTCTAAACTAATCAGCATAGAACACTTTGTCAATGCTGCCTTTTCAAATGTCATTAAATCTAACAATGTTTTCATAATTATTATGAAACAGATAAATAAAAAAAAAATTAAACATCATTGGATCTCATATCAAATATTGTATACAAAGAGAAATTGTAAATCCGTCCACATCAGTAAACTGTCTTTGCTTTTCTGTTCATATATAGATATTGTTACGGATTTTCGCCACCGTCGGGTTTGCTTTGATAGTGGGCGTATGGTGTGAAGACAACACAATCAGCAGGCGACAGTAGAAAACGACGACGTTTATTACACGAAGAGCACGAATACACAAGGACGATGAATACACAGACGAGACAAACACAGGACAGCACACAGCAGCGCACTACAGACGACAGTAGTCCACAAGTAATAATTGCCCACAGCACACGAAGCGGCCAGACAGAATCCAGCAGGAAAGGGAATCCTTGGAGCTTCGCTCTACGGTCTCTCCAACGGCTGAAACACTCCTCTGTCTCCTCTCGCTTTAGCTGCCCGCTCACTACTTCTCACAACTGGCTACTACACAAAAGATATGACGCTGCTTCCACGATAGACAACAGAATTCGATTCTCTCAGCTCAACTCAGCACTCGCTCCACGCAACGTTGGCACTCCGCTGTTTCTTCGCTATCCTCTCCAGGACTCGTGACTTGTCGGCGATTCCGACTACAATTCAATCCACAACGACTCTCGACGACACACGACGATGACTCGCAGCTTGAGAGTGCCGGCTTTTTATAGTACCCGGGAGGTGGGTCTAGAATCTTCTAGACCAATCAGACGTATCTGGGTTTCTAATGGGCAGATCAACAAAATTCTCGAAGTTTCGAGCATTATCTATTTTTTCGCCAAATTCGTCGCCAAGTAGCCAAAGGGTCGCCAAGTTTGTCGTCTCTGGGATCACTGGCTCGGCATTCGACAGCATCCAATACGGAACTGTAAATCAGCCTTTCTTATGATGACACTATTCGTGCTGGAAAGCAAAATGACACGTTTGTAACAATATGTTATATCTAAAATATAATAACTGTTCATATAAAATAATTGAATTATACACTTTAACGGTGATATGTACCCTTCTCCACGTATCTAATTTCAACAATTCAGAAGAAAAAAACTAAGTTATTTAAGAAGGAGAATTCTTTAGTAGAAAAATATTACATACTATTATTTCTCTAATACTGTTTATTTATCTTGATATACATTGAGGAAACACGCATCATAAAGGAACCAGTTTTAACACTGAAAATTTCGATTTCTAATTCCCAATATTGTATTATTTGTATTATTGCAGTTATTGCGTATTATTAAACAAGCTATTGTTCTTTGTTTCAGTTGTATTTACTTTTTACTTTCTCTTGTATATATAGAGAAAGAAATAGTAGTATAGAGTAAATATAGTAATTGTCAAATAGACTCGAGCTTTAGACGAATCTCCAGGTTCGAAAAACACATTTTTGGAAACTGCTAATCCGTCTATCTGTGACAAAGATAACTCCAAAAAGCTTTGAACTAGAAGACTGAAATTTGGTCTATAGTCTTCACACCAAATTTGCAGATTTCTGTGAAACTTTGGGAAAAATCAAATGGAGTGTTCAAAGCAGTTGTGTCTTTCCAGTTGTTCGAATATAAGTTAACACGATGATGACAAAACGAAGAGAGCTGAGGTAAAATTTGATACACAGATTTAATAGATTTAATACCGCTTATTAAATTTTGAGGCAAATTCAACTAGAAGTTGACTATCTAAAGGACTATATTTTCAGAAATAAGTAAACACGCTAATTTAAAAACGCAATGACTTAAATATATCAAATTTGATATGGGGGTCTTGTGATTACTAGTGCAGTTTTGTGTCAAATGTTGGTTTCAATCAGGTGAGAAAAACGTATTGGATACTATTAACGCATACCAGGAATTAATCGCCAAATAACGCACCAAAGATGATATGGTAGATTCTATGAAAATGCCAAATACAGGCCAAATAACGCGCCAAAGATGATATGGTAGATTCTATGAAAATGCCAAATACAGGCCAAATAACGCGCCAAAGATGATATGGTAGATTCTATGAAAATGCCAAATACAGGCCAAATAACGCGCCAAAGATGATACGGTAGATTCTATGAAAATGCCAAATACAGGCCAAATAACGCGCCAAAGATGATACGGTAGATTCTATGAAAATGCCAAATACAGGCCAAATAACGCACCAAAGATGATACGGTAGATTCTATGAAAATGCCAAATACAGGCCAAATAACGCGCCAAAGATGATACGGTAGATTCTATGAAAATGCCAAATACAGGCCAAATAACGCGCCAAAGATGATATGGTAGATTCTATGAAAATGCCAAATACAGGCCAAATAACGCGCCAAAGATGATATGGTAGATTCTATGAAAATGCCAAATACAGGCCAAATAACGCGCCAAAGATGATATGGTAGATTCTATGAAAATGCCAAATACAGGCCAAATAACGCGCCAAAGATGATACGGTAGATTCTATGAAAATGCCAAATACAGGCCAAATAACGCGCCAAAGATGATGCGGTAGATTCTATGAAAATGCCAAATACAGGCCAAATAACGCACCAAAGATGATGCGGTAGATTCTATGAAAATGCCAAATACAGGCCAAATAACGCGCCAAAGATGATATGGTAGATTCTATGAAAATGCCAAATACAGGCCAAATAACGCGCCAAAGATGATATGGTAGATTCTATGAAAATGCCAAATACAGGCCAAATAACGCGCCAAAGATGATATGGTAGATTCTATGAAAATGCCAAATACAGGCCAAATAACGCACCAAAGATGATACGGTAGATTCTATGAAAATGCCAAATACAGGCCAAATAACGCACCAAAGATGATACGGTAGATTCTATGAAAATGCCAAATACAGGCCAAATAACGCGCCAAAGATGATACGGTAGATTCTATGAAAATGCCAAATACAGGCCAAATAACGCACCAAAGATGATATGGTAGATTCTATGAAAATGCCAAATACACGCCAAATAACGCGCCAAAGATAATACGGTAGATTCTGTAAAAATGACAAATAAACGCCAAAAGTTAATATTTCTTAACTATTGTACGCTAGTGCCATGTAATGCATTCTCTGGTATGACAAATTTATTAGACACTATGTGAGAACGTTTTAGGGATATCACTTCCGCTGGTAATTAAAAATATTTTCTACTAGCTCCAAATTCATTTTTGATTATTATGACTAATAATAATAATCTCTTTTTTTCCAATTAATCCTTTCTAGTGCCGTGGGAAGTATGCTTCCCAACAAATTTATCAATATTTGTATGAAATTATGTAGGTTGGCATAAATTCTGACAAACTTTTTTAGAAAGACAGAAACTTAGATGCTTCAGTTCTTTATCTCAGACAAAATGATGTGTCTTGATTTGTTAATTAATTATTAATTAACCAAATTAATTAAGTAATCAAATTAAATTTATCTAATAAATTAAATGAATCTCTTTCCTTATTCTAATTTCAAGCCTAAAAATATTTTAACATAATATGACTAGAAAAAAAGGGCCCTTTAAAGGGTTAAGTAACTTTTTAAGTTTTTTAACAAATTTTTGATATTATTTTGGCAAAATTATTTCTACCTTCATCTTTTTGAAAATTTTAAATTAAAGTTTTTTTGATAGCACGTTAATAGTATTATTGAGAGCACATTAATACGGTGTTATTCGATATTCTAAATGTCATACACTGTCATGAAGATGCAACAAAAATATTATTGTGCCTTTTTGTTAATAGAGTTCTCTAATATGCAAGAGTTCTCTAATTGTGAAAATCTTTTGTTCACACTGCCACAGCTAGCATGATAAAAAGCATAGGAATCATGTTCTAAATTTAAAAGATATTTGATTTTTATTTAACTCTTTAAATGTCCATTTTTTTCTAGTCATATTATGTTAAAATGTTTTTAGGCTTGGAATTAGAATGAGGAAAAGGATTCATTTAATTTATTAGATAAATTGAATTTGATTAATTAATTAATTTGGTTAATTAATAATGAAGTAGCAAATCAAGACACATCATTTTGTCTGAGATAAAGAACTGAAGCATTTAAGTTTCTGTCTTTCTAAAAAAGTTTGTCACAACTTATGACAACCTACATAATTTCTTACAAAGATTGATAAATTTGGTGGGAAGCATACTTCCCACGGCCCTAGAAAGGGTTAAAGATTTCCGAGTGCATGGCCCTTGAAAAGCAAATGAAACCACAAAATAAACGAAATTAGCTTGAAAATGAATTAACAGTGGAAAATAGGAGTCGGCGCCTCTAAAGAATTGCCTTTTTTGTAATTGATATTTCAGCCCTATTTATATAGCTGCTAAAGTCAAATTTTTGTTTTCGGTTATTCAATTAAAATATAATCCATTATAGAATTAAAAATCAGCCCTGAGGTAATAAACATGATTAGTGAAAACGATTCTTCTTCTCGTGTTTTCGTTTAAGGAATAATTTAGAGAACAGACAGGGAGATAAATATATTTTTTACGATTATCAACCACTTTATGGTAAATAAGTAATCTTAACTACAATCATTTACTTAGTGTAGACAAAAGATAAAAATTACATTAAATAAAATTTGCTTTATATCATTTTGGGACAATGACTTGTCGAAGACCTTGTGATTTACTTTCTGTACAATAAAAAAGGAAATCATTGTCTTAGTTGACATGATAAATGGTGCATTTTATGGAATGAGTAACATGGAATTATATCGTTTTTTTTTCAAAATACAATAATTTTAGAAGATTTTTATCTCAATTGTGCATTTTATCGTTTAAGTGAAAATTTAGCCAACATTTATATTCCAAAATAAATTGTATTGTTTAGTTAAAGGATATATATTCTCGAAGAATCGAATTTCGAACAAGAAATTAAAATGTTGCCCAAATAGCGTATCGTTAGAAAAATTCCCGCGACCTTACCCGAGACAGAATACATATTAGCAAAATCAAAACCATAATAACGTAAAATAAAACTATGGAAATGAAGAAAAAAAGTAATCACAATGTATAGGTTTTCCATGGTAAACTTCAGACGATAAAAATTAAAACAAATAACTGAAAATGAAGACAAGCTAAAACAGTGAAAGAAAAGAAAATTAGAAAACATCCTGCAAATGATACTATTAGAATATAGATGATATCAAAATAATTTTTAAAATTCTTTTTTTTTTTTATCTAACTCGGTTTTTTGCGAAATCATCAAGAACAAATTTTTTTTTTCAAGAGAAATTTAAAAAGAAAATGAGAAACAAAAATCTTTGAAATCATTAAGCAAGTAAAAATGAAGTCTGCCACATGTAAGAACAATGAACGATGCTATTTTTATCATTGCTGTTTTAAATTAGAGAGAAATATTTGAATAATCATAAAAAATGAAAAAGATAGCGGAATTAGATGCAGGAATCTTAGTTTCTATCTTTAAAGTTTTACGGAAAAACAGAAACAGAAATTTCAGAAATCAGTAAAAAATGCAAGTGAAATTTCTTTAGAGTGGCAATCGTTTTATTCTCTTCTATGCTAATTTGTATACCACTTTTCGATGGTATGCAGATTTTTTTTCTGCTATCAATGGAAACGATCTACGGATAAATACGTGCGAAAAATCAGTCGAAATTACACAGGAAATTAAATCCTTTTACATTAAATTTTAAAATTCTAGCCTCAGAAGGCATTCAGTCCTCATAATGACTACCTATATATAAAAATTCATGGTTATAAGTGTAACAGATTTATTTAGTTACAGCAGACATACTGCACCTACCCCATTTCATAAATCTAGACTTATAGAGCTCATACATTGATGGGACGAATGTCAGCAAATTCAAAACTAGAAAAACATAAAAAAAACGAGGTAAAAAAATAATTGTTTTTTTTTTTAACTTCTTTGTTATTATTTTTTTCTGGAGATAATGATATTATTTAGTGAAATATGGAAAATGAAAAAAAAAGAAGAAAAAAAAGAAATAGAAATAGAAAGAATTAGAAAGCTTTAAATTAGATAGAAATTATTATTAGAATTTGAAAGAAGAATTTTTCTATTAGAATTAAAACGTTTCAACTTAAAAAGAAATTATTATTAGAATTTGAAAGAAGAATTCTCTTAGAATGAGAAAGCTTAAAATTAGAAAGAAATTGTTATTAGAATTCGAAAGAATTCTGCTATTAGAGTTAGAAAACTTCAAATTTTAATACTAAACAATATTAATGAAATTTGAATTATATAATTTACGAAAATGTGTAATTCAAACTTTAATATAACGGAAGGGGAGCGAATATAACGTGGAGAGGAGATTCATCCCTTGCTCGTTCCTTTCCTCAACCTCCAAGAATCACAATGTAGTTCTTTTGGAATTTCCACGTGATTCCAGCTTATTTCGCCTGTTCGTTCTTTAAGCGTTTCAAGGAGAAATAGTAAATCATAAATACAAGAATTACTAAAAGTAAATTTAAACTATTTGAAGCTATATAAATTTCTATTTCTTACCAAACATTACATCATCAATATTTAAGATTAAAATTTTCTGACAATAGAAAATGTTAGAAAGAATGTTGAAAGCTAACAAATTTAATTCAAAGATGTTTAAAAATCAAAATGATTTATATCAATGAGGTCTCTGTCATTTAAAGAACATGAAGAAAGGGATGAATAAAATTTAATTCACAGTTTTATAAGCAGAATTTTGGACCTTTTTCAAATTCGGATTTTTCAATTTCATTTCAATTTTCATTTTTCATTTATTTCATTTCAAACTCACTAATGAGTTAATGTCCTGTCACTCTGTATATACGTGTGTACATGAACACGATACTCAAAAGCGCAATGACATGGATGAATGAAAATTAACACATTTTCTATTAATTAAGATTGTCTATCTGTTCCAAATATTGATTCCAAATTTTATATTCTTTGCATCGAATTTTGGTTCCGTTTCATATTTTATATCCTTTGTATCAAATTATATATTTTTTATGAAATTTTGATTGATTCGTTTTTTTTTCTCTATATTACGAAATGGAAATTTCGATTAGAATTGTTGCCGAAATATGTTTTTTTTTAAATTAGCACAGACGATTTTGCAATAAAGAAATGTATAAGTATTGCTTTCTCTTCTAGGTAACTTTAAAACTTCGAACTACGAAGCAATTTTTTAAAATTTCTTTCTTTTATGTTAATACATATCTGTTGACATTATTTTTCGTTTGTTTAAAATAATGACATAACGATGACCTAAAGAAAATACAAGCGTGCTGCTGAAATGGAAAAAAAGGCTTGGAAAGTAAATAATTCTTATACAAATACAATATTATTTTTATTGTTAATGAATAAGAATACATGCGGAGAGCTGTTGCAAGAACACATGAGCAAAGTTCCAAAAAAAAACTTTAGAAGTGGAGACGATTAACAATTTTTATCAGGAAAACTATTGTTTTAGTTTATTTTCAAAGTTTTTATAATGAACTTAATGAAATTTAACTATTTAAGGAACTGTCTCTCAAAATGTTATTTAAACCTTTCCGATACTTCAATATTTGTGAACAAAATTTGTAGTTGCAGTACTAATATAACAAATATTTCAAATTCATGGAATAAATTCGCTATCGATGGTTTTTAAAATCGTCTGCTTTAACGATTTAGTTGATACTTTGATTTTCGTTTCATTAAAAACATTTTAGACAATAAAAGGATTTTTTTGTTTTATTAGTATTACAAATACTGGATATACTATATAGTACTGCAGAAAAAAAAGAACTGCAAATGATAAAAGGATTTAAATATTTTATAGAAAAGTAGTTTTTTTACTTTAGAAGAATTTCACATGAAAGAATTTTAATCCGCCAGCATCATTTCACTATCAAACTATTTTTAGTTTGAAATTATACTAAATTTCAAGAATTATTCGAAGAGAGTAAAATTCTATAAATATAATTGATGAGTTCAGCAACGAAAACTAATATAAAAAATTTTGTTAATATAACTGAAATGATAAAAATCTCCATCAGAATAATCCTGTTACTCTCCTCTCTTATTGTTTAACACGTTCGTTGCCATGATTCAGGATTGGGATTCGGACTACTAGCTGATTATGTTGATTGCTTCTTTGCTTTCTCTTAATTACAGAACAGAAGAAAATATTAATTAAGATTGTAAGTGTGATTCACAGGCGATACACACATAGTTCACTCATATTATTTAACATGTTCGCTGTTATTATCCACACCTGTGATTCAGACTACTATCTAATAAGATGTTTACTTCTTTGCTATCTATTAATTGCAGTATAAAAGAAAATATTTATTAAGATTGTAAGTGTGAATCACAGGCGATACACACCTATTTCACTCATATTATTTAACATGTTTGCTGTTATTATCCACACCTGTGATTCAGACTACTATCTAATAAGATGCTTACTTCTTTGCTATCAATTTACTGCAGTAGAAAAGGAAATATTTTTTAAGATTGTAAGTGTGAATCACAGGCGATACACACTTATGAAACAAGGAGGCATAAACTAAACATATGCGTGTTTTACCTCCACCAAATTCTTCATTGAATCAGAACTTTGGCTGTCATCTAAATATAGGTGACATGGCAATTAATGTGTTAAACTACAAAAAAGAATATTAATTGCCATCAAAATTTGATTATTCTCAGTACTTAAATGATAAAAAATTAAAACATTCTCAATAAATGCTTATAACAGAAATATTTTTCACGAGTTGTTTTAATATTAAAAAAAATTCATGTGATTCGCATTTATTTAACGGTTTGTAATAAACATAACGCCAAGATAAAGACAATTTCGGAGAAATGTCATTAAAATTATGGTCTCGGAGGAAGCAATTCAGACTATTTATGGCAGAAAAGCAGTTCCATGAAAAATTCAAAATCACTAAAAACAATTTTTTTAACTTCTCATGAAACGTGGCTAATTTGACGGTACAAAAAGCAGAATCAAGGCATTATCAAAAACTTGTTTGTGATTTTTGTCGCCTTTTTCGAGCCGTCTGGATTTTTCAACCCTTTGGTGTCTCGCCTACATTCTGGTCAATGGATAAGTAAATTACCATTGAACACTTTTTTTGTTATTTTACGATCTTTTTATGATCTTTTTTCCTAAGCCATCATGCGACGAATCAAGTCTCCAAAATAGATTTATAACCAGTTCTTTTTTTTTTTCTTTCTTTACCCTTCCATCTTTTAAAGTCGTGATTCAGTTTCATTGTTTGAACGGTTGGCAGATGCAAAATGGCAGGTGCTACCGAGTCGCTAGCTAGAGAAAGATTCTTTTTTTCTTTCTCTCTCTTTCTCCTGATTCTTATATGTCATGGAAAAACGCTTTGACTGGTTCCATCCAATACTTGTAGGTCGTTGATCCAGTGATAAGTCCCAACTTTTTATTTTATCAAATTCGAATGACAGTTAAGCTGTAGATGGAATTGCACGTGTAAACAAACGAAATGTCTTGAATGATTTTAAGAATGTGCGTTCGACCTTTAAGAAATGCCGAGATTGACAACCCTTTTATTAGAAAACATTCCTGAAAATACTTGTGCGAGCTTACTATTTTGCTGTAATTTGTTATCGCATAATTAATAGCATTTTGACCATGGTTTTGATATACTTGAACCGAAGTAGATATTTTGCAATTTTTTCGAGAAGCACTTATTTTGTTGGAATAATCATAGTTGGAATAATCATAGTATAAAATCACAAAAAGTGTGTGTGGGGTTTTAGAATCTACTCTTTTGGTATTTTCGTTGCATGTGTTGTAAATCTTTGCTTTATTTTTGTTTAGTTCCTTTGCGAAAAAATTAATAATCTAAACAAATTTTATGAATATCCTAATATGTTTTGTTTGTTTAAAACTTCCCTTCAAAATATTTTGATTATTAAAAATTCTGATTTTAAAATCGTTTCTTCGAGAAAATCAAAGAAATTGTTATATTTCTAATGCTAAATGCAGTTAGCTTTCATTAATTCTTATATTTCTGTTTAGTATCCAATAAATATTGATTATTATAAAATTGAAGTATTACAATTTCTTTTTTATTAGCAGACATATATTGTATCTAGCACGGCATATATTGTACTACTACTTGTACTTTAAATTGTATAAACTAACTCTTAGACCTTTTTCACTCTTATCTAAACAGTGTAGTGTTTGTAATTTTGTTTCTACATTATTTTATTAAGTGGTATTTTTTAATTGAAATTTCTAGACATAATGCACTCTATTTATCCCTATTAACGTAATCAGAGTTATTCAAAACAGCTTCATCAGTTACAAATGTCTATAACTTCCATGGACATAAAGATAGGATGACACAATAAACAATACAGAAGAGAACTTAATGTTTCGCTTGTTTAAGTAAGAGTTACCATATGTGATTTCTTGGCCAAAAGGACATCATTTGTGCTGTATTTCTATTTCACACCAGGCTCTGCAAAACAGATTCGCTGCCACTGCTGCAGGTTCGATAACAAGATACAAATTTTGCTTGTGGCCAGAAAACTGCTCTGACATTTCTTCTTCAGTCTTTATTCCATCGAGATGCATCATAGCTTCATCTTAAAATCTTTCTTAGCAGTTAATGGATTGACAATAACCGAGTTGATACTTCACACGGCTGAATCACTTATGATAATTGCCCTATTCCCAAACAAATCCTCGAGATCCTTTGTTTGTGCTTTGTTGAAATTGGATCCTCTAGTCGTTGAGTGCAAGGAAGTTATGGTTGTTTGTAATCAGTGAAACTACTATGATTAATATTGTGTTGAAAAATAAAATGTGATTCTACGGCCGACATTTTTGTTACGCAATGCATTTGAATATCACATTTCGTATACCGGTCCATTCAGAGGCGGATTTCTCACTAAGCAGTTAAAACTACAAGCATGTCGATAAAGGAAACATTATTTTCTTTGTTTTCAAATGAATAAGTTTGTAAGAAATACAAATTTTGCTAATGACAAAATATTAAGATAACATATAATCAAATATACTTGGTCAAGTACCTACATCTTTCATTAAATACTTAGTTTTTCTTTTCTTTCTTTCTTTTTTTTTGTGAATATTTATAAATATCAACATCTACTTCATTAATATTGAGTACAAAAGTGGATGCCGAGAATTCTGGGATCATAATAAAGACAAATATATTTTCAAAAAGTTAATAAAATAAAAAATAAGGTTTACTCAAGGTAAATCATAAACATGTTAAAAATGTGCGGTAATGGGAAACTAAGTTGATACATTTATTGAAAGAGGGGTCTGATAATGTGCATTTCACCGAGCCACAGAATATCTAAATCTGCCATTGGGTGCATAGACATTCCATTACACTTTTCGGAATTTATAACTTTGTGGGAGCATTCAAGATTGTAACAAGCCCGGGTAGTAAGTATATCAGTGATTATTTCTAAATGACACTTGGATGAGATAAATTTTGAAAAAAAGTAATGATAGAAATATCTGAGGCCAAATTATCAGTTGAGTGGATGGCTTTTCCAGAAGTTATTCAATTTACCACTTCGTCAGAAGATGATTTCGCTCTCTGTATGAGTGTTTTGTCGTTTTACAGTTAGAATACAGCTATAATAAATCTTGCTTTGCGTAAGGAAAATCTAAAAGATTTTATTCTCATCATCTGACTCAAGTTTTGTCCATAAGCAACTTGTACACAAAATTGTGTAATATAGATATTCGGTGTTTTTATGAAATAATGTCAGCTTCAGGTGGCGCTATTTGTTTTATCGTTTGGTTTCTTATTTTCAATTAAGATTTTCAGAGGACATAACTAATTTATCGCTTATTTTCTTAATTTTAATTAACGAGTCTCGCGTCATAAAGAATCCCGAGAATATCGTTTTTTTGTTTTCGAACTCCTTCATGTTTTTAATTATCGCACTATTATCATATGCTATTGATTATTTTTAACGACTCTGTGAATACTTTAATATCGCACTTTTACAACATTAACCGCATTCTTAAGTATTATAAGTGTTTTTCAAAGACGAAGAATAAAGTGATAGTAATATACCTGAAAAATAAATCAATAAAATCGTTAGCAAAGTCCTGTGTTTTTTGCCAGATGTCAGGAAGTCGTAGGATACCGTTGGCAAGATGCTGTTCGTTGATCCCAGTGATGGAGCACCCTACTGCTTGACCCCCCCCCCTTATATGGCACATCAGGAAATCGAATGCCTTGAAGGGATTCTTTCAATTTAGGAAAGAGGTCGTAGTCAACAGGACTTGTGTCAGGTAAAACCTTTCATAATCCACCGTCACAAAAGATCTTCTGCAACATAGTAAGAAGCATTTTCATGCAATAAGATAACCGCAATAAAAGTGGATGTTTGTGCCGAATAACTGGGCCAAATGTGCGTTAGAATTATCAAAAGTTGTCTACGATGTCAGCATCATGTTCCAGAATTGATTTACGACCTGCGCCATCTCAGCCAGACCTGCATTAAACGCTTTCATCCGTCGTGCCACCGTCTTGTATGGTGCAACATCGCCACAAGCATCATATAATCTTTGATAGCATTGCGATACATTTTTTCCAACAGGAACCTCGCTTTTAATGTACGATTGCGGATCACTTTTTGTATACATGATTTAGAGCGGTATATACGACACTCTACACTTCAACGCTACGCAGTTACTATCCTTTCAACTGGATCTTCGATTTTATGTATTCTACATATTGACAACAGCATTATCTCACTGATCCGATATTGTTTGCACATGCCCAATGTACTGCGACTTTCTGGACTGTGCTGCCACTACTTTATTTGTAACCTTCATATGCTGGAAATATTATGATTTTAAAATCAAACTGCATTATATTCATTGGTTTTTACCACACACATTTTAGCTTCCAGAATATTCCATTAATAGCCAACTTGTGATCGAATTACTTGATATTATTTGTTTGTTACTTTCACTTACCGTAATATAAACAATTGTTAGTAAATCTCTTAGATCTTTCCCATTTCTTTGTCCATGGTGTGAAGATTTTATAATTTTGGTTCTGATCCTATTTCTGGAAGCATTGCTACCATTTTATCTTCACAAATATGTTCATAGTTATTCAAAATCATTGCAGTGCCAGATTCTATGAAGCAAATTCGCAGCTATAGGGGCTCTTTCGATAAACATACGCATGCTCTATGTGTGGCAATCTAAATCATCTGAAATGACTTCTACTGCCATCGTTTCATTAGGACCATCCCTAGAATTCTGCCTTAACACCTTCTTTGCATGCAACAGTGAATAAACTGAGGGCACGCAGGAAGAATGCTTTGCATGGTAGTGATTACAGCATGGATAATGCCGAAGATATACCACAATGAGCAATTATTGCGCACGCAAATAAAACTAACCTTCTTTCTGCATTGTATTCAAACTTTTTCTTCATATCTGAAAGGAATTTATTGCCATTTGAAATCGAAGCAATTGTTTTGAATAACCCTGTATTATCGAATTAAAGAAAAGACTCTCCGATAATTGCCATTTGGTGACCAAAGATTTAGGATAGCGTTTTATAGGTGCATCAATAGATATAAGGACATTAAGGAAGAAAGTGGAAATGTGAAGATCTGTAAGACATGCAAAACCACTTATGGTAGATATGTAATTAGGTAATCAATTTCTTGATAAGCGAGTAATTTCTAATGAGTAATTCGGTAAACGAGTTTCTCGAAATGACTCTCTAATTACATATTGATCATTATATATGATTTGCATGCACCGATAGATTTTAAGAGTTTTATGCTAGCTTTAATTTAAATTATATTCTGCGTTCTACTAAAAAATGTGGAAAACAATATAAAAATGAATAATAGAATGACAAAAGGAAACCATCGGAGGTGGTCTTCCCAAAACTTTCTCTCATATTCTAAAAAACTTGTCATGTCAGAGAAAGCCTTACACGGCACTAGCGCACAATAGTTCCAAAATATTAACTTTTAGCATGAATTTAGAATTTTACTGAAACTATAGAGTCATCGTTGGCGAGTTGTTTGGCGATTAATCCTTGGCATATGTTAATAAAATCCAAAAATCGAATTTGTGTTTTGGACTCGTTTTTCTCAAACGACTGAAACTAATTTTTGACACAAAAATGCAAATGTAGTTACAAATTCCAATACATAATCAGATATATTTGCGTTTTTGAATTATAGTGTTTACTTATGCCTGAAAATGCTGATCAACTGGAAATTCACAAACTATGAAATTTTTTAACTGTTTAGACAGACAGACATTTTTTTTTTTTTATGTAAATCATAGTTTAAATAGTAGATTATATTTATAAAGTGTATAATGAGAAGGGAATGAAGCAAAAGGCATTCAAAACGATGTATAGTGAAGATTTTTTGGCCTGGATATACTAAATACTGCACATACTTATTTCTTAGGTTACTCATGATGAAAGGCATTTTTAATGAAAGGGATGAACATGCTACATTCATTTTATCTTATAAAATGATTTATCCTACTCATAGGTATTTATAAAAAAAGTTAGTGTATTAACAAATTTTCATATAAGTGTATACAATAAAAAAATGTTATTTTATTTAGGAAAATACTACTCATTTATTTTCCCCGTGTGCTAAATAACTTTATAAAGCCTGATAAAGTTTTAAAAAATAGTGCTTCATTTTTTTAAAAAAAGTTATTTCCAACAAAAAAAAATTCATGGTGCTTTTTTTCATTCAAAAAATTAGTGAATATATTTTTGTTTTAAATTTTTTTTAAAAAATATGAAATCTTCAAATACACAGGTTTTAAGCTAATGTATGTAGGTTCTTAAATGTTGAGATGAATTGTGTTTAAAGTATTAAGGGTTTTTTCGTCATTCATTTTCACATTAGCATGCAAAAAATTTACTTTTTAGATGATTTTAAATGCTGATCTTAATGAACTGCTTGACCCCCGGGGCGGCACCTCGAAATGAGGATGAGATGCTTCCAGCATGGTGGTTGGATCTCGCCACCCTGGAGGGTACACTAATAGGTGGGGGATCTGACTCCTCCCATCGATGATGGGACGTACTTCCTTCGGGGAGGGTTGTACCGTGGCCGTTGACGACCCTTAGGACTCAACCACAGTCCCCGCCAATACTGATGTCGTGGCGGTCCGGTCATTCAGTTTTTAATCGTTAAATCCGTGTGCCTTTCTGGCGGGTCGGAGAGTTAGATGGTTGACTTAATGAATTGCTTCACTTGAGTAGCATACTGTTAGCAACCCTTTAAGACAGAAGAGACGACATGAAAATCTTTATGCATTCTGGATTTTAGATACAAGGATTTTGTCGGAAATAATCTAGCTGCTTATTTCTAACTGTTAATGTTCACCTGTCTAAAAGATATGTGATTTTCAAATCACACTGCAGTTAAAGATAGATAAATAAAGCAACAGAAATTAGACCTTACAGACAAGAAAATACAGAAGTCCGCTCAACTTAGAAGTTAAGGGAACGAGGTTGTGCAGTTACAAAAAAAATCAATCTTGAAAATACTGATAATTACAATTTTTCATAGATTTATATATTTGTTACAACTCATAAGTGAAAAATGAAGGTATTTCTTAAAACATACAACATATTTATTCCTAACGCCTATATATTTTTTTCGATTTATCCTACTCATAATATAAAGTTTATTTTCAGAGTTCTTATGGGCAACTCATATCGATTTTTAATTAATTAAAAATCCAACGAGTTGTTTATTTTTACTATGCTAATTTTCGGAAAAATTCTAGTAAAAAAAAATTTTACATCGTTTTAAAACTTAAAAGAAAGCTATATTTTTAATGATACCAATTTAGCTGAGTATTATATTGAAAATTAAAAAAAAATGTATATGTTTATAGTTATATTTTTGCATATTTTTCAACACTGTATTTCATTGGTGCAATACCATTAAACTATTTTCATAGTTTCTTCAAATATTTAATGGCCTAATTTCTTCTATTATTTAAAGCTAAAAAAATAAAGATAGTGTTTACACAAGTGCATCGCACAATTTATATGAAGAATTAGAAAGAGAAATCCCAATATCTTAAATGATATCATGATCATTAAGATAAATTACCTGCACAGTTACATTTTTAATGACACTTTGATGTCATGGCATTTTATTCCATTAAGAATAATCATGTACATAGTAAACATAACACTTGCAAAGCTATTAAAATAACAAGGGTTTAATATCGATCATAATTTCATGCTTGGAAATACTCTATTGAGAAATTAATGAATATCAAATTACGTCTAATAGATATAAAGGAAATTAATTAACACAACTAATATTGACATCGAACCTGCTGATCGCCAAAGGAATCCAGAATAATTAAATATGCATAATTGAAGAAAATATTGAAATTGTAATTGAAGGAAGGAGGGAGAGAGAATTCTAGTAGTTCTTTAGAAAATATTCAGTACTCATTTGATATATATTTTTCTTTTCTATATATTTTTCATTTTTATTGTTGAAGAAATTCAATTTGAATTATTTGTTACTTTTTATTCTATGATTCATTTATTGAGATTTTTTAAAACTCAATAATTTAATTAATTTTAAAACTCAATTTTATAAAACTCAATAATTTAATTAATTTTAAAACTCAATAATTTAATTAATTTTAAAACTCAATTTTGTAAAACTCAATAATTTAATTAATTTTAAAACTCAATTTTATAAAATACAATAATTTAATTAATTTTAAAACTCAATTTTATAACACTCAATTTATGTTACATTGAGATAATTGCGATCAGTATTAAACGTATTACAGTAGTAGTAATTGTCGATAAGTCTTAGAGTAATACAGTAGTACCGATGCTTCAGATTGCTGAACCAATTAAAAAATTTTTTTTTCTAATTCAAAGAGAACTTAAAAATCAATAAAAAAAGTGCAAGATTATCTACACAAATATCCAAGAAAAACATGAAGACGATCGCCATCGATACGCTTTAAAAACATTAAAAGTGATAAGGAGAAAAATATGACGTCCATTCCTTTGAACTGTTTTAAACTGCAACTTCAACTGCAATTGAATAAATATTCCGTTAAGGAGTTCATTCATCTACAAAAGAGCAAACGACTTTTTCAATCTACCGGTGAAAAAAGAAACCGTTCTATTTGACTAGCACGAACTCCGCCATTCTTTAATGCGTGGGGGATGTTTACAATGATTAGAGAAATTAGAAACTGCATTTAAAAAAAATGAAACAAGCGAAGAGAAAAGAACGAACAGCTGGTGAATATATTTCTTTTCGAGTTGAATTTAAAAGAACGTGTGACGAAATCTGGCATTTCGTTCTGACACGATCGCCGCCATTTTCCAAAATGTCTCCCGTATGTTGTCGAAACTCGACAATGAATGACTTGGCAGACTTGAGTTCCTTGGCACCCTTCTGTTTCTCATTTATTTTCTTGCAATGCTTTTTTTTTGTTTTATTCAGTTTTTAAATTTTTTTCCCAAGAAATAAATTTTAAAAGATTGCACTTATCTACTGTAAAACGTGCTGAAAATGAACAACACTCTATGTTGTCATTTAATTTGGAAATACTCCAAAAGAAATACTAATAAGAATGTACTAGCTAATAAAAGAATGCTGAGACCTTGAAGAGAATGCTGTAAAATAAAGTCAGTAGTATTTGGACTGATATTTGTTCATTTCCTTTTTAAAAACGTTCCCTGATTCACTGTACTCACCTCTAACTGTTATTCATTATTTAGCTGTTTTCGTTTTCCTCATAGCTTATTTAGAATAACTTTTCCAATTCATTTCGCCGATTCCTTTTTTTTTTTTTTTAATTCAGATAAAAGTTTATAGTGGGCTTGAAATGCTTATGGATTCGTTACACTTTTAATGTTGAATTTTAATAGTTATCTATGGATAATTTAGTCTTTAGTTTAAAAATGAAAACAATTCGAAAAACGTGCAGGAGGAGAATCAGAAATATCACGCGGTAACCAATTCCGCGCACAGGTGTTTTCAGTAGTTAAAAGCGAAGGAGATGGTTTTGTATAACGTTGCTTACGATATGGAAGGGATATGTATAAAATAACCAGCAGGTTATGTATAAAGTACTCAAATTTAGTGATTCGGATATTAATCTTATATTTTATCATCTGAGAACATGATGTTGTTTTGGCTAGAGGGTTTTGAAGCTAGAAATCACGTAGGTAATGAATATTGAAGCTAGAAATCGCATAGGGAATAAATAAAGCGTAAATGACAGTTTTCATCAACATCTTTTAATTGTATATATTTTCTTACCTGCTTTTACCAGTGTTGCATTGTTATTATGTATGCTTCTCTGAAAGTAGATGTGTTTTTAAAAGGTTGATCTGCTTTTACCAGTATTGCTTTATTATTACGTATGCTTGTTTGACAGCAGATACGTTTTTAAAAGGTTGATGTAGAACTATGACATCATAGCTGTTATTTGATCTCAAAATCGGTCGAGCTCCCAAACTTTGTTTGCCAGCTAGAAAAATTGAAATGAAAGTTTAAAAAAATTATATATATATATATAGAGAGAGAGCGATAGAGAAGTCTCGTGATTGTTTCAAACCGGTTTAAACTGGTTAATGACTTAAATTAATTAAGACAAAGAATGACTTAAAAATAATAATGTTTTCACATGTTAACTTGAAATTTGCGATCGTAGATTTCATTTAAATTTTTAATATTGTGATGAAATGAATGTCTAAAGTATAAAGTAAATAGCAGGATATGTATAAAGTACTCAACTGTAGTGATTCGGATGTGAATCTTATATTTTTAATATTGCGATGAAATTCAAACTCAATCAACAAAACATTTAACATGTTGAATGCCGTACCACCCATATTTGAGTGATAGCAAAATTTCTCATTCAGTGTAGAATTTGATCCACTGTTAGTTTATATTACCTTGTTTTATCCCTTGTTCAACGTGTGAATCGCTTGTTATTCACATCTCCTATCTATTTAGATAGATCTTTCCCCTGCTGTAATTAATAGTCAACCGGCTGGTCGCCAAAGGCGGCTAGTAGTCAATAAAATAATAAGCATGTTATTATATGATAGTCCGAATCACAGGCATGACTCGTGGCAATGAACATGTTAATTGCGTGCTTTTGCTGAAGTTATAATTGAGGGAAAATAATCTTTCTTTGGATGTTATCTCCGGCCTAGGTTTTTCCTCTTCGATGTTATTCCATAGTATATGCACTTTTTAATTTGCATATGCAATAATTTTTGTTGATTAATTTAATTAATTTTTTTAAGTATTATCAAATAACAAGTGAATTATTTTTTTAAAAATACACATTCTATATTAATAGTAAAAGTGTCTAAAAATTAAATAATCTGGATGGACAGGTCAGTCATCATAGGCGGCTAGTATTTAAAAAAAAAACTTTTTCATTCTATGTTTATATCTAATTGCAATATTTAAGGAAATAAACTCTTGTTCCATTTATTGTGATACTCTGTGTATAACATTCTGTTCCATGCTATCATGTAATCATAATAACCAGAATAATTTATATGGATTTCAAATGAAAAAGAATAAGTAGTAAAAGAGTAGCGATCTAATCCGATTTCGTATAGATCATCCAGCTCAAAAGAATGGAAATGGAACAGAGTTAAAATCTTCATTTTCTCATCATTTTCTTTTGTATTTCAAATTAGATAATTCAATAATAAGAATACTCAAATTAGGCAAATGAGCACCTTATCATAACAAACAGCTTTTGTACTGAAACTTTTTCAATATTTTAGAAGCTTCGGGCTAACTAACTTTTTCTAATCCCTTTGAAGTTAAGAGTTAAAGCCTATTTTTAAGACTAGATTTACCAAGACCGTCATTTTGACGGTTTTCATATTTTATGCTTAAAAATCTTGATATAATTTCTAGAACTTTATGTTTACTTTTAACGAAATATAAAAACAATTATATATTCCTTATCAATTCCCATACAGCCATTTTAACCTTCAAAACCAGTATGACATATACCTATTTATATCAAAGCCTGTCAAAATGGCGGTTATAGCAATTTCAAAGTTCATATTATTTTATGGATCATCTATACACCAACAATATATATTTACATTCATTTATACACCACTTTCCGACATTTTCTGGAAAAATTTGAATTACATTTTTCATATGAAATTACATTGATTAATGCAAAGTGTTTGGCAGCCATTATACTGGGATCTATTTTATTCCGATTATGATTCAGTTTCGAACTAGAGATTCTTACTCTAATATCCTGTAAATGCAAATACAAGCTGTTTTTCTTGTTTTTTTATTAATAACTATTGAATTATTATATTAAATGTTGTTTTTGTTAAATTGTATTCTTTTGTTTAAATAAACTAAGCCAAAAGTTACAATGAAATCTATGATGATAAAAATCTTTAATTTGACGGGTGTGGTCAAAATAGGTATATATTTAACATCGGTAATTTAAATGTTAATTACTATCTGTGACTATATTTAAATTAGGGTCACTTGGTTGGTAGTCTTATTAGTTATTTCTTCTCTACTATATTTCTTTCTCATTACTTCAGCTCTTATGGAATTAGAAAATCAAATAGTTGCGGTTAAAGTCAGAATTCTCTTTTCTCTCTATCTAAAGACAAAGAGAATTCAACTTTTGCTATCTGGTTTACTGACAGAAATTTTCTTTTATTTCAAAATTATATTCTGAAAACTTATTTAAAGACCCATTGGGAGAGTACATCCCGTTCTTTTTCCACACATCATCCATCATTTTTCGATCCCTTAATGCCGTTGGGGAAAAAAAAATGGAAAGGAATTTTTTATTTTTGAATCCGGACCTACTGGCTGTGATTTCTTCTTTTTTGGCATCTTTTCAATTCACAATGTCTAGGAATGCATCATTAACTTCGGAATGATTCGGACGGATTTTTTACTTTTGGCTGCTGTTTTAGATAAGTGAATTTTAAAACTTAAAGAAAAAATCGAAAATGCATTTTGATTTGTCAAAAAAATGAAAACATATTTCTAAGATAATATAAAAAAATTCTTTATTCGGAAATAAATTCACACAAAACGGACTCTATATTTCATATATCTTAGAAACAAAACTCTAAAGACAGGCAAAATGGATTGATGATTATTAGATGAAAATGTTATTGATAATGTCGATTTAATTTTACAGACTTATAAGTTAATTATAATTTCTCATTGTTTTTAGGATTAAAATTAAAGCATTTGATGCGATTTCTGGCAACTTCGATAGTAAAGGAGCATCCCTATTTCCACTTAATTTTTACCGTAGATTTCCAATTATCCAGCCTAATATGGAGGAACCTCAAAATGGATGTCCGAGAATTTAATAAATCCTTACTTTCTCGGACTCATATCATTAGAAACATCCATTTTATATGAAAGAAGCTCTTACTCATATTTTTACTTTCTCTTATAAGTATAGAGAGAGTATAGAAGTATAGAGGAAGTATAGAAGTATAGAGAAAGTATAGAAGTGTAGAGAAAGTATAGAAGTATAGAGAAAGTATAGAAGTGTAGAGAAAGTATAGAAGTATAGAGAAAGTATAGAAGTGTAGAGAAAGTATAGAAGTATAGAGAAAGTATAGAAGTGTAGAGAAAGTATAGAAGTATAGAAAAAGTATAGAGTATAGAGAAAGTATAGAAATCGTCGAAAAATTCGAATTCGAGATTCTGACGAATCTCTACTGAGTTCGAAAAACGCACTTTTGGAAAATCCCCGTCTGTCTGTCTGTGACAAAGATAACTCAAAATCGCTTTGAGCTAGAGGTGTGGAATTTGGTGTACGATTTTATCTAGACGGTTGAAATTTGGTATACGGTCTTTGCACCAAAATTGTAGATTTCTATCAACTTTTGTACAAAATCTATCAAGAGGAAGTCCGGCTATTTGAATATAAGTTAACACAATGATTACAAAGCAAAGATATCTAGATAGATAAACTTGGGTATATAGATTTAACATTTATAATGTAGACAACTGTCAAATTTTGAGCCAATCCAACTACGAGATGATTGACTATCGGTCTGTACCGTCAGAAATAAATAAACGTGATAATTTAAAAACTCAATGACTTAAATATATCAAATATGGTATCGGATTTTGTGACTACAAGTGCAATTTTTGTCACATTTTTATTTCAATCGTTTTCGAAAACACCTGCATGAAATACAAATTGGATATTTGGATACTATTAACCGCATGCCAGGGATTCATCACCAAAAAAATTCGCTAAGGATCAGACGATAGATTCTGGAAATTGCTAGATTCATGCCAAAGATTAATATTTCGTAACTATTGTACGCCAATGCCATACAAGATATTCTCTGGAATAACACCAGCATCAGAGAGTATGTGTTAACGCTTTGGGGTGACCACCTCAGCAGGGTATTAAAATATTTTTAGAAGATGGTAGAACCCCATAACCAAACGTGATAGCCGAAGCTGTTTGGCTTCTTAAAAAAATCTTTGCTCTCAAATGTTAAGAAGAAAAATTTCATTAATTATTTTAATAAGCTAATTGTTTGTGCTCGATTAATATCAAATCAGTACAAAGATAAATTAGCAAGCCTTTCTAGCTTGTCCCATAATGCTCTAGCTTTTAGCCTTGTCCCATAATGCTCCGTAATTTTCTTCTTTTTTTTATTAGCCGTTTAATTTTTTTGCATTTTTGTTATTATCATCTGTTTAGATGATACTTACCGTTTCGGGAATGAATTTATCTTACTGATTGAATTAAGAATCCAGAGAATGTTTGGGAAATTTAATAGTTAAAGTGAAAATTTTGTACCAAATGACAGAGCTTTTAAATGCCTTAATTTTCAATTTATATTTTGAGAAGCGATGGTTCGATGTCTATATGAAGCTGGGGTATGTCGATGAAGGGGTTCATTTCAATTTTGAGAATAATCCTTCAGCCTTAGCTATAGTCCAAGATCTATAAATACGTAGAACATGCGTAGGAATCTGCATTGCAAGATGCCATAACACTTGAAGTTATGCAGATTCCTCCTTTCATGTTACGTTCGGCATTGTTGTCCACAATCTCCCGAATGCAATGCCTTGTCGCCTGCAAAGATGAAAACGTTCAAAACCTGTAATTATAACTTTCCATTCCAATAAAAAATTTTTTCTCTTTCCTCTCTGTGTTGTCATTAGTCCTTTATAATGCTCTTCTTTGCATATGCTTTACGGCGGCAATTTTCGTCACACGCTAATCGTTCCAACGCCATTTGTGGTTTTTCAATACGCTGATCAATTTGCGCAATGAAAAAGTGGGTGTTGCCATTCGAAAATTTCAAAATTCTCTCACTGTAATCGTAACTGTGAACCCTATGTTGTTTAGAATCATCACAATCTCCGGCGCATACCTTTAAACAACCATGTCTGAAATTTTGGTTCGATTGGTTGAGCGGATAGGCCGCTAGGGTTTCATTTATAGGGGAAGTTTTTTTTTGACCACCCTGTATATACACATACCAAACGGTGTCAAGAAAATCCTGTCCTTCTGCATAAAGAGAATTCTGAATATTTCAAACTTTAGTTAAACCAAAAATACATAAAAAAATTTCACATTAACCGTCCTAGAAGAAAATAAACAATAATAATTACGAAATGAAAGGCAGAACTGCTGTTAATAGAAACAGTTCAATAATTCGAATTTAACATTATAAATCTCTAGAATGGAAAAAATTCATTTATATTTTAATGCCCTAAATAACTTCAGAAATTATCTAAATATTAGCAGGCTTATTTTGTAAAAATTTTGTTTTTCGTACAGATATAAAAAGAGAAACTTTTGTAATCGTAAGAAGATCCGTGAAGTTTCTGTGAAATTTCAATTTCAATGAATCTAGTTGTTACAAACTTTGAATCTGCCTGCATAGGAATATGATAACTTGGAAACACAATGAGATAGATAAGTGAAATTTGGAGCAGGAGTTTATCTCTAAAATTATAAAAATGTGTCAAATTTTAAAGTCTGTCTAAAATATGAAAATATTTTGGTCTACCAACTTTTGTGTATGTGAGAGTGATAATTTTAAATAATGCAACAAGTTAAATAAATGAAATTTTGTTTACAATCAGTGCATAAAACATATATATTAGTGTCTAATTTTCTATATTATTGGTAATAAAAAGGTGGCTTTTTGAACATGTAGTTTTCAACTCTTTATGACGAAAATATTCATACATTTATATATTTCATTTTGACAAATTGGAGGAGAGCGAAATTTGAACTCTGATCATGAAAAAAATTATGTACAACTGATGTGACATTTTACAGAGAAAATTGAGTCACGAAGTCATTTAGGGGCTGGTCAAGAAAATGAAGATGAGGAAGAAAATGAATTAGGTTTCAGACTCCTTCCATTTCGCAGAAAGCTGATAATGATTTTCATTTTCCATCAATGGTTTGAATGCTATGTGCAATACTTACGCTGTGAAAAGGGTGATTCTTTTTCTGCTTTTATAATAGGCAGAGTTTTAAACTAAACTGGCTCGAATAATTTTTTAGAAATTTATTCTAAACTCTTGAATAATCTCTAATAAAATTGTTGTCCCACCAACATGAAATCTTGTTCATGACCCTCTACACCACGAGTGCTCATATTTTTCTTTTCAGAATCCCATACATAAGTTTTGTGCAATAAAATAAAGTAAAAAATCCCATAAAAATGTATTGAAATGTGACGTTAATCGTCAAAATATGAGAATGTGTAATAATATTTATCTTATATAACAACTGTAATATAACCTATTTAATTGTAGGATTTGGCACACGAAATGTTTGAAAATTTCTGATAAAGTAACAATTTAAAAGAAGGCTTGTGAAATCTGTCAATTATGCTTCACATTGTAACGTAATACGAATATAACGCTCCGTTTCATTCATGTGTAAGTTGACCGCGGTGGCTTGGTGGTAAGGTCTCGGCTTGTGAGCCTTAGGGTTTCAGGTTCGAGACCCGATTCCATCAAAGAACCGTCGTGTAAGGGGGTCTGTTGCACGCTAAATCCGTCATGCCAAACGCCCTCCCGCTGATGTGGTGTGGCGTGGAGAGGGGGATGCCAGCTCAGGTGTCATCATCTGACCGCGGTTCAAAATTATGAGGTCCATCCCAATATATCCCTAGTGTTGCTTTACAACGGGACGTTAATATAACTAAACTAAACTAAACTAAACATTCATGTGTAAATCTTAAAGTGACCGCATATTTTTGATTATATAACGAGTATGAGAAAATCGAGGAGATAACGTCCCGGTTGAACCAGTTTGTTCATTCAAATCTTCCTGACTTATAAGTTACTTGAATGGAATGCATAGCTATTTCATTGATTCAGCTTTGTTTGATAAAATTGAAAATATGGATTTAGAGCTATTGAAATTTATTAGAAATTAATTAATAATTTCTGAGCCTTTTTTCGAAATAAAGCATTTTAATATTAAATAATTATTGATAATTAATTATGACTATATTTAACTCACTGAAATCGCAGATGAAAAAGTTGCAAATATATTATTATACAAACAGAAAGAAAGAATAATATGATGCCTTCAAAAACTACATTAAATGACCTGAAAAAGAAACTAAATGTCCAAACGCAATGCCAAGAGAATTATTTTTAAAGAAACATTCAAAAAGAGTTAACTGTCTGAATTTTCCAAACGATTTCGTAAAGAGAATAAACATTTTTTTCATTCCTTTTTTTTTTTTTTTTTTTTTTTTTTTTTTTTAGAATATAACTTAAAGAAGAGAGACCTGAATACTAATAGTTACGAAATTAAACAGATATCCAAAATCTGTAATTAAAGAGCAAAGTAAATGCACGTTATTGCTTTATAAGAAATGATGGAGTTAATGAAGAAAATATTCCACTTAATGAAATTTATCAAATGAATTTTTTTTTCATTTAATGAAGTTGAATTGAGTGATATATTTTAAAAAGGGTATAATATCAAATTTCAGGAAATGTACTTTAGAATTAAGGTATTTAATATCTCAAAGAAAGCAAACTTTGCTAATCCTAAGATTAATAATGGAAAAAAAATAACGTGATTTAACTCTTCTTTGCATATTGTATCAAATTTGATGCATAATTTATTTTCTGTGTTAATAATGGATAGATTTATTTTAGAATCGAAGAAGATTTTTTTTTTTAGAATTTTAAAAGATAGAAATTTAGAATAGATTTTAGAATAGGAAGAAGAATTTGTAGAATACAAATTAGAATAGAATCCTTTTTAATTGAAGATCTTTTTTTCAAAATTCTATTTTGATTGTTGGGTATATTTTACTTTTACTATATATGCACTTCCATTTTTTTAAAACACTTTTTTTTTCTATTTTGAAATTTCAAAATATTGCGCATTGATTGGTTAAATATTTGAAGAAATAAAGAAACTAGTTTGCTTTCTATTATAAAAATGAAAATACTGTTACAAATTATAAAAAATATATTTTTAAGAATTTGTTAAAATTCTAGGCATAATTCTGAGTGACAATTAAATTGATATAATTAAAAAAGTTTTTTTTTTTTTTTTTAGATTTCAAAATTATAAAAAAATTACTTTTACAAGATAGTAATTTCTGAAAATGTAACGCCAAAACTTCAGAAACCTACTTCATTAATTTGCTGATAATATAATTAGTTTTTGAACTTTCAAAATCCGACAGTGATATTTTTTTCCAATTAAATGGCACATATACCATTTCATCAAAATTGGATAACGACTAAGTAATTGAATAAGGAACATACCCAATCTGATATATAAGCAACATTTCAACAATTATAGTTGAATTAATTCTTAAAATGTCAACCCTTTTCAAATCAAATACCAATTACCACATGAAATAAAATATCGTTTCTATAGAGAAATATTTACTTCACAAAGTAATTTACAACAGATTACGCACGTATTGACAACTTAATTAGTTTTTGAATCGAATTAAACTACCGCCATTAATTGAAATGTATTAATACAAAATATCATTTAGCTCACCATTTCAAAATTCCTTCAACTGCGAAAAGTCATTTACCCAAAGGAAATCTGAAGACAAATTAAATCTTAATTCTTTCAAAATCCGAAGAACTAATTTGATTCATCTCCAGTGTTTAAATGCAACCTTTGATTCGCAGACGATTTTTAAATTTTTTTTCTCTCTCTTTCTAATGAGAAACTGATAACATCTGCTTTTATCAACATTGTAATGATTTAGGAGCGAAAGGAATAACTACTTTATTAATGACTTCATCTGTTCTGTTGCCAATAATATTTGTAGTTTAAACATTTAAAATATCTGGAGATTTTTATTAGGTTTCAAAGAAGGTAAAGTTACTCATTTAGATTAATTATTGTAATGGCGAGCAATCTCTTGTCGTAAACATTGCTCTCATGTTATAACTTTAACGAGATCTTTATATAGATTATGTCGGCATCATTTTAGTAATTTAGAGACACACATTATCATTCTATTTTTAATTTTGGGAATGAATTTTTAAAGTAAACGATAGCTTTGTGTATTAAAATATAACTTGAAGATTATTAAAAATGGCATTTGTATGGTGAAAATATTTATAATGAAGTAATTCACTGTAAATTAGTTTGAATAAATATGCGAAGGAAAATAAATTAATGCTTCCTTTTCAATTTTCAGTATTTGAAGTAAACTTATATATTTTTAATTGTGCCACCTTCCTTAAGAATTTTCGGATTTAAATTTTCAATTAAGTGATTAAATACCTTATTCTTTATTAAATGAATAAAGTGAGTAATCAGTTAACATAATCTATTTAAAAAAAAAGGTTAGTAAAATTTTTTATCTAATTGGTAAGCAACACGCAAGTAGTCCTTTGGAAAGATTATCCTCGAACGCATTATAAGATTTTTTTTTTTTTTTTTTTTTTTTTTGCAAATTTAAAAGAACCGGGTCAATGAAAAAATCAGTAACTCGATTTACATAAATGTAAAATATTTATATTAATTTATAATTAGTCAACTCTGGCGATTTCTATTTGCCCACTTTATTACGAATATTAATTTAATTTTGTCACCTAATTTTGGTAAATTACGTTTAATCACCCAAATAAAAAAATTAGATGTCAACTGGTTTTTTTAATTTTGAATTTGATCTTGACTGTATAATCTGGAAAACATCGATTTCAAGATTAAGTAAAATGAATCTTTGATTTAGCATACAAATAAAAGGGAATTTTTAAAATTAATTTATTAATTAAATTTATTTTAGTTTCAATAATAAATTTAGTATGTGCATCTTTTCAACCCCCCCCCCCAGTTAACCAGCCCCTCTGATTTACAATCGATGACTTATGCGGGTTAAATATCATATTTCTTTCTCTCTATTTTAAATGTTAAGTAATTAAATAAAACTTGTTTGAGATAAAAAAAAAAGTCAAATCTAAATTTTATCCAATCAAGCACTGATTTATTGTATGGTTTAGCCTTCACATTTAAAAGAAAAAATAAAGCGTCATTGAATAATCAGTTTTAAATCAAACATAAAATCTCGGTGATTAAATACTACAATGTAAATATTATAAACGCAAATATGTTACTATTATCTTAAATCAGAAACAAGGGCATATGTAATTAAGTTGATTTTATTGCTGCTTTGAAGATGCTATTTAATTAGGTTAAGCTTTTATACATTACTCGAATTTTATCAGTAATGAAATTCTCAGCAGTCATTTGAATGAAAAGAATCTTGGTTTTAGTTTTTACTACGCCTGGTCATGTCTTCTATATCTCGAATCAATTTACTAGTAATTTCTGAATTTTAATTCTGCATTATTGGATAAACGTAGAATAATTCTAATGAAATAGAATTTTTAAAATTAAATAAGACAATTTAATTAATAATTTAACAAATTTATTGGACTTACACTCGATACTACATTCTTCGCATTCTTATGATTACGGTTATTCTACGAAAATAAAGAGTGTCCCAAAATTAATGTTAGATTCGAATTTGCCATTCGTGCAGTAAGGTATTGGCATCCTTATTAAAAAAACTTTTGACAGCTGATAGTTTAGGGTTAGTAAAAATGGAAAGTTACACGATAGAACATGTTTTCATAGTTGAGCAATATTACAAAAATAATGAAAGTCTGGCGGCCATAGTTCGAAAATTTGAGAATTGGCCATCTAGATCGTGTGATTTAACACCATTGCATTTCTTTTTACAAGGTTGTTTGAAGTCACAGGTCTATGCCAACAACTCCATAAGCACGCGTGCATTGAAGGAGGGAATTCAACGCTGCATCAACGAAATTCAACCACATTTATGCAAAATGGTTATAGGAAAATTTGGCAAAAGAGTACGAATGTGCCAGCAAAACCATGGAGGTCATTTGCCCTTATTGGCCATTTGTTATTCCATACATAACTCTATCCTGTGTATTTTACGATTCAATAAAAATATAACAATTTAAAGAACAACTGTGTTTTTTATTTAATTCAATTCTTGCGTTAACACGTTGTTCTGTAGTGTAACGCTCCAATTTTATTGATCCTAAACTATTGGCTGTCAAATGGTTTTTTGGAATATGGTCGCCAATACTTTACTGCATGAATGGTGACAAATTCAAATGTTGCTTTAATTTTGAGACCCTTTATAAATATAATCAACTAAGATAATTGAAAACGACTTTCGCAGGTTTTGTCATTTTTTTCGTTTTGAAATTATCGTATAAGATGGGAAAAAAGGCCTAAAATTTATGCGAGTGCATAATCATGTTTTGGGTAATCCCTTTTAAATAATCCCTTTTTTTAATAAATTAATTTGTTTATTGATTATTCAGTTACGGCTATGATCATAATAAATCTGATATGCCCCAAATTATCACATGGGTATTTGGGAACAACTCTCTTTGCTTCTGATCACAGAATTGAACTGATTTGAAGTGAATGTATTTGAAATGCCACTGTTTATTGTCTCAAAATTTATTTTGAGATACATGAAGTATATTACGCATGTATAAATAGCCAACATTATCTCCAAGTAGAAACGTTAACAATTAAAATTGAAGTGCTGAAGTAATATTTTCCTTCTTGTCATAAAAAATTTAGATACTTTAACCTCTTCACCGTCCGTAGCGTGTCTAGCGTGTTTAAGTAAAGCTTCTGCAAAGTGGCCTGTAAAGAGCTTCAAGCGTTCAAGCCATTTTAAAACTTTTAAATGTTTAAAAAGCTTTGTAAATGTTTACATGAGTTTTTATTTTTGTTTTTGTTCTATTGCAGCGAAAGTCAGAGGATCGCTGGGGAGAATTTTCGTGGACAGGAGAGGACGGCGAAAGGGTTAAAGCTCATTTAAACAATGTAATTTTTTTTTAAAAAAATGGATATACAAAATTTTTCAACTATTTTTTATATTAGTTTTGTGCCCTAATCAAGCGTTTATTAAGGCAATTATTTCAATCAGACGTCACTAACTTACTTTAAGTATGTTTTCAAAATTCCACAATTAAAACATTAAATTTATTATATACATAAATTTATATTTCAGCGTCACATAACAAACATTTTTGGTACAAAAATTCGCAAGAATCTATTCTAAAAATCCAACATTATATATTCCCACCCGTTTATATTCCCAACCCAAAACCACTTCGAGTTTCAGCCTCAATGAAGGCACTTCACACACCCTCAACAGCGAAAATAACCCATGCTCCTGAAGCGCGAGAACTCCGCCGCATCACAATAAAACACTGACTCCGAACTGCGTTGGAATTGAAAAATCTTGCTCTGTACAAAAGATTCGAGGGACGTTTTCCATACAAAGAGGACTGGAGGGCGAGTCATTGTTGCGGGGTAGTTCGAAAACAAAAAGCCAGGCAAGGCGTAATGGTATAATTATGGGAAGGGGTTAGGCTCCATAGATGAGGGCATTCCAACCGGAGGTACGAGAAGAAGGGATTCCGAAGAAATTACGCCGTCTGTTTCACAGTCGAACGAACCCTTTTTCGTTCACACTCTCCAGACTAAATCTCATTAAATATCAGACGTCTGGATGTCTGCGTTGGATTGTGCAGCAATAATAAACTATCGTGTCTTCATTATAAGAGATAGATTCTCGTTTGCCACATTCCCACTGGAAAAAGGGGGTTTGGTTGGAATAATAACCCAGAGATGGTGAATTTATTCGGCTGCAATTTGAATGAGTTTCGGAAAAAAAAGCTGAACAATGAAAATGAAGTACAAGTATAAGGATGTCTCTTGGAATATTCGGCGATTCAGGATTTTGATATTTCGTTTTCATGTTGTTTTTTTTTCCCTATGTGTGTTCGTTGGAGTGTGGTAGGATTACAAAGAAAAATTTTCTATATAAAGAATTTATGCTTTTTCTAGAATGGAAATGAAAAATTCATTTTTGAGAATTGTGTCTAAAATAAATAAACAAATTTAAGAGACATCATAATTTTGCCATAAATTTAAATGTATAGGGGAAAAAACTTCAGTAGATTCACTATCAATGATTCGGCCGATCTTAGACAGATGTTAGACCGGATTAAAGAAATTACCAAATTAGAGGAGGTTTATTAAAAACTACATTTTAATCAAAAATTTATGTTTTACTATTTCTGTAGTCTTACTATTATGTATCTCTATGTGTGCTGGCATTCTTTAGGACTAAACTACCAATTTCGTTACTGGCATTCTTTGAAAGGTAGAAATGTTCACCTTGAAGCGACCTTTTCTTTGAAGCGAATTTAATTCTATTAATTAGAATTACATTTAATTAAAAATTAAGCGAGGTTGTAAGGGTTTTTTTCGTGATAACTCAAGAAAATACCATTGCAAAAAAACTGATCAATACGCCATTTTAAAACTGAACAAAAAAATTATTTTTTAATGATCTCAATTTCGTTGCTATGAACTTTTTTCTGCTTCTTTTTATAAATTTTTAATATATATATATATATGTTACGATAAATGTGATTATGTATAATTGTCAGTTATTATGAATAGTTAGCAGTTTAATACATTCATCGTAATATACATGCATACATACTTATATAAATTTTATATATAAGAAATACAATTATGTATATGTATATATATATATATATATATATATATATATATATATATATATATATATATATATATATATATATATATATATATATATATATATATATATGACTATTATACACAATGAAATTCAAACCATTTTCATCGATTGTTTTTTACTTAATCGCGTGATTTTCTGTCATTGTTGAAAGCTAATTAAGAAAGATTCTGCAAATTACCTGTGAATCAGAATGTAAAATTACATTACAGTAAAAGATAACGTGCAACTTTAAAAATATTACCCTGGCATTTATAGTTTTAAAGGCGCTATAATGTCATGGGACTCGAGTTCATCAAGAATGTTCATGTGGCTCCATAAACAATACTAGGTGTAAAACTTATAAAATAAAATAGGATATTACCTGTTATAAGTTCATGCTAAAGATACTTTTTTGAGGATATTGTGAAAATCATATTTAACATTAGAAATTTAATTGTAATTTAATATAACCAATAATTTCAAGGAATCAGCTTGTCGCCAAAGGCTGTTATAATAAATATTTCAAAATGTAATTCAAAATCCGAGCAACACGAGTTATTTACATCGCTCCAAAGTCACTTACATCCGCATGCAATGACTTCTCTTCTATTTAATTCTTCCCACTCGGCCTGCCGAAAACACCGGGTTTGAGAGAATCCGGATTGGGGTGGTATCGTATCAATAAGAGTCAAATGTATTGTAATCATAAAAAATAATTTAAAAAAAGAATCCTCTTCGAAGATTTTATGAATCGCCACATTTTAGATCTTCTTTAGTTCGGAAAATACAATTCTGGAACTACGCTTGTTTGTTTCTCGGTCTGTTTGCAAGTACATCTCTCTGTATTCGAAATTAATAATTCCAAAATGCAGCGAGCTATATAGATGAAATCTAGTATTTACACCAATTTTTTCCCCTTAAAATTTGGGTGCTCTTCAAATGGATGGATATTTTCCAGTTCGCGCTCATGTGAACATTGTAATTCAAAAATGCAGATTAATGAACAAAAGAAATATGATTTTATCCCCAGAATTCTGTATATGTATTAACTTCAGAACCAGATTCGTTTACTGATTATCTGTCTGTCGTTACGTCTATCTGTATGTATGTGAACACTATAACTCAAAACGCATGAACTGTAGCGTGTTAACTTTACATCAAAATCGTAGATCAAGCAGCAATAATTTCCAATTTTAGACTTCTTAAAAAATTTATTGTTAACCTAATTTTCACTTTTTTAATTCCTAATTTCATGGCAATATCGGCAAAGCATTTTTCATGGGTGTGTTTTTGGAATAAGTATATCTAGTTGAAGTATGTGAATTCTTGTATATTGAAACTTGCTCATTTAAAATCGAAATGTAAAATATTTTATATCGCCTCCATTCAAAAATTATGTATTTGCATCGAATTTTTTGTAAGATTTATCATTGGGTACACAATTAAACTGCGTATAGCAATATACACGACATTTAAAAAGGGAACTAGCCGGATAGATAGAATTTCGGATATGAGTTCGTCCTTTGATCGTGATTTCGATATGTCTTTAATGCCTTGTTATCTTAGGATTGAGTGAAGTTAATTACATCGATGAGTTAAAGAAATAATATTCAATTTTATTTTTGTAAAGAATTGCCAGAAAGTTTCATTGAACAGTTCGTCAAAAATGTATCCCGATACTGCTCATTATTCTGAAAGTTTTTACTGCGTAATAAAACTGTAAGTGTCTTTTGAAGTAGAAATATATTCTACATAGATTTCTGAAATATTTCTTCATACAAGATATCATCTCCATATATAGACTTAAGCAAACTTTGTTGTTTCATGTAGTAACACCCAATTTCGAATACATATCTAAATTTGAATGCATAACGAAATGCATACAACATTTTGTAATTTTGAGCAAACTGTTTACGAGTTATAAGCATTTGAAAAGTTGAATTTTTAATGTTAAATAAGCGTTAAATAAGCGTATATACAATATATTTCAAAGCATAATAAATATTTCAAAATAATTCTTATTATGTATTTAAAACTGGATATTCAAAAAAAACAACCTAAGGGCTTTTTTTAAAGTTTAAAAGCATATTTTATATTTTTAATGGACTTAATATTCACAGGTTAAAACGTTTTGAATAGAAACTTATGAAGATTTTGATGTTAATCGAAGGACAAAACCTAAAATGTCATTTCCAAATTTTATTCATTTGCAATACTTAACAATAACAAAAAGCTTCCAAAATAGCATGATTACCGCATTTAAAGGAGGAGGAGGGATGCATCTCAACTTCGTAAAAGGATTCTCTGGCAAGACTAAAAACGAAGTCTTCCAAAGTTTCTTTAATTTACAAATTTTTTTCCTTTTAAAATGAATGTTGTTGCGAACGGGAAGGGGGATCGATGCATTAATAAATTTAATTTCGATTATATCTCAAGCAAAGGTTCGTGTGAAATAAATGGAAGCAATATACAGTTGTAGAAATGATTTGCGAGATCTCACTTAATTATAAAAGAACCGAAAAAAAATTATATAGCTTGAAATACATGAAAAAATAAAGCATTATTGAATAAAATACAAAAGGTACTCCTTTAGGTGGATAATGCTGTGCAATTAGAATTTCATAAAATACTACTTTTTTAAGAAGATAAAAGAAAAGTTTATAAACGTTTCAGTAATTAGTTTTTATTTATGGCAAAAATCTCTATCAAAAAATCTTTAAAGTGATTTAAAAAGATCTTTAAAGTTGATAGCAAGCAGATCAACAGCATAATGTTATTTATGTTCCTAGATAATAAGCATCTGACTCTCACTTTTCATCTGCTCTAAATTTTTTTTATTTAAATTTGTTTTATTAATATTATTTGCTAAAAATGTGCAAAATTTTAGATTATGTTGAACAATAAGCATTGAAAATACTATTTATCTATTATTTATCTGCAATTAAATATAAAATAAATCATGGACTTTGTATTCTTATTTAGTTTACGCATTATTGCTAATAACGCTTAATATTGAAATTACTTTAATCATTCTTAGAGCAAAATTACCATACTAACGATTGAAATGAAAATATTAATACAATGATCAATTTGTTCAATTTTCCTTGTATTAAAACAATCTGTACATCATTTTCCCTTTCGTATATCTCCGGTTATTTTGCACTTATCTGCCTAAAATTTTAAATCTTAGGATTTCTCAGTCTGTAAAATATGTTAAAAAAAAGAAAAAAATAATAATAAGGTTCGGTATTGAGAAATGTGACGATAGTACAAATATAAATTTGTAGAAGACCCCTCGTGCGGAAACGTTTTGCATATTTTTAAAGAGGAATGACACTTTTATATATTAATACACTTTTATATATATTTTATATATTTTTATATATTTATATAAAAGTGTCTGGATACTTTTTTTTATGTATTCTGTGTTTCAACACATTATTTATACAAATTAAAACGACAAGTGAAGTATTCAAAAGAAATAAAAACTAATCTTTGCTTACCATAACTGTAGAACTGGGAAAAACTTTAATGAGCTGCTAGTGAGTATTGCAGCACAAATTTGTACAAAAATACAAAAAAAAAATTGTATTTTTGTACGCAATACTCACCTTTTGTATTAAACAACATCATATTAGTATATCATAGAAAACAATGCAAAGATTCTTTGTCACAATAAGTCTAATTATTTTTTAAGTTAATTAAAATAATTATTTATTTAAAATAATAAGGAAAAATAAAAAAGTCAGTTCTCCAGTTCCAACCATTCGTCCGATTTCGACAATTTTTATTCCATATGAAAACTTATGATCGCAAAATATGTCATTAAGGATTGCATGTCTTCTTCCACACGATTTTCAAGTAAAATTTCAAAAATACTACTTCATTATAACTTTTGAAAGGGAAGAAAACCTACAACTGTGACCTCTAGACCCATCACTTTATGATTTCGCCTATTTATACTTCATTCGAAAGCTCATGGAGTTGAGATAATTCCTCTATGATCACCCACTCTATTCTTTTTTTTTTCATTTTCGAAAGACATTACTAAATAAATCAATAATAGAGCTCCTCTTACTACAGTTCAGCAACTATAACAATTTCATAAATTCTGTTCTCCAAGAAATAGAGTTACCTTGCACGTATTAATATCTAATAAATCAGAACGCTTCATATTTATTGTGTTAGTATAATTTAAAATAGTCCTTACATCTTGTTCTATAAGATATGGTTCAAAAAAGGTGATTGTCATTACTAAATCCTTATTACTAATGTAATGAACAACCAGCTGGTCACCAAAGGCAGATAATTACTGTGACAAAAGTACATGGAACAATTTTTATAGTAAAATTTAAAATATTTATAGTTAGTATAATTTAAAATAGTCCTTACATCTTGTTTTATAAGATATGGTTCAAAAAAGGTGATTGTCATTACTAAATCCTTATTACTAATGTAATGAACAACCAGCTGGTCACCAAAGGCAGATAATTACTGTGACAAAAGTACATGGAACAATTTTTCATCATTTGACCTGCATTATCACTATTAATACGTTTGTAACTCCACGAAAATATTAATAACGAGTATTAAAACTCAATTCTGCTGATATCATATTTTTTAGAATTAAATTAGCGGAAGCGTTCTCTTTGAAATTTCTCATTAATAATTCCTCTCTCTGTCTAATGAAGATGCTATCTTTCTTTCTCAGCATAAAATTGGTTATCTTTGGCAAGATCATGATCATTGGCATCATGGCATTTTTCAAGAGTACTCAGATTTTTATTTTTAATTTCCGGCATTTGAGAATTTAGTGCCTCGTAATATAATGAAGAAAACCGAATGTGCATCCTGGACGTTCTTTTCACGACCGATTGAAACAAAGTTTGATTCAAAAATACAATTTTAGAAACAAGATTACATACCAAATTTCACTTATTTAAATCGTTGCGATTTTTACTGTTTATATTCACGTAAATGTATGCACCGATAGGCCGTTAATCCGCGGACATCTTTTGCTCAAAATTTTATATGTTTTTGCATTTTAAATGCCAATATTGCGCACCAAATTTCATTTACTCATGTATTGTATTTTTTAATTTGTCATTTTTGCATGCATATGAATGTATAGATCGACAGAGGGTCAACCCCTAGTCAGATTTGACTTACATTTGATACAAAGCCAGCATTTTAGATGCAAAAGATGTGTACCAGATATTATCTGTCTTGTGTTTTATATTTTGTAGTGATAATGCTCACTTGCACTTCATATTTCCTGAGTATATTGACCATATACCCAATTTATCAGTGTAAAATGTTTTTTTTTATTTATTTACCGTGTCAAAAAACAAATAGCTATAATTCCAACTATGTGTTTTTTTGGATTTAGCAATATATGAAACATGGGGATTTATCAAAAACACCAGTTCGAATTTTTCGACAATTGCAACTCTTTCTCTTTCTACACTTACTTCGCAAACGAGAAAATAAAAATTAAACCATGTACCATTTCGAAGAAAACTTTCCCTTTTCCCATCCTTCGGCCCAACAAATCCCTCTTTATTTATTGCTTACAACTGCCGGCTCATCTCTTTATCTTATCTCATCTTTTACTGTCAGCGGAGTGTTTCCGTCCCCAGCAGAACAATTTCGTTTCCTCGCTACCCAGGTATTGCGAAATCCGGCAGCCACTTGTTGATCGGCATCGATCGGATTATCCTCTCTCTCCCCTAGTCTGGGAAAAGTGCGAATCGCAACAGGTGCGCCGCCTTGGAAGGAGAAACCGTTCTAGGTTTCCGATATTCGCTGTTTTCTCCGAGAAGTTTTGATCCCTAAGAAGGCTGGTGAAAGTAAAGCCCACGTCTGAAACAAAATGTTTCAAGTTTTGTTTTTCAAACACGCCAAGGTTTAAAAATTTTGCGATCTTGGAACAGAATATGAAAGGATAGTGTTATTTATGCTTCAACTGGCAACATTGAATTTTGATGCCTGACTGGTATCGTGTTGCCATTTTGTTCCCAGATAACATAATAATAAAAAAATCAAATGATATTTTTAAAAAATAGAAAATGAAATTTTTGCTTATTTTTACTGTCATTTGAATTAATAAAGACTAAAAATATTAAATGCTGTAAGCGCCAAAGACCCAAATGTTTAATATTTGCAAGATATTAATATCCGTAACCAGCACTTCTATTGAACCTTTTTTAAAAGATTTTACTTCACCTTTATGCCAGCTTTATGTACCTTTCACCTTTTTATCAGCTTTTATATTCCTGTAACAGAATATAAAAGGATAGTGTTGTATAAGTGTCAACTGGCAACATGAAATTTTGATGCCTGATTGGCTAATGCCATTTTTCCCCAGATATATTAATAATAACAGTAAATAATAATTTTTTAAATAAAAAAATGTTATTTTTTATTATTAATGCCATTGGAAGTAATAAAAACCAAAAAAATGAAATGTTGTAAGTGCCAAAGACATAAATTGTGAATATCCGCAAGTCTTGGCCATAACTAGTGTTTACGATTGAACATTTTTTAAAAAAGATTTTAGCTCACCTTTATACCAACTTATATTCCTTTCAATTTTTAATCAGCTTTATATTCCAGTAACAGAATATAAAAGCATAATGTTGTTTAAGCTTCAACTGGCAACATGAAATTTTGATGTCTAACTGGCATCGAGGTGTTATTTTGTCTCCAGCTAATATTATAACAACCGTAAATAAAAAAGTTTTTATAAAAAAAAATTGAATTTTTACTTCTCATTATTGTCATTTGAATTCATAAAGACTAAAAATATTAAATGTTGTAAGTGCCAAAGGCACAGATGTTGAATAGTCATAAGATATTTTTGCCAATAATTAACGACTGATTTTTTTTTTTAAATTTTAATTCACCTTTAACCTGAAATGTCTTTTAATTGTCTTTTAATAATTGAAATACTTTCATTAAATTACGATTGTAACTGTATCATTCCTGTTTTTCCCTGGTATCTATTCGTTAATTATTCTTGTTTCTTTTATCTTATTATTCTTGCCTAATTGAATTACATACAACCTCCTCTTTATATTCATTTTCAATTGTTTATTTTTAAATTTAACATTTCCAATTCACATTTAATTAGCTAGTATGGATGCTCAGATGAATGACCTCTGTACAACTACGTAGAAGACTACCAGGCACTTACCACGCTTATCATATTATAACGCATTGTTCATTAGGCACTCAAAAGTGCAAAACGAAGTTTGCTCTGTTTAAAATTACGAAATTTTATATGTAATATTGTAAACATAATTTTGGTAGATGCGTCACCGAAAAGGAAGACAATTTTGGAATTTAATTTCAATTGATTTCATCACGGGAAGCCAAATTTGTACAATGGAACGATCGATAGTAAAGAAACACGTCTGTCCACATCACGATACAAAAACAAAGTGACAGAAAATTTTTCCTTCAGTAATTTTACTAAGAGATCTGATGGGGCTCTATCTGGCAGGTGTCGGACTTGGGTGAGAGAATTTTAAATATCTTTGAAAGGAATTTTGTAGGCTTTAGAGATTTTCATACCCTCCCTCGGTACGTGAGAAATTTCGAACTGAGCAATGTTTTAGAGTGCATATTAGAAATAAATTGAGTAAAGTAGCATGAGCTAATTCAAGAAAAAAAAATTAGAAATCAATTCAAATCTAAGATCAAGAAATATCATTACGCATATATATATAAAGTAATCAGTAAGCGTATATTGGCATTATCGTACCGGGTGAAAAATACACTTGCTTTATTTACCATTTTTAGTCTTCAAATAAGTAAATAGTACAATTCTTATATAATTAACTGTTGTTGTTATTTTTTTCTTCTTTTTCGTATATGAAGAACAAAAAAATGGACTTCGAGGTAGTGACGAATCTTAACGTTTCAGATCATCTAGTTAGTTAGTTATTTTGGATTTTGTGGCACAAGAGCCAAATCTGGCTAAGCTGCGCCAAACATATGGTTGAAGATAAAAAATATTCAGTGAAGTTCTAAAAAGTTAAAGTAAAATTTGCAAAACCATGAAATGTGGAGATAAAATTTTACTAGTTAAATAAAATGGAAAATACCAATTTCTTTCAAGAAAGTAAAAATATTTGGATGGGGATGTTCTCCCACCAAGTCACGAATATTTGAAGATGATGTACCGAATAAACGTAATCGATGAGAATTAAAAATTGGACATTCTGATAAAATATGAATGGCAGTTAAATTAACATGACACGCATTATAGACTGGGCATCGCTCACCAAATAGAAGATGTTTATGTGTGAGACGAGTATGGCCAATGCGAAGCCGAGTCAATTTGACGTCCAACTCGCGCACTGGAACTACCGGCCACAAAGTGATGTCAGGCTGAATAGAATGCAGTTTATTAGAAATCTGCAAATCCCGTGATTCTTTCCATAAATAAAAAATACGTTGAGAAATATATTTTTTTAAATCTGTGTATGCAATAGCTGGTTGTAGAGAAGTGGATGCTGCCTTTGCTGCAGCATCGGCAGATTCATTGCCAAAAATGCCAGCGTGGCCTGGCAACCAACAAAATAAAATTTGGTAATTCCGAGTTTGCAAATTTCTCCAAAGATGTAGGATATCTACAGCTGGTGGATGTGTTTTAGCATGAGGATGGCTGAGGGCCTCCAGAGCACTCGTACTATCAGAATAAATGCAGAATTTACGGTCAATAAGATTAGAAATTTTTTCAAAAGCAATCATAATTGCCATTACTTCAGCAGTTAAAACCAAACACAAAGTACTTACTCAATTGAAAACTGCTTGTGTCCTCAGCAATGACGACAGCACAACACAGGCGCTATGTGAGTCGGCTAAATTCCCCTTTTTGAAATGTATCTGCCTGTGAATATAATCATTCAAAAATGCTTTGATTTTTAGACGATTTTTTACATTAAATTTATAGATTTCTATAAATTTTGAACGAAATTCATTCACAAGAAATCTTCTGTGATACTGTCCGAGTACAAGTGGATATCACTATTACAAAACGTTAAGATCTAGATGAACAAAATTCGATAACGCTTTAAATTCTAAATTGTAAATCTGTACCAAATTTTAACTACATCTGTCTAATGTCTATCTGTCTGTACTTTTCGAATGCGATTACAAATTTGATAACTTAAATAAATGAAATTTGGTATGTTGGTTTAATAAATAAATGAAATAAATAATAATGAAATTTGGTTTCAGTTGATTTAAAAAAATGGCTTTCAGAAGACATATACTGTTTTCTTTATTACACTACGAAGGGGAAAACTCTTAGACATGGGACTCTGAAAATAAAGTCTGAACACTTGTGGCATTGGCGACTTTGCCCAAAGTCCGCAATTTTATGCGAAGAAACAACACCTTATTTGGATAATATACTAGAAAGTCACGGGCATATCAGTCTTGCTAAAGTCCTGATCTAATCAATCAAATTTAATTTTTTTACTGGATAATATAAGTATATGCATATAAATTAATTTATAAATAAAGTTTTGAAATTCAGATATTGCTAACCATAGTTTAGTTTAGTTATATTAACGTCCCGTTGTAAAGCAACACTAGGGCTATTTTGGGACGGCCCTCGTCATTTTGAACCTCGGTCAGATGACGAGGACGACACCTGAGCTGGCACCCCCTCTCCACACCACACCACACCACACCACACCACACCAGCGGGAGGACGTTTGGCTTGACTGATTTAACGTGCAACAGACCCCCTTGCACGACGGTTCTTCGGTGGAATCGTGTCACGACCCCGAAACCCTACGGCTCACAAGCCGAGACCTTACCACCAGGCCACAGCGGCCTACTACTGCTAACTATAATTTCACAAAGTTAGATTTATACAAAATCAGGCACACAGTCGTTGCAAGTAACATCTTGTATTATTTTCACAGTCTGTCGCTGAACTCTTTCTTATTTTGAAACTCATATATCCAATATCGAGCAAGTTCTTCGGATTCATGGTGAAAATAATTTATTCTCGTCCTGCGGGTTCGTCTTGTATTGACGGGTGGAAGAAAAATGCGTAATAAAAACAGTGTTGGGATGTTATTCGGTCCCCAGAGTACTTTGGCCAATGAAATAAAAAGAAAATAATTATTAATTTTAATATACCATGTTTTAAAAACGGATTCAATAATTTTTCTAAAATAATTTTAATAAAATAATTTTTTTTGCCCCTAACAGATTTATAACCACACACAGATTGTCTTGAAAATTTTTGATGGTGAATTTCTCAAAATTTATAATCTCAAATAAATTTTTCTGAAAATTTGTGATTGAAAATTTCTCCAAACAAATTTTTAACCCCGTGCAGACTATCCAGAAAATTCGTGACAATTTGTGTTGGGTTATATATCTGTTTAAGGCTAGGAGAAATTATTTTATACTTTCAGTCCTTTTTGAAAGTAATTTTCTGCTTTTTAGTCATATACATGTGAAGTTATAATTCATTTTGAACTAACTTCCTGATAAATTAAAGACTTCGTATGGCCCCGTCTGTCGGTAAGGGAAATTTTTAATCCATCACAAAATTTATACCAAACAGATAATCAACAATTTAATTATTTATCTAAAAACAATAACTTAAACCTTCCTAATGTTTCAGTATGGTTCTCCATCTAGTCTATCAATCTTGACCTCAAACATCCATACTTTTAAAGCCTGTTTAAGTTTCGTTTTATTTTTCACGGAGAGAATACCATGAGTACGAGGATGGACAGTCATCAGATAAATAAACGGGATACTCGCTACTCCCAGGAGTATAATAATTGCTTGGGATGGAGGTACTTCCAATCCGATATGGCGGTAATGAGCTGTGCTAGATATTCTCTTAGGACTATACAGTCAATTCCCTTGTAACTTTTTCCTGAATACCTAAGCAGGAGAGGAAAAATATCTTTTTAATATATATATATATATATATATATATATATATATATATATATATATATAACAAAATAAATAGTCCTTGTCCTGAAACAAAGATTACATTACAGTTATTACGCATTTCGTTATTACTTGGTAAGAAAGAAGTGAATATATAGATAACCACTAGAAAAAAAGCTAGAAATGCATGTATAGATACTTGGTATATAGATAGCGAAAAAGGAAAGATGCATTTTGCTCTTCGAAATATCCTTTAAAAAACATTTTTAGATATATATATTGTAAAGAATTTACTGTACCGTCTCCTTGTCGTGATAATCTTATTGTATAGATGAGAGATTACAGAAATTGTTAATGGACGCCAATGACTTTCGACGTAGACGGATTTTTTTCACAAAAATAGATGTTCTGAAAAATTCAAGAATTATTCCCTACTTCTGCTAAGAACCAAAATCTAAAGATTCTTCTGGAAAATTCCATGTGTCGTTCGGAATGTGAAACTATATAAATCTGAGATGCTGAAACAAGTTAATCTCTCTAGAGATATGTTTAAAGTCAAATTGATAAATTTAAGTAATAATAACACTGAGTAGTGTTATTATTAGTTAAAAAGCTATTAGTTATCGACCTCTATTTCTACAACTGCTATTCTTTGAGTATATTTTAGCTGTTTCTGTTATTTGCGTTTCAAGTTTTTTGTAAGTTTCTTGGAATTACGTTCGTTGCCCATTACACAACTTGTAGAACCACATTTCCCACAGCAAACGATTTTCGGAAGATTATAATTTTATATACATATAACATACCGTAATTCTCAAATTTCTTTTATCCTCTGTAATTTTGCATTTAGTTGAAATGAGAATTTCATTTTCACCAAACGATTTTTAAATGTCGTTACTTCTAGAAAAATTAGAAACAGTATTAAATTATTTTTTGAAAGGAAGAATGCTAATCTTTTCCATAATTTCTAAATAATTTTTGAAAAATTGTAGAAAATTTACTTCGACTTTGTGAATGGTTTGACGAAGGCAAATAAATGGAATAATTCAAAATAGCTGTAATCTTTTCATTGAGTTAAAATGGGAACACTAAAGATTAAATCATCTTTTAAATAAATTTCAGTATAGTCTTTATTTAATAAAAAATTTACTCTTTCATTAACTGTCACAAAACGTCTCTAAATCCTCTCTTATACTTTATAGTTTTTATAAGAAAAATTTAATGAAAATTTATTGAGTAATTTGATATTCTGAAACGGACAAACTATTCATGAATTTTCACTATTACTGTAATAAATTTGTCATAAATTAATTTATGATTAACTGAGAAATTAATAAAAGAAGCACTTACCTTTTCAGAAATCTTAAAAAATCCTTATCATTTTTAAAAACATTGAATTGTTTTGATTCATACGAATCATATGCAATTGCACGTCAATATCAAAACAAAACAAGGCTTTTAATAAATAATACACATAGAATTGTAGCATTTGAAAAATCATTTCTATTTTGATCTAAACTCTATTTAAAAATAGATGAACATGAAAGAGCGTTAAGGAATTAAATTTGTTTTCAAGATTTTAAATCACACAACATCGTGATGATTCAAAATTAGAGAATAAAATTAAAGCTAAGTAATTGTTGCCAGCTTGAGAATTAAAGAAACAAACTAAAATGATGAATATTTATTTTTTTATTTAAAACAAACGATAATTATACTGAGTAGGAAAAGAGCAAAAGATTATAAAAAATATCATTACAGAAAATATAAGTGAATACGAAAGAGAAATAATGACTGTTTTAAAAGTTAACTTTTTAGAATTGAAAGCTAAATGGAATTAATAGAAAAATCATGCACATGCGGATTTGAAGAACGTTAAAAAAAACTCTTTAAAAATACAGAATATTTTAAAACTGTATATGGAGTTTAAATAATTATTATGTAAACATTAATAATATTACTATACTGAATAATTGGAGTTTCATAACTTAGAGTTCATCGTTCTTGTTTTAAACTAGAGAGAAATTTTCGAATTCTGTCCTGAAAAAATAAAAAGCAGTAATGAAATCACATTCTCAAATTAAAAATTTTAATTTTAATTCTAAAACACTTCCAAATTTAATGGTACTTAAATTTAGAAAAGGAATTTTTGGAATTTTTTTAAAAAAATGCATCAAACATTTAAAAATTAATTCTTCCTTTATGGTGACAAAAGTATGTTTCTTTCTTTAAACTTAAAAAACGAAATTATAGTACAAACACGTGCGGTAAATCATTCAAAATAATACTGATTATGAAATAAGAAGTTTCTACAATAAATTTTAAATTCGGGCTTCAAAATGCATTGAATCACCAACTAGATTATATCTGTATGACAGATTTCATGGCTAAAAGTACTATTGCTTTGTTGAACATTATATTCTCGCAAACCACACACAATCATTTCTATCTTATAAATATAAATAGATGAATGTTAAAATTTTTGTGATAAATATTTAAATTTGATTTCCAATTTTATGGCATTCAGAAATGGCCATAGATATCACCCCACGCTAAAAAGAATACATCAGTAAAATACAAGTCTCAGTTTCTGCATCCAAATGCATTTAATTTATTTCACTTGCAGTCGTATATCAAAACAAACAAATCCTTAAATTGATGCTTTAATCCAATGAAGTAAAAATGAATCAAAATTGATTGCCATCAACCATGGAAAAACATTTATCTGATAGGTCTATTTTTTCCTTATAAAGTACTTTTGAAACATTTTGATTCTGATGGTACGCCAATTAGAGATGATTTCAGAACAATGACATACATTTTCTTGGATGGTAAGATACTAGAATATCTGATGTAGATAAAAAAAGTAATGGCAACGACTCGATGTCAAAATACATTTCTAATCATGAGTGGTTTAAATGATGTCACGCTTTATGATTTTATGACAAGAAAAAGAGTGGGCAATTGCTTATGTAATAAATGATTATTTCAAAGTGTAGGGTGAAAACTTGAAGCATTGTCTGCTTTATCTAAATAAAAAAAAATGCATCTATCTTATGATAGAAATCAGGTTTCATCAAAACCTAACTGAGTGCTTCTAGAAAAATTAACTTGGCTTGTTGTTAAGGTGGTCATTTAAATGGTATAACTCGAAAACCAACGAGAATCCATAAATGATTGCAATTTCCAAGCTTTTTTTAAAAAAATCAAAGGCATCAAATTCATTCTGAGATTATCTCCGATTGAAACTTTTAAAATAAGTACAGGAGATCATTATTTAAGTATAAGCGTCTAGGGCTAAATTGTTAAGAAAGTACTGGACAAAATGCAATATGATTATTTTATATACTTACATCTATTTACAAAATGTGTAATTAATTTATAAAAATAAATAAAAAATAGTTTACGTTTTTACTATTAAAAGGTAAAAATGCAGCTACTATCTGAATTTAGAAGTAAGAAAAAAAATCATAATTTTTTTTTTATGATTGACTAAAATTTAATGGACATTTTAATTCAGAAATAAATTTTGAGTGATTACATTTCGTTATTAATATTCAACTGAACTTTCATGAATATACAATTTCCTAGTAGATTTTACAATTCTAACATATTTCATACTAGCCGTCTTTAACAACCAGCAAATTCCCTGGTAAATGCTCTCTAAAATTTTCAAATAAATATTTTAAATATTTTGATCTCTTAAAAGCTTCTTCAGAAAAATATCTTTAAACTTCAGATTTTAATAGTCATATAACTTAGTACTATTATAGAAACCATTTCCGTTTTTCATCTCTCTAATTTTTTGTCAGTTCCTATAGAGTTTGATCTTTAAATTAAAGCGAAAGTGAATGGAACTTCAATTAATGTAAATACTTTTTTACTGAAATTAAACATGTTTTTTAAATATGAGTATAGAAATATGACTCATCCAATATTGAAGTTTTATATGTTTTAAAAAATACATTTTTATATAATTTGTACAAAATCTCAAAGATTTATGCAATAAAAAATTTTGATCTGTCATAAATTTCAGATTTTATTTTTTACTTTTAAAAGGATTTAAACGTCATGAATGGTATTATCATGTGAGAACATGATGTTATTTTGGTAACGGAGTTTTGAAGCTCGAAATCGCGTAGGCAAGGAATAAAGCATAAATAGCAATTTTCATCATCATCTTTTAATCGCATATATTTTTTTACCTGCTTTTACCAGTATTGCATTATTATTATTACGTATGCTTCTTTGAAAGCAGATGCATTTTTAAAAGGTTTTTCTGCTTTCACCAGTATTGTTTTATTAATACGTATGCTTCTTTGACAGCAGGTGCGTTTTTAAAAGGTTGACGCAGAACTATGACATCATAGCTGTTATTCAATCTCAAAATCGGTCGAGCTCCAAAACTTTGCTTGCCAGCTAGAAAAATTGAAAATGAAAGTTAAAAAAAATTATTATCATATATATATATAGAGAGAGAGGGGGGAGAGGGAGGGACAGAGACCGATAGAGAAGACTCGTGATGTTTCAAACCGGTTTACACTGGTTAATGACTTAAATTAATTAAGACAAATAATGACTTAAAAAATAATAATGTTCTCACATGATAACTTGAAATTTGCGATCGTAGATTTCATTAAAAAATTTTTTTCAGTCAAAAAGTGCTCCTCTGAAAAAATTATGAAATCTTAATTCTGTGTGATCTTTTGATCCTAAGGCATCATATTCAGTGAAATATTCTTGGTATCCAAACTGTCCAAATTTTAATAATCAACATATTCGCTTTTTTAAAAAGAATCTTTATTCTTAACTATGTTAGACTCAGTGGGGGAGCTTCCCCATGAAAACATATTTTAGTTTTTAAGAATCATTACCTTTTATGGGTATATTTAGTTTTTAATATTGTTTATATTTAGTTTTCAATATTTTTTCACTTTTATTCAATGTATCGTATTCCAATTTTAAAATAAATAACATTTTTATACTGTTTAATAAAACGATTTTTAGTGCAGATCCTTATTTATTATTTTGGATGTTTTAACCATATGTTTGCTACAATATGGACAAAAAAATGACTTTTGGGCCTTTACAACCTACAACCAACCAATTTGCACAATGAAAAGAAAAAGTCTTGCGATGAAATAATTCATTTTTTAAAATAAAGACTCACACAAGAGGATCAAACGACTGAATTAGAAAATTTTCTGATAAATGCGTTTTAAAAGCTTCACGATTTAATAACGACTGATTAATTCTTAAATATTCGGCATCTGAACTGAAAAAAATATAAACAAAATTTTGTAATTCATGTAAACATTTATGCGTTACATATTTTATCAAAGTTGCTATTTTTGTTATTAGAATATAACTTACCTGCGTAATATTATTGATATTTGCAAATCGAAATCCCGATAAGATCTTTCTTGTGGGCTTGTTGTTTTATAAAGTCATCAATCATATGATTGATTGTGGTGACAAACTTAACTTAATTTATTTTGCTGTAGGAGCAGACGTTTTAGAAACAAGCACTCATTTGCGAATGTTTAGTATCTCTTTATAATAAAGATAAGTGTGCACGTTGGTGTTCTACCGACTAGATTGTTTGCCCTGAAGTTTCCGCTTTGATATACATATTGGAACGTGGAAGGAGTGATGTTTTTGAAATTTTAATTTATTAAGAATCAAGCGAATATGTTTCTCTACGATAACTTTCGAAAATATTGCACCACAAAATTAAATTATATATATATATATATATAATGATATTTTAAACTTTTAATTTCAATTTAATTAATTTCCAAGATTTAATCTTAATTTAGTCCATAGTAACTTAATTCTAAAAATATTCCCTTATTTCGTGATCCAATTCCACTTAATTCTCAACTTAATTAATTCAAGAGAAGCTTTATAAAATTGCTGAATCGACTAAACCCCGATACTTTCACACGCTCGGCGTGAAGGGGTAAAAAATGTCCAGTAAGCACATTCTTTCTTAAAAGATCCCTGTGTTTCCCTTACATGTGATGGACATGTGTCAGAAATCCCTATCACAATCTTAATAATATATTAGCACTGTAGAGAAATATTTTCCCTATCAAAATCTAAGGTTATATAAGACGTGGGATAATTTATTTCGGCCCTTTTTCCCCACTTCGGCTTTTGTCCTGCGCTTTGGTGGACGCGCAATGTCCGCGTCTTTGCTTGTAAATAATTATGCTTTCACGATGGATTAAAAAGAATTTAAAAAGATAAAAGGTCTCTTCACTGTCTTCAAAACTGCATCCTGCTTCATAACAAATAATGTTATATATATATATATATATATATATATATATATATATATATATATATATATATATATATATATATATATATATATATATATATATATATATATATATATATATATATATATATATATATATATATATATATATTTCTCGTTTGTTCTAGAATGTTCTTATACTTTCTGTATCTTTCTAAATCTGGAAGACTCGAGTCATTTCATCTGATGGATAAAAATAACTGTAGGATTTAGTTCCTAGAATATATATATATATATATATATATATATATATATATATATATATATATATATATATATATATATATATATATATATATATATATATATATATAATTTGTGTAGATGAAGAAGTTAGTATAGATAAACCGTGTAGTCAAAGATAACACTCGCTAATCTCAACTTGAAACTTTATTCTAGGAACTCAACCTTACAGTTATTTTTATCCATAAGATGACATGACTCGAGTTTTCCAGATTTAGAAAGATGCAGAAAGCATAAGAACATTCTAGAACAAACGAGAAATATATATATATATATATATATATATATATATATATATATATATATATATATATATATATAGGCATTATGTATAAGCAGGAGCGACGAGCAACACAAACAACACAGAACGACACAGAAAGAAATGAGGGAAAAGCTCTTAAACATTTTATCCCTAGTCTTATATAACCTGAGATATGGATAGAAAAAATCTTTCTTTACAGTGCTTATATACAATGAGATTTCAATAGGGACTTTCGCTACACGCATCGACGAGGCGAGGGAAACATAGGGATCTTTTAAAACAGAATTTGTCTCTTCAGCGGTACTTTGTCCCTTCACTCGGAGTGTGGGAAAGTTAGGCTTTTAGACGATTCAGCAATTTTACAAAGCTTCTTTTGAATTAATTAATTAGTGAAGGTAGAATTGTATCAGGGAATAAGAGAATATTTTAGAATGAAGTTACTATGGGCTAAATTAAGATAAAATCTTGGAAATCAATTAAATTGAAATTAGAATTTAAAATATCATTACATATATATAATACTTATCAAAATATAATAAATTACTAACAATAACTTATTAACTTACCTGACTTTTTGTCAAACAAAAAATTAGGCAAAAATAAATACGGTCAGGGCTTTAGGCAAAAAAAAAAAAAAAAAAAAAAAAATACGGTCAGGGTCAATGTATATTATCAACTCAATTAGTCTGTATGATTTATTACAAACATGGTTTATATATCTAAAATATGCACTGAAGGCCGCGGTGGCCTGGTGGTAAGGTCTCGACTTCGGAACCGGAGGGTTTCAGGTTCGAGACTCGATTCCACCGAAGAACCGTCGTGTAAGGGGGTCTGTTGCACGTTAAATCCATCCTGACCAAACGTCCTTCCGCTGGTATGGTGAGGCGTGGAGAGGGGGTTGCCAACTCAGGTGTCGTCCTCGTCATCTGACAGCGGTTCAAAATGACGAGGTCCGTCCCAAAATAGCCCTAGTGTTGCTTCAAACGGGACGTTAATATAACTAAACTAAACTAAACTAAAATATGCACTCTAATCAAGAAATAACAGCTATTTTCGAAACAATTAACATTAGGTATATGTATTTTATAAGAAAAATGGTCTAAATGTAGAGAAAAATTATATTCTATGTAGTTTAAATCAATAAATATTCTCATGAATCAAAAGTTTTAAATTTTTATACAGACTCTCTATACTTAGAGCTGCGTTTTAATGTAATTTAAATATAATAAAATGAATTTTATAACATTCATATAATAAAATGTAATAAATTTAATGTATTAAAATGTAATATATTTAATGTATTAAAATGTAATATATTTAATGTATTAAAATGTAATAAATTCAATGTAATAATATGTAATATTTTTAATGTATTAAAATGTAATAATATGTAATATTTTTAATGTATTAAAATGTAATAAATTCAATGTAATATTTTTAATGTAATAAAGTGACTGTAATAAAAGGAATTTTATGTAGAATAAAAATGATTTTTATCGAATAATCCTCTGAGATATTTTATAAATTATAAAAAATAATTCTGTAGTACGCATAAGATTTCGATGCTGGGTGATTCTGTCCTCTGTACTCATATTTTGAAGAAAAAAATGCTTGATTTCATCAAAAACGCCTTATATTAGTTTCCCACTTCTAAATTAAAGTTCACATTTCAGAGGAAATGCTAAAAAGTTAGAGGAATGTATAATAAATATTGTGGTTGTAAAATGTCTAAAATAGTATGATTTTTAAGATTTTCAAAATTTGAAGCTCAAAAATATTTTGCTAAAGAAGCTATTAAAATCAAATTATATAAAATATTTAATTGAAAACTTTAACAACCGTTAATTTTGGAGAACCAGTGGGTCGCTAATGGCGGCTAATGATAAATATGATAAATATTCTTCATATAAATCCTATAAAAATTCATTAAAAGTTTTTCTGAAAACCAAGACATTCTTATTAGGTTTTTAAATGTTTAAAAAATAAGTGTTACAACTTTTAAATGTTTAATGTTTTGCAGAGTGTAATAATGCAGCGTGTTGACACCTTTTTAAATTATTAATGTATTTTTAATGTTTTGAAGATTTAATGTTACCAATTTCTTCTCATATATTCTCAATATATCTTTTAATTTGTCAGAATTAAATTTTTACACACTTTTATTTGAAGGATATTTATTTTTTCGTATATAACACCATAATTTAAATTTTCTTGGTTTGTATTTTCTTTGAATAAATAAAGCTTCATCAAAATTAATTAGTTCAGTTTTAATTAGATCCAAATTAATTTCTTTCCGTTTTGCGTATTTCCTTTTATTTAAATTAAGCTGTTTCTTTTAAAAATACAGTAAATATATTACAAAATCGTAATGGATATAATATGTAAGAACAATAAAGTGGATGTTGAAACGAATAAAGCTGGTTTCTATGGCAACATTCCAAATGTACTTGAAACTCATATAAAACCAAATTTAGTTGTTTTTACTACTATTAAAAGAGAATTTGTGTGTGCTTGACTATCTACAATACAAACCACCTACCAAATTAGACACAGATTTGATTTGGACAGCCAGAATAAGAACCTCGCAATAATTCCGGAAAATATTTTTATGCGATTTCAAAATTTAAAAAAAAAAGCTTTTTTAGTGGCACCCCTTCATTTGTAGCGCAAACTTTTTTCTGAATTTTGGTATTTTTTTAAAAAATATTTTGATTGATTTTCAACAATACATTTCTTTGTTGATCCAGTTCTTTATAGGCAATGAAATAAATTATTCAAAATTAATTATTAAATCTGTTTTACAAATTCTTATGTTCAAAAACATTATTAACTGAAACTTAATTATTATTTCAAAGTTTATATGAAACCTTATTGTCCCATCTATTCTATTAATTACTATGCCGACATTTCCTTACAAGCAATTTTCTACATTTTTTAACCTATAGAATATGGTAAGAAGAAGAATTCAGGAAAATTATTGGAATTAACTTTTCCTTATTTCTATTTAATAAAAAATATAATATAAGTTATATTGTATTTTTAATAAATAGAAATTTACATATATGCATTCAACGATTTTCAATTTATTTTGCTACAATCTATCTACAAAGATAAATTTGATAAAATGTTTCTTTTCAATATGAAATAAAATTAATATAAAATATTTTAACGTGTAAACAGTGCTTCAGATAGAATTCTCCTCTATCTATTTCCATTTAAATTTAATATTTGAAAAGAATTGCTTTAAAAAAAATTAATGCAAAAAAGGAAAAGAAATATTCTTTTCAGTGTTTTCATAATAACAAGCGAAACAACTAAATACGCCAAAAGGATAATAGAAATTTCAGCTCGAAATTAATATTCCAGGAAAGAGTTCCTTGAAGAAAACTTGGATTTTAATATTAAATTTAGTTAAAATGAATTTTGTTTCATTGTCTTAAATCAGTTTTGAATTTTTACATGTCTTTTAAATATAAGTTATCCACAAATGAAAAATATATTTCACCAGTTGAAATCTTGTATGTTTCAATGTTGAAAAATCGATTTTTACTTGCGAAATTATGAATTTTTTTATATAATATTCTTAATGTTTGTACAAGTTCCTTTCAAAAATAAGTAGAATTTTGTTTCTAAGGCTATTTTTTGAAAAGTTACACTGATTTTTATATTTGCATTTACATATGACTTAATGCTATCTTTAGATACCATTTCCTCAAATTCTAATCTTTGATCGAATTTTATTATGAAAAAAAAACCTCACAAATTTAAATCTAAAGCATATTTTTGTTGAAATTTGGTATAATAATTCTTCAGTATGTTCTGTAGATCCTGTATTAGAGAATAAGTAATCTATTCATTTAGAAATATTTTATAGTTGTTTTCGTGCTTCACAACGTAAAAAATAAGAAATTTCTGGTTATTTATCATTTGAAACTAATATTTAAAGAATGGATAGAAAATAGAGTTTATTTTTTAACTTAGAACTAGGTAATATATTTATTAAGCTGTATGCAAAATTTTAATCGAATCATTTAATAAACCTCTAAACTAGAAGAATTTTGCTTTATTCCTCTTTTTGGCCAAAAAACGTCCTTTTTTCCATTTTTTTTTAATTTTCCACTTAGTTGATGTTTTTTTCTTTTATATACAGGTGGTTATCAAAATAATGGAAACACTTGTGAATAAAAGGGACATTTTTGAATTAGCTGCGTAAGCATTAAAATATAATAATAGCCACCAGTTTTTTTTTATAAATAGCAATGTATATATTCTGGTAGTATGTGTTAGCTTTATTAAAATTTTGTAATTCTTGGATTTTTTTCAAAAGCGTAAAATGTCGGACCTCTCAGATTTTCAAACAGGCCAAATTGTAGGAGCCCGTCTAGCTGGAGCAAGTGTGACTGAAATATCCCAACTTTTGGGCGTTTCTAGAAGTACGGTGTCTAAAGTCATGACAACATACACACAGCGTGGCAAGAGAAGCTCGCCAAAACAAAATAGAGGGCGGTAAGAGAAACTGAATTAAAGAAAGCGACGGGTATTGAAGTGGATTGTAATGTCTAAAATATCTAATGTCTAATGCAGCAAAAGCGACCGCAGAGCTCAATATCCATTTGGAGTCTTCTTCGATAACAGTTAGAAAACACCTTCACAAACAGAACATGCTGCCACCCTCTCATAGGGGTAGCGAGTCTTCCCCGTGTTCTCGGTGTCCCGGGTTCAAGTCCCGGTTCGGGCATGGTTGTTGCTCTTCTGTGTTCTGTCTGTGAGGTGTGTGAATGTGCCCCCCCTTGTAACTGAAAAACAAGAGACGCTCACTCGGCTTAAATCGTTCACAGATAGCTGTCAGCGGGCTTTTAAAGAACCATAAGTCAAACAACAGACTATGATAGGCAGATATGATACCAAGCCAATTGTCACAGATGTTGATGGTAAACGTCGTCTACAGTGGTGTCGCACTCACGAAACCTGGTCGATTGATAAGTGGAAGAAAGAAATATTTAAATTTTATACTTTAATTTAAATTAAAAGGGTTATGTTCTAGAACTCAAATCAAGTATCGTATCAAATTCAAATCAAGCATAGACTGAATGTTAAAACATTATTCTAATAATCCTAATTAAAATATTTTGCAAATTTTATACTATGTTTAAGAATTCTAAAAAAAACATATTGATATATAAAATGTTCGATTCTATGATTAAATAGCATTTAGATTGTTTTCAAAAGTTTTTCTTTAATATTTTGTTTAAAGTTTATTTATTTTTTTGAATTTGAACCATTTTTTTTATTTGTGAAATATTGAAGCCAATTCACTCGAAAGCACCCTGAAATTAAATGTTTTATTAGAGTATCAAAATTATGTATATGAAACTACTTGTACAAATAACAAAGATGAATTTAAAAAATGTCTTGTGTAGGAAGTAAGAAAACGGAAAACCGTCCCCGTGACTGTATTGATTATACACCAATAGAGAGTTTAATCCGCCCCTGTATTTGTTGTGCAATTTCTATTAACACACTTTTCATAAAGTTGAAAAAAAATAAATGTTCTATCTGAAAGACTAATGAGAATTCAATTAATTGCTTATTTATGTTTTTATGGTGTAATACAATAAAAAGAATATAAAACGAAAATAATACTGATAGTTAAATTATTTATTTATCTGTGATGGAAATAATTATTTTAAATTTACATTGGTTCCTTTTATATGTTATAGATTAACTAAATAAACTTTTATAAAATATAGTTTTTAATTCTTTCATAGCATGTTAAATTATATTTCAAATTTAAATGATTTAAATAAATACTAAAGTTTAATAGACTTTACATATAGTGACTTAGGATGATGTGTAGTATATCATCAAAATACTTTAAATTGAAATGTATTCCATCATAAGACTCATAAATGGTCATAACTAAAGAAAAATATTATATTACTTATAGTAATCTCTTTCTCAATAACTAATAAAAAGGAAAATGAGTCCGTCTGCTGGAATTTTAAAGCGTTAGTTTGATCTAGTGCTATTAAATTCACCGCAAATACACTTTAGAATGCAGAAATTCTAGATCCTTCTAGTGAATTTTTGGAGTAAAGTTTTAAATAGAATTTTAATTAATTAGAAATTAAAATAATTTTTGTGCGAAATTGTATATATTATCTCACAAAAGTAATTTTTATATCATCTTAAAATTTTAAAAATTTGGCTTTTTAATAATATCAATTTATTTGCGCTTATTTTCTCTTTGATAATTTTTAGAAGAATTCTTTATGGTTAATTTTTAGCAAGTCTTTTCTTCTTTGCTATGAAATAAAAATCCTTTTTCCATCTTTTAATTATTCAATTATTTTTTCGCATCTTTCTTTCATAGTTAAAGGCTAATTATCCTTTTTTATTTTCTCACGTTTTAGTGGTAACGTTGATATTTAATTTTTATTTTCTAATTACATTTCCTCAAATTAATTACCATATCAGTACAAAAATCCCGACAAAATATTGTTATGTCTCCAATTTGCTGAATGAAATATCATCCGCACAACTTCATAAGAAGAAATTTAAGAATCCACTGAACAGCGAATGCAAAGCCAATCAAATCTTTTATATCAACTACAAATAACACGACATTAACTGGACTCACTGGTGGGACACATGTTTCTATTTCGGTAGTACTACTAAAATAGAGACACTGATTATTTATAAGACCAGACCACTCCAAAGAGGAAATTCATTTAACTTAGCCGCTTCAGCCCAAAGCGTTTACATAGGTTTTCTAACAGAGAATGGAATTTTCATGAAGAATCTCTGAATCTCATCCCCTTAGATAAATAGACCCAATATCTTCATTCTAGAATTTTCAGAATCTTCGTTTTTGTCAAGTCAACCGCTTGCTTTAATTAAATCGTCAAATTTGCCAAGACTCAAAATGGTTACCAAATTTGTTATCAAAGTTATGAATCAATGACCTGGCATGCATTTATCCTCCAATAAAAAAAATCAGAAAGTCTCCAACCAAAAATACAACCAAAGTGAGCACAAGAACCAGCGTTTGTGAAGACTAAAAACACATAAATGGACTATAAATCTCTAATTTAATCATAACACAGTCAATAACACTCGTGGTAAACCACTCACAATGCGATCAACACTCTAAAGAAGAAATCCACTTAATTGAGTCGCTTCAGTCCCTCGCTTTTATATAAGCTTTCTAGCAGAGCATGGAATTTTCTAGAAGAATCTCTGATTCTCGTACCCTAAAATAAATAAATAAATCCCTCGTCCAAAGTCTTTATTCCAGAATTTGCATAATCTTCATTTTTGTCACTAAATTTAACAAGACACAGAATATTTGCCAAGTTTGTTATCAAAATTATGAATCATTGTCTTGATATCCTTTCAGCTTTCATTAGAAATATCTGAAAGTCTGTTTTCTTTCTTATGAGACTAATTGTACAAGGAAACAATGTTAATGATTCATAACAATATCAATAAAAGACAAGATCTCATATAAAATTTTACTTTGTCTACATGTTCTATTTCTGAATTATTATGTTCAAAAGCAGACATGTTACAAAGAATGATTTTTTTTTCAGTTTCTTAGAAGTCTAAAAAGAGGAAATTCATCAAAATCAGCAGACCGAATTCTTCGACAGCTACAATATTATATTCCCTTTGTATTGTTCGTATAAAAGAAGTGAAAAAATTCTGTAAGTAGTACTTTCTATATTCGTAGATAGAAACAAGAGAACTCACATTCTCAAAAGCAAAATATTCCATGAATAATAAAGATTATTCTATAATTGAATTTGTTAGAAAGCCTTTTGCATAAAATTCAATAAGCTTTTCTCATAAACTAACTTGTCGAGCTCTACAGAACACTTTTAAGACATAATGTTTCAGAATCAGTTTTAAAGTTTCCATGTGACGCATTTATTTACAGATTCTTATATTTAGAAATTGTTGTAGCTCTTAAAATTCTTAGATAGAAATAGAGTTTTCTATTCCGTTTGAAAATGGCAGTTTTATTAAATTTAGAGGAAACATTTCGAGAATATTAAATACTGAGCTAATGCAGTATCATCAAGGAAATTAGATGATGACAAGATGGCGAATCAAGTTTTAAACAATATCTTACTATTTTGAACAAAAGGATCGGATCTTTTTCTTTTTATAGTTAAAATGTAAATTATAAATTCTTCAAAGACACTGAAAGCATCAGTAAAGCAAATTGGCATGTCATCGATTTATTTAAACAATATGGCTATCCCATGGCATAATATAGTTTTAAAAAATCTAGGAACAATACCTCTAATACCTTTGCTCATGGCGCTTGAGTATGTTCCACTTATGACTTGTTAAATGTCATCTCTAATTTCCGCAAGTATGAGAGAAAAAGTGATTAAATCTATTGGAGTAAAGTCTGTCGACTCTGGAGGCCATTAAATCTTATAATTTCGACATATGATTCGACAATCACAAAACTATTCAAAAGGGATGCTTTTATTTTATTTGCAACATGGAAAGAGGCACATCTTCGACGAAATGACTTGAGTCAGCATAATTCATGTAAAGTATCTTAATCAATTACCCTTGATCTGCAGCTGATCTAGACAGCTAATATCGCCGAGGCATTTCGCATATATAGAGGCACTTCTGTAAAACGTAATTTGCATAAATCTGCTTTAAATTTCACTTCGGCGCCAACTAATGGTTGCTTTAAAAACTATTTTTCCTTTCAATTTTTTCTGATTTTTTTTAATGAAAAAAAATCTATCTCCCTTTTGATCATATTCACACAATCTGCAATTTTTAACAAATAATTAATAAACTTTCAAGAAATTTTTTTAAAGTTTTATACTGATGATGTCGGGTCCGCGTTACCACGGAAAAGGGGTGCAGTAGCTTCTGAGGATAAAGACCGCTGAGCACCCGAGGGCGGAAGTCTGACTTCTAGCTCTTGTGAAGATGACACACACACATTCGCTTGCCCAACCCCTTTTTAAAAGAGAGCACATTCACACACCTCACAGATAGAACAACCATGCCCGACCCGGGACTCGAACCCAGGACGCCCAGGTCACGAGGAAGACGCGCTACCCCTATGCCATAATGATGCATTCTATATACCAATAGAATTTAAGAAGAATTTAAGTAAAAAATTGATTAAAGGTTTTTTTTTTTTTTTGCTAGAATATGAAATTAATAAATACTAGAATATTCAGTTTATTACTTCGTAATAAACTGAAAAAATCTAATATTTGTTTTTGTATGATCTGAAGATAAAGTATTTTGTAATTAAAAACTTCATATTTATTATTCATAATCTTACTAATTTATACTTTCATCTCCTATTTCCTAGAATGGCCGCGGTGGCCTGGTGATAAGGTCTCGGCTTGTGAGCTGTAAGGTTTCAGGTTTGAGACCCGATTCCGCCGAAGAACCGTCGTGTAAGGGGGTCTGTTGCACGTTAAATCTGTCATGCCAAACGTCCTCCCGCTGGTGTGGTGTGGTGTGGAGAGGGGAATGTCAGCTGAGGTGTCGTCCTCGTCATCTGACCGCGGTTCAAAGTGACGAGGTCCGTCCCAAAATAGCCTTAGTGTTGCTTTACAACGAGACGTTAATATAACTAAACTAAACCTATTTCCTAGAAGAAAATCGTTGCCGCAACGTTAATTTTCAAAATTTAATTAACAATAAAGAAAAATGTATAGAAATAAAATTGGTATCGCTGATAGAATGATTTTTTAAATTTTTAATTTATTTTTATGCCGTAAAAAAAGAATCTTTTTTAGAAATTTAAAATAATTATAGTTCAAACTGTCCTTTTTTTTTACATTTATATCGTTTTGATAAATGTTATTCTTATTACAGCAAAAGTGAAGCATATATATAAAAGTTATTTTATACCATTGTAATGTGGATTTTTTATATATATAGAAAAGTGTATCACGGAAAAAAAATTTATAAAATTAAAATAACTCCATAAAAAATTGTCACTGTAGACATTAGAAATTAAAATTTAATTGAGAAAAATAAAATATTTTAGTCTTCCATCATCGAATTAAAATATGAATTTTTTAGTTTATTAGTTTAATTATATTAACATCGAGTTTTAAAGCTACATTAGAGCTCATTTGGGACGGATCTCGTAATTTTGAACCACGGGCAAATGACGAGGACGACACTAGAATTGGTACTAGTTTTAAATTTTGAAAAATGATGCAAAATTTCTTTTTTAATTTTTTTTCCTGAAAATATTTTTGGAAGTTATCGTGAAAAAGCAACAAAATTCAGCTTAGTTTTTCATAAATTACAATTCCAATTAAAATTTCAAAAATTCCCTCCAAGGTGTCCATTTCTAATCCCCAAGTTATGTATACCCCAAATTTGGTAACATAAGCTCAAACGGTCGGGTCTGATTTATTAGTAGTAGAGATTCTTTTTATTGCTTATGTGCTCGAAGGAAATTTTAATTCATTTTTATCACTAGTTTCTGTTACAACGATTAACTATCTATCTATCTTATTTACTTTAATTAGTTATGGAAGATGGTTTATTATTGTTTATACTGCCTATTAACCCTTATCGTGGCAAGATTGCTTTTTTGAAGAAAAGTAAAAAAAAAAAAAAAAATGTATATAGGTGGCTATACATTTTGTATAGTATACCTCATTTTGTATAGCATCTCATTTTGTATAGTATACCTCATTTTGTATAGTATGCCTCATTTTGTATAGTATACCTCATTTTGTATAGCATCTCATTTTGTATAGTATACCATACATACAACTGTATAAAAATTATTTTATAGTGGCATTATATTTTTATAAAGTTGTATGTATGGTATATTATGCAAAATGAACGTAAGGGTTAATAAGATTTATGTAGTCCCCTGCGTTAAGGTTAATTTCTGATGATTTGATGACCTTCTTTGCTTTTAATTCTATTTGACGATCTTTTTTTTTCTTCTTTGTATTCCTTTATTTTTTATTCACAGGGTGATCCTGAATTCATGATGCAACTTTCAAGCGTTGGCTTAGGACACTGTAATAATAATTTATTATATAAAGATATATGGATGCAAGTGATGAGGTGACATGCAAATACAGATTTTAAAAAATGAAAAGAAAGGCAAAGCTTTTTCTTTTTGACAAAGGCAAAGAATTGACAGGTGCAATGTTTGCAACAACTATACATGCTTAATAGCGTTAATAAAGCCATTTGCTTACATGTTCAAAGATACCAGGTATTTCACGCATGCGTGCTGCAACTATGGACATTGGAGCAACGAGAACTTTATCTGAGTCAGATGGAGTCGCATAGAAAGATTCTTCAGATGTGCTTGTAAAAAGTAATTAAAGCTGGATAAATCGGGAGATCAGGATGGCCATAAGGCTCGTCCGCCAATTTCAATCCATTGTGTCCCAAAACTCTCAAATTCTCTTTCATCTCTTACTTCCTGTGTTTGAGCCTTACCGCATCACTTGTGCTCCTACATTCCTATAAATAAATGATAGTTATATTATTCTATGATGATGATGTCGTGTCCGCGTTACCACGGAAAAGGGTTGCAGTAGCTTCTGAGGGTAAAGACCCCTGAGCACCCGAGGGCAGAAGTCTGACTTCTAGCTCATATGAAGATGAAACTCACACATTCGCTTGCACAACCCCTTTTTACAGGGGGGCACATTCACACACCTCACAGATAGAGCACAGATGAAGAGTAACCATGCCTGAACCGAGATTCGAACCCGGGGCTAACAGATCACGGGGGAGATGTGCTACCCCTATGCAAGGCAGCCGGCATATTATCCTATAAAATAAATGATAGTTATATATCAATCTTTAAATTTTGTACCATGAATTAAGGATCACTCTGTATATGTAATATTTTTTTTGTTACAAAAAGCATGCACAAAAGGAAGTGATGGGGGAGCATCAAAATAATTTTCTAATCTTTTTATCCACTTGAAATTTCGAATTTCAAAATAAATAATAATAAATCTTCTGTAATAAATACATCCTAATATTCAGTATTCAATACAATGATAAGTATCTTTGTAAAATATACAAAAAAATTTATTGAAATTAAAGGGAAATGACACAGAAACAAAATTGGTATTATTGGAAAACTAATTTTTTGAAATTTAAACTAATGTAAAATTAGTTTCCAAGCGATAAGATGATCCGTATTTATAAAAGGAAAAAGTCGGCTCATTTTTAGTTAAAATTTTGAAAATCCTTTTTTTAAGTAATTCCTTCGCAAAAAATTACTTCGTATTCAATTTAATCTATCAAAATGAAACGATTTACCCTGTAGAGATTATGAAATATTTGACTTCATATACTTTTCTTCACTCTGTTATCGATAATATGTTAAAACCCTTCCGATGTATCAAATATCATTAAAGTTGCTACCAATATAGTTTTCTCTAAAATATTAACGAGAATTTTTGTTTCTCTATCTCATTCTAATAATGGATACATTTCACATGCCTTTTTCATATGTTGCCATGGCAACAGAGTGCATTTTACTTAATACCGGCTTTCCCACTCTAGTTTGAGTCTTTTGTAACAAGTATTATGACTTATAGTTAATAAAAGCTATTTATTCGTTAAATTTTTACATCACATGTTGAAAGTAATCCTTATAGAAGATTATACTATTCGTTAGTTTTGTTTATTAAATATTATCAAGGATATTGGGGGTATTGTTTTGCCTGAAATATTAGTAACTATTTTAATTCTCGGTCTTTTTTTTAATATCGAATATATTCCTTGATTGTTTAATGCATACCATGACAACCGATATTATTTTCCCAACGGCGGTTAACTTGTAGTGGTTTCATGTTTTATTTTTGTTTCGAACATCTTATCGTTCATGTAACATGTTATATATTAACATTTTACAGCAACAAATAATTCAAATACAACAATATCCCGATGAAAGCTTATCCTATTTGTTCGTGTAAAATTTTGTAACAATGTTTCTAACCTACAACAAACTAAGATATGACAGATTCTAAAAGATAAAATACCAAATTGAATATTTATTATTTTTAGTTTTTCAAGAAACTATATTTATAACTCTAAATAGTTTCCGACTAAGTCTTTTGAATTACAATGCCCTTGTGTTTGGATTCTAAAACTAATCTAACGAAACAAATCCCCTTCTTTACGTAGTAGAAATTTCCGGTCTGTCTGCTCTGCTATTAGTTATTCCTTAGTTAATTTCTAACATGCTTGGGCTATAACATTTGCATGAGGAAGACGAGGTTACATTAAGTTGGAGTATTCGTTTCGTTTGGTTATCTTAAACAAGAGCTTCTCTTGAATATTGATTAGTATGCCAAGGATCGCTTCAAGTTGCAAGCTTTGACCTGAGCTTACTGGACAGGGAGTCATTTCCGCTTTAAATATTCTCTCTCATTTTCTGCTGCAGTAACTTTAGTCAAAAAGTAGATGTTTACTCGGAAATATTTTAAATCAACTTTGTTTAACATAAATCTGATATATTTCTTTATAAAAGTGTTAAATATCCCGATATTTCATTGAATGCTTTCTTTGTTTCTAGAAATTAGAAAACTTTTATATTTTCTGGAAATTTCTTCTTTATTATCAGTTGGCGTACATTTTTGCTTTTAATGCATCTTGAAATTTTTTAGATTTTGTGATATTTATTGAAGTGTACATGTTTTTTATAATGCAGGGTTTAAGCTTTTATGATTTTATTTTGGTACAGATATTTTAGATTTTACAAAAATACATTAATGAAATAGTATTTTAAAAAATTTTATTATAATTTTCAACTTTCTAGTCTTTTTATATATTTCATAATTAACTATTAGAAGTGTTGTGCAGTCTTGAAGCCAATTTTTTTCTCAAACTCCTTATCAGAATTTCTCATAATGAATCAAAATTTAACTAAACTGGTTAGTTTAATTTATAATTAGACTTTAGGAATATAGAAATATTGCATTATCATCTAGAGTATATGAAATTTCAGAACTGCACTTATCTGGACGCGAGTAAATATTTTATAATTGTGAAACAAAATAATCCAATAAAAGCCTTTAAACAGGTGATTTTTTAGCTTTGTTTGTGACCTAATTTTTAAGCCATTCAATATGATTTAAAGCTTGTAATCAGCAAAGCTGAACGGGCAAGAAATTTTTAAATCTTATCTTAACTAAACCTTATATAGTTCTTCTATCATTTTGATTGAGATTACTTATAACTTGATTTTGGAAGCCTTTTTATTAAATCTGCAAACAAATCTTAACTAGTTATACGTTATATAATTTATTTAACAAGCTTAAACAGATAAAGCCGAGATTATATGCATACTTTGGAAATTTTATTCTTTAACTGGGCATGGCACATTTGAAATTGCGACAATCAAATACCTGTATATGATAGACTGATAATTACATTTTATGTATCCTGATGGAATGTTATCTATCAGTAAACCCTTTAAAATGTAGGTTTATCTTTCTCTCTGAATTCCTCTGTAATGTTTATTTTTCTTCCTCAATTCCCGCCGTTTTGAAACAAAATCATGTTCACTTAGTTTTTGTTGGTTTCGAGTCAAAATTTTTAATGCTTCTATATTGTATATTTCTTGCTTTAATTTACAAATATACAAATTTAATTTACAAATTACAAATTACAATTTACAAATTACAAATACAAATTTAATTTACAAATTACAAATACAAATTTAATTTACAAATTACAATTTACAAATTACAAATACAAATTTAATTTACAAATTACAATTTACAAATTATAAATACAAATTTAATTTACAAATTACAAATTTAATTTACAAATTACAAATTTAATTTACAAATTACAATTTACAAATTACAAATACAAATTTAATTTACAAATTACAATTTACAAATTATAAATACAAATTTAATTTACAAATTACAAATACAAATTTAATTTACAAATTACAAATTTAATTTACAAATTACAATTTACAAATTACAAATACAAATTTAATTTACAAATTACAATTTACAAATTACAAATACAAATTTAATTTACAAATTACAAATACAAATTTAATTTACAACTAACTTTAATTTACAAATATTGGGATAATTTGAGGTTTTAACTCATTTTCGGTATTTACATTAATTTAAATTGTCCAATTTTGGCAACATTAGCCATATATTAGTTCTTAAATCGATATTTAAAATATTGTTATAAAAGTTTCTTCTCTAATGACAGAATAACTTAATTTGCTAGTGTGAGGGCTACTAATCTTTTGTTTAAAATTTCAATTTACTGCATATAATTATAAGTATTTGTTCTCTTAAGGTAACCACTAAGAAATTACAAAATTATTCCGATTTTTACTTAAAATTGCCTAATTTACGTTCAAAATATTTAATGAAATAGAAGTTAACGTATCGGTCCAATCTAGATGACGATTAGACCACCAATTCTCCCCTATAAACTGTGGTTGTCTATCAGATTGGGTATTTTTTTGGAAACTTATTTCTTTATAATCTTTTTGGACAGCCCTAAATTTTCTGTAAATATTCAGCTGAAGAGTTTACGCTTTCATCGTCAGTTGTAAACAATAAAAGGGCTTCATTCAATACCATGTTGACATAAACAGAATTGTTTCGTTAAAACTCGTAATTCTTTTAAATCTCCCAATTTTACTTCTCTAATCATGCATTCTACTAAAAATGGAACAAAATAAAAATATATGTTTAATCAGCAGAAGTAATAAACAAAGTTTTGCTCAAAAAAATTTATTCTCAATATGAAGATGCCTCTACTTTTTCTAATCTCCCACTTCCAGAAGATTTTGTTTGTCCTCCAGTTAGTGAGGTGAGAAATTTTGAAACAGTGGATTCTATTCACATGCCGCCTTTAGGATATAACTATGATATATAAATGTGAAGTACATATCAAAATAGATGTCGTTATGCAAATAATTGTTACTTAGTGGAATGTTAAGAAATTAAATTTATATAATATTAATATATTAAACTTGCATGATAATTTATAACACAAGATGTAATACGAGACCTTTATTAATCGCATTAAATTTTTATAATCACTATCCAAAAGAAACAATTGCCACTTCATTTCTTGAAAAAAAATCTCTTTTCTTAAATTTAATTAAAATGCGGTATTTTCAAGACCGAAAAATATAATGCTGATGATATAAATAGAAAAATTATCTGAAAAGCTCCTTCATAAAAATTTTCTATCTTTTTTTTTTTTTTTTTGCGTGTGCGTGAAAGGGTTTTATAATCTCAAAACCATAGTTTGTAATGAGGGAAAAAATTCATTAATGCTAATGGTATTTTTTACTATTTTTGTTGGTTTCATTATCTTTTTCTTTCTCTTTTTGTGGTTGTTGTTGGAATATTTTATATATATATATTTTTTATTGTTCGAAAGATTATCTCTGAAACCAAACTTCATTCTTCAGTAGATAATTTTTTTATTTCTTTTATTTTTATTAATTAGAATAGGAAAAAAGAATTTTAAAAAAGTATAATTTTTTAAAATAGTTTCTAAATTTTTTTATTCTAGTTTTCCTAAATTAAGAGCAAATCTTTAAAAAAAAATCACAAATCTTCCAAACAAAAAAACTTCAATCGTTTGGAAACTTTAACATATTATTAAATATAGTCTGATGACCTAATTGAATTAAAATTGCCGCATGCAGATAATGTCATTCTAATTGGCAGAAAATAGCAGACAAATGCATGCTAGAAAGTAAGACTTTAGGCTTAGCTACTATGTTCTAATACAGTTGCAATGATTATTACTTTGCAATGATTTTGGAGAATTATTTAGAAGGAAGGAAGAATTAGAATGGAAATCAGTCAGGAAAATAGACCCAAGATCAAACACAAGGTGAACAGATGATTAATTCCTTATTTTATAAAAACTGAAGAAACTTCTAAGCCAGAAATTCGTCTGTTAGAAAAATAAGACTAGTTCAGACAAGATAAGAAATACATCCTATACTTATGACAAGTATATCCAGCAATAAACTAAAATTAACGTTTCAATCTTACCAAGCATTGTTTTGATGTAATCATCAAGAGGATGGGGTCAACATCCAGTTTCAACAGAAATCTTATAAAGGAATTCTGTATGCTATATGATTAGTCATTTGTGAGTCAATTGAATTCAGATACCTCAGAATATTTGAATGCTAGAGTTTCTTTTACAAAGATTCTCCTCCCCCCCTCAAAAAACACAACTAGTGTTCTTAAGGGTTGATATACAAAAGTGGGTCCCGCTTGAATGATAGCTACTACACAAATGCCTGCAGGGTTATCCTTTAGGAACTCTCAGGAAACCTTGTTTTCCAAACTGATCTGGGAGAGCGTATCTAATCAACACAGCCCGCCTCACGGATTTTTAAACGATCACACTTAATAAAATGAAAAGAAATTAGTCTTGCGTCTCGGGCGCCAGCCGTAATTTTATTGAGTGAGCTTTTGGAGTTGTCAAGTATTGATAGTGTTAAAGAATCTAAAAATTTAAAGTCAAATATGAGCAAGCTTTCTTTCCAAGACTTTCTCGCTCACTAACTCGATATGGCGTGTTTGTTCTGTGTAGTATAATGAAGAAAATCAAATATACATTTTCAGAGCCGAAGACTCTCCGATGTGGGGTGGCTGGCGCACGTATAAATCTTTCGTAGCAACAAAGTCCTCCATGTCGAGAGCAATACTACTGGGGATACTGGATCAGGGGTGATCGTTCTCTGATTCAGGTCTAAATTACGATCTGTGGATGAGTGAATGAAATGCATGAATGAAGTCCGCCCCGTAAAAAGGGTTGTGACGTGTATGTCGCTAAGTCGTATTCTTGGCCCTAGATGGCGCTACTGAAAAACAAGAGACGCACTCTTGGCTTAAAATCACTCACTTCTAAAGTCAGTGGGCTTGTCTATAACAAATGCCATCAGAAACAAAAACAACGTTTTCAGAAAACCGGGCATATGTTAAAAGCCCATTCACAATAATAGAAGAAAAGATTATGTTACTTTAAGTGACATATTTCTCATGGAGAAAAGCTGTTATATACCTTAATAAAATATTTCCACTAAAGAAGTAATAATAGCTCTGTACATAACTCCTTCTATTAACCTCCATCTTGTTTGAAAGTATTGGAAAAAAAATGGACGTTCTATACATAATTCAATCCATAATGTGTTCTTCCACCAGGAAATCTCCACTTAGCAAGAATGTCATTTAACATGTTTATCCATTCAGCTTTTCGAATATTAAAGAACCTAGAAGCTGTTGGTTTGAAAGCCTTCTCATTTTCTAATCTTCTCTTGGGACTCCAAAGAGCGTCGCCATTTATAATTTTTGAAGTTCTATTATAACTTAAGTAAATAAGTATCCAGGTATAATAATTTGATTCGTAAGGTATAATATTTTATTTCAAGGCTCTTTGCAGAAAGGGGTCTTCGCATGGAAAATTGTCTCGGCCACTTAGACTAAGCCATTGTATTTTGAAAAGCTAATCTCTTAAAGCGAAGCGAATTGCACATAAAATATCGATGATGTGGCGATAAAAATTTCTACCTCCTACGCGCAGACAGCCGCGTAGACGCATTTATTGGGATATCATTTGTTTTCTTTTACCATCGATAAATAAATTTTCTAAATTTAACTGGCGACGGCCATAAAATGCTGGTTAAGCAGTTGGCTGGTTTGTATGGGAGGAAATTCATATAACAAAAGATCTTTTTTTCCCTATTGTTTTTAGTTTCAAGGTTCAAAGCCTTGTTTCGAGCTGTCTGTAAATTTGAAATGTTAAGCAAAATTGTACGAAAAAGAAAAAGAATAAAAAAGCTTTTCGGTTTCGATCGCTTTTTATTAGACCACGGTGCGTAAAACGGAATGCCATTTGTGGAACAATAAAGTCAAAACTGTCGTTTGCGTTTATCTATGTTGCTATTAAATTATAAGTTTAATCGGTTATTTCCCCCTGTTTTTTTAATGCCCAGTGAAGCAAATTCCTGTTAAAATGCGTGACAGAAAAGTTGCTGTTCTTTTGAATTTATTTGTATTTAAAGTAAAAGTTTTGATTAATTGCTATAAATGCAGGATAATACATAATTACATAATACATTATATTAAAAAAGGGAAAAATACTTTATTCCATATATATATATATATATATATATATTATATGCCAGCTATATTTTGGTTAATTATCAAAAATTCAATATAAAATGTTCACTTACTCTGTTCAGTTTTCATAGTGAAAAAAAATACTCTGTAATTTTAGGTATAAAACATAAATTTTCTCTAAAATATATTTTAACTAGTTACTAAATACTCATAAAGTAAAAAAAAAAATTAAAGGAAACATGTTAAACAAGATTGTAATTTGGTATAACTGATTTTTAAATGTATAAAAATATTGTAAAAACTTTGCCAAAAATCTAAAAAGAGAATAGGTGCTTTAAATTTATAAAATTAAATATTTTCATAAAAGTATCACTGGTTTAAGAATTTGCAGAAGCCGGAAAAAAAGGAGCCATCAGTTTTATTCTAGCATCGTCCATGTACAATCCTCAAATATTAGTCTTTCGCACTTTGAACGATTTTTGAATTAAAAATTTTCGAAGGAACCATTTATATATTTAAATAAGATCAAACTTCAAAATTTTAAATGTCAACAACCAATTTTTCCCCATCAAATTTCAAAACCACACCAGAAACTCTTCCTAGAAACCAAATTTCTTTAATTTAGGTTTATTCGCTTTAAATTACGAGCTAACAAAGCTTTAATCTTATGATGTTAAAATAAATTTTTGAAGTTTTATTCATATCTTAAAAAAATACTATTCAGTGGGGTGAGATAGCCTGGTTGGTAGGGTGTTGGATTGCGAGTTCGAACTTTGCCGGCCGAAGACTCTCCGTGAGTGTAGTGACTGGCGCACTATAAATCTGTCGTGGTCACAAAATCCTCCATGTAGAGAGTAATACCACTGGGGATACTGGATCAGAGGTGATCGTTCTCCGATTCAGATCTAAATTACGATCTATGAATGAGTGAATGAAATGCATGAATAAAGTCCACCCCGTAAAAAGGGATGTGACGCGTGTGTAGCTAAGTCTTACTCTTGGCCCTAGATGACGCTACTGAAAAAATAAGAGACGCGCCCTTGGCTTAAAATCACTGACTTCTAAAGTCAGTGGACTTGTCTATGACAAGTGCCATTAGAAACAACAAAATATTATAGTTCTTCACTCTTTTTTGTTATGAAAATATAAGGCTTTCGAAACATTTTGCACACATATTTATCGGTTCAAAAACAATTTTTAATATGCAAGAGTGTAAAATACTTTCAATGGCAACACATTTAAAATTGGGTACAAATTGTAGAACGAAGTCGTTTTATGGGAGCGTGCGAAATTTCTGCTCATTCCTGCGATTAGTTTCTCCACTCCATAAAATGTTCTGCGTTGCTTCTAAAATAATGCATTTAGTTGCGAACTCTCAAATTCAACGTTGCAGAATTTTATTTGGCATTTAAATGCTAACGGTCGTGCAATTGTTGATTGGATTTTCATTTTCTGCGTTGTAAACAATGTAAGAATGCGTATAAAAATTTCATCTATGGAAAAAAAATATGAAATCAAAGTAAGAAAAAAATGTTTTCAATTGCCATGATATTGATACAATGATATCTTATAAAACGGCTGGGAATTCAGCCGTTTGATATTAGAGTATTGCAGTGGAAATGATGACAAATAAAAAGTCTCCAAAGATTGGGTCCGACAAAAGAAAAGGTTTAATTTAAACACAATTTATTAAGAGGAAATAAAAGTGAACACATAATGAACTATTTACAGATATGACGGGGAAAACTTATAAATACATAAACGGTCATTACAGGACCTGAGACCAGTACCGAATCGAACCACATTACAAATGGGTAATATGGTTTATATCATGTCTTAATTCTTAAATTTGTATATTAGTTACAGTTGCCAGGTTACATAAATGTTAGATACGATACCGATTAAATAGTTAAATGTTTAATGTCAAGTGAATTGATTTACTCATACTAATGACGCACAATAGCAGGTTCAAAATGCATTGCATCATTTTTCAATAAATTACGGGAGACAAAATAATTTGGAATTTAGAACCTTAATGCCGAAATTTCCTAACAGATATTATATTCCTTGTAACAAGTTAGAACTTTTATTCATTGGTTAATATAATATATCTTACAGAATATTACAAATAGCTAAAGAATGGAAATTTAATTTCCAAATAAATACTTTGTAGCTATTCAATTCTACAAGCACACTGATCAAATTATTTTTATTTATTATTAATGTTTAATGAACTTCATATTCTGTAACAAAAAAAGGGAAAAATTGTGTTTATTAAAATATTACTTACAAAAGCCTCAAATTTCACAAAATTTATCTGACATAGCTGCAATTACCATAATATTGCATATAATCGTAAATGGAATAATTCAATCAAACATCAAAATTTTATTAGGTAATTCATTTTGTATTCATTTTTTGGATTGAAAATATATATTACATTTATTTCTTACACATCCGTTGATGAAGAATTTCAAATAATTCTAATGATTTACGAAGTATTGATTAACCCGTTAGCTGCCACGGTCCTTATTTGGGGATTTTGGAATATTTTGTACACTATTCGGTGCCAAAAATACTTTTGGGAAGCTTGGCAGGGTAATTTTATTATATATATTCTATTGTGTGTAGCAGAAAGTGTTTATAATGTGTGTCATTTTTAACAACAGGCGAACAATTTTGAAATTCGTCTGTAAGTTAAGCGGAACAGAATTGCCATGTTTTCAGGCATTCTATTTTTGGTTTGATTTTTAGATTAGAATTAGATGCTGAATATAAACATATAATTTAGAAGATTTAGTAACGATCTGTTATTTGCTCAGTCTTTTATATTTTATTGAAATAATTTTAATGTTCATTTTATAATGATATCTTTTTCCAAAAATTAAATATAATTTGAATATAATTGTCCTGTTACACATCTTTTTATGCATAAATATAGCTTATCCGGCCGAAAATTTAAAAAATAAAATTGGCAGTTGATGGATTTATTTTAGTTTATAACTATTCTTGCTAGTATAAAATGCGCATTTTTTTACTTAAATTTTATTTGGAAAAGGAGAAGCGAATCAAATAAAAAAAATTTACTTGAATGTCGAAATAAATTAGCTTCTTGAAAAAAATTTTTGCTAGAATTTCTCTTGAAAGACAAAAATATTTTATAACAAAAAAATATTCATCTTGAAATTAATATTTTTCAAAAAGATTTAATACTTACAAAGAAGATAAGATATTGTAAGTGACTTTTTTTAATAAAATATTTGTGATAATTTTTTTTTTTTATTTTACCTCAATTATATGAATAATTGTGCCATCTCACATAATTCTCTTTAAAAGCATTAAAGCACTAATCTTATATTTAAAAAATAATTTAAACTTTTTTAAGAATGAATACATAGCGTAAACATTTATCTATTATAATTATGTTGTTTTTGATAAATTACATTTAGATAAATTATTACGATTTGTCATTTTTTTACATTCATTTTATTATTCCATTTAACATATATTAATATATTTGTTAATAAATTGAATTATAATAAATGAATAATTTAAATTGAATTCATTTTGTTGTATTTAATCAATAAGGTCTAATATAATTTTTTTGATTATTAAACTAGGTACTTCTTAAAGACATCATTTGAAATAATTATTCTCATTATTATCTCATTCGTATTAAGAGTAACAAAATAAATGATAAATAACAGAATGATAATGGACAACAATAATGGAAATTAAAGATACGTAAAACAAATGAATGAATATTTAAATTGACACTCTACAATTTGTGCCCCGTGTATATGTATATGTCTGCCCCGTGTCTTCTGTATATGTGTCATATAATGAAATCTTTCGCAATTAAGAAGTATTTGTACGGAACAATAAATTGCCTGTAAAACTTAGACGAAAATTAATTCATATTTGACGGTAAATGAAATATATTCCTTTTTCTGTTCACAAAATAAGCCGGTGTATCTTTCAAATCTATTTATGAATCTTTAAAATAATTATAGAAATATTATATATTGATAAAGAGATGAAGGCATGAAAATTCATTATTTTCAAATTTTCTTCAACTTATTATTAGAGTTTTATAATTTTTTTTATTTATGTATTATTACTATTATAACTATATTATTAATCATATTTGTTAACTTTATTAAAATAATGTTACTTATTCGCATTGTTGCTTCCCTGCCTTGTAAGTATCCTGGTAAGGAAAATGATTTTACAGATTGTTCTGATGGATGTTGAATGAATGCTGATCCTGCATGATCCGTGGCCTTGACGATAAATTTGGCGACCCTTAAACGACCAGCCAAACTTTGGGGCTGGAATCGGAGCTTCCAGAAACTATATGAATCTTTGTAATGAAACTATTTGAAGATTTGTAACCATCTTTTATAGAAATAATATTTGTCGCAATATTTAAAGAAATTTTTTTCATTCAAATTACTGATGTAATTAAAGAACCGAATATAAATTGCGTATCAAAACGTTATATTTCACACAGATGATGTCATGTGCCTACAAAAGATATTTTAAAATAGCATTGGCGAATTTATAGCAGAACGTAGGTCTCAAAAGGAAATGTTGAAAAATTAATTGAAAACGTTACGATAAAAACTTTATGAACATTTGTTGACAGCAGCCTAATTAAAAACTTCCATCAAAAGTCCATTTAATAAATTAAAAACAAAATTGCTGTTTATCATTATTAGATTTCTGAAAAAAATGAATTTTAGATTTTTCGTTTTAGTGTTCAGAATTTTTGTTTCGCCATTATTAAAACACGAAAAAAAATTCGGGAATAAAGATTGAAAAGAAAATTTTCTAGTCAACTAATTTTCCTTTTTTTATTATTGTAAGTGAATTTTAATGGGATGCTAGAATTTTATTGTGAAAGGAAAAAAATGTTTTCCCTCAGGCAAATTTATCTGTCGTCTTATTCATCGGCCTGTATGATTAGATCCCTCCAAAATTTTAACATGTATTTTTTTTTTATTCTATACTTATCTGAAGGAATTCTTTTTAAAAGCCCATTTTCTAAAGTTAAACTTTTTTTCTTCTATTATGACAAAATATGATTTTTCTCTTATGTAGTTGTAAAATATTATGTAATAAAATATTATATAAAGAAAATTAATTAGAATTAATATTCATTTAGAGTTTTTGTAAGATTTAGAAATAGATATTTTTTTAGATAACAGTTGTGCTTGAAACCGTTTGGCTAGCCTTAACCCCATATTTCGTTTGTATTTATTTCATTTTTTACCTTTTTAGAAATAATAATATGTTTAACTCAATAAAATAAAATAAGTTAATAAAAATTATAATTAAGTTGATAAAGGCATTACTTACAAATTTTGGCATATCTCCATTTGAAATGAAGAAGTGTTTAGTTTAAAAACATTTAAAACAAAATTATTTTTAAATGAAGATTTCCTTTTCATAAATCAATAATATCCTTTACAACTAAATATTGTAACTTTGATGGCTATCAATAATTTAAAAAAAACCATATAATTTCATCTATTGATTTTAGTGTTGAATTAAAATTCAAACTTTTTCATTTTTTCGTCAAATATTTAATTTCGAGAATTTTGTTCTATTGTTAAAAATGTGAAAGAAATATTACTGTTTAACATTTGTGTAGCTTGCATGAGGAATAAGAGGTTGAAGTTACTTAAGTGAAATTTTCCTTTAAGTTTAAAAATAAATTATCTGGACAATAAACAGAACGAATGAACAGAACAGGTGTGAGGTAATTAGATAATAACTTTGATATCTGTCATAGCTTGATGTTTAAAAATATCTCCTTGGAAGAAACATGAACATCGTCATTCGTAAGATCTTTATTTGAAAGAATTGCATCTAATATTCTCAGTGAAATAACATGTCACCAAGGATATAAGCGAAAAATTAAGTAAAAAAATATCAATGAAGATTTGAAATGTAAAGAAAATGCGTTATTATTTTCATAACAATAGCTCACTCTCAATAAAATAATTATGAATCATTTATTCAAACATAAAATGCACAAACTAAATTAAAAAATGTAAAATCATGCCACAGAAAGATGAAGATTAAAATAAAAACCGCAGAATGTTGGCAAAAATTAAATTATTTAAGAATTATTTCAAAATAAAATTTGACATCAACAAAAAGTGCAAGCGTTTTTAATTATTTATAGTCACATGATGCATTTATGAACGTAAAATTTGAAAATTTAAATAAATAAAGTTCTTTCTGAGAAAATCTTAAATCGGGGGATTAGCCAGCGGAAGTGGGCTGCCCAAAATTTTCTGGCATACTAACTACAAACCGTTAGCGAACAATATTTATGAAGCTTATTAGCGTGCCATCTTGAAAATATTTTTGGTAATCAATCGCTGGATTGTAGTTATTAAACAAGTGCCGGACCACAAGATGTGCATTTTCGCCGCTTTTTTTATTTAATTATTGGCTGATTGAAATCAAATTTCGACACAGAAGTATAATTGTAAAATGTAGCAATTTATTTTTTTATTTTTAAAAAGTTGCGTTTACAAGTTATCATGTTTATTGTATTACTGAAAAACAAACCGATTGACGATTAAATCTTCGACAAATTTTATTCTGAATTTAATTCCGATTGTAAAAAAATTCACTGTAAAGTTTAGATGTTAAATCTTTGTACCAAATTTATATCCATCCAGTTCTTTTCGTTTTGTAATTATGAATTAATTCGGACAGGCAGACAAAAAGACTTCCGCTGAATGGATTTCGTTCAAAATTTGATAAAATGTTGAAATTTAGAATCGAAAGACTACATATCAATTCCACTCGTTTAGATAATGAGTTATCATTTTCTGATGAAGACAGCCATAATTCCAAAAGTATCTTTTTCGAACTCAGTGAGGTCTGACACAAGGTGATTCGTCGAAATCTCGAACTTGAATTGTTTGACTATTGCAATATTTTTCTTTATATACTTCGTATACAAAAAAATAAAAACAGAGTTACAGACTGCTACAATAAATTGCTTCAAATTAATATTGATTTCTTTGCATGTTTGGCAAGTTTTTTCTCTTGATTATCTTAGTGAAGTGGAAACATGTATTTTTATTAATTAAGAAGCGATATTATTCTACAATTCAAATGTAATATGTGTATAAATTCGTGATTTATGTACCACGTCCCTATTCCGACAACATACTTGTCATGTATATGGGCCTGATGCATATAAAATCTTATGCCTTCCTGCTGGTGTGGCGCGAAAATTTGAAGAATTGAGGGCAGGCTAATCGCTCTTCTAAATCACGAGATTGGTTCGAAAATAACCCTCATAATAAACAGCCCATGCTTTAAAACGGATCTCAATTTAAATGAAGTGAGCTAAATAAACCAATCGTTAACAATTGGAAAATTCATGTTTCAGTATTGAAGGTGTTGCCAATCTGGAAGATAAAAAGAAAGAGTAAAATGTCTCCATCATTAATATGTACTAGCCTATTTATAGATCAAATGATAAAGAAAGTATAATAATATATTTCTCCTTATACAAGATTCCATTTTGTCTGGGATGATCTCTTTCTCTAATCTTTAATACAGAATTACTTCATCTTATGTCATAAAAATAATTTCTTTTATTCATTTTCTTTCTTAGATTAAAAGCAGCTTGATTGACTTCATTCAGTGCCGAAAAAATACTTTCAAAAACATAATTTTATTAGAATATTTTTGATTTGTATATGTGCTTTATCTTTGATATTTTATATGTGCCTTGTTTTTATCAGCTCATTAAAATGTCATTTTTAAGAATATATCAGTTTCATTAAATTTTATTGCAAAATTATTGAATTTGCTAAAATTTTGCAGAAAATAAAATCACAGAAAAGTAGTTTTCTGGAGAGGTATCTTAGAGGCGATGAAAAAGTATTAGCATATTATTAAAAATATTATGAAATCTAGAGATTGTTTTTCATCTCAAATTCAATCTACTTTATATATGAAATGAAAATAATTTAAATTAATTGATCATCATGTTATTAATTAGAAAGTGAGAATACATAAGTTTTCAAAATTTCAAAGATCAACAATATTAGAAAGTGAATGAAAAATCAATTACGAAATTCAATCCATTCAACAGTTTAAGTTAAATAGAAGTGTTTAAAAGCAGTCATAACATTTCCATTTTTAATATATGATTTACTAAAAATAATCTGCAAAATATAGAATCATATTTCTGATTTCATAATCGTCTGTCTGTAACTGATTAAACAAGTTATTAAATTTCAGACGATAAAACGTTTCTACTCAAAGATTTTATTTTGTTTTTTTGGGTGATTCTATTGAAGAAACTTTGGAATTAATTTGAGTAAGTTTACAGAAGAATTTAAATTATTTAGCAGAGCAATGAATTTGAAATTCTTAATCATCCATCTATAAAATTCTCATTAATGAAAACTCGAACCTATTATTCATGATGTTATCATTTGACGGTATTATTTATTCTTTTTTTAGAAAATACAAGATTTAGAAATTAGATCACTTTTCCTAATCCCAAGTAAAATAAATGAAGGATGTTTTTTTTTTTTTTTTTTTTTTTTTTTTTTTTTTTTTTTTTTTTCATAAATTTATGGGAAAAGAATTTCTAGCAGAAAATCATATAATTTAAATTTATTACATTCCAATAATTTTATAGTGGTTACTAATAAAACATTTCTAATTTGGAAAATATAAAAAAAGTCAAAGAATAATCATAAGATATTCCAAAAGTTTCAAATATGAAATTTCTTTTTCTTCCATTAAATTGATATTAAAACTTTAAAAAAAATTGATTGATATGAAATGGTAAATTAAATAAGAATAATAAATAATTATACTTTAATGTCTAAATTCCGTAATCCCTTCTAACCTTTTTATGTTTTGAGCATCAACTATAAAAGCTTCAAAAAATCACTACCTTTACTAGTTTTCAAAATACCAAACAGTAAACTACTGTTATGAATTAATTTTCAGAAATGAAATAGATATGATTATTTTTTATTAAAAATTCGTTAAGTGATTTAATTATTTACATCAAAACTATGACAAAGATAGAATTAATTTGCAAAACAAATTTGAAATCATAATTTTAAAGTCAAAAATATCTTTTATCTCCATTTTGTAATTTCACGGTAGTTACCATCCAATAATTACATTCTTAATTCCTGCTATTTCACAACTAGTTGGCTATTTCAAATCTGAAATTTCAGATAAATTTTGAGAAATTAAGATTATTCTAATTTAATTATTTAATTAGAATTATATAATTAAATTTAATAATAAAAATAATTCTAATTATTATAGTAAATTAAAAATAATTCTATTTTTTTATTATTCTAATATTATTGCAAATAAAGAATAAATTTAAAATAATTCTAATTTAATTTAAATAATTCTAATAATTAATTAATTAAAATAATTTTATTATTATTGTCATTACAAAAAATAAAATAAAATAAATATTAATGCATTCTTAAAATCAGATTCGTAAACATGAATATTCTATTTTCAAAATGAAAATATTTGCGCTAAATATTCCAAATACGTATAACATCATTCAGTACAAAAAAGAATATTCTAATAGTTAATTGATCTTTTTTTTTTTTTTTTTTTTTTTCATATTTAGGAATAGCATATTCATAAATTTTTCTTTTAGGCTTAGCAATATTTCCGCAAAGTGTTTTTCCCCTTTTTTGCATTATTATTTTTAGATCTTATTTATGTTTGCTTTATTCCTAAAGCTATTGCATAACAGTCATATCATAAAAATTTTTCTTTCCCCGTGCCAAGCATTCTTATCATTCCATCTATTGAAAGATGTCATCACTTGTCTTCTGTCCTAGGAACGGAAGCTCTATCAATATCGTTCTAATAGACTTCTCTCAGACTGAAAATGAGACAACAATCAAGAACGGAGTATTTAAAAAATGTATAAAGATCCCTTCCAGAACGAACAAGCAGCATTAGGAATTGTAATACTAGAAAAAAACACTTATTAATAAGAAAAAAACACAATATTAATAAGGGAAAGAAATTTGTTGTTCTGATTTATACGCTAAGTTAGTGAATGTCAAAGATTTATGTTGCGAAATTCTAATGTTTATATTAGACAAAAAAAATCATCTGCTCATTCTAATGTTTATATTCGACAAAAAATCAACAGATCATTCTAATGTTTATATTCGACAAAAAAATCATCTGCTCATTCTAAAATTTATATTCGACAAAAAAAAATCATCTGCTCATTCTAATGTTTATATTCGACAAAAAATCAGCTGATCATTCATTCTGTGTAATATTTATATTCGACAAAAAATCATCTGCTCATTTTAATATTTATAATCGACAAAAAAAATCTGCTGATCATTCTAATGTTTATATTCGACAAAAAATTTGCTGCTATCTTTGATCAAATTTATCAATTCAAATTTTGAGACAGACAGGATATCGACGAGATAATATAAGAGACAGTATCGGGTTTCTTACTAACAGACTAGGAAACTGCCTATGGGCACTGGTCTCAGAAAAGACATAGGTAAGTTGATTTAAAAATATCACTAACTTAGTTGTCAAATAATTAATGTTATAAACTACACAAATTCTAGAAACAATTGAAAATAAGAATAATATTTATATAATTATAAACTTAAATAAGTAAATCAAAATCTAATTACTCATTTTTCTTTTAATATATTGAAAAATTGATTATTTCTTTCACTTCATATTCATAAAGTTACACTCCAATTGAGTAATCATGTAAAATACTAATTTTTTAAATTTATATTCTTTAAAATTTTTTATTTAGTTATAATCAATCACAATAAGCGATTTTCATTATAATTAAGGGAATCATTTAACTAATAATTCTGGCATATTTTTCTTGAATTTTATTACTTTCATGATGTACATAAATAATAAACGAATATAAGTTGCTGAAAAATTAAACAAAATTTTAATCGTAAAGTTGCCGAAAAATTAAGCAAAAACAAATCATTAACATATTGATTAAGTTCCAAATATTTTGGAAAGTGAGACTAAATCGACCAATTTTTAAAGTAAGATCGCGATATTGTTTAACGCTTGGGCCGCAAAATTCCAAAATCAGTCACTGAAAATAGGAGCTTTTTAAATGTGATAATGTTTATAAATTGGTATACTATTTGTAAATTCTGACATACTTTATGCTTCAGTATTCAGTAAATAATTCAGTAGAATATGTTAAAAGTCTGGCAGATGGTAATATCTCATTACATTGGATTAAAGCCCACATTGGCATCAAAGATAATGAACTTGAAGAATCTGAAAGAACAATCAAAACTCGACTTCGTAAAACTCTCATCGATGAATGTCAATTAAGATGAGAAAATAATATAAAAGGCCGCTTTACTTTCAGTATCTTTTCTCAAGTAAAAAGAAATAGATGTATTGATAATAAATATTTTGCCCAATTAACTACAAACCATGGACTTTGCCCGCATTATCTTAAAAGATTCAGTTTGAGAAATTGTAGTTGTAGATGTGGTAATGATTATGATGATATTCCACACTATATTTTCCATTGCCCTATTCTTCATCATTTGAGAAAATTTATTAAACCTCAACTAAATATTTCCCAAATTCTATCAAATAATAAATTGACTTTAGAAGCTCAAACTATCTTGGATTTCCTATATCATAATGAAAACAGGATTTTCCAAATTAAATGATAATTTATCCTAGTTTTGTCAAGTACTGTTAAAAATGGGCAGTATCTTGTGAGTATAAGAAAAAAATGCAAAAAGAACTCAATCTGGTCTTTTGTTCTTGGTCATGGATTCTACCTAAGGCTGAGCCATTGTATATATTTATTTTCTGTTTATTTATTTTTTATTTTATTTACTTTTTTTCATTTGTTTATTTATATTTTTCTCTTTGCTTTTATTTTTTTTCCCTTTGTTTTTCTGTTTTCAAATTAACAAAGCCGCAATTTATTATTATCGAATTAACAAAGCAATTAAACCGCCTATTTTTGGTAAATTTTATTATTTACTAACTTTCAACCATTTTTTTTTTATGCATGTTCTTTTTTTTTCTTTTTTTTTTTTTGGGTTCTATGTTTTTTTTTTTTTTTTTTTTTTTTTTACTGTTTTTAGCTTTTAGTACACAAGCATATGAAAGATGTTTTTTTGAATACCTAGTCTTTTGATAGATATTTAAATTATATTTTTTTATATTTTAATTATGAGCCTTTTACCGGTGTAACGTCACTTTTGGCACACACCTAATCATCATCAGAATACATCAAAATACTTTATGTTTAATAGTTGGTAAAAAAATCCATCAAAAAACTCTATAAAGCAGACGTCTGGACCTAGAACATTTGAAACGCAGTTACTTCTTGGGTAGTAAGAGTTTTTTAGTAAGTGGTTTTCCAAATTTTAATTGGATTTTCAATTAAAAACACGTAAAAATTTTAACGTTTTTCTTCAATAACTTGAGAGTATATAATCGAATAATAAACAATTTTTACATCAGTTTGAAATTTAAAAAGTAAATTTTACACCAATACCAATTTCATTTTCGTATAATTTTTCCTGTGATTTTAACAGATTTCTAAAAATATCTTAACTATCTTTTTGACAACATTTGTTTGGCTACTGAATTTATATGGGGATATTAAATATATTTTTTGGGTAAACATTAACGCTATTATATGATGAATTTTCTGAGATGACAATAATATTTTTTATCCGTTACAAATTTTATAAAATTTCTATCTTAATTACGTGGCTTAATCTGGCATACCTATTCTTTATTTAAATATATCCTTTAATTATTAAATACAATTTTGTACTAAGCTTATTGTTATAAATTTATTTCAAGGCTTGGCTTTATAAAATATTTGCTTGATTATGCATTGCCGCAGTTTGTTCTGCCCCCCCCCCTTGGATATATATATAAGAAATGCAAATATTTACATAGCTGTTTTAAGATCAGCTTATTTTACTAATTGTTTATTTAGTTATTATACATTTTATTTAAGATTTGTAATAATCCTTTTTTAATTTAGTTAAGCATTAATACGATTAATATCATTAAAAATAATTATTTTTAGAAGCTAAAAATGACATAGTTAATCTTAAAAACAAAATCGAAAATCGTAAGTGCAAATTTTATGTCATTACTGCTATCCATTTTGGAATAATATTTCTTGTTATAGCATATTTTATTATAAATAATGAAATTTGCCAGTTTAAATTTTGATTTGTTAAGTGCGCAAAAATCTTATTTTATATTTTTAAGCGAAATAAGCGAGAATAGTTAAATATTGAAATATTAAATCAAAAAGGATAATGGGAAAAACTTCTTTTACGAAGCGAAATATTCTTTTTTGATATTCTACAAATATTTTTGTTGACTTAACTCGAAAATTGGATTTTTTAAAGCATCGAATTATTTATTCGAGGATATATTTGATAGAATATCCCATTTTGACTTAATATGCTTTTTGTTGATATCTAAAGATTTTGTTTATATTTCTTTAATGCAAACTCGTATTTTCATATTTATTTATTTAACCTTCATTAGCTTCACCTACCTACTAGAAAGTTAAAGTGCATATCTTCATAAACAACAAGATATATTTAAATTTTTATAAACAATTTTTTTGTATGTTATTTGTTTATTAGTCCTTTGAAGAAGGATTATACTGTATCTCAAGAGTTTATAGTCTCTAGAAAAATAAATGTTTAAAAAAAACGAGAAGGTATACAAACATCAATACAAATATATTTTTCCAAATTATATGCTACCTGCATTCAATGGGAAAAAAATAAGAATTTGTATTTCAGTTATACAACAAAATGGAAATATTTGGAATCTCAAAAGTTAAAACAATTGCGAAATTACAAACAAATAGGTGCTCAATTCTTATAGAAAATTTCCTTGACATCGTAAACATGTTTTTTTATCAACATAATTAAGGTTTGTAATATCTCTGGTTGCAAGTTCTACTATGTACTTACAATGTTTGCTTTTAAGACATTCCCTGAATATAATTCCCCTCCATTCTCATACATAATCCGAGAATAAAGCCCCACATATTCTCGACTGGGTTTAGATCAGGACTCCTTGATGGCCATTCAATAGTAACATTTTTTTTCAAGTTTAAATAACTCTTTGTGGCATTAGATGCATGGGTGGGAAAATTATCAAGCTGATATTCACAATTTCATCTCCATACTTTTTTTGAAAATGTCATAAGATGATTTTCTAATATTTTTATGCCTTAAAGAGAATTCAGTCGGTCATCTAAAAAGGTCAAACCCACTTGACAGCTGAAACCGAAAATCGCCCACACCATCACAGATCTATCACCACTTAGCCTACTGAAAAAATTCCTAGGCTCATTTCGTAAATCATGCCAATATTTTATATTATCATCAGTTCTATAGAATTTCCATTTGTTTCCATCTTTGAAAAGAACAACAAATCATTTATCATAATATGACATATGAGTACGAGATCATTGTAATCTCTTACTAATATGAAGCTGTGAAAATGGTAATGTATGAGCCATTTTTGCATGGCTCATATAAACAGATTCTATAATTAGCTTATGAACATTGTAACGAGGTAACCCTAGTAGTTTTACGAACCTACATTTTCTGACTTGATCCCATTCTTTATATCGTCTATCATTGTCCGTCACATATAGTTTCCATTTGTTTCCATCTTTGAAAAGAACAACAAATCATTTATCATAATATGACATATGAGTACGAGATCATTGTAATCTCTTACTAATATGAAGCTTTGAAAATGGTAATGTATGAGCCATTTTTGCATGGCTCATATAAACAGATTCTATAATTCGCTTATGAGCATTGTTCTTGGACGTTTGCAACGAGGTAACCCTAGTAGTTTTACGAACCTACATTTTCTGACTTGATCCCATTCTTTATATCGTCTATCATTGCTAATGTCCGTCACATATAGGCGTCACATCACGTCCGTCTGCATGATTTGGCTCATATGGCGTCTTAAAAGTTAACACATGATAAGTCAACTATCTAACTCTCCGACCCGCCCTAAGGCACACGGATTTAAACCATAAAACTGAATGACCGGACCGCCGCAACAGCAATTGGCGGGAACTGTGGATGAGTCCTAAGGGCCGTCACCGGCCACGGTACAACCCTCCCCGAAGGAAGTACGTCCCGTCATCGATGGGAGGAGCCAGATCCCCCACCTATTAGTGTACCCTCCAGGGTGGCGAGATCCAACCACCATGCCGGAAGCATCTCATCCTCATTTCGAGGTGCCCCCCCCGAGGGTTTAACACATGATAAATCATAATTTTGGAGTGATTTAAAAGTTTCGGCATTTCTTTACCATTCTTATCGAACAATTTCAAATTTGCAATTTCACTCACTTCAATAAACAGCTGCGAAGTTTTAAGCATTTTCAAACGCAAACAAATGACAAATGACAGCTTTTCCTCCTCTCCCTATTTTTACAAAATATTTGTTAGGCTTCATATCGATGTCATGATTATTATTATAAACGTTTAATCTTTTCGTCTGAGTATGAAATCTATTTTTACTTTACAGGCAAAGATGCAAAGAGAAAAGCCTTGTAATTGTCAGAAGAAAAAAAAAGCTCCAGATTTTTGACGAATTTTTACTATTTTTCCTGGAAGTCCTTATCACAGACCTTCCTGGCACAGAAAAACTCATTTTTGGAACTATGATTATCTGTGTTTGAACACGATAATTCAAAAAAAAAAAAAAAAAAAAAAAAAAAAAAAACTTTGAGCTAAACTTGCGAAATTTTTATGCAGTCTTTTATATATCTCTATCAAATTATGAATGAAAGTCAATTGCTGGAGGTTTATCAATCCGCGTTTGTATAATAATTACAAAATACAAGGAGGTAAATGAGTAAAATTTAGCATACATTTTCAGTATCTGAAAAATAATTTCTTATCGCATTTTGAACCAAGTCCATCAATGAGTTCTTCGTTTGTCTATGCATATCTTCCTATAATATTACACACAATCAGTCAGAAACTCAATGGTTTAGCTCATTTAAATCGGGATGTAATCTTGTTTGTAGTACCAAATATTAATTTCAATCGGTTCATAAGAAATCATCTAAAAGGTATGCTCCTTTTCTTTACTATACTACGAAGTATAAAATGCTCATGTGTGATCCTCTAGAAATAAAAATTTCAGCACTAATGACACTTACGGCATTGGCCAATGTCACCCAGTTTATATGAAGGTCAGAAGCGAATGAATGGCGCGTTCATTAAGGATACGAGAAAAGTTAGGAAGACTAGTTTAGTACTTATATATTATAATGGAATTGAAAATAAAATAATAATTATTTCGAGTTAGGTAGAATTAAATTTTTTCAGCATAAAGTAGTTTACAAAAACCTTTAAAATTTTATGTGACTTGTTCTAGCATATCGTTAATACGTCAATCTAGCAGGCTGATTTTCGTAAAAAATATATTCTTCATCTCTTATAATAATTTGGTGAAATATAGCAAATTTGATATATAATAATCAAACTTTCTTATCAAAAATCTTTGATTATGAGTATGAAATCAAATATTTATGAGTTAGTTTAGTTATATTAATGTCCCATTTCACCCCATTCATCAATTAAAGCAACACTAGGGCTATTTTGGGACGAATCTCGTATTTTTTGAACAGCTGTCAGATGATGAGAACAGCACCTGAGCTGGCACCGGCCTCCTCAAACTTCCACACCATACCAGCGGGAGGACGTTTGGACCCGACGGATTTAACGGCACCAGACCAGCTTACACGGCAGTTCTTCGTTGGAATCGGTCTCGAACCTCAAAACCCTTCGGTTCCGAGGCCTAGACCTTAGATTCTAATAAAATATATGTTTTGAAATAACGAAAAGGTATACAGACATCAATACTAATATATTTATTCAAAACATATGCAACTTAAATTCAATGAAAAAATAACAATTTGTATTGCAGTTATAATTATAAAACGGAATCTTTTATCATGAGTTCTGAAATCAACTTTTTATGATCAAACTGATTTATTTAAAAGAATGTATAATAGCTAATAATCAAGCTAAAAAAAAACCTTAATAATTTACTTAAATTACTTTTGTTGAAGCATGAATTAAGACAATTACTTTATTTCATGTAATATTTCAGTTTAAAACTTCAATCAATTAATTAAAACATGATATCTTTTTTTTTCTCCTTATTTTTAACCCAATTTAAGCTTTATTTTCACCTTTCTCATCTGGCAACCTACAATAGAGTCCAAACCTGGAGGTCACAAGGTCAGGGTGTGAAATAGAATAACTGGCCCACTGGAGCATATTTATGACCACACTGGTCAACTGTCAAGAAATCATATTTTCACAAAAGGGAACAGGGAATCTGCCTTCCAATAAAACATTTTTGGGTCATAAATTTTTCACAAGAGGAAGCTAAAATGAGAATCACCTGTTATAGGAAAAGGGGAGCTGCAAATGACTACCATCTGTTCATCCCCTTGAGTGCAATAAATTATTCGATTGCAACCCGTTCTCCTCGGAATTCGTAAGACCTGTTCTCTTTTCACATTTTCGGACAAAGGAAAGGACTACCCTCCCTCGTCTAATGTATGTCCATTGTCCGGTCCACTAGTGGGAAATTGTGCCTGAAATTGGAGAGTGGGATCTCGTTTCAATTCTTTGTAGTGAGAGATGGTGATTGTAGTCGGGCATTTAGAGTTAAGATTTTATCTGAGAAGCGAAATTTTTATGATTACTGATAACTTTTAACTTTTGAGTAAGAACTATATGAAAATATATGTATATATATATATACGGAATTAGAATTCTTCAATGATTAGACTAGCTGTTATTAGACTAGAATTCGTAGATTTCAGTTTATATTCCTTTAAGTCTAAACGACGCTAAAATTCGTTTTTTGCAACAGTTACATTCCCCTCCTCCTTTTTTTATTATTTTTTTATATTTTCCTTATACAATGTAATAAAAAGAGATAGTGGATAACATTTTCTAGTTATTTATTATCGGTCTGAGAAACCGTAAATGCGACTAAAAACAAATATTAAAGTGATTAATTCTGAAAATGAAAATCAATATGATTGTTACAAATAAAAAAATCCGAAAAAAATGAGGGAATTTTTTTTAATTAATTATTTTTACAATTTCTTCTCTTTGTATTCTCTGAAAATAACAGAATTGCATTGGATTCGCATCCGCTGGGCTGTGAGTTCGAACTCCGCCGGTCGAAGACTCTCCGTGTGTGTGGTGGCTGGCCCATGTATAAATCTGTCGTGGCCACAAAGTCTTTCATGTCGAGAATAATACCATTTGGGGTACTGATTCATAGGTGATCGTTCTCTGATTCAGGTCTAAATTACGATCTGTGTTTGAGTGAATGAAATGCGTGAATGAAGTCAGCCCTGTAAAAAGGGTTGTGATGAAACAACTAAGTCGTACTCTTGGCCCTCGTTGGTACTACTGAAAAAACAAGAGACGCTCACTCGGTTTAAATCTCTGACAGATAACTGTCAGCGGGGTTATAAAGGGTCATAAGTCGCAACACAGCAACAACTATATTCAACTGCAGTTTTTTGATGAATTCTTACAAGTTTTAATGAAATTTCAACAAAGAATCCATTTTTGTTCTCCGAAAATAACTAAAACTCCTCCTTCTAATATAATAATATCGCCTAGAATAATTTCTGAAAGACGAAAAGTTGAAAAAGCATTCACTTTACCTCTATAATGTTTAATTCTCTCAAAATAGAAAAAAATTAATAAAATAAAGTAATGGATATTTTTTTTTGATATTTTAAAACGCGAAAGGAGGAAAATTTTTCATATTAGAACTTCAATATATCCCAGGAAATATATCAGTCTCTATTTCAAAACAGAAGCTTACTGAATACTTGAAAATTATAAATATATTCATTTTCGAAAGAACTCAAACTAATCGAAACTTTTGATGATAAATAAAAAACAATTAATGGAAAGATGTTTTAAGAAATTTCACAATCATGACTGGCAATGACAATCCCTTTAAATTTTCAGTATTAATTTTTCAAAATTTCTGTTGTGTAATGATACAAATATATCCCATCAAATGACAAAGGCTCAAACACAACATGTTTTCACACCAGCATATCAAATGTATGTTGTGACGCTTAATCGCCTAGCTGAAAATTCAATTAGCGACAAATCCTAACTGAAAAAAAAAAAAAACATTAACACTTGCAATTGAGATCTATTCAGTACGAATATTACATGAAATAGTTACAAAAAAAAAAATTTACTCTACATAAAAGGTAAAAGCTTTTCATTTGTATTGACTGAAGGTGAGATATTGTATATATCAGCTATAATTACTCTGTAGACAATAGAAGCGTTCTCTAGCGTCTGATTACACTTAGTAGATAAAGAAATTAAATACTTCTATTGATTGGATAATCTAACTATATAAAATTCTCTGAAAATAAGACCTAATCAAAAAAATAATTCACAGCATGATTTTTCAGATTGATTGCAATATAAGCCCTACGCCTAAAATCAGAACTGGATTATTAATAGTCAAAATAGACAATTGCCTAGGGGTTCCACAGATTTTGAGGTCCTTGATGCCTAGAAATTTTATTATATTATTTCCGCGGATGTTTAATTTTGTGCTTTTATTTTATAAAAATGGGATATGGGATATAAAATATATTTCAAAATATTTTGAAAAATTTATTAACATAAGAGCATATTAAAAAAGTGACAATATTGAAAGCACGATTTTTTTTTAAAAAGTTGCTTAAAAATAGTTTCGTGCAATAGTATGTTCTGAATTTAGTGAGACTGAGAGAAAATTTTAACATGTCGATTAATTTTTAATAAAAAAAAAATCTTCTTTCTTACTGATTATTTACTACCTAAGAAATAACAGCATGCCAAATTTGATAGTTCTAGATAGACTCAATGGTTTTCCAAGTCTCCATTTTAAACTATTTCTTTATTCTATATATCGCAATGAAAAATTTATAAATAGTTTCCGAATCAAATTAATAAGCAACATTATGTTAAAAAAAGGATTCGATACTGCTCTTTATTTCTATTCATTTCTGGAACATGATATTCCATTGCTTATTGGCAATGCAAGCTATGCTTAATACATTGAAGGTAACTATATTAGGTTTTCTCCTATGATAATAAACAAATTGACAATTTAAGCAATTCATCTTAATAACCTTCAAATAATTAATCATTTGAGACTAAAAATAGTGTTTGCTTTCCTATGTCTTAACCGGAATTTTGCATTAGACAAAATTTAACGTATTTTATCTATATTAACTAATTATTATTTCAGAATGATCCGTTTCATTTTTGTATAAATGCCAACCACCTATACGGATTTTAACACTGCCAGGAAAACATTTAATTCTGATTACCACTCAGTATCAAATGCTTTGCCTTTTTTAAACTTGGAACTATTAAATCTCTAAATTCGATATTCTGCCATCAAGTCACAGAAATCAAATTGAAATACGAACCGAAGTAATGATACCTCAGTTTATTCTATTCATTTTAGTGTTTCTCAAAGATTAGCATAAATTTCTTCTAATAATTTTTCATGTTGAAATCGTATAGGGGAACTGATCTTGATATTCGACTGAAATGACATCTAAGTAAGAGTAAAACACGATATTAATATAATAAGCGGGGGGGGGTAAATTTTTTAATATTATTTAAAAATATTTTAGAGCCAGAAAGTTTTCTGTCTTAAGGTTACATCGCTCAAGTGAGCTTTAAAATTTCCAAATTTCTAAGGAAATGAGCAGAAAAAAAGAAACACTGTTATATTAACATGATGTTGCGTATTTTAATGAAAGCTAGGTATTGTTATAAATATATAATATCGTTTCCTCTGTACAGTTTCTTTCATAGTAATGAAAAGATTTTTATCGACATTCATTTTTTTTATCACGAATGTTGATAAAGAAGGCAGATGGTGAATAAATATCAATGAACACAGACTTCACGGATAAATTGGCGACTTCCAGACGAATTGGGTGACTTTAGAGATAAAGTTGAAGGATTCAGAATATTTTAGAATTCTGGCGATATCTCATTTAGCGACAGCGAAGACACGATATCCTTCTAGAAACTTCTTTGCCTTGCCATGGTAACTATAAAAAGTCAGGAGACATAGCTATACTATTGGTTAATCATGCGATGAGCAATAGCCTGCTCGAGAAAGAATAGTTGAGTTCTCTATGAACTCTTTGTTCTGTGGCGATTGTTTAAATCGCAAGATGCTGTTTGTATGCTGCTGTTTGCTGCAATGGTGTTCTTTTATATGCTTCTGCTGTGTTTTGTAACTATATATTCATGTTTTCATGTATAATAAAGCATTCTTATCAGTTATTAAGCTTATTGCACATTTTCATGGTACACCTACCGAAAAAGTATTAAATTTTCCGTAAAAATATTGCCTGTATATAACCTTATGCGATAGGCTTGCTAAAACAATATTCAAAATGTTCTATAAAATTGACTATTGGGTCTATCATCACCAAAATTGAGATACATAATTACTTTTTGAGTAATAGGCAATCATATTAACTTTTTTTTCAAATTCTGATTAATTTTTTATAAAAAAAAATTATTTAAAATGTTATTGCTTTTCTTCAGGAGCAATAATTCAAGCAATTGAAAATAAACAATAATTCAGTAAAGAAAAGGGTTACTGTTTATAGATTTAGTCTATAAATCAATTTTTCATTCTTCGGAAAACGAAAATGAATCTTTTACTAAAAATAGACAAAAAGTTTTTTTTTTTAGGCTGTTATGATTAATAGATAGCATAGCAGATCTGGTAGCATTATTTAAGTTTTTTCTTCAATACTTATCTATATATACATATGCATGTACGCGTGTACATGGCATAAAAATCGCTCTTATCATTAATTGCAGAATGGCAACAGTCAAATGTAAATAAATCGTTGTACGAATGTTTTCTGATTACTTCATTGAATGTTTTTACGGTGCACTTAACTATTATTATTAGAAATGCTATAAGACATGTCAGGCATTTCGTTGAAACCTCCATTCACACACAGAGGAGAGAAGACGTAAAATGAAATCAATATAACTAATATTGGCATCAAACAGAAGGTTTAATCGAGGTTGTAATAAATCTAATCATTGCCAGATACATAATCTCTATGACTTGCGTATGGAAATAGATATTTATATCTTCCTAAACTATAATCTCACAAAATTGTTTTTTGAAGTGTTTTAAAACTTTCATTTAAAGCTAATAAACTTTTTAAAAAATTTAAAAATTATCTTTTGAATGATATCAATTTCCTTTTTGCGCAGTAATTTTCTTTATTTTTAATATTTTGTATAACTTAATTTGAAACATAATCCATAGTAATGTTTTTGATGCAATGATTGAAATTCAAAATCACAACGGAAACATTCAATTGCATGCTTTTGCCAATATTAAAATTGATTTAGAAAATTGCTTTCCTAGGATAATAACTCCTATTTAAGGTTTTCACTTCCACTTTTATTTTGTAGGATATGCTTTATTTTTACTTGCACGCCGTGATTTGTACTAAACTTATTTACTAAATTCATATTTTTTTTAATCTTCCCAAATAATAAGATAACATTTTTCAAAAACAGCATTCCATATTAATAGTTTAACAGATTAAAAAAATTAGCAATCTGAGAGAACAAGCCGGTCGCCAATAGCGTCTAGTTTAGCTTTTTTATATATTTTGATGAATGAAAATGAACCGTTAGTTAGAAAATAAACAACTTTTTAAGAGAACTGTTATAATTTAAGGAAGTAATCAGCGTTTCTCTGATAGTCGAAAATCGAAAATGAATACTTTGAAAATATTTAATGCTTAAAAAACAAGGTTTTATTTATTTTTTTTTCCGATTTGCACTTTAAAATATATTTAGAATGTTATCCATAGTAATATATATATATATATATATATATATATATATATATATATATATATATATATATATATATATATATATATATATATATATATATATATATATATTCGTTTCTTTTGACTGACATAGATATAAACGAATTAAAACTTGTATCCATATTTCATCTATTTTATATGAGGTTATTATCTGAAAGAAAGCTTTAAGAAATAAATTTCTAATTGGCGAAATTATTTGATGTTGATATACTAAATTAAATAAATATAATAATAAATCTAGTATATAGTCTTTTTCCTTCCTCCCGTCTCGAAATAGAAAGTTTTAAAATGATCGTAAGATTATACATTTAAGCAGATTTAATGGCACTAAGACATAGCGTCTAGACAAATTTGGAAACCTTGAGATATGCTAATTTGTTTCCCTTACAATGACTTAACAAGGAATTAAATTTGATCCAATTCTAATACTTGTTTAGTAAAATTATTACGGTGGAAAAAAATAGTCACTCGTTAAAACGCTTTACGCCTTAACACACTTCAAATTTTAAAAAAAGAACCTACAACATCCCCCGATTTTACTTACTGCTAATTTTTAGCAGTTGCTTTTAAAAAAAGATTTTTTTTTTATTCTGTTGTTTTCTATATTTTTACAACATATATTACATTTTTTATAGATATATACAACATTTTATTATATACAAAAATATATAACTAACAAATTGTATCTTTCTTAAGAATTATTTATTTGATAGATACGAAAATATGCATTTTAGTTTATAGTATAAAATATTATTCAAATAAACAAATTTTATAGAAATTAAAATATTATAATATACTACACCTTTCATGGGCTTCACCTGACTCACATTTTTATAGCACATCTTTCATATTATTTTAGAAGTCTTACGTTGTTCTGTTCATTGTGTAATGCAAATTTACTGTTGATATTATTATATATAAAATTATAATGATAGGAAACAACAACAATGCTTAAAAATTTTCAAGCTTTAAAAATGTTCCACTATTGCTTGGGTTTATTGTTAAACACTGACTGTTAAGTAAAAAAAATTTCAAAGATTTTATAAAAGCGTCTTTTAATAAAAATTATTTAACCCTTCAAAGGGCCATTTTTTTCTAGTCATATTATGTTTAAATATTTTTAGGCTTGAAATTAGAATATGAAAAGGGATTCATTTAGCTTACGAAATACATTTAATTTGATTAATTAATTAATTTGGTTCATTAATAATTAAGTAACAAATCAAGACACGTCATTTTGTGTAAGATAAAGAACTGAAGTATCTTAGTTTTTATTTTACTAAAACAATTTTTTAGAACTTATGTCAAACTACGTAATTTCATACAAAGATTGATAAATTTGGTGGGAAGCATACTTCCCACGGCCCTAGAAAGAGTTAATACGGAAGAAAATGTCGAATATTCATATCTTCTATTACATCAGTAACGGAAAAAAAAAGATAGGATGAAATATTAGTAAAAATAACAAAAATGATTTGAGTTTCACTTCTACACTTTTGTAAACATATTACTGTAAGATAAGTCTAGATTTTTAAATTAATTAAAAATAGATAAATTAAACGATTAAAAACATGGAATCAATGAATAGACATTTTTTTTTAATTTTAAAATAAAACAAAAATTATTTTTGTACTATAATATTTCCGTATGTTAAAGCGGAAAAATATTAAAATCTCATTTAATTTTTATGTATTTAAAATTCTTGTTAAAAATTCAAAAAATATCTCTCGTAGATGCCTTTCCACCCTCCAAACTATATATGTATTTAAGTTTGTAATTGTCTAGCCTTAAAGCACACTTACACGCACGCACGCACGCATCTCCATTATTCGTAAACATAATGTACATATGTATAATACATAAAACATAATATATGTACATATGTATAAAAACACCCTACAACTTACTTGAAACTTTTCAAATTTTTTCATTTGATTAATATGATAAATACGTTCTTTCTAAATTATTCATTTTTATTCTTACTAATGCTTTTAGCAAATTCATTAAAAAATTTTGTTTGGTGAATATTTTTTGATATATCAAATTCTATGGACAAAATATTTAAATACAGTAGACTCCCGATTATCCGCGCCTGCCGCACAAAGGGTTTCTTTTTTTTTTCTTTGTACAAGCGTAAAGCAAAGAAAATAATAATGTTCACAAAACTGAGCGAAACGTTAAATTTGCTAACATCGTGCTTATTTATGGCAAAAATATCCCAGGCCTTCTCGGAACCTTCCCCTCTGATGAGTAAGTGATCAGAGTTGGCCAAGAAACTTATGCTACGAAAAATGCAATCTCGGATCAAAAGAAAATGCTTCCAAAGCAAGAAGCAAACACAAATGACTAATTTCTTCAAAAAGGTGTAGTTTTACAGTTATGCTTTTTAATTACATAATACATTACAGTATTAAAACAGTACATAAGTATATATTAATTTTTCTGTGTATCCTTGACGCCTCTCGTAAGTACAAAGCACTTTTCTGTTTTCATTAACAAAATGCATTTTGGGTTAGTTTTGAGTGATATACTAAAATATTAACCGTTAGTTAAACATTTCATGCTGTTTATTTGACGTTTCATTGTGCATAAAACGATTTTTCAAAGTTGGAATGACTGATTTCTCTTTTGCTATACCCGTTTTTAGCTTTTTTCGGATTATCCGCGATTTTTGTTATCCGCGGTGGCCGCGCCACCCAATTCCGCGGATAATCGGGAGTGTACTGTATTTTAGTTTTGATTGTCCTAAACACAATCTAAAATAATTCCTTATCTATGTTAAATTTGTACTAAAATATCTAGGTACATTAGGTATTGTAATAGTTATGTTAAGAAATACGCGTTCTCTTCTTTTTCATTGAATTATTGCTTTTGAAATTTTAAGCTCATCTTCTAACAACTTTTCTGAATCGTCAATTAAATTTATGTGTATAAAATGTAAACACTCTTTAACCAATATGTTATCTAAATCAGCTGAATATTCCCTATTCCCTAATGAAAACTGTTGCTTTACTTTCAATTATTTCATTTTAATCTTTTTCTAAATTTGTTGCAAATCCAAAATGGGAAGATATTTCATCATATGCAGAATATTTCTTTTACATGCTAATACTGAAAGCATATCAGTACACGTATAAAATATTATTACGAAAATCTGGATCTGCTTTAACCCTTTCTAGGGCCGTGGGAAGTATGCTTCCCACCAAATTTATCAATATTTGTATGAAATTATGTAGGTTGGCATAAGTTTTGACAAATTTTTTTTAGTAAAACAGAAACTAAGATACTTCAGTTCTTTATCTCACACAAAATGATGTGTCTTGATTTGTACTTAATTATTAATTAACCAAACTAATTAATAATTCAAATTAAATTTATCTAATAAACTAAATGAATCCCTTTTCTTATTCTAATTTCAAGCCTAAAAATATTTTAACATAATATGGCTAGAAAAAAAGGGCCCTTTAAAGGGTTAAATCACTTATACATTCATGTTTCCTTATAGAATATTTTTTTTCATTTTCATTATTTTTACGGAACGGCCTGATTATATTTCACCATGCTTTAATAATAATAGTATATTTCTGTATTGCATGGTCTTGAATATAATTTGTAACGAGTGAAATACGTTTACGATCTTTTCAATTTCTAGTATGTCAATATTTTGTAGATTTTTGTTTACCTTATCAGTTGTTTTCAAAATATCAAAAGTCAAATCATTAAACGAGTTTCCAATGAATGAAGATGCTTTTCCAAAATTTCATTTTTCACCTTTCTAAGATCACTTTTGCATATTCTGAAATCATATTTGGCGTTTCTCTGAAAGAATTATATCCAAAACTTTATGCACCAATAACTTCTCTTGGAGCAGATCAACAGTACTCAAAATTTTTAATAATCTTTTGCAATTCTTCCTTGATTTTTGCAGGAGAAGAAATGGTACGATCGAATATTATTTCCATGAGAAACTATCTTTAATATGTGTAATTTTTTAAAAATATTTAACAATTCAGATACATTAATTTGTCATGTGTTGTATCTTGAAATGCTTGTATTTTTGTAATAAATTAGTGTTTGCTATAATAGTTTAATTATTGATACATTTGTAATTTCGACGGAAAAGTTAGTATGTTTTACATTGTAATAAGAAATATAACCTCTTTTTAAAGCTGTAGATGGTATTTAAACATTTTAAAATTAATCCGGATCTATTTAAAATAAATGTGCTAATTTTACAAAAATGATTGCAATTTTCTTCCTTTATGTACAGAATCAAAAGAAAGTTCTTAGAAAGCTTTAGAAAACACATAGAAAGCTTTTTATATACAATTATCATTGATATAATGACATTGTGTTTGGATAGCCAGGCACTTTACCATATAACGTTAGTTGATTTATAATCGAAAAAAATCAAAGGCAATTCGAAAATTCAGAATATATATATATATATATATATATATATATATATATATATATATATATATATATATATATATATACAAAAGTATTAGAATCAAGTTAATAGGAAAAATAAAAAATCAAATAAAAATTAAACCAAAAAATTATAAAAAATATAAAAAAAGAATCAGGCAGGGATTCAAAGAAAGGGATTTTTTCTGTTAGGAAATACAGACATTGTCTAATAATGATTCCTCGTGACCCGAAAATCCCCTGAAATTATGCTCAAGAGATATACCATTTATATATATATATATTATGTGGCCTGTGATCAATGCAGGTTTCAAGGGCATTTTTCTCCCCTCCAACTCTCGATACCATATTTCATTAATGAATTTTAATGATTTAAATCTTTAATTATCTATTTTTTAATGATTTTTTTATTATTTATGTAGTTATTATGACAAATTAAAATAACCAAACATTTAATTTCGAATTACTCTCGAGTAAGTTTTAACAACATATCTGTAAAAAAAAATTTTTTTAATTAAGAAGTGTTTGAAAAAAATATATGTTTAAAAAATCAAAAATTTTAATTTATTCTAAATACTCACATTAAAAGTCACCAGAAGTATTGATTGGTGAGTCAGTCAATTAATTAAAGAAAGAAACTAATCATAATTATCTGTAATTAAATTTGGAAACAGAAAAAAAAATATTCTAAGCATATTTTTCTGAAATTTAAATGATAGCTGAATGTAATTTAAATAAATTTGAGTACAAATACACGGCTCCTGAATTAATGAAAATTTTTTCTTAAAACCTCGATGCTGTTCTATGTTATACATACTTTGACTGTTCGAGATAGCGATATTAATCATGTTTATATACTTGTATGCAGCTAACAATTCAACTGTGTGAATTATTATCAAGAATATCTCGTGTAAAATCTGAAAAAAAATTTAGGCCTCTTCTTTGAGGGGTTTTAACATTTTTTTTTAATGTTGACCGTCAAGCATTTGTAGGATGGGACTTGGAGTCACTTTATAAATAAAAAAAAAATCTTATCCTTATAAAGACTTCCAGAGAAGGTAATATCATTGACCGGAGCAGTGAATTCTCATGACTATTTTGAGGGACAGATTTGACTCCGGTGGAATTCCAACTGTGGAAATATTTGAAATCGTGCGTGGCGATTTATAAAGGAAAAAAAAAAAAAAAGAAAGAAAAAAAGGAGAAAAAAGAAAAAGAAAAGAAAGAAAAAGGAAAAAAAAAAGAAATGGAAATGGAAAGAAAGAAATTGTTCGCAATGCAGTCACTAGGGGCAAATTTGGCTCTGTAAATTTAATTTAGGCTGAAAAACGTATGAGAATTAAAAAGAAATATATTTTTATGTGATTGGTAAATATTTAATGAAAATTTTACCAATTTTAGTAAATATGTTTTTAACATTTTTTTAATTAAATTTTTTTCTCCAGCAGTTACAATCTTTTGTCTTTTAGAACAAAATTTTTACAATTGCAATTTACAAATTTTT